>NC_069804.1:185408721-186066310 GCF_027406575.1 Nycticebus coucang
AACCAGCTGTGACTCACCCTCCCCTGTGCTCCAGGCCTGCCGCACCCTTGCTGTGCACACCACTGCGCTCCTTTTGGGCTGCATGCTGTTCTGTTTCGTGGTCAGATCATGGCATATTTAACTGGTCCACTTGACGGACATTTGGATTATTTTCCAGTCTTTTGCTATCATAAATAATGGTGCAGTGAAAATCCTGTGCATCACTTGTGTGTGTTTTGGGGATAGATTTTAACAAGGGGGACTGTTGAACATGTATGATGCTGGGGGTGAGTGACACTTAGAGCTTGCTTTCCTGCCCCTGTCCCCCTGGTTCCCATAGCCTTGCCGAGGAGGGGGTGGGCAGACCTTTGGATGCTTGCCATCTACTGGGCTTGCAGTTCTACTATTAGAAGTAAGCGTGTGGCTCAAGGAGTAGGGTGCCGGCCCTATATACTGGAGGTGGTGGGTTCAAACCCGGCCCCGGCCAAAAACTATGAAAAAAAAAAAAAGAAGTAAGCATAAACATCTTTTCAGAGGTTGAGGGCCCTTTTCAGTTCTGCTGTGAGAGGGCTGTCCGTATCTTTTACCCATTGTTCTGCTGTTATCTGCACTTCCTTAGTTTTTAGTGGTTCTTTGTTAATTAGCAGGATTAGCTTTGAGTGTCATAGACTTTTCCCACTTTGACTTTGCTGTTATTATTTCTTGGCCTTGAGTTTTTATCTTTATGTAGTCATATTTATTCATTTTTTTCCCTGGGAGCCACTTGGCAGTGAATGGCGCTCTTCAACTATTTTGCAAGGTTCTGGCCATTTCCCACGATGTCAAAGCCATTGGGCATTAACCCTATAATTGCAGCAAAGGACAGGACATAGGACTTTGACAGAGAGCGCAGTGCACACAGGACTCTTTGCCTGGCTCATCCTTCCTGCCATCCTCCAAGCTTCCCTGGTTGGAATGGGATGTTGTGAATCCAGCGCTGGGCATTGACACAGGGCTTCCTGCTATGTGAGCGTGAGAGGGCTAACTAGAATTAAGATGTAGGATCTTCTACAACTAAGCCTGGCTATGGGGTTTCTCAGCATCTGCAGGGGTGGGGAGTGACTTTCCCATTTCCTAAAGCTGGGCGTCTGTCACACTGGACTTTTGGAAATTGTTAAGGGAACAGGCCGGCTCTGCTTATGGGTGCTGCATTTAAATCTAAATCCTGTAAGTTTTCTACAAGAGCACTTTGAATGCTTTTGGAGGGAGGGTGTATGGCTGAACAAAACACCACAAACTTGATGGCTTAAAACAACAGAAACTTATTCTACAGTTTTGGAAACCAGTAGTTGTCATGATGCTGTCAGCAAGGCTAGTTTCTTCTGGAGGGTCTAAGAATCAGATCCAGGCCTAGCTGCTGTCATCTTGTGGTTGCTTGTAATCCTATAGACCCGGCAGTCTAGTTTCTGCTTCTGTGATCACATGACCTCTTTCACTTCATCTGTCCAAGTCTTCTCTCTGTCTCTGCTAAGGATACCCACCATTGGATTGGGGTCCACTTGGTCATCTAGGGTGAGCTCCCCATCTTAAGATCTTTGCTTTCATTATAGCTGTAAACATCCTTTTCCCTGATAAGGCCTCATTCACAAGTTCTGGGAGTTAGCAAAACACAGTGCTGGTCAGAGAAGGGCTCCTAGATGCCTCTGTTCACCCTCTTTTTTTTTGAGACATAATCTCACTATGTTGCCCTCAGTAGAGTGCTGTGGTGTCACAACTCACAGCAGCCTCCGACTCTTGGGCTTAAGTGATTCTCTTGCTTCAGCCTCCCAAGTGCTGGGACTATAGGCACCTGCCACAATGCCCGGCTATTTTTTTTTGTTGTTGCAGTTGTCATTGCTGTTTAACTGGCTGGGGCTGGGTTTGAACCTGCCGCCCTAGGTGCATGTGGCCGGTGCCTTAACCACTGCTACGGGCACTGCCTCTGTTCACTCTCTTGAGAAGTGGGAAGCCCAGCCCTGCACTATTGATGGCCATTACTCAGGGTGCAGGTGAGCTGGCAGGGCCTCCCTAGCCCTCCCATCCATGTCTTTTGGCCCCAGCAGCAATGTCCACCTGAAGACAAGATATCCCCATGCCTTTGGAAGCCTGCCCTAACAAACTCTACAGACCAGCAGCCACCACTCCCTGGGGACTGAGCTCCTCTAGCAGAGCTGCAGGTCTTGGACACCCCTGCCCTCAGCCCCATTTGCACTCATCTGTGAACTCTGGGTTGAGTGGTGATCCCGAAAAGACAGGTTTCCCTCAATGATCCCCTTACCCTCTTTCAGGCCTCCCTCTACTGTCTGCTGCCCCTCCTTGGGGAGTTGGTGCTTTATTTTTTTCTTTTTTTCTAGGGGGAGGGAAGGGAAGAAGGAGGGGAATCAAAGACTCTGTCCTAGAGAGGGAAGGAGGTGAGGTGAAATTTGAGACCAGCAGAAGCAGGGGAGGTAGAGGCTGTACCTTCATTAAGGTGGGGTTGTTTGTGGTCAAGCCCTAAGCATCCTGCTTGAGAATTGGTCAGAGGGGAAAACAGTCAAGGGGAGCAAAGGAAGGAGCCAGGAGGGGCCAGAGGAAGAACAAGAGATAGAATCTTAGGGGGCCAGGGAAATGAAAGGATCCAGGGACTAGAGGTGCTTCCTGGGGGATGGTGGGGGGTGTGGGTGTGTTTCCCCAGTGTTTCCCATGGAGTCAGTAGCAGCATCTGGGAGCTGGAAAAACACTTGTGCTTGGGCCCCCTGGATCAGCTGAGGCTCACTCCCCTTCCCAGAGGCCAGGTGCCCTTGGTGCCTGTCCACCTGCCCGTCCCTGTAGCACTGTGTAAGGTTGACTATAGATTACACACCAAGGATGTGAAACCATAATTTGTGCAACAGTGGGGCATTCTGCTTTCTTCCTTTCTGACTTGACTTAGATTGGGTTTCTGAACAACTGGCTGGATTACTCTCAGGAGGGAGTCAGCCTGCCTGCTTTATTAGCTGTAGCCCTTGTGTCCACACAGCTAGAAGCACATCCCACCTAGAACCTGTGTCATTCCTGTTGTTCGTCCACATCCCCCTCTTGCTGGTCAATGCATAGGAGAAAAGTAGGCAAGCAATAAACACAATAAGAAAGCATTTCACCCTCACTAGTAACTAAAGCACAAACTTTGTAAGCAAAATATGATGTCAAAATAGCAACAAATGAAACCCAATGTATGGTGCCCTGCTGGCAAGGGGCAGGGCGCAGGCCTTCTGATGTTGCCCCCTGCTGAGGCACTATTTGGTGGGATGGAACAAGCACTTAGGAAGTATCCTCAGCCCTCTTAACCCTAAGAGTTAGTCAGGTACTCACACTGACTCTGACACTGGACAGACAGGTGCTCACTGCACCATCATTTGTAGCCACCAAAGGCTGTCGTGAAATAAGAGGTTGTGTATCTGATAACATGGCCCTTCACAGCCACCATTTTGAGCATCTTTTTTTTTTTTTTTTTTGAGACAGAATCACTCTGTGTAGAGTGCTATGGTGTCATAGCTCACAGCAACCTCAAACTTTTGGGCTCAAGCAATCTTCCTGCCTCAGCCTCCTGAGTAGCTGGGACTACAGGCGCCCGCTATAACACCCAGCTGATATTTTTAGTAGAGATGGAGTCTCATTCTTTTTTTTTTTTGTAGAGACAGAGTCTCACTTTATGGCCCTCGGTAGAGTGCCGTGGCCTCACACAGCTCACAGCAACCTCCAACTCCTGGGCTTAAGTGACTCTCCTGCCTCAGCCTCCCGAGTAGCTGGGACTACAGGCGCCCGCCATAACGCCCGGCTAGTTCTTGGCTGCAGTTCGGCCAGGGCCGGGCTTGAACCCGTCACCCTCGGTATATGGGGCCGGCGCCCCACTGACTGAGCCACAGGCGCCACCCTGGAGTCTCATTCTTGATCAGGCTGGTCTCAAACTCCTGAGCTCAAGTGATCCACCTGCCTTGGCCTCCCAGAGTTTACAGGCCTGAGCCAACCTCACCTGTCATTTTGAACATCTTGTCATATGAAACGTGCTCTGTAGTATGTTGGCATGAACAGGCCAGGAGACAAACTTATGTATAAAGTGTGATCCCAGTAAAGAAATAAAAGCTTCTAGCATGGATGGATGTGTGTGGTCAGGTTACTGGTAATTAAAAGTTTTCCTTACATATTTATGTATTTTCTGAGTGTCTATAATTTGCATACATTACTTTTATACATAGAAAATGTCTCTTCAAAGCTATTCTTGTGTTAACACAGCTCTCAGAGGTTTTGTCCCCATTAGTGGCTGAGAAGAGTTCCCTGTTGATACATTTGTTCATGGAAGAATGGCACAAAGGGCTTGACTTAAGGTTTTTGTGTGCCTGGAGTTGCCTGGAGCTGCCATAACAAAATACTACGAACTGGGGGGCTTAAAACAACAGAAATTGATTATCTTCTGGTTCTGAAGTCCAGAAGTTCAAGATCAAGGTGCCGTCATGGTGAATTCCTTGGTGCCTCATGGCTGCATCTCTTCAGTCTCTGCTGCTATTGTCATGTGGCCTTCTCCCTGTGTACTCTGTGTCTCTTCTCTTCGTACAAGCACACCAGTGTCAGAGATAAACAAAGGCAGGCATTTATTAAAGCTGTAAAAACAGATGATTTTAGTAACTACTGGCAGTGGGGGAGAGTAGAGCTTCATCCTGACGTATGCAGAGGGGACTGGGCATGAAACAGGGAGGTGAGGAGGTGGTGGGGACTAGTGGAGGCTCAGGTGAAAAATGACAGAGAGGGGGTTAGTGTTCATACAGGGAAGCCAGCTGTTTATGAAAGTTAGCTTTCTGCCCTCCATGGCAACTGACAGATGGGGGCCTACCCTTCTCTGTGGCTCCTGGGTCCTTGACAGGCACTGTTGGGTTGTAGGTGATACACAGACACCTCAACATAATGAATGTAAATGCACTAAATGTCACTGAATCTTATACTTTTTTATGCTCTATGATCCTCAGTTTGTTCATATGCAAAGTGAGGAGCAAGTATTTACAAAATATTGCAATTTAATAAGCTAGAGGGAGTGCCTGCCACTCAGTGACATATTTTTACATTTTTTGAATTTTAGAATGTTAAGGGGTACACACATTTTGTTTGCATACTTTGTACAGATTGAGTCAAAGTTATATAAGTGTGCCCTTCTCCCAGATAGTGTGCACTATACCCAATAGTTGTGAATTTACCCCTCCCCTCCTTTTCCCCCAGCTTGATTTTTACTGAGATTTACTTATATACATACACTTATGAATTATATACTTTAAATGGTTGATTTTATGCTTTGTGAATTTTAACTTGGTTTAAAAAGGCAGTAGTTCCAAGATTGAGAAACCATGTTTTATAACTTGTGATGATTTTTTTCAGTGACCTTTATTTTATTTTATCTGACTTCTTTGTCTTGTGTAAATTCTATATACACAGAGGGAGATATTCAATGTGTTAAGGTGTTTTCTGTTTGCTAAGATTTTACTTGGATACTTGTTGGATAATTTTAAATTTCTATTACCTTAGTAAACTATACCTTTTGTTGGTATTCTTGACTGAAGTTCAAAGAGATACAAGTAATGTATATGTTATTCTATTCTATATTGTGTCTATATAAGTTAAAAAACAGAGATCCTTTCTCTTAAAGTGGCTATTTTCTTCTTTCTTCCTCTTTCTGTCCTCTTCCTTTCTTCTTTCTGCCTTCCTTATCCTCCTTCCTTTCTTCTTGTTTTTCTCCTCCTCCTCATCATTTAGAGGCAGAGTCTCACCCAGGCTAGAGTGCTGTGATGCCGTAGCTCACAGCAGCCTCAAACACCTGGGCTCAAGCTATCTTCCTGTCTCAGACCCCCGAGCAGCTGGGACTACAGGTGCCCACCACAATGCTTGGCTAGTTTTTCTATTTTTAGTAGAGACTGGGTCTTGCTCTTGCTCAGGCTGGTCTGGAACTTCTGAGCTCAGGAGATCTTCCTGCCTTGGCCTCCCAGAGTGCTAGGATTACAGGTGTGAGCCACCATGCCTGGCCTAAAATTTGTGTTTAAAAGGTCCAAGGTGGCTACAGAGTAACAAAAATGGGCAGGAGGGAAAATTGCAAATTTCATGTGCTTCTGGTTATCAATATTTGTTTTTATACAAAAGTCACAAACATATAAAAACATTCTGCTAGTACTACATAATTGCACTTTATTAAGGTCATAAACCAGCAGTAAACATTAACACTGCCTATTCAACTTGTAATTCTGCTTAATTACTGCCTGGTTCAGCTAACATGAGATGAGTGAAAAGTTCCTATGGTTTAAATGAAATCCTAAGCCTATGATATTAAAAAAAAATTTGGGTATTGGTATTTTTTTCTTTCCTTCTTAATCAAGAAGGAAAGTATTTACTTACTTAATCAAGACTTATAGTGTTGTAAACCTAACTCACAAAATACATCATAATAATTTTTCTTTCAAAAAAAAAAAAAAAGACTCAGCCTTTATACCATCATTTCTAGTAAGCAACACATTGTGTTGGCAGTGTTATTTACCACCTCCGTTTTCCCACTGTGGGTCCTTTCACTCCATTTTATGTCCCTTTTTTGGCCAACTGGTTTCCTTCATGGCTGCGTTCATAGGTTGACAGAGTTTGCATTTTGAATATAGCTGCAGTGTATGCAAAAACACTACTACTGATTCAAGAAATAAAAAATAAAGGAGAAACAAAGTAGAGGAAGGTGTTTAGGCTCTCCTGGACCCACTGGAACGGTGGCAATGGAAGCATTTGAGATGGGAGGGGGAAAAATCTGCTGCTTAAGAGAAAGTAAATACAAAAAAAAAAGTGTTTAAAATCAGTCCTTGGTTGTACACAAGTTCTCCAAAAGTACCTGGCACTATTTCCACAGACAAGCTAGGGCAGGGGGTTCTCTATCTCAAAAAAACTTGGTCCTTTCATGCTGTTGCCAGGCTGCGGACTGTACCTGCGGGGGCTGCACAAGCTGCTTTTGGGTCCTTGAAAGGCACTGTTGGGTTGTGGAGGCATGGTGGGAGGTGGAGGCCACCTCCTCCAGCCTTGTTTGGCTTTTTTAACAAGGAAGCTCCACAGATCTGAGAAGGAGAAACAAAGAGCCTGCCATGGCGTCCTGAGTGAGGCAGCAGCAGCACTGCTGGGTGAAGAGGGCAAATGGAACTGTTTAAGTACACTCTGGATTAAAAAGATTAGTGGAAGAGATCAAAAAGCAGCAGTACAGATGGGAGGGACAGAAAAAGATTGGAAAAGTACAGCACAGAATGGGTCTAAGTGTAGTTAAAAAAAACAAACAAACTAATAAGCTGCCCTGATTTGTAGTCACACTGTAGATAAGAGGAAAAAAGAGAACCCTCCCTGATTACTAATGAGATTGGCCGGCCCAAATTGTAGATCCACAGAAACATGCTAAATGAATGGTTGTTGATTTAACCAACTAACTTATACTGTGTTTTGTGATGCAGCAGCAGTTGATCACTTGTAAAAAATTAAAATATCAGTAGTTGGTTTTATCAGTGGAAAAGACACAAATGGAACAATAATTAGTAACTGGATGTTATGACTGAAAAATTATTTAGAATGTGACATAAACAGAAATATTAAAAATTAAAGACAAAGAGGTCCGCGTGATGGCTCCTGCTGCCAGTAATCCTAGCACTCTGGAAGGCTGAGGTGGGAAGATTGCCTGAGCTTAGAAGTTCGAGACCAACCTGAGTAAGAGTGAGAGTCCATTTCTACTAAAAATAGGAAAACTGAGGCAAGAAGATAGCTGAAGCCAAGGAGTTAGAGGTTGCTGTGAGCTAGGCTGGTGCCATGGCACTCTAGCTTGCCTTGGGCATCAGTGTGAGACTCTGTCTTAAAAAGAAAAGATGGCTTGGCACCTGTAGTTCAATCGGCACCATCCACATACACCAGAGCTGGCAGATTCAAATCCAGCCTGGGCCTGCCAAACAACAATGACAACTACAACTAAAAAATAGCCAGGTGTTGTGGTGGGCACCTGTAGTCCCAGCTACTTGGGAGGCTGAGGCAAGAGAATCGTTTCAGCTCAGGAGTTGGAGGTTACTGTGAGCTGTGATACCACGGCACTCTACCCAGAGCGACAGCTTGAGGCTCTGTCTCAAAAAAAAAAAAAAAAAAAAAAAGAGCCAGAGAAAATAAACCAAGATTACCCATCATCAAAGGAGTGACAGACTAACAGCTTACTTTTCAGCACTAATAATGGAGTAAAAGAGTAACATCATATCTTTAATATACTAAAAAAAAAAAAGTCAATCCAGAATTCTATATTAAGTGAATGATTTCAATTACTACAGTGAAATAAGGGCTTTTTATCTTTATTTAATTTTTTAGGATATGAAAATGTAAGTTTGTTTTTATTAGAGAGAGGGAAGAGAGTGGGGGGAAGAAATGAGAGAGAAGAGAGAAGAGAGCAGGGAGTGAGAGAGTGGAAGATGGGGGGAGGCAGAAGGAGCGAGAGAATGGCATAGAATTCAAAGAAAGGAAGAATGCCCCAATAAGGACATTTTTAGAACAACCAAAACAGCCTTTGTCACAAATAGACCCTCACTAAAAGAAATTTTCTAGGATGATTCCAAAAGTGAATTTTTTTGTTTTTTAGACAGGGTCTAGTTCTGTCAACTGAGCTAGAGTGCAGTGGTGTCATCAAAGCTCACTGCAGCCTTAAACTTCTGGGTTCAGGCTGGTCCAAGTGCAGTGGTGTTTACAACGAATTGATCAGAACCAGTTACAGATTCCTTTGTTCCTTCTCTACTCCCACTGCTTCACATGACTAGCCTTAAAAAGGAAAACAAACTCCTGGGTTCAAGTGATTGTCCTGCTTCAGCCTCCAGCAGAGTAGCTGGGACCATACCTGGTTAATTTTTCTGTTTTTTTTTTTTTTTTTTTTTTTTTTGTAGAGATGTGGTCTCAATTTTCCTGAGGCTGGTCTCAAACTCCTGGCATCAAGCAAACCTCCTGCTTTGGCCTCCCAAAGTGCTAGGATTACAGGTGTGAGCCACTTGGCCTGGACTCAAAAGTGAAGGTTTGAGGTACAATGAATGATGAGCAAAGACATTGGAATATTAATTTATTCTTCTTCTTCAAGTGAAATTTTGTCTCCTTTGACTAACATTTTCTTTTTTCTTTTATTTTTTTATTAAATCATAGCTGTGTACATTAATGCAATTATGGAGTACAATGTGCTAGTTTTATATACAATTTGAAATACTTTCATGAAACTGGTTAACATAGCCTTCACCACATTTTCTTAGTTATTGTGTTAAGACATTTATATTCTACACTTAGTAGATTTAACATGTACCCTTGTAAAATGCACCATAGGTGTGGTCCCACCAATTACCCTCCCTCCACCCATCTTCCCCCTTTCCCTTCCCTCCCCCTCCTCTTTCCCCTTCATCTTGGGCTGTAGTTGGGTTATATTATTCATATGAAAGTGTGGGTGCTTATAGATTGGTTTCATAGTAGGGCTGAGTACACTGGATACTTTTTTTCTTTCATTCTTGAGATACTTTGCTAAGAAGAATATGTTCCAGCTCCATCCATGTAAACATAAAAGAGGTAAAGTCTCCATCTTTTTTTAAGACTGCGTAATATTCCATGGTGCACATATACCATAATTTATTAATCCATTCATGGGTATAGGGGCACTTGGGCTTCTTCCATGACTTAGAAATTATGAACTGGATTGCAATAAACATTCTGGTGCAAATATCTTTGTTATAAAGTGATTTTTGGTCTCCTGGATATATACCCAGTAGAGGAATTGAAGGATCGAATGGCAGGTCTATTTTTAGATCCCCAAGTGATCTCCAAACATCTTTCCAACAGGAACGTATTAGTTTGCATTCCCACCAGCAGTGCAGAAGTGTTCCCTTTTTTCCATATCCATGCCAACATCTATGGTTTTGGGATTTTGTAATGTGGGATAATCTTACTGGAGTTAGATGATATCTCAAAGTGGTTTTGATTTGCATTTCTCTGATGATTAAGGATGATGAGCATTTTTTCATGTGTCTATAGGCCGTGCACCTGTCTTCTTCAGAGAAGTTTCTCTTCGAGTCCCTTGCCCAAACCAAGATGGGATCACTTGTTCTTTCATCATTACCATTTCTGATTGATGAAATTAGAGATTTTACTCTTTTGTTTCTGGTTAGGTTAGCCAAAGGTCTATTTTTTTTTTTTTTTTTTTTTGTAGAGACAGAGTCTCACTTTATGGCCCTTGGTATAGTGCCTCACACAGCTCACAGCAACCTCCAACTCCTGGGCTTAAGTGATTCTCTTGCCTCAGCCTCCCGAGTAGCTGGGACTACAGGCACCTGCCACAACGCCCAGCTATTTTTTGGTTGCAGTTCAGCCAGGGCCGGGTTGGAACCCGCCACCCTCGGTATATGGGGCCGGCGCCTTACCGACTGAGCCACAGGCGCCGCCCCCAAAGGTCTATTTTATTGACCTTTTCAAAAAACCAACTTTTTGATTTATTGATCTGTTGTATAATTCTTTTGTTTTCAATTTCATTTAATTCTGCTCTAATTTTGGTTATTTCTTTCCTTCTGCTGGGTTTGGGGTTGGAATGTTCTTCCTTTTCCAGTTGCTTGAGATATCCCATTAAGTTGTTGATTTCCTCTCTTTCCGTTCTCTTGAGGAAGGCTAGCAATGCTATAAATTTCCCTCTTGGGACTGCCTTTGCAGTATCCCAGAGGTTCTGGTAGTTTGTGTCTTCATTATTGTTTTGCTCCAAAAATTTGGTAATTTCTTTCTTAATCTCATCTATGACCCAGCTATCATTTAGCATAAGATTATTTAGTTTCCATGTCTTTGTGTGAGTTTGCAGATTCTTGTTGTTACTGAGTTCAACTTTTATTCCATGATGGTCTGAGAAGATACAAGGAATAATTTCTTTTCTTCTTTTTCTTTTTATTTTTTTGTAGAGACAGAGTCTCACTATATCACCCTCAGTAGAGTGCCATGGCATCACAGCTAACAGCAGCCTCCAACTTCTGGGCTTAGGTGATTCTCTTGCCTCAGCCTCCCGAGTAGCTGGGACTATACCCGCCACAATACCCAGCTATTTTTTTTGTTGCAGTTTGGCCGGTGCCTGGTTTGAACCCACCAACCTCAGTATATGGGGCTGGTGCCCTACCCACTGAGCCACAGGTGCTGCCCACAAGGAATAATTTCTATTTTTTAAAATTTGCTGAGGTTAGCCTTGTGACCTAAGATGTGATCAATTTTGGAGGATGTTCCATGTGCTGATGAGAAGAATGTGTATTCAGTTTTGTTGGGATGAAATGTTCTGTATATGTCTGTTAAGTTCGATTGTTGAATGATTAAGTTTAAGTCTAAAATTTCTTTGCTTAGTTTCTTTTTGGAGGATCTATCCAACACAGCCAAAGGGGTGTTAAAATCTCCCAGCTATTATAGTGCTGGAGGAAATCAAGTTGCTCATGTCTGTTAGAGTCTCTCTTATAGTTTGAGGAGCACTCTGGTTGGGTGCATAAATGTTAATAATTGAAATCTCATCATGTTGAGTGTTACCCTTAACAAATATGAAGTGACCATCCTTATCTTTCTTTACTTTTATTTGTTTAAAGCCTATTGTATCTGTGAATAAAATTGCAACACCTGCTTTTTCGTGATTTCAATTTGCCTGAAATATAGATGACCATCCTTTCACCCTGAGACTATATTTATCTTTCAAAGATGAAATTCTTGTATTCAGCAGATATTTGGCCTGAGTTTTTGTATCCAGTCAGCCAACCTGTGCCTCTTTAGAGGGCAATTTAAGCCATTAACATTAATTGTAAATATTGATAAGCCTGGTAGAATTTTGGGTATCAAGTTTTTTGAAAGTCCAGTGGACATTTTTAATCCTTTTGCCACTGTGGAAGTTGGAATTTGATTAAAAGTTTCTGAGTGAGTTTACTTTTGTGGTGAAGGATTGTGCTGGTCATTATGGAGGATAGGTCTGAGAATATCCTGGAGAATATCCTGAGAATATCCTGGTTTAGTTATGGCAAATTTCTTCAACATGTGAGTGTCATTAAAGTATTTAATTTCTCCATCATAAATGAAACTCTGTTTAGCTGGATACAGGATCCTGGGTCAAAATTTATTTTGTTTTAGGAGATTAAAAGTGGATGACCACCCTCTTCTATCTTGAAAGTTTTCAGCAGAGAGATCTGCAGTCATTCTAATATTCTTCCTGTTGTAGGTTGTGGTTTTCTTATGTCTGCCTGCTTGCAGAATTTTCTCCTTCACTTTAACTTTGGCGAAGTTAATTATAATGTGCCCAGGAGATGTTTTATTAGGGTTCAGTCATGCTGGGGTTCTGAAACTGTCTGCTATCTGCATTTCAGAATCTCTTGGCATGTCTGGAAAGTTCTCCTTCATTATCTCATGAAGAAGAGTCTCTGTGCATTTCAAAGCCACCTTGTCACCTTCAGGAATTCCTAATAAGGCGAATATTAGTTTTGTTCGAATTATCCCACAGCTCTCTGAGAGAATGATCCATTTTTGCTGTCCACTTCTCTTCCTCTTTGAGCATTTGGGAGCATGTGAAAGCTTTGTCTTCAATGTCAGAAATCCTTTCTTCTGCCTGCTTCATTCTGTTACTGAGGGATTCTACTGTATTTCTCAGATCTTTGAGGGCTGCAAATTCTTGTCTCAATGTGTCAAAATCTTTGGTGATTTTGTCTTTGAATTCATTGAATTCTTGAGACAACTTTTGAAATACTCCTTGAATTTCTAATTCCAACTTTACCTCCATTCTATTAATCTTATTTGCAATCCAAATTCTGAATTCAATTTCTGACATCTCAGCCATTTGTTTATGAGTGGGATCTTCTGGTGTGTCTACCTTGTCGTTCCTTGGAGGAGTTGATCTATTCTGATTATTCATGTTGCCAGAATTTTTCCACTGATTCCACCCCGTGACGATTTTTCACCATTTGGCTAGATGAGCAGGTAAGGTGAAATGGGATTGGGAGCTCCTGGAGTAGTGATTAACCAACCCTTTGCCCAAGAGCTGGGACTGGTGACCTCAGCTTTTCCCCTACAGCTTTGCAAAGGACCCATACCATACTACAGCCTGAGACACTGGGGACTTGCTTGGTGTGGTGGGGCTAGGCGGCTCTGTCTTGTATTCAGCTGGTCTCTGTCCAATCCTAGTGAATCAGTAACTCTGGGTTGAAGTCTCAGCTTGGATGGTCCTCGGGTGATTGGCCCAGGTCAAGACTTCCAAATCAATTGTCCCAGTCATCACCAAGTCTCAAGTGGGAGAGTTCAAAAGGTCTCCAGCAACTAGATAGCACAGTCTGCTGGGCAGCTCGAGTGTGGCTCACTCCAGTGCTCTATGGAGTCAGAAGGGCCTGCCCAGCAAATGAGTTAGTCTGAGGAGATATCAACCTCCTCCCCACCTTGCACCTCTGTCACACTCAGTCACTGGTAACCCTGCAGGGCTGCGGCCCAATTCTCTGCAATGAGCAGATGCGCCAGAGTGTTGCACCTGCCTGAGTCACAGAGAGATCTAGGTCTCCTCGGCCAGTGTGGCCAGGCTGCCACACTTTGCCACCAGCCGTCGGGGGAGCTGAAGCCTGACTACCTTGGGTGCTTAATGGAAGCTGGGAAGTGTCACTTAGTTCCAGCCCCTCCCCAGATTGATGTTGCTGCCACTTAAATTCTCGAGGCATTTGTGTTTCTGTCCTGGCTGTATTCCACTGTGGGCTAGGCAATGTTTGAGTTCACAGAAACTGCGACTCAGCCCCGCCCTGTGCTGCTGCTGCTGTGTCAATTCTCATGGAGCTGGTGTCTCTGTCTCCATTGCACTCTGTGTTGGGGTGGGTGTGGTTAGAGCTCACAAGGGGCTCTCAATTCCTGCCCCTCCCTGAGCTGATGCCACTGCCATGCCTGCTTTTGTCCTGGCTATGCTCCACTGGGGGCCGGGTGCATCTTGGCTTTAGAAAAGCAGCAATTCTGACACAGTGCTGCCCTGGGAGTATGCTGCCTCTGCATTCTAGTCTCTGTCCCCACTGTGCCCCACCTGGGCAGGTACCGCCTCAGGTATACCCTTTGCTCACAGGGTCTGCGTTTCCATGGTTGCCACTGGAATAGAGCCCCGGCTCCCTCTGGTTGCTAAGAGAGACAGGAAGTGTTTCTCCAAAATATTACCAGGGGCATGAGCCCTATTGTTGCCACCTCCCCTGCTGCTATTGTGCTGTGCCATGGGGCACCATTTCTCCCTCTCTTGTATGGATCCCTAGCACCACTGCCGCGGACCGCCAGTAGATGGGCCTCAGTCCGAGGGTGTTCAGGGTGAACGTTACAGGTTGATTGAAAGGTCGACGCAGGATGAAAATGACAGACTGCCACACACCGAGTGATGAAGAAAGCAGCTGTGACTTTACTTTTTTAAGCATGGTATTTATACATTTTCTTTCCAGGGTTAAAACAATGTAATCATTATTTTGTTTATGCTTGTAAATTATCTTTATGTCTCCATATGTGGTTTATCATGTACTATATGTTTTCAAGGTTTTTCTTTTTGGAGGGAGGTGGTTTATCTTTTCAAGGTTTTTGCTCTAGGGAGGTGGTTTTATTAGTAACATTTGGTTGCTTCCCCTTATCTAGGAATGTCAAGGCTTGTAACTTCTCTTAGTTCTGTAATTGTTCTCAGTTTCTTATGATCTCTTTTAAAAACAGCTGAACATGTTCTTTTATGTATAATGCTTGACTACTTCTATATATTTTTACTCTAATTAGTAATTATATTTTGATTCATAGTTAATTGCTTGTTAAACATTAAACTACTTTATTGATTTGTGTTACATATGAAAATTAGTGAAGTAAGATGTTTTTCTAAGTAAAGTTTTATTGCAGATGGTGATAGTGCATGTTGTGTTAGAGAAAAGTTTTTCTGTGAGAGGCACCGTGGATGGTGGGTGTGCATATCGTGATGGAACATTTTGTTTGCCGTGTCTGCATTGTCTCAAGTCACTGACATTTATGGTAGGGACGTGCTGTTGTGCAGGCTCTCTTGGAGCCACTGAGTCCGGCACAGCCATACTTGCTGTGTTTAATTGTGGATCAGTAAGTCACTGTGTTTATTCTTAGTTTTTCAAAACAATCAGGCAATAATCAGTCATTCAACTGAACAGACAGGTTTCAGGGTAAAGGTTTCTTAGGCTTTTATGCCGCACCTCATGACTTCCTACGTTCACTAAAAGGCATGCTAGGCAACTTATGCGCTGCTGTCGCAAGCCAGGGGGACTGGGGGTAACGCTCCGGGGAGCACAGACCGCCTAACCACGTACTTTACAACGCGGACAGAGCCATCCCACCACGGCCAGATGCCGGGGGTGCGGCACACCACAGTCCCCACTTTACACCTATGCTGCTGATTTAGCACTGACTTGTAACAGCCCATGCCTTGTCCATACCTCTTGAGGGAATGCCTAAGAGTCTGGACTCTGTGGGGGATAGGTTTCTAGGCCTTGGAATGGGAGTTGAGGGGAGTGCTGGGAGTTCAGAATTGCAGGTAGAGTATATGTTCAGTTTTATGCTTGGCAGAAGAGTGCCATGGCACTCTAGTAGGTCCTCTCTAGGGAAGGAGATCTGGTTTTTAGTGGCTCTCTCCTGTGGAATAGAAAAAGAAGAGATCTAAACTCTGCTTGCTTTTTTTGTAGAAAGTACACTGTGAGCTGTTTTCATGGGGGAGGGGATTGCCATCTGCTGTGCGATGGGTTTTGTACCTATTGTTTGTTTCCTTGGGGTTGCAGCTTGCCTCAGCAGGGGTGATGTGCACTCTTCAATCTTCTCTCTTGGCTCAGCTCCAAACTATCAGCTTACTTGCTAAACTGTCCTTTAACTCTCCTTCTGGATGTGAGCCTCTGTGAAAAACTGGCTCCAGTTGGCCATCTTGCCTCCTCCTTCTCTTCCTTTTTTTTTTTTTTTTGAGACAGAGTCTCATTATGTCACCCTCGGTAGAGTGCCATGGTGTCACAGCTCACAGCAACCTCAAACTCTTGGGCTTAAGCAATTCTCTAGCCTCAGCCTCCCAAGTAGCTGGGACTACAGGCACCCAACACAATACCCAGCTATTTTTGGAGATGAGGTTTTGCTCTGGCTCAGGCTGGTCTCAAACCTGTGAGGTCAGGCAATCCACTTGCCACCATCTCCCAAGTGCTGGGACTACAGGTGCCCACCACAACGCCTGGCTAATTTTCCTATTTTTAGTAGAGATGGGATCTCACTCTTGCTCAGGCTGGTCTCCAACTCATGATATCAAGTGATCTGCTCACCTCAGCCTCCCAGAGTGCTAGGATTACAGTCATGAGCCACCTCACTGGGCCTGACCAACATTTTCCCAATTCTCCCCACCCCCCAGCCCATGGCAACCTGCATTTTTATTCGTTGCTTCTATAATTTTGACTATTTTAGGTTCCATATATAAATGAGATCATGCAGTATTTGTCTTTCTGTGCCTAGGTTATTTCACTCAATTTAATGTCCTCCAGGTTTACCCACATTATTGTAAATGGGAGGATTTCCTTTTTTAAAAAGTCTGAATAATATTTCATTGTATATATGTACCATATTTTCCTTATTCATCCATTGATGTACGCTTAGGTTGATTCCTTATTGTGTTTATTATGAATAGTGCTGCAAAGAACATAGGAGTGCAGAAGTATTGTACACATACTGATTTCATTTCTTTTGGATTTATACCCACATGAGAGATTCTTGGATCATTTGGTAGCTCTATTTTTAATTTTTTGAAGAACCTCCATACTGCTTTCCATAATGGCTGTGCTAATTTACTTATTTATTTTTATTTATTTATTTATTTTTGAGACAGAGTCTCACTTATTAACTCTCGGTAGAGTGCCATGGTGTCACAGCTCACAGCAACCTCCAAATCCTTGGGCTTAGGTGATTCTCTTGCCTTAGCCTCCTGAGTAGCTGGGACTATAGGTGCCCGCCACAACACATGGCTATTGTTTTGTTGCAGTTTGGCTTGGGCTGGGTTTGAACCCGTCACCTTTGGTATATGGGGCTGGCGCCTTACCCACTGAGCCAGAGGCACCACTCAGCTGTGCTAATTTATATTCCCACCAACAGTATAGAAATGTTCTTTTTTCTCTATGTCTTTGCTAATTTTTAACTTTTTATTTTTGATAATAGCCATTCTAACAGCTGTGAGGTGATTCTGATTTGAATTTTTAAGAAGTTAAAAATTCTGACAAGGTCAGTTTTTATTGATGAGAATATAGAACTCTATGGACTCTCATTCACTGTGATAAAAATGAAAATTGACCCCAAATAACTTGGGAAAACATGGCATTGTCTAGTAAGGTTGAAGATACATATTACCCCGTGACACAGAAATTCCAAGAAACTTGGACATGTGCTTCAGGAAATCTGTACAAGAACATTCACAGAGTATTGTTTTCAATAGCAAAGGGCTGGGAACTATGCAAATACCCATCAACAGTGGAATGAATAAATTGGATCACTATAATAAAACTCTGCTGTACTGTGATAGATAGCTTACAAGAAATTCAATCACATAATAAGTGAAACTGTGGTGGCTCACACCTATTATCCTAGCACTCTGGGGAGGCCAAGGTGGGAGGATCATGTGAGGTCAGGAGTTGGAGATCAGCCTGAGCAAGAGCAACTCATCATCTCTGCTGACAATAGAAAAAAAATTAGCTAGGTGTGATGGCCTGCATCTGTAGTCCCAGCTACTTGGGAGGCTGAAACAGGATAGTTGCTTGAACCTAGGAGTTTGAGGTTGCTGTGAGCTGGGCTGAGGCCATGGCAGTTTAGCCCAGGCAACAGAGCAAGACTCTATCTCCAACCCCCCTCCCAAAACAAAACAAACAAACAAACAAAATGGCTTGTTGCCCGTAGTTCAGTGAGTAGGGTGCTGGCCACATACACTGAGGCTGGCAGGTTCGAGCCTGGCCTGGGCCTGCTAAACAACAATGACAACTGCAACCAAAAAATAGCTGGGCATTGTGGTGGGTGCCTGTATTCCCAGCCACTTGGGACCTTATGCTAGAGAATTGCTTAAGCCCAAGAGTTTGAGGTTGCTGTGAGCTATGACACCATGGTACCCTACCCAGGGCCACATAGTGAGATTCTGTTTCAAAACAAAACCAAAAAAAAAAAAAAAAAAAAAAGAAAAAGAAAGAAAACAAAAGAAATTGTGTTATTGCGGGATTAATAAAGTGAATGAAGCTGGTATCACCACATCTGTTCTGACTATAACTGGAGGTATTTTTCCCCCAGTTATTTGAATTTATTTTATGTCGCATCTATTCCTGTGCCATAAGTTTTTGTTTCTTCAGTTTCTCCTGGGATATCTTTTTCTTTTGTGCTACTTCCTCTTCATGTTTGGGAACAATTTTTTTTCTTTGCAGTGAGGATCATCTTGATGTGGCAGGGGGAACTCATGTATGGGTTAATGTGACCATGAGTTCTGTAAGGTCTGCGATGCATCTTGGGTGCTTTGTTCACTTGGATATGCTCAATGACCAGATAATATACATGTAAACCCTTAAGTTCAGCTTTACTCTCTGCATTTTCAAGCATGTGCAGCAAAAATTCAGCACTCTTTTTGGGCCACTGACCCTGGGTCCAGTCCCAGTGTTTGGCCTGGGCACATCTACCAACTCCACCATTGTAATATCGAAATGGTACACACTGTTTCTTTAAAGTGATATCCTTCAGATACTTGGTGGTTTTTCATACATGCATATCCTTGATGGCATGGGAAGTTTCACCTGTGTTCTTAAAGCAAACACAAAGATTTGGACCTCTTGAATTGCATGACTTTGTGGGGTTTCTGGGTCAAGTGAATATTGAACCATTTTCGCAGATCACCTCAGGCTGCTTAAGACAGCGGTTCTCAACCTGTGCGTTGTGACTCCTTTGGAGGTCGAACAACCCATGATCTCCTGTTGAAGGTAAGAGCCTTAGCCTGCCTTCGTTTGATTGTCTAAATACATCTTGCATATCAGATATTTACATTATGATTCATAAAAGTAGCAAAATTACAGTTATGAAGTAGCAACGAAAATAATTTTATGATTGGGGGTTACCACAACATGAGGAACTGTATTAAAGGGTTGTGGCATTAGGAAGGTTGAGCACCACTAGTTTAAGAGAAGAGCTATAACTGGAGTTTGATGTTGTCTAGTGGCAGGTGTTGGTCTGGCATAAATACTGATGGAAGATTCTGGGTCCAGCAGTGGCTAACTAAGACTTCCAGAACAGTGGCAGTAACTCTCTCTAATTAATCCAGAAACTCCCAATTAGTTTGTGGACTACATCTGGGGAGAGATTGGGCTAGCAAGATACTGGGGGCCTAGAGGTCTTCCCTGTCTTACTTCCTAAGACAGGGTCATGTGCCTCTTCCCTACCTAAATCTATCCTCTCCTCCGTGACCTCCTGTTGAAGGTAAGAGCCTTAGCCTGCCTCTGTTTGAGAGTGGGGACTGAACAGAAGAAGGGAAGCAATTGCTAATTGGGTTATGTCTGATCTTCAGCTATTCCAGGTCCAATTATGTTATTGAGTTGTGTTTATGTCTGTTTTTGATTCATCATCTAATGAAATACATTGAAGGAAACACATTAGTGAAAATAATGAACTAGAGACATACAAAATTGCTTGAATGAATTGTTCTTTTTCGTTTTTGGTAACTAATAGCATTTTATTTGGCAGTTTTTTTTGGGCCAGGGCCAGGCTTGAACCTGACACCCCTGGTATATGGGGCTGGCGCCCTACTCCTTTGAGCCACAGGTGTCGCCCAATAGCATTTTATTTTGTATTGATACGTTATTGTAGAACATATTTATAGGGGACATGTGATATTTTGATACATGCGTACACCATGTAGAGATCAAATCATATTGGATATTAATCAGCTCAAAAATTTATCATCTGTTTTAGGAACATTTCGTATCTTTTCTTCTAGCTATTTTGAACTATATAATAAATAATTTTTAACTATAGTCCCCATACTGTCCACTAAAACTTATTCCTTTTATCTAACAGTATGTTTTCTTTTTTTTTTTTTGTAGAGACACAGTCTCACTTTACTGCCTTCGGTAGAGTGCCACGATGTCACAGGACTCACAGTAACCTCCAGCTCTTGGGCTTCCGTGATTCTCCTGCCTCAGCCTCCCGAGCAGCTGGGACTACAGGCGCCCGCCACAACGCCCGGCTATTTTTTGGTTGCAGTTCAGCCGGGGCTGGGTTTGAACCCGCCACCCTCGGTATATGGGGCCGGCGCCCTTTTTTGTATTGGGGCAAGATAAGGACCACTGATTCAAATTAGAAGTTCAAAAAGGAGTCTTTTATTCCTTTTTGTCAAATAATAAAATCTTTTGATCTATAAAAAACAAAAAAACAAAAAAAACCAAAAAGGAGTATTTTATTAACTGCAGGGCTATCTCAGCAAAGTCTAAGGCAGACTGAGAGAGCATTGAGGGGTCTGAAGTTGGGGTTTTTCTAGTCTGAAAGTTGGCAAAGGGACAAACAGGTGGGCTAAAAGTTGGCAAAAGAAGCAAAAAGAAAGTTTGCAAAAGAAGCAAAAAGCAAGCACGGGGTCACGATGACCCTTTTTACAGAAGCGAACCTTACAATTTAACGGATTAGCAGATATGTAAAATAAAGGTAACATAAAGGTCACATAAAGCATATCTGGCAACACATCAAGCAGATCTGGCAATTAGCGAATAAGTAAAACAATTTGTCACAGCACTTAGCTTGTTAACTCTCATCATGACAGTACTTGGCCCATTAGTTCTTATGTTGTTCTGTTCCGGCCCAATCTGGCCCGATCTAAGAGTAATGGTACTTGGCATCATTTCATTTACCTTTTTTTTTGGCTGGGGCTGGGTTTGAACCTGCCACCTCTGGCATATAGGGCTGGCCACTCTACTCCTTTGAGCCATAGCACCCACCCTTCATTTACCTCTTTTCCCCTTTCCTCCTACCTGGGGGGTTGTGTGAGGCATCATGGGACCACTGGCATCCATCTTATGGAGGTGATGAGGCAGCTGTCACCCATGAGGATGCTGGCACCCTTCTCATTTTTACCCATTAACCAACCTCTCTCTTCATGCCCCCTCTTCCCAGCCTCTGGTAACCATAATTCTACATTCTACCTCCATGAGATTAACTTTTTTACCTCTCATGTATGAGTGAGAACATGCTTTTCTCAAGAGTAAGGCTGCTGGTCCATGGATTTGGAGGGTGGGGAAGAATATTCAGTGTAGGGTGGGAGAGTGGCCTGGATTTAGGTACCTCCCCTCTCTTCAGGCCCTGCCCCTCCTGTTGCAGAGACACATAGCTCCCAGGGCAACACTGCCCCCACCCTGACGCCTCCAGCTATACCTTTCCTGTGGACTTGATCCCCTTCGAGACACAGAAGTAGACCAGCACCCAGCACGCCAGCAGACACAGGGTCATCTCCCCGTTGAGGGCCGCTGGCACCTCTGGTCCCCCAGACAGCTGCAAGATGTTGTTTCTAAGGGAGGGTGGCTACTAGGGCTGTGCCAGCAGGGGACGGAGCTATTGGGATCTGCCCCAAGGGATCGTGGCTCCTTCCTCCTGTGTCTCTAGGTCCAGCTGGTCCCTCTGATCCACCTGGGCCAGGCCTGGCAGTGCCACAGTGTGTCTGCAACCTGGGAGCCCCTGGCCAGCGGGAGGTGTGGGGGGGAGCTGGCAGCCGGGTGCTGTCCTGAGGCCCCCACCTGGCCAGGTGGGCACGACAGAAGAGCAGTGACATGTGTTGCCTAGAGACTGGCCTGGGCACTGCTTAGGACAGGCAGGGTCTGGGAGTGACTGCTCTGCACCCCGGGCCTTGTGTGGTGGGTGCAAGGCCAGGCCGTGTGTGGGGGATCTGGGGGCCAGGACCGGATAGGCTGGGGCCAGAGGTGCCTGACTCTCTCCCAGAACCCTGCAGTGGGGTGCCCCTGGCAGAAGGAGCCAGCTTGGTGGGAATCGACCATGGCAGTCTTCAGCAGAAGCTGGCTTGCATAGGGACAGGGAGTCCTAGCTGTGTCCAGCTTTTAAGTGGGGGATGTCGTAAAGGAGCCTCAAAAATCTCCTGACAGGAACAGATGATGTCATTCGGGGAGCCAGTCAAGGGGAGGTTGGCACTGGGGGCACCGGCATGGCTTTCCAAGCAGGCCCACTGGGGACACTTGTGGCGGGGTCAGCCAGGCGGAACCAGCAATATGCCTAAGTGGCCTTAGGGGCCCAGGGGTTTGGGCATGTGCGTTGGCCAGGCTGAGTCATGTAGCGCTAAAGAGCAAAGCTTCATCCAGAAGATTCTTGGGCTACCTAACATCCAGGGCTTCTAAAACTGGTAGCAACATTAGCTTCACTGGAGTAGACTTTGTGTAGGTATGTTTGGGCATGCGCACTAGGGCACAATGTGCTCTAAGGGGTGGGGCTTCGCGTAAGAGTGTTCATTGGCTAGAACAACTATGGGGTCTCTAGGGTCATCTTGGTGGGAACCAATCACTGGCAGGCAGTCTCACCCGGATTGTGTTTGCGCATGCGCTCTGGGTATTCCACTTTGCTTGGCTCGTTGGGCAGCGGACAGCTTTGTGCAGGTCGTACGGTTTGCCTGGGAGAAGGTGGGAGCGTTTGAGATGGGATCAGAGGCTGATGGTGGAGGAGCTGTGCGGGCAGTGGATGAAGGCGTAGGTGTGGCAGTAGCTGCAACAGGAGCGGCGGTCACAGTGGTTGGCGTCGACGGCCAGGTCGGGCTGGGTGTCCCTGGTGGTCTTTGCGTTCCAGGTGGCCCTGGTGGCCCCGGCGGGCCAGGTGGTCCAGGTGGTCCAGGTGGCCCTGGAGATCCTGGAGACCTTGGTGGCCCAGAAGATCCTGGGGGGCCTGGTGTCGCGGGAGAGGCAGGTGCTGCAGCTGGTGGCGTTCTTCAAATTGAGCGGGCACTACAGGTGCCAGGGCCAGGTGGAGACGCTGCGCCTGCAGCTGGAGGCCTGGGTAACCAACTGCTCGAGTTGTATCCTTTTCGAGAAGTCCCCAGGGGCCTGTGAAGCCAAGGGATAGTTGGGTGATTTGGGGTAGGGTATCCCAGGCAGGTGGGGACTGAAATTGTAACTGAGGAGTTTGGGCAAAGCCCAGCGTGGGATAATTGATTGTGGTGGTGGTTGGGAAAAACAGTGTGAGCGGAGCAAGGGGGTGGTGGCCATGGAATGGGGTGGGAGGTGGAGGCAGAGGCTGTCTTGGAGTGAGGTGAGGGCTGAGGCACAGGCAGAGTCCGCAGTGTGGAAGGTGCCTTAACCATCTCTCTCCAGCACTCTCACCGCACCTTTCCCATCACCTGAGGAGGCGGAGATTGCCAGCTGGTTCCTGACCCCAAATGCTGAACTTCAAGGGCTCAGTGTGGATGGCAGCGTCTTGACTGTGTCAGTTCTACAGTGGGTTTGGAAAGGGCTTGCCAGCAAGTGGCTAGGGTCAGTCCCCCGACTTACATTAGGGTTACCTCTAAGGAAGGGGTGTGTTTCTGAGTGAGGAGGCAGAGAAAGGAAGGGGCCTCTCTTTCCCTCTAACTTGATGTTCTCTTTCTTTCCCTTTTAGACGATTGACTGCTGAAGACCCTGAGCAACTCCGAAGTTCTGTCATCTCCTGTCTCGACCAGCTTTCCCTGGTGGTTCGGACAATAGAGCACCTCGTTCTTCCATTTTTTCGCTAAGCCTCAGCAGGGAAAAGGGGGCTAAATCTAACCTCAAGTCCCATGTTAGGTGCATGCTTCACTAGAACAATGATTCCTATGACAGTTGTCAATTTACTATGGGGAAGGCCCTTATTTTTGTCCTGTATTGGCCCTTGGGCCTCAAGGTCCACTTGTTCTGTTTGGTAATTTTACTGCAGAAAATAAATTTGAGCTACTGTTCCAAGTCTTAGTTTCTTTTTGGCTATAGCATTTCGGAATATTCTTGCCATTGTTCTTGGGTTGCAAGGGAGGTTCTGGGATTCAGATATTGAAATAGTGCAAGGTAATTGAAGACAATTTAGGGAATGGAACAAAATGAGAATCAATAGAGTCCAGTCATTCACTATTAACTACTGTCAACATTTTGCTGCAAATGGCAGGATTTCATTCTGTTTATTCTTTTTTCTTTTTTTATGTCTGAACAGTATTCCATTGTTGCTATATGTCACGTTTTCTTTTTTTTCATTTTTTTTTGAGACAGTCTTGTTGTGTCACCCCAGCTAGAGTGCCATGGCCTTAGCCCAGCTCACAGCAACCTCAAACTCCTGGATTCAAGCAGTCTTCCTGCCTCAGCCTCCCCAGTAACTGGGACTACTACAGGTGTGTGTCACCATGCCCAAGTAATTTTTCTATTTTTAATAGAGACAGGGTCTCACTTTGCTTAGGCTAGTCTCAGACTCCTGACCTGAAGCGATTTTCCTGCCTGGGCCTCCCAGAGTGCTAGGATTACAGGGGTGAGCCACTGTGCCTGGTCTGAATATGCCACATTTTCTTAATTCATTCATCTGTTGATAGACTCAGATTGATTCCATATCGTGGCTATTGTGACTAGTACTGCAGTAAACACAGAACTGCAAGTATCCCTTTGATATATGGATTTACTTTCCTTTTGGTAAATAACCAGGGGTGGGATTGCTGGATTATATGGTAGTTTTATTTTTATTTTTTGGGAGGTGTCAAATGATCCTTTATTGAAACATTTTCCTTTGTACTTTTTAGCTAGCCGGGCATTCCACGACACCACTGTTGATGTCGTCTATGATGTCATGAGGGTGGTGGCCATCAACGTTGCAGCCCACTGACTGGGTTGTCCCCAGGATCTCTTTAATGGTTCCAGAGACTTCTCTGGCTAAAGATCGGTGTCGCATCTGTCTAACAATGTTGACAATCTCATCAAAAGTGATATTTCCATTGTGTTTAATGTTTTTCTATTTCTTTTTGTTTCTTGGTGGTTCCTTGAGGGCTTTGATGATGAGGGCAGGGGCAGAAGGGTATCACTTCAATCTGGGTCTGTCTGTTCTGGATAGTCAGTTTCACTGTAATCCTCAGACCCTTTGAGTCACTGGTTGCCTTGGCGATGTCATCACCAACCTTTTTGGAGAAAAACCCAGGGTGCCGATCTTGGGGGCCAGGGCAGATGTGGCACTGACTTCACCACCAGTGCACCTCAGGTACGTGACTTTGATCTCATTGGGGTTGAACTCAGGTGGCATGGTGGAAGCGCTGGTGTTGGATGAACCTGGATTTGGGACTACCAAAGAAAGTTGCACCTTGGCCTTATGCGAGCTGAAAGCCAAAAAGGTAGTTCTATTTTTTTCTTTTTTTGAGACAGAGTTTCACTATGTCACTCTCGGTAGAATGCTGTGGTGTCATAGCTCACAGCAACCTCAAACTGCTGGGCTTAAGTGATTCTCTTGACTCAGCCTCCCAAGTAGCTGGTACTATAGACGCCCGCCACAACGCCCAGCTATTTTTTATTGCAGGTGTCATTGTTGTTTAGCTGGCCCAGGCTGGGTTCGAACCTTCCAGCCTTGGTTTATGTGGCGGACACTGTAACCACTGTGCTATGAGCGCCCAGCCCTATTTTTTTTTTTCTTTTTTGAGACAGAGTCTCACTATGTCACCCTGGGTAGAGTGCTGTGGCATCACAGGTCACAGCAACCTCAAACTCTTGGGCTTAAGTGATTTTCTTGCCTCAGCCTCCCAAGTAGCTGGGACTACTACAGGTGCCCGCCACAATGCCCAGCTATTTTTTTGTTGCAGTTGTCAATGTTGTTTTAGCAGGCCTGGCCGGGTTTGAACCTGCCAACCCCAGTGTATGTGGCCGGTGCCCTAACCACTGAGCTACGGGTGCTGAGCTGGTAGTTCTATTTTTAAAGGAACCTCTATACTATTTTCATAGTGCTGTACTAATTTACATACCCACCAATAGTGTACAGCTGTTCCCTTTTTGCCATATCATCACCAACACTTGTTATATTTTGTCTTTTTTGACAATCTCCATTCTACCTGGGTTAAGATAATTTCATTGCAGTTTTGGTTTTCCTTTCCTTGATGTTTTTGAGCATTTTTTCATATATCTGTTGGTCATTTGTATGTCTCTCTCTCTCTTTTTTTTTTTTTTTTTTTGAGACAGAGAAGCTGTCGCCCTGGTTAGAGTGCTGTGGTGTCATAGCTCACAGTAACCTCCAACTCTTGGGATCAAGTGATCCTCTTGCCTAAGTTTTTCTTTTTCTATTTTTAGTATAGACAGGGTTTTGCTTTTGCTCAGGCTGTATGTCTCCTTTTGAGAAATGTTTATTCAGATCCTTTGCCCACTTTTTAGTGGGATTATTTATTTATTTTTTTTGTTGTTGTTGAGTTATTTGAGTTCTTTGTATACTGTGGATAGTACTCCCTTGTTGGATGAATAGTTTGTAAATATTTTCTCCTAGTCAACAAGTTGTGTCTTTGTTGATTGTTTCTTTTGCTGTGTAGATTTTTAGTTTAATTTAGTCTCAATTTTATGTTTATGTTCTCATTGGCCGTGCTTTTGAAATTTTAGCTATAAAATATTGCTTAGACCAATGTCACAAAGCATTTCCTGTTTTCTTATAGTAGTTTTATAGTTTTGGGTCTTATGTTGAAGTCTTTAATCCATTTGAATTGATTTTTGTATGTGGTGAGAGATAGGGGTCTCGTTTCATTCTTTGGTATATGAGTACTCAGTTTTCTCAACAGCATTTATTGAAGAGGGTGTTCTTTCCACAACATATGTTCTCAGTGTCTTTATTTAAAATCAGTTGCCTGTAAATGTGTGGATTTATTTCTTGGTTCTCTATTTTGTTCTATAAGTCTGTAGACCTGTTTTATGCCAGTACCATGCTGTTTTTGGTTACTATAGCTTTATAGTGTATCTTGAAGTCAGGCAGTGTGATGCCTCCAGCTTTGTTCATTTTGCTCAGTATGAGCATGTATTACTTAAAATGGCTCAAGCAATCCTCTTGCCTCAGCCTGCGTAGTAGCTAGGACTATAGGCGCCCACTACAATGCCAGGCTAGTTTTTCTATTTTTAGTAGAGATGGGGTTTTGCTCTTGCTCAGGCTGGTCTTGAACTCCTGAACTCAGGCAATCTACCTGCCTCAGCCTCCCAGAGAGCTAGGATTATAAGCATGATCCACCACATCTGGCCAATAACAGGCTGCTCTATTAAGCTAAGCCATAATCTTTCCTAGACTTGTTCTTTTTTTTTTTTTTTTTAGACAGAGCCTCACTATGTCACCCTTGGTAGAGTGCTGTGGTGTCACAGCTCACAACAATGTCAAACTCTTGGGCTTAAGTGATTCTTTTGCCTCAGCCTCCCAAGTAGCTGGGAGTACAAGCCTCCACCACAATGCTCAGCTATGTTTTGATTGCAATTGTCATTGTTGTTTAGCAGGCCCGGACTGGGTTCAAACCCGCCAGCCCCAGTGTATGTGGCTGGTGCCCTACCCACTGAGCTATGGGTGCTGCCCACTAGCCTTATTCTTTTAAAATATTAGAAGTTGAGTTTTCTTTTTAGAGATGTAGTCTTGCTCTGTCTCCTAGGCTCACATGAGGTGGCATTATCATAGCTCACTGCAGCCTCGGCCTGCTGGGCTCAAGTGATCCTCTTTCCTCGGCTTTTGGAGTAGCTAGGACTGTAGGTGTGCACCACCACACCCAAGTATTTTTAAAAATTTTTCGTAGAAACAGTATCTCATAATGTTGCCCAGGCTGGATTTGAACTCCTGCTTTGGCCTCCCAAGGCACTAGGATTATGGGTGTGAGCCACCATACCTGGTCTGGAAATGAATTTTGAATTTGATGAAATGTCTGTCTAAGCGTAGAGGACATCTCTTGGTTTATTTTTACCCAGTGTCTGTACCCCATTCTCCTGGTACCAGTGTTCTTATTTCTCCTGAGAAACTTACCTCCCTTTCCCCTCAGCAGTTGTGATTCTGTTAGTGTTGACTTCACCTCTGAGTCCAGGGGTGGATGGGAGGCTCAGGCCTGGCCAATCAGAGCATTATATTCCTCTGGCCAAGGTGATCCCATCCAGGCCGGTGATACTTTTGGGGCTATGGGGGTGTGGGGGTGGTAGGCTGGCTCTGGGTAGAGGAGAAGCTGAAGCAGGAAGGCACATTATATGGAAAAATCTTGACTATTATTGGAACAAGAAACAATAGTTTCATTTTTTTACTTAATCTTCTGCTGTGATCTGAGGACTTGGCCCTCCTTTTCTTCACAGGAGAAATGGGCATATTTCTTGCTAGGGGATGGGCTCTTTGTTGATAAGCCCTTAATTCATATTTTGGTAGAGAAGGAGTATTTTTTTTTTGAGACAGTCTTCACTATGTTGCCCTCGGTAGAATGATGTGGCATCGCAGCTCACAGCAACCTCAAACTCTTGGGCTCAAGCCTCAGCCTTCCAAGTAGCTGGGACTACAGGTGCTCACCACAACTCCTGCTATATTTTTGTTGCAGTTATCATTGGTTAGCAGGCCCTGGTGGGGTTTGAAGCTGCCAGCCCCGGTGTATATGGCCGGTGCCCTAACCACTGAGCTACAGGTGCTGAACCAGAGACATAAGTTTTTTCTTTTTTTCTTTTTTTTGCAGTTTTTGGCTGGGTCTGGGTTTGAACCCGCCACCTCTGGCATATGGGGCCGGTGCCCTACTCCGTTGAGCCACAGGTGCTGTCCATAAGTATTTTTTTTTTTTTGAGAGAAAGTCTCAAGCTTTGGTCCTAGGTAGAGTGCCATAGCATCATAGCTCACAGCAATCTCAAACTCTTGGGCTTAAGTTATTCTCTTGCCTCAGCCTCTCAAGTAGCTGGGACTACAGACATCTGCTACCAAGCCTGGCTCGTTCTATTTTTAGTAGAGATGGAGTCTTACTCTGGTTCAGGCTGGTCTTGAACTTCTGAGCTCAGGTGATCCTCCTGCCTTCATCTCCCAGAGTGCTGGTATTACAGGCATGAGCCACTGGCCCTGGTCAAGAATTTTGTTTTTTAAATCTCCTGCAGTTCCTCAAGAAGACAGCAGTACCCATTTTAAAATGGGAGTAAGGATAGGAGTTGTCTATTTACAGAAGAAGAGTCCTAGAAAAGTCACAAGGATACAGTGGGACTATACACAGGTACAGTCCTAGCAGAGAGCCATTTGGCTCTACTGGGTCAAATTAACTGTGTCCATCCCTAAATTCCAGCACTTCTGCTCCTGGGATATTGTCACATGTCCCACAAGAGGGTACGTGAGTGGACATTTATCACTGCACTGTTTGTGGAGGTGGAAGTTGGAGCCTCCTAAAGGTCCAACCGACAGGCACTTCTGCCTTTCTTCTAGACCTAAGATGGATGTGGTTACTTCATGAGCTTCCTTTCATGGTGAGCAGTAGCAGAAGTCATCCATATACTGGCCTATTGGTCAGTATGTTCCTTGTGGCATCCTTTACATATCTGAGCAGACTACCCATGCTTGCTTTCTACCTTATTTATGTGAATCTAGTATATGTTTTCTTCCCCCTAAGTGGAGATGATCAAAACTCATTTTCTAGACCTAAAATTGTAAAAACTCCTGCTCACAGTGCCATCTTCATAACTCTCCCTGGGGAAACTGGAAGGAAGTACTTTAGTGGCGAGATGCTAAGTTCCAGTTAGCTTTTGTACAACAGCATGTGTGGGTCTCCCTAGCCCTGCTCCACACTGCCCGTTACTCACAGAATCAACTGGCCTATCCTCCTTTTTCTCATGTTTATCTGTTACTCTGGTCTAAATCTTCAGTACTTTTACAGGCTCTGATTCATGTTGAGAAAACGTGGCTTTACATTTTGGATAACCTGAATCATCTGCTCTCCAAGGAGTCAAAGGGTATAGTCTACTCATACTGATTTTATATTCCTTTTTCATCCTTATGACATAGGTCTAGGTTATCAACTGTCTGTCTGACAGACCTGTATACACACACACACACACACACACACACACACACACACACACACACACACACACACAGATTCACTGTCATACTCTGTTAAATTATAAGTCTCACATATCTATTATATTCTTCTAATTCTTTTTCCATCACATTTATTTTTTCACACCCTATCTCTTTTGGACTGTTTCTCTGTCACAATCTCTGTGCCACACACTGTCATTGTTTCTGAATTAAACACTCTTCGTATCATGACCCAGCCCTTTACATTTTTCTGTCAATCATAAAGTAGAAGAGGTGGGCTCAGTCCTTGCACAGGAGGCCCTGTTCCCACAGTTGGCACCTTCATATCTGTGGAAGGTCCTTTCAGCAGAGACCAGGAGGCCACACTCCTCTGTGTTGAGGTACACCCTCAAATGCTGGCAACCTCTGAAAGGGGACAATCCGTTTACAGTGTAACCAAGATAAGGGCAACAGGGAAGCTTCTGAGCGCACTGGGAATTTAGGAATGAATCCTGGATTGAGGACTGGGATGATCCCAGACATGGGAGAAAGACCACTTGACTATGATTCAGAAGACTTGGGGTTACTTACTGAATAACCTACCATCTAGACAAAGCTCACACAATAAATTTCCTGGGCTACAGTTTCCCAAAGTGTACATGGAAATGTGGGACAGGTTCAGCCTTGTACTTGGAGTTTAAAATTTGACACTTGGAGGCGGAGCAAGATGGCAGCCGAGTAACAGCTTCCTTGCATCTGGGCACCGTGAGTCTGGGGAGATAGGACTCCAGGCATCTCTGGCTGGTGGGATCTGCCTATCATCACTCCTATGAGGATACAGGGAGTCAGCGAGAGACTTCTGGACCCCAAGAGGAGGACTAAAACCGTGGAAAACCGGCAAGTGGTCGCGTGTGTTCAATCCGTCTAAACCCGCCCACAACTGTAAGTTCAGTAGCAGCGAGACTGCAAACCAGAAAGGCCTTACCTGTGAACTCTTTTGATGTCCTTGGACTTGGCACTGAGTTGAACTGCCTTGGGGAAGGCCTGAGCGGGAGTGCGGAGAACTTTGGCTGTTGTCTAGGGCCCCAGTCTGAGCCGCTGAGCCAGACAGAGCTAATAGTGTTTGGCGGTGGGTCACACGGATCCATTGTCAGTGATCTGCCCCGGCAAGCTCCGCCCTCAGGGTCGCAGAGCTAGAAACGGGTGGGAGCTGGTAACCCAGCAACCAAGTAGCCTAAGGGTGGGGTCTGAGCCGCCTTGCAGCCCTAACCCTCAGGGGCAGAGTGAGACCAGTTTTGGCACACTGGGTAAGTGGATAGCCACTTCAGCAGCGATTCCAGCGAGAAAGCTGGGAAAGCTTCTGCTCAGCAAGTTTACAAGTTCAAAGTGCCTTTTAAGTAGGCTGAAGAGAGATTTAGGGTGTCTACCTGCTGGGGTTTGAGAAATCAGCAGCCTCCAGTCGTATCAGAACTGTGACTAACATCTCATACCCCAGAAGACCACGTGTTGCCCAGACAATATTCAATAACATATACAAACTGCTTTGTTTTTGGTTGTGTACTTTTTTTCGTTTTTTTTTTTTTTTTGGTTGTTTTTTTGTTTGTTTGTTTATTTTGACGTTGCTGATGTTCTTTTGTTTTTTTAATTTCAATCTTTTCCACACAGATCCCTTTTTCGTTCTCAATTTTCCTAGTTTAATTATAATTTCCCATTGCTGCCTTTTTTAATAACTTCAACTTCATTTTTGCTAGTGTTTCTACCGATATAATTTGTTTTTTCACCCAATTTTATCCCTGTAAAGTTTTCTGTTTGCTTGTTTTGCTTTGATTTATAGCATTTTTGTCTTTCCTCTCTACTTGGTGGAGGTGGGGTACTGTGTCTGACCAGGTTAGCAAAGAGCTGCTGACCTCAAGGGAACCACGCAACTGGGCACCCCCAGAAGGTGGGTTTTTTAAGGTTGTGTCAAAGTACCCTACTGTACACCTATATTGCCCTGTCTCCCTCTTTCTGTGCCTCTCTTCTTTTTGTCAATATTCCTTATACCCACCCCCTCTCCTTTCTCTATCTTTCTTTTTTTCTTATCACTCGGTCCTCCTTTCTTTCATCCCCTTTTCTTTGCTCTTCAACCTTCTCACCCTTCTGGTCCTGTAACCCTTAGTCCACAGGCACAAGAACTTAAAGAGCAAGAGGAAGTGAAAGGAAAATTAGGGCAAGGAAACAGATAAAAGAAATCACTCATGAGGAAGAATCAGCAGAAAACTCCAGGCAACATGAAGAACCAGTCTAGAACAACCCCACAAAGGGACCATGAGGTAGCTACTGCAGATGATTCCACCAGTATAGAAATGTTAGGAATGACAGAAAGGGAATTTAGAATACACATGTTGAAAACAATGAAAGAAATGATGGAAACAATGAAGGAAATTGCTAATAAAGTGGAAAATAACCAAAAGGAAATCCAAAAACAGAATCAAATCAGAGATGAACGATATGATGAATATAAAAAGGATATAGCAGACCTGAAGGAACTGAAACAGTCAATTAGGGAACTTAAAGATGCAATGGAAAGTATCAGCAACAGGTTAGACCATGCAGAAGAAAGAATTTCAGAGGTAGAAGACAAAGTTCTTGAGATAACTCAGACAGTAAAAGAGGCAGAAAAGAAGAGAGAGAAAGCAGAACGTTCACTGTCAGAATTATGGGACTTTATGAAGTGTTCCAACATACGAGTTATAGAAATTCCAGAAGGGGAAGAAGAATGCCCCAGAGGAATGGAAGCCATACTAGAGAATATTATAAAAGAAAATTTCCCAAACATCACCAAAGATTCTGACACACTGCTTTCAGAGGGATATCGGACCCCGGGTCGCCTCAAATCTAACCGAGCTTCTCCAAGACACATTGTGATGAACATGTCCAAAGTCAAGACAAAAGAAAAGATTCTGCAAGCTGCCAGGAGTAAGCGCCAGTTGACCTACAGGGGCAAATCCATCAGAGTTACCGCAGACTTCTCTAATGAAACTTTCCAAGCAAGAAGACAATGGTCATCTACCTTTAATCTACTTAAACAGAACAATTTTCAGCCCAGAATTCTGTACCCTGCTAAGCTAAGCTTCAAAATTGACGGAGAAATCAAATCATTTACGGATATACAAACATTTGAGGAAATTTGCCACAACAAGACCAGCTCTACAGGAAATACTTCAACCTATTCTGCACACTGACCACCACAATGGATCAGCAGCAAAGTAAGAACTCAGAAATCAAAGGACAGAACCTAACCTCCACACTGATGCAAAAGATAAAACTAAGCAATGGACTCTCACCAAATAAGACGAATAGAATACTACCACACTTATCAATTATCTCAATAAATGTTAATGGCTTGAATTCCCCACTGAAGAGACATAGATTGGCTGACTGGATTAAAAAACACAAGCCATCCATTTGCTGTCTGCAAGAAACACACTTGGCTTCAAAAGACAAATTAAAGCTCCGAGTCAAGGGTTGGAAGACAATTTTTCAGGCAAATGGAATTCAGAAGAAAAGAGGAGTTGCAATCTTATTTTCAGATACATGTGGATTTAAAGCAACTAAAGTCAAAAAAGACAAAGATGGTCACTTTATATTGGTCAAGGGAAAACTACAACAAGAAGACATTTCAATTCTAAATATTTATGCACCCAATTTAAATGGTCCCAGATTCTTGAAGCAGACCTTACTCAGTCTGAGCAATATGATATCTGATAATACCATCATAACAGGGGACTTTAACACACCTCTTACAGAGCTGGACAGATCCTCTAAACAGAAATTAGACAAAGATGTAAGAGATTTAAATGAGACCCTAGAACAACTATGCTTGATAGACGTATATAGAACACTCCACCCCAAAGATAAAGAATATACATTCTTCTCATCACCCCATAGAATATTCTCCAAAATTGATCATATCCTGGGACACAAAACAAATGTCAACAGAATCAAAAGAATTGAAATTTTACCTTGTATCTTTTCAGACCATAAGGCACTAAAGGTGGAACTCAACTCTAACAAAATGCTCAACTCCACCCAAAGGCATGGAAATTAAACAATCTTCTGTTGAATAACAGATGGGTGAAGGAAGAAATAAAACAGGAAATCATTAACTTCCTTGAGCATAACAACAATGAAGACACAAGCTACCAAAACCTCTGGGATACTGCAAAAGCAGTTTTGAGAGGAAAATTCATCGCTTTAGATGCCTACATTCGAAAAACAGAAAGAGAGCACATCAACAATCTCACAAGCCATCTTATGGAATTGGAAAAAAAGAACAATCTAAGCCTAAACTCAGTAGAAGAAAAGAAATATCCAAAATCAAATCAGAGATCAATGAAATTGAAAACAAAAGAATCATTCAGAAAATTAATGAAACAAGGAGTTGGTTTTTTGAAAAAATAAATAAAATAGATAAACCATTGGCCAGACTAACTAGAAATAGAAAAGTAAAATCTCTAATAACCTCAATCAGAAACGATAAAGGGGAAATAACAACTGATCCCACAGAGATACAAGAGATCATCTCTGAATACTACCAGAAACTCTATGCCCAGAAATTTGACAATGTGAAGGAAATGGATCAATATTTGGAATCACACCCTCTCCCTAGACTTAGCCAGGAAGAAATAGACCTCCTGAACAGACCAATTTCAAGCACTGAGATCAAAGAAACAATAAAAAAGCTTCCAACTAAAAAATGCCCTGGTCCAGAAGGCTTCACTCCAGAATTCTATCAAACCTTCAAGGAAGAGCTTATTCCTGTACTGCAGAAATTATTCCAAAAAACTGAGGAAGAAGGAATCTTCCCCAACACATTCTATGAAGCAAACATCACCCTGATACCAAAACCAGGAAAAGACCCAAACAAAAAGGAGAATTTCAGACCAATCTCACTCATGAATATAGATGCAAAAATTCTCAACAAAATCCTAGCCAATAGATTACAGCTTATCATCAAAAAAGTCATTCATCATGATCAAGTAGGCTTCATCCCAGGGATGCAAGGCTGGTTTAACATACGCAAGTCCATAAACGTTATCCACCATATTAACAGAGGCAAAAATAAAGATCATATGATCCTCTCAATAGATGCAGAAAAAGCATTTGATAAAATCCAGCATCCTTTTCTAATTAGAACACTGAAGAGTATAGGCATAGGTGGCACATTTCTAAAACTGATTGAAGCTATCTATGACAAACCCACAGCCAATATTTTACTGAATGGAGTAAAACTGAAACTGAAAGCTTTTCCTCTTAGAACTGGAACCAGACAAGGTTGTCCTCTGTCACCTTTACTATTCAACATAGTGCTGGAAGTTCTAGCCAATAGAATTAGGCAAGACAAGGAAATAAAGGGAATCCAAATGGGAGCAGAGGAGGTCAAACTCTCCCTCTTTGCTGACGACATGATCTTATACTTAGAGAACCCCAAAGACTCAACCACAAGACTCCTAGAAGTCATCAAAAAATACAGTAATGTTTCAGGATATAAAATCAATGTCCACAAGTCAGTAGCCTTTGTGTACACCAATAACAGTCAAGATGAGAAGCTAATTAAGGACACAACTCCCTTCACCATAGTTTCAAAGAAAATGAAATACCTAGGAATATACCTAATGAAGGAGGTGAAGGACCTCTATAAAGAAAACTATGAGGGTGGCGCCTGTGGCTCAGTCGGTAAGGCGCCGGTCCCATATACCCAGGGTGGCAGGTTCAAACCCGGCCCTGGCCAAAGTGCAACCAAAAAATAGCCGGGCGTTGTGGCGGGCGCCTGTAGTCCCAGCTGCTTGGGAGGCTGAGGCAAGAGAATTGCTTAAGCCCAGGAATTGGAGGTTGCTGTGAGCTGTGTGAGGCCACGGCACTCTACCGAGGGCCATAGAGTGAGACTCTGTCTCTACAAAAAAAAGAAAAAAAAAAAAAAGAAAACTATGAAATCTTCAGAAAGGAAATAGCAGAGGATATTTTTTTTTTTTTTTTTTTTTGTAGAGACAGAGTCTCACTGTACCGCCCTCGGGTAGAGTGCCGTGGCCTCACACAGCTCACAGCAACCTCCAACTCCTGGGCTCACGCGACTCTCCTGCCTCAGCCTCCCGAGCAGCTGGGACCACAGGCGCCCACCACAACGCCCGGCTATTCTTTGGTTGCAGTTTGGCCGGGGCTGGGTTTGAACCCGCCACCCTCGGCATATGGGGCCGGCGCCCTACTCACTGAGCCACAGGCGCCGCCCAATAGCAGAGGATATTAACAAATGGAAGAACATACCATGCTCATGGATGGGAAGAATTAACATTGTTAAAATGTCTATACTTCCCAAAGCAATCTACCTATTCAATGCCATTCCTATCAAAGTACCTACATTGTACTTTCAAGATTTGGAAAAAATGATTCTGCGTTTTGTATGGAACCAGAAAAAACCCCGTATAGCTAAGGCAGTTCTTAGTAACAAAAATAAAGCTGGGGGCATCAGCATACCAGATTTTAGTCTGTACTACAAAGCCATAGTGGTCAAGACAGCATGGTACTGGCACAAAAACAGAGACATAGACACTTGGAATCGAATTGAACACCAAGAAATGAAACTAACATCTTACAACCACCTAATCTTTGATAAACCAAACAAGAACTTACCTTGGGGGAAAGACTCCCTATTCAATAAATGGTGTTGGGAGAACTGGATGTCTACATGTAAAAGACTGAAACTGGACCCACACCTTTCCCCACTCACAAAAATTGATTCAAGATGGATAAAGGACTTAAACTTAAGGCATGAAACAATAAAAATCCTCCAAGAAAGCATAGGAAAAACACTGGAAGATAGTGGCCTGGGGGAAGACTTCATGAAGAAGACTGCCATGGCAATTGCAACAACAACAAAAATAAACAAATGGGACTTCATTAAACTGAAAAGCTTCTGTACAGCTAAGGACACAATAACCAAAGCAAAGAGACAACCTACACAATGGGAAAGGATATTTGCATATTTTCAATCAGACAAAAGCTTGATAACGAGGATCTACAGAGAACTCAAATTAATCCACATGAAAAAAGCCAACAATCCCTTATATCAATGGGCAAGAGACATGAATAGAACTTTCTCTAAAGACGACAGACGAATGGCTAACAAACACATGAAAAAATGTTCATCATCTCTATATATTAGAGAAATGCAAATCAAAACAACCCTGAGATATCATCTAACCCCAGTGAGAATGGCCCACATCACAAAATCTCAAAACTGCAGATGCTGGCATGGATGCGGAGAGAAGGGAACACTTTTACACTGCTGGTGGGACTGCAAACTAGTACAACCTTTCTGGAAGGAAGTATGGAGAAACCTCAAAGCACTCAACCTAGACCTCCCATTCGATCCTGCAATCCCATTACTGGGCATCTACCCAGAAGGAAAAAAATCCTTTTATCATAAGGACACTTGTACTAGACTGTTTATTGCAGCTCAATTTACCGTTGCCAAAATGTGGAAACACCCTAAATGCCCACCAACCCAGGAATGGATTAACAAGCTGTGGTATATGTATACCATGGAATACTATTCAGCCATTAAAAAAAATGGAGACTTTACATCTTTCGTATTAACCTGGATGGACGTGGAAGACATTATTCTTAGTAAAGCATCACAAAAATGGAGAAGCATGAATCCTATGTACTCAATCTTGATATGAGGACAATTAATGACAATTAAGGTTATGGAGGGGAAGCAGAAAGAGGGATGGAGGGAGGAGGGTGGGGCCTTAGTGTGTGTCACACTTTATGGGGGCAAGACATGATTGCAAGAGGGACTTTACCTAACAATTGCAATCAGTGTAACTGGCTTATTGTACCCTCAATGAATCCCCAACAATAAAAAAAAAATAAAATTTGACACTTGAGGAACATGCCAATAGAAGGAGATGCCCCTTAGGGAGAGATTCTGAGGGCAGGTGCTGGAATTTAGGGCGGGACAGATAGTCCCAGTTTCCTCCCAACTCCGAAGGCCTGGCTTTCATCATCTGCCCCCTCCACTCTGCTTTGGGAAAGGACAGAGCTAGGATGAGTGAAAGGATCTTGGAAAGGATTAGCTCTGTCCTTTCACATCTTCTCTAGACACATGCCATCTCTCCCATCCAGTAGCTCCTAAATGGTGACAACTTTTCTTTTTCTTTTTTCTTTTTTTTGCCATCAGCCATTTAATGAGTGATCCTGTGTACCCAGCACCTGGGCTGTGGAGCCACAACCACCAGGGCTCTGTCCTCATGGAGTTGTTTCCTGTGACTCTGCCTAAAAACACCCTGAACCCAGGCCCAGAATGGCTTGGGGCCACTCTAGAGAAACTAGACCCACCTGGAGGGACTAGCTGCCCATACAATAGCAAACAAAACTTCCAAAGGGGAAGGCATAGCAAAAACAAAAACAAACAAAACCCCCTCGAACTTGGCCAGGAGGACAACCTTCACAAAGAGGAATAAATCCCAAGTGGCACCTATCCTAAAAGCAGAGCAAAAATACTAAACAAACAAACAAACAAACAAAAAAAGCCTTTAAGTTCTGAGCTAAATTTCAGCCTTTCATTGTCATGGGCCATGGGGTCTCCTGCTGGGACTACAGTGCTTTGGGGTTCTGAGTGGCAGAGGGGTGGGCACACTGTAGTGCCCACTCTTGTTAGCTGTGCCACACTGCCTGGCAGGCTCTCGCTTCCTCCACAGGAGTCACTGCACCCAGACTTGTGACAAGTGGCCAACAGTGCTTGCTCCTCCCATTGGCTCTGACCAGTGAAATCCACAGGGGTAGATGCAAACAAGGACATCCTTCTTCTGGGGCCTTTGAACATGGTTGTCACACTATGGCTTACCCACAAGCAAGGTACTGGCTTGCCTAACCCCAACTCTACTGGAACCTGGCCTCCCAGCCCTGGCTGTGGTGTGGGCAGCTCCTCCCTTAGGCCTGCACCTGGTGCAGCCTGGCTCCACCAGGCCTCTGTGATGGCTTTGAGCACTCCTGTACCTTGACTACCAGGCTGACTAATAAGAGCTGCAGCTGAGTAAAGGGATGTCATCAAGCAGCTTGGTATTGGGGGACAAGATGAGATGAGGGGGCTGAGGGTGGCTCATGGCAGATCTAGTTGGACACTCTCCTCCCTTGGTAGTCCAGGGCCAAAGGCCAGAAAGAACTCAGCACTGGCACCAGGTCACCAGCAGCAAGCTGAGCAGTGGTGCACAGCCATATCCCCTGTGGGACCTTGGGGAGGTCATTGTTAAAGAGAGTGACAAGTCAGATTAGCAGCAATGGTGCCAACTTTTCTATTTTAGTAAGCAGGCTTAGACTGTTCTGAGGAAAATAATGCAATTTATCTCGGAGAAGAATCTATTAGAAAGCAGGGAGCAGCCAGTGCTCAATCCCCTGCCCCACTTCCCACACAGTGGGATCATTACCTCAGAGGAGCTAGGTCGGGAAAAGTCTGGGGTCTGTAGAAGCAGACATGGAGGCTCTGTGAGTTTAAGAGACTTGCCGAGGTCTAGTCCCCTCCTGTTGCAGAGACACACAGCTCCCAGGGCAACACTGCTCCAACCCTGATGCCTCCAGCTGTACCTTTCCTATAAACTTGACCCGCCTCGAGACACAGAAGTAGACCAGCACCCAGCAGGCCAGCAGACACAGGGTCATCTCCCCGTTGAGGGCCCCTGGCACCTCCACCCCCCCCAGACAGCTGCAAGACTTTGTTCCTGGGGAGGAGGGGAGGTGCCATGAGGGCTGTGCCAGCAGGGGATGGAGTTATTGGGATCTGCTTGGAGGGGTCATGGCTCCTCCCTCCTGTGTCCCGTGGTCCAGCCTGTCCCTCTGATCCACCTGGATCAGGCCTGGCAGTGCATGCAGCTTGGGAGCCCCTGGCCAGCAGGAGGTGGTGGGGCTGGCAGCCGGGCGCCAGGCCCTGAGGCCCCCACCCCCACCTCTGCCCAGTCAGGCAGGTAGGACAGAAGGGCAGTGACACGTGTTGCCCAGAGACTGGCCTGGCACTGCTGAGGACAGGCAGAGTCTGGGAGTGACAGCTCTGTGCCCTGGGTCTTGTGTGGTGGGCGCAGGGCCAGGCTGTGTGTGGGGTACCCGGGGGTCGGGACCAGATGGGCTGGGGCCAGAGGTACCTGACTCTTTCCCAGAACCCTGCAGTGGGGCGCCCCTGGAAGAAGGAACCAGCTTGGTGGGAACCAACTGTGGCAGAAGTCTTCAGCAGAAGCTTGTTTGCACAGGGACAGGGGAGTCCTAGTTGTGTCCAGCTTTTAAGTGGGGATGTCGTAAGGGAGCCTCAGAAATCTCCTGACAAGAACTGATGATGTCATTGGGGGTCCAGTCACGGGGAGGTTGGCACTGCTGATAACAGCCACTGTTTTTTTCTATTTATTTATTTTATTTATTTATTTATTTTATTTTTTTATTGATGGGGATTCATTGAGGGTACAATAAGCCAGGTTACACTGATTGCATTTGTTAGGTAAAGTCCTTTTTGCAATCATGTCTTGCCCCCAGAAGGTGTTACACACACCAAGGCCCCACCCACCTCCCTCCTTCCCTCTTTCTGTTTCCCCCCCATAACCTTAATTGTCATTAATTGTCCTCATATCAAAATTGAGTACATAGGATTCATGCTTCTCCATTCTTGTGATGCTTTACTAAGAATAATGTCTTCCACTTCCATCCAGGTTAATATGAAGGATGGAAAGTCTCCATTTTTTTTAACGGCTGAATTAGCATTCCATGATATACGTATACCACAGCTTGTTAATCCATTCCTGGGTTGGTGGGCATTTAGGCTGTTTCCACATTTTGGCGATTGTAAATTGAGCTGCAGTAAACAGTCTAGTACAAGTGTCCTTATGATAAAAGGATTTTTTCCCTTCTGGGTAGATGCCCAGTAATGGGATTGCAGGATCAAATGGGAGGTCTAGCTTTAGTGCTTTGAGGTTTCTCCATACTTCCTTCCAGAAAGGTTGTACTAGTTTGCAGTCCCACCAGCAGTGTAAAAGTGTTCCCTTCTCTCCACATCCATGCCAGCATCGATAACAGCCACTTTTAACCCGAACAGCCATTTCATGTAGGACACTGGTAGACAGGCCCTAACAAGGCCAGATGAGCCTACGTGCCAACATCTAAGAATTGATTATTCACTTCCAACGTCTTGCTGTCTTAGTTAAGTTGGGAAACTGGACTCCATGATACTCTATGAACTCAGTAAAACGTTAACTAGCTATAAATTTAGTCTAACTACAAATACTTTAAAGATATAATCACCTTGAAAGCAAGAGATCTTTTAACTTTATAACCTATAAAAAGGAAGATTTGTTTAATATTTACTATACTGATTAATAACATACTGATACATGCTTTTACTATAAAAGTATGAAAATAACAAAAAAACCTAAAAGGGCAGAACAACTTTTTAAAGATATATCCTTGCTATTCATCAAACTTATTGACTTTTCTAGAAATAAAAATGAAACTATTGATCTCTCATCTGGTTCTCCACTTGGGTGATAGGCAGACAGACTGAGCAACATATTTTGGTGACCATGAAGGGACTATTGCTTAGGTGGCTTAATGAACATAGACATGCCTAGGGCCCTGATGATCTGCCTGGACAGGTGAGACAGGACTTGTCTCCCTGCTGCTCCTTGCAGCACTGTTGGGATCTTTTTTTCTAGGAGTGACTATGATGTCCTCCTGCTCTGTCACCTCACATTTATGATAAGATCATTTTACTTTTATTTAGGTGTGCGAAGGGGTTAGAGTCCCTGTGCACAAAAATTAGAGTGCCTGTCTGGTTGTGAAAAAAGGTTAAAATCCTTATCTGGTTATATACAGGGGTTGGAGTCCCTGCCTGTTTCCTAGGCATCTATCTTTCTGTGGAGCCCAGCTGTGAAGGCTCAGTTGTCTATTTTGGATATAGCCCTTTAAGTTGAATCCTAGCTGATTTGCCATCTTATAGGTAGCCATCTGTGACTATAAAAAAGATAAGGTTTTACTATAACATAGCTTGGTCTATGTACAATCTTTTTTTTTTTTTTATTGTTGGGGATTCATTGAGGGCACAATAAGCCAGGTTACACTGATTGCAATTGTTAGGTAAAGTCCCTCTTGCAATCATGTCTTGCCCCCATAAAGTGTGACACACACCAAGGCTCCACCCACCTCCCTCCTTCCCTCTTTCTGTTTCCCCCCCATAACCATAATTGTCATTAATTGTCCTCATATCAAAATTGAGTACATAGGATTCATGCTTCTCCATTCTTGTGATGCTTTACTAAGAATAATGTCTTCCACGTCCATCCAGGTTAATACGAAGGATGTAAAGTCTCCATTTTTTTTAATGGCTGAATAGTATTCCATGGTATACATATACCACGGCTTGTTAATCCATTCCTGGGTTGGTGGGCATTTAGGCTGTTTCCACATTTTGGCGATTGTAAAATGAGCTGCAATAAACAGTCTAGTACAAGTGTCCTTATGATAAAAGGATTTCTTTCCTTCTGGGTAGATGCCCAGTAATGGGATTGCAGGATCAAATGGGAGGTCTAGCTTGAGTGCTTTGAGGTTTCTCCATACTTCCTTCCAGAAAGGTTGTACTAGTTTGCAGTCCCACCAGCAGTGTAAAAGTGTTCCCTTCTCTCCACATCCACGCCAGCATTTGCAGTTTTGAGATTTTTGTGATGTGGGCCATTCTCACTGGGGTTAGATGATATCTCAGGGTTGTTTTGATTTGCATTTCTCTAATATATAGAGATGATGAACATTTTTTCATGTGTTTGTTAGCCATTCGTCTGTCGTCTTTAGAGAAAGTTCTATTCATGTCTCTTGCCCATTGATATAAGGGATTGTTGGCTTTTTTCATGTGGATTAGTTTGAGTTCTCTATAGATCCTGGTTATCAAGCTTTTGTCTGATTGAAAATATGCAAATATCCTTTCCCATTGTGTAGGTTGTCTCTTTGCTTTGGTTATTGTCTCCTTAGCTGTACAGAAGCTTTTCAGTTTAATGAAGTCCCATTTGTTTATTTTTGTTGTTGTTGCAATTGCCATGGCAGTCTTCTTCATGAAGTCTTTCCCCAGGCCAATATCTTCCAGTGTTTTTCCTATGCTTTCTTGGAGGATTTTTATTGTTTCATGCCTTAAGTTTAAGTCCTTTATCCATCTTGAATCAATTTTTGTGAGTGGGGAAAGGTGTGGGTCCAGTTTCAGTCTTTTACATGTAGACATCCAGTTCTCCCAACACCATTTATTGAATAGGGAGTCTTTCCCACAAGGTAAGTTCTTGTTTGGTTTATCAAAGATTAGGTGGTTGTAAAATGTTAGTTTCATTTCTTGGTTTTCAATTCGATTCCAAGTGTCTATGTCTCTGTTTTTGTGCCAGTACCATGCTGTCTTGACCACTATGGCTTTGTAGTACAGACTAAAATCTGGTATGCTGATGCCCCCAGCTTTATTTTTGTTACAGAGAACTGCCTTAGCTATACGGGGTTTTTTCTGGTTCCATACAAAATGCAGAATCATTTTTTCCAAATCTTGAAAGTACGATGTTGGTATTTTGATAGGAATGGCATTGAATAGGTAGATTGCTTTGGGAAGTATAGACATTTTAACAATGTTGATTCTTCCCATCCATGAGCATGGTATGTTCTTCCATTTGTTAATATCCTCTGCTATTTCCTTTCTGAGGATTTCATAGCTTTCTTTATAGAGGTCCTTCACCTCCTTCATTAGGTATATTCCTAGGTATTTCATTTTCTTTGAAACTATGGTGAAGGGAGTTGTGTCCTTAATTAGCTTCTCATCTTGACTGTTATTGGTGTACACAAAGGCTACTGACTTGTGGACATTGATTTTATATCCTGAAACATTACTGTATTTTTTGATGACTTCTAGGAGTCTTGTGGTTGAGTCTTTTTGGTTCTCTAAGTATAAGATCATGTCGTCAGCAAAGAGGGAGAGTTTGACCTCCTCTGCTCCCATTTGGATTCCCTTTATTTCCTTGTCTTGCCTAATTGTATTGGCTAGAACTTCCAGCACTACGTTGAATAGTAAAGGTGACAGAGGACAACCTTGTCTGGTTCCAGTTCTAAGAGGAAAAGCTTTCAGTTTTACTCCATTCAGTAAAATATTGGCTGTGGGTTTGTCATAGATAGCTTCAATCAGTTTTAGAAATGTGCCACCTATGCCTATACTCTTTAGTGTTCTAATTAGAAAAGGATGCTGGATTTTATCAAATGCTTTTTCTGCATCTATTGAGAGGATCATGTGATCTTTATTTTTGCCTCTGCTAATGTGGTGGATAATGTTTGTAGACTTGCGTATGTTAAACCAGCCTTGCATCCCTGGGATGAAGCCTACTTGATCATGATGAATGACTTTTTTGATGATAAGCTGTAATCTATTGGCCAGGATTTTGTTGAGAATTTTTGCGTCTATATTCATGAGTGAGATTGGTCTGAAATTCTTTTCGTTTGGGTCTTTTCCTGGTTTTGGTATCAGGATGATGTTTGCTTCATAGAATGTGTTGGGGAAGATTCCTTCTTTCTCAGTTTTTTGGAATAATTTCTGCAGTACAGGAATAAGCTCTTCCTTGAAGGTTTGATAGAATTCTGGAGTGAAGCCATCTGGACCAGGGCATTTTTTGGTTGGAAGATTTTTTATCGTTTCTTTGATCTCAGTGCTTGAAGTTGGTCTGTTCAGGAGCTCAATTTCTTCCTGGCTGAGTCTAGGGAGAGGGTGTGATTCCAAATATTGATCCATTTCCTTCACATTGTCAAATTTCTGGGCATAGAGTTTCTGGTAGTATTCAGAGATGATCTCTTGAATCTCTGTGGGATCAGTTGTTATTTCCCCTTTATCATTTCTGATTGAGGTTACTAGAGATTTTACTTTTCTATTCCTCGTTAGTCTGGCCAATGGTTTATCTATTTGATTTATTTTTTCAAAAAACCAACTCCTTGTTTCATTAATTTTCTGAATGATTCTTTTGTTTTCAATTTCATTGATCTCTGATTTGATTTTGGATATTTCTTTTCTTCTACTGAGTTTAGGCTTAGATTGTTCTTCTTTTTCCAATTCCATAAGATCTCTTGTGAGATTGCTGATGTGCTCTCTTTCTGTTTTTCGAATGTAGGCATCTAAAGCGATGAATTTTCCTCTCAAAACTGCTTTTGCAGTATCCCAGAGGTTTTGGTAGCTTGTGTCTTCATTGTTGTTATGCTCAAGGAAGTTAATGATTTCCTGTTTTATTTCTTCCTGCACCCATCTGTTATTCAACAGAAGATTGTTTAATTTCCATGCCTTTGGGTGGGGTCGAGCATTTTTGTTAGAGTTGAGTTCCACCTTTAGTGCCTTATGGTCTGAGAAGATACAAGGTAAAATTTCAATTCTTTTTTTTTTTTTTTTTTGTAGAGACAGAGTCTCACTGTACCGCCCTCAGGTAGATTGCCGTGGCGTCACACGGCTCACAGCAACCTCTTAACTCTTGGGCTTACGCGATTCTCTTGCCTCAGCCTCCCGAGCAGCTGGGACTACAGGCGCCCGCCACAACGCCCGGCTATTTTTTGGTTGCAGTTTGGCCGGGGCTGGGTTTGAACCCGCCACCCTCGGCATATGGGGCCGGCGCCCTACTCACTGAGCCACAGGCGCCGCCCAATTTCAATTCTTTTGATTCTGTTGATATTTGTTTTGTGTCCCAGGATATGATCTTTTTTGGAGAATGTTCCATGGGGTGATGAGAAGAATGTATATTCTTTATCTTTGGGATGGAGTGTTCTATTTGCGTCTATCAAGCACAGTTGTTCTAGGGTCTCATTTAAATCTCTTATATCCTTGTTTAATTTCTGTTTAGAGGATCTGTCCAGCTCTGTAAGAGGAGTGTTAAGGTCCCCTGTTATTATGGCATTATCAGATATCATATTGCTCAGACTGAGTAAGGTCTGTTTCAAGAATCTGGGAGCATTTAAATTGGGTGCATAGATATTTAGAATTGAAATGTCTTCTTGTTGTATTTTTCCCTTGACCAATATAAAGTGACCATCTTTGTCTTTTTTGACTTTAGTTGCTTTAAATCCACATGTATCTGAAAATAAGATTGCAACTCCTCTTTTCTTCTGAATTCCATTTGCCTGAAAAATTGTCTTCCAACCCTTGACTCGGAGCTTTAATTTGTCTTTTGAAGCCAGGTGTGTTTCTTGCAGACAGCAAATTGATGGCTTGTGTTTTTTAATCCAGTCAACCAATCTATGTCTCTTCAGTGGGGAATTCAAGCCATTAACATTTATTGAGATAATTGATAAGTTTGGTAGTATTCTCTTCGTCTTATTTTGTGAGAGTCCATTGCTTAGTTTTATCTTTTGCATCAGTGTGGAGGTTAAGTTCTGTCCTTTGATTTCTGAGTTCTTACTTTGCTGCTGATCCATTGTGGTGGTCAGTGTGCAGAACAGGTTGAAGTATTTCCTGTAGAGCTGGTCTTGTTGTGGCGAATTTCCTCAATGTTTGTATATCCGTAAATGATTTGATTTCTCCGTCAATTTGTAAGCTTAGCTTAGCAGGGTACAGAATTCTGGGCTGGAAATTGTTCTGTTTAAGTAGATTAAAGGTAGATGACCATTGTCTTCCTGCTTGGAAAGTTTCATTAGAGAAGTCTGCGGTAACTCTGATGGATTTGCCCCTGTAGGTCAACTGGCGCTTACTCCTGGCAGCTTGCAGAATCTTTTCTTTTGTCTTGACTTTGGACATGTTCATCACAATGTGTCTTGGAGAAGCTCGGTTAGAGTTGAGGCAACCTGGGGTCCGATATCCCTCTGAAAGCAGTGTGTCAGAATCTTTGGTGATATTTGGGAAATTTTCTTTTATAATATTCTCTAGTTTGGCTTCCATTCCTCTGGGGCATTCTTCTTCCCCTTCTGGAATTCCTATAACTCGTATGTTGGAACGCTTCATAAAGTCCCATAATTCTGACAGTGAACATTCTGCTTTCTCTCTCTTCTTCTCTGCCTCTTTTACTATCTGAGTTATCTCAAGAACTTTGTCTTCTACCTCTGAAATTCTTTCTTCTGCATGGTCTAACCTGTTGCTGATACTTTCCATTGCATCTTTAAGTTCCCTGATTGACTGTTTCAGTTCCTTCAGCTCTGCTATATCCTTTTTATGTTGTTCATATCATTCATCTCTTATTTGATTCTGTTTTTGAATTTCCTTTTGGTTATTTTCCACTTTATTAGCAGTTTCCTTCATTGTTTCCATCATTTCTTTCATTGTTTTCAACATGTGTATTCTAAATTCCCTTTCTGTCATTCCTAACATTTCTGTATAGGTTGAATCCTCTGCAGTAGCTATCTCATGGTCCCTTGGCGGGGTTGTTCTGGACTGGTTCTTCATGTTGCCTGGAGTTTTCTGCTGATTCTTCCTCATGGGTGATTTCTTTTATCTGTTTCCTTGCCCTAATTTTCCTTTCACTTCCTCTTGCTCTTTAAGTTCTCGTGCCTGTGGACTAAGGGTTACAGGACCAGAAGGGTGAGAAGGTTTAAGGGCAAAAAAGGGATGAAAGAAAGGAGGACCGAGTGATAAGGAAAAAAAAAAAAAGAAAAATCGAGAAAGGAGAGGGGGTGGGTAACAGGAATATTGACAAAAAGAAGAGAGGCACAGAAAGAGGGAGACAGAGCAATATAGGTGTACAGTAGGGTACTTTGATACAACCTTAAAAAAAACCCACCCTCTGGGGGTGCCCAGTTGGGTGGTTCCCTTGAGGTCAGCAGCTCTTTGCTAACCTGGTCAGACACAGTACCCCACCTTCACCAAGTAGAGAGGAAAGACAAAAATGCTATAAATCAAACCAAAACAAGCAAACAGAAAACTTTACGGGATAAAATTGGCTGGAAAATCCAAATAATAGCTGTAGAAACACTAACAAAAATGAAGTTCTAAATATTGAAATAGGCTGCAATGGGAAATTATAATTAAACTAGAAAAATTGAGAAAGAAAAAGGATCTGTATGGAAAAGTTTGAACTTAAAAAACAAAACAACAATCCACAACATCAAAATAAACAAAAAAAACAACCAAACCAAAAAAAAAAAAGAAAAAAAAAACACAACCAAAAACAAAGCAGTATGTATATGTTATTGAATATTGTCTGGGCAACACGTGGTCTTCTGGGGTATGAGATGTTAATCACAGTTCTGATACGACTGGGGGCTGCTAGTTTCTCAAACCCCAGCAGGTAGACACCCTAAATCTCTCTTCAGCCCACTTAAAAGGCACTTTGAACTTGTTCACTTACTGAGCAGAAGCTTTCTCAGGGAAGTGCTTGTCACTGGAATCACTGCTGAAGTGGCTATCCACTTACCCTGTGTGCCAAAACCGGTCTCACTCTGCCCCTGAGGGTTAGGGCTACAAGGCGGCTCAGACCCCGCCCTTAGGCTACTTGGTCGCTGGGTTACCAGCTCCCACCCAATTCCAGCTCTGCGACCCTGAGGGCGGAGCTTGCTGGGGCAGATCGCTCACAATGGCTGCCTGTGACCCAGAGCCAAACACTATTAGCTCCGTCTGGCTCAGCGGCTCAGACTGGGGCCCTAGACAAAGGCCAAAGTTCTCCGCACTCCCGCTCAGGCTCTCCCCAAGGCAGTTCAGCTGAGTGCCAAGTCCAAGGACATCAAAAGAGTTCACAGGTAAGGCCTTTTTGGTTTGCAGTCTCGCTGCTACTGAACTTACAGTTGTGGGCGGGTTTAGACGGATTGAACACACGCGACCACTTGCCGGTTTTCCACTGTTTTAGTCCTCCTCTTGGGGTCCAGAAGTCTCTCGCTGACTCCCTGTATCCTCTCAGGGGTGATGATAGGCAGATCCCCCCAGCCAGAGATGCCTGGAGTCCTATATCCCCAGACTCACGGTGCCCAGATGCAAGGTAGCTGTTACTCGGCTGCCATCTTGCTCCGCCTCCCTGAATTTGATTTTTGGATTGAACATCTCAGCCATCTGTTTATGAATGGGATCTTCAGTTACATCTGCCATATCTTTCCTTGGGAGGGTTGATCTACTCTGGTTATTCATGTTACCAGAGTTTTTCTGCTGATTCCACCCAATGATTATTTTATACCATTTTACTAGATGAGTGGATAAAGAAAAGTTGGGTTTGGGGCGCCGGGAGTAGTGATTAACCAGCCCTTCACCCAAAAGCTGGGACTGGTGTCTGTACATTTTCCCCTGGAGCTTTGCTGAGGACCCGTACAGTGCTACAGCCTGAGAAACTGGGGAACTGCTTGGTGTGGTGCTGCTAATTGGCTCTATCTTGTTTTCAGCTTGTCTCTGTCTGACCCTAGTGAAACAGTTAGTGTGGGTTGAAGTCTCAGCTGTGGAGAAATACCAACAATTAAGTTACCCCGCTCCCAGCAGGCAACAATTGGAAAAGGAAAATCAAACCTTCCTACAACCACACACCCAGGCCACCACTTGGATAGTCCTTGGGCGATTGGCTCAGTTTATAATGTCCAAATCAATTGTCTCAGTCAGCACCTGTCTCAGGTGGGAGAGTTTGAAAGATCTCTGACAACTGGATCGCAGGGGTCTGCTGACAACTCAAATATGACTTGCTCCAGTGCTCCATGAGTTCAGGAGGACCCACCCAGAAAATAGATGAGTCTGCGAAGGTTGATGCCTCCTTCCCCAACCTTGCACCCCTGTCACACCCGGTCTCTGATAACCCCACAAGGCTGTGACCCAGTTGCCTCAATGAGCAGAAACTCCAGGGTTTTGCACCTGCCTGAATCACAAGGAAATCTGTCTCTTCAGCTATCCCACTGCTTTCTGCCTCTATCCAGCAGGGGGAGGTGAGGCCGGACAACCTCGGGTGCTTGATGGAGGCTGGGACTGTTCACTTAGCTCTAGCCCCACCCCTGATTGATGTTACTGACAGAACAGAACAACTTTGTGGAATTTGTTTCTGTCCCAGCTAAATTCCCCTGCAGAAGAGAAGCTGTATTGAGTTCACAGAACCTGCCCCTCAGGCCCTGTCTTTGCTGCTGACCGGGAGTTTGTATTTGCAGCACAGTTAGCTGTCAGTTCTAGCCTCCTGCTCTTCTTTGTCTAGGCTGATGATCCTCTGAGGGCTGGGTGCATCTTAGGCTCAGTAAAGTGGTCCTCTGGGTCATCCCTGCCCTGGGAGTCTGCCTGCACTGCGTGCATGTTTTCTAGACCTCATGCTCCACCAAGGCCAGTACCGCCTTAGGCAAACCCTTCACTCACGGGCCTGCGTTTCCATCCCAGAGCTGTTCTGCTGGTGGTTGCCACATGAGAAGATGCCTGGACTCCTCTGTTTGCCCAGAGAGACAGGGGGTGTGACTCCGGAATATCCAGGGGTGAGCCCTATTGTTGCCAAAAATGGCTGCTGGTCTGCGCCTCGGGGCACCGCTTCTCCGATGTGGTTCCCTCTTAGCGACCATCCTCTCCTCACTCCTGTGCCGCAGAATCAGCACTGACCAGCTGAAGTCCAGGCCCTGTCCACACCTCTTGAGAAAACACCCAAGAATCTGGACTCCTGGGGGATAAGCTTCCAGACCTCAGAGTGAGAGTGGAGGGGAGTGCTGGGAGCTCAGAATTGCATGTAGAGAATATATACAGTTTTACACAGTTTTATGCCTGGCAGGAGAGTGCCATGGCACCCTAGTAGGGGAAGTAGGTCCAGTTTTTAGAGGGTCTCTCCCATGGGATCTCATGGGAGGACTTCTGAACTCTGCTCATTTGTTTATGGGGTACTCTGAATCGTTCTCATTGGGGAGGGGACTCCTGTCCACTTGGTGATGGATTTTGTACCTTTTGTTTGTATCCTTAGGGTTGCAGCTTGCCTCAGCAGGGTTGATGTGCGTTCTTCAACCTTCTCTCGGCGCAGCTGTAATCCGCCAGGTTACTTGCTAAATTTCTATCCTTTAACTCTCCTTCTGGATGGGGGCCTCTGTGGAAAGCTGGCTTTAGTCAGCCATCTTGTCTTTTCCCCCTCCCCCCTCCCAGCTATTTTTTGATTGTAGTTGTCATTGTTGTTTGCTAGGCCCGGGCGGGATTCAAACTCATCAACTCCAGTGTATGTGGCTGGTGCCCTAGCTACTGAGCTAGAGGCACCAAGCCATAGCTATCATGTCTTTCAAATGTCCACTGTATATTTTTAATCTTTTCACCATTGTGGAAGTTATGTTTTGTTTGGTAAATTCTGGGTGAGTTTACTTTGGTGGTAGACCATTGTGCTGGTTTTTATGGAAAATGGGTCTGAGTAGTTCCTGGAGATTTTGTTTAGTTATGGCAAATTTCCTCAACATGTGTATGTCAGCAAAGTATTTGATTTCTCCATCACAAATGAAACTCAGTTTATCCAGATACAAGATGCTGGGATGAAAGTTGTTTTGTTTTAGAAGATTGAAGGTCAATGACCATCCTCATCTGGCTTGAAATGTTTTGACTGAAAGACCTGCAGTCATTTTAATATTTTTCCCTTTATAGTTAATGCTTTTCTTACATCTGGTTGCTTGCAGGATTTTCTCCTTCATATTAACTTTGGCAAAGTTAATTACAACGTGTCTAGGAGATGCTTTATTTGGATTAGTCTTGCTGGGGTTCTGAAACTGTCTACTATCTGAATTTCTGTATCTCTTGCAATGCTTGGGAAATTCTCCTCCATAATATCTTAGAGTAGAGCATCTGTGAGTTTAGGACCATCCTCCTCTTCTTCAGGAATTCCTATAAGTAGGATGTTTGATCTTTTGGAATAATCCCACAACTCTCTCAGGGAATGATCTGTTGTTGTTTTCCATTTGTCTGCCTCTTTGAATGTTTGGGATCGTTCAAAAGCCTTGTCTTTGATTTCAGAGATCCTTTCTTCTGTCTGCTCAACTCTATTACTGAGGGATTTTACAGTATTTTGAAGCTCCTTGAATAAATTTTTCACTTCCTTGAGCTCTGCTATGTCTTTTCTCACTATATCGGTATCCTTGATGATTTTGTGTTTGAATTCATTAAATTCTTGAGGCAACTTTTGGACAACTCTTCAGATTTCTTTTTCTTTCTTTAATTTTTTTTTTTTTTTGTAGAGACAGAGTTTATCGCTCTTGGTAGAGTGGCATGCCATCACACAGCTCACAGCAAACTCCATCTCCTGGGCTTAGGTGATTCTCTTGCCTCAGCCTGCCGACTATCTGGGACTACATGCGTCGACCACAACACCTGGCTATTTTTTTGTTGCAGTTTGGCTGAGGCTAGATTTGAACCCACCACCCTTGGTAGATGGGGCTGGTGCCCTACCCACTGAACTAAAGACACCGCCCAACTTTTCAGATTTCTGTTTCCATCTTTTCCTCCATTCTATTCATTTTATTTGATATATCTATATCTATATCTATATATAGATATATAGATTTTTTAAGAGATTTTTTGATATATATATATAGATAGATATAGATATATAGTTTTTTTTTTAAGAGTCAATATATATATATTGAATTCTATTTCTGACTCTTCAGCCAGTTGTCTATGAATGGCATCTTCTGTTGTATCTTCTTTGTCATTCCTTGGGGGAGTTTATCTACTCTGATTATTCATGTTGCCAGAGTTCTTCTACTGGTCCCACCCCATGAGTGTTTTCTGCAATTTGGCAAGTAATACTGATAGGGATAGGGTGAGATTGGATTGGGGGCCCAGGGAAGTGGAGATAATCAGTTATTTACCAGATAATCACCAGCTGAGGCTGGTGATTGTGGCTTTTCCTCTACAGCTTTACAAAGGTCCCTTTCAGAGCTGCAGCCAGAGACTCTGAGGACCTTCTTGGTGTGATAGCAGAAGCTGGCTCTGTCTTGTAGTCAGCCAGCCTCTACCCAATCCTAATGAGTCAAGATATTAGGCTGAAATCTCAGGTGTGGAGTGATACAATCAACTGCGGCATCCTGCCCCCCCCCCCAAGGACAGCTGGAGGAGGAGAATCTGTCCTTCCCACTACAAAAAAAACTATGCTTCAACTTTGGAGGGTCCTTGGGTGGACATCCCAGGTTGAGAGTTCTAATCCAGTTGTCCCAGGCAGTACAATCACTGCTCAAGAGGGAGAATTCAAAGGGTCTCCAGCATCCAGTTCCTTCCCGAGAACCAGAGGGGCTGGAGCCTGGTTCCTTCTCGTGAGCAACAGAATCAGTAATGTGCACTTTCAAAGTCAGACAAGGGGTGTCAGTACCTCCCCCTACCACACACTGGTGCGTTTTTCTCTCTTATGTGTGTCCCTTTCTTCCTGTGCCCCCCAGCTTCCACTTGAGTCACTATTTCCATGCTGCTATCCAGCGGCCTGCACAATGCCCACACCTCTCAGGGAATTGCCAAACACTCTGGGATTTGCAGGGGGCAGGTCTTCAGACTTCCAGGTGAGGGGGGAAGGGTGGGTTGGGAGTTCAGAATGGTGGGGAAAATATTTCTTCAATTTTATGCCAGGCAGGATGATGCCTGGGTTCACACATGGGACCTCCCTGGAGAAGGAGGCCCAGTGTTTAGCAGCTATCTCCTGTGGGGTAAAATAAGAGGTCTTTTGTTCCCTGCTCACTTGCAGAGAGCCCACAGCAAGCCTCCCACTTGGGGGAGGAGTCTCTCATCCTCTTGGTGATGGGCTTTGTACCTGGAATTTGTTTTCACGGAGTCACAGCTTGCCTCAGCAGAGATCATGTGCACTTGTCTATCTTCTTTCTTAACTCAGCTCTCCACCTTCAGCTTCACTGAGTCCATTCTGTTCAGTATCTCTCCCTCTGGACAGGAGCCTCATCAAAAGCCACCTCTAGTTGACCACCTTACTTCCTCCACTCCTGATAAGCATTTTTTCATATGGTTATTAGACATTCATCTGTCTTCCTTAGAGATTGTTCTGTCCATGTCTCTTTTTTGTTGTTTGATCTTTTTTCATTGATTAACTTGAGTTCTCTATAGATCCTAATTATCTACTCTTTGTAGGATTTGTAACATGCAAATATCTTTTCCCACTCTGAAGATGTTGATTTGATTTAATTGTTGTGTCTTTACCTGTGCAGAAACTTTTGGGCTTAATTAAGTCCCATTTGTTTATTTTTGTTGTTGTTGCAATTTCCATCAAAGTCTTCATCTTAAATCTTCCCCCAAGTCAACATGATCAAAAGTTTTCCCCACACTTTCTTATAGGATTTTGATTGTTTATATGTTCTTCCATTTGTTAATGTCATCTGCTTTTCTTCTCTTTGGGTTTCATAATTCTCTTTGTAAAGATCCTTCACCTCCTATGTTAGGTATATTCGCAGGTATTTCATTTTCTTTGAAGTTGTTGTGAAGGGTATTGTTCCCTTGATTTGATTCTTGACTGTTATTGGTGTATATGATGGCTAGTGATTTGTAGACATTGATTGTATACCCTGAGACGTTATTGTATTTCTTGATCACTTCCAGGAGTCTTGTGGTTGAATCTCTGGGGTTCTCTAGTTATAAGATCATATTGTTGGCAAAAAGTGAGAGTTTGACTTCCTTTGTCCCCATTTGTATGCCCTATATATCCTTCTATTACCTGATTGCATTGGGTAGAACTTCCAGAATTATGTTGAATAGTAGTGGTGATGGAGAACATCCTTGTCTGGTTTCAGTTCTATGTTGAAAAGCTTTCAATTTTACTCCATTCAGTATGATATTAGCTATGGGTTTGTCGTAGATGGCTTTAATCAGTTTAAGAAATGTGTCACCTATGCATATACTCCTAAGTGTTACTGTTAGAAAAGGATGCTGAATTTTTATTTTATTTTTTAAATTATTTTTTATTAAATCATAACTTTGTACATTGAAGCATTTATGGGGTTCAGGGTACTGCTTCAATATACAATGTGAAATGTTTACATTGAACTAAGTAACACATCCATCACAATTATACTCATTTCTTAATAGTTTTGAAATGTACCATTGCATCATGCACATTAGGTTAGGTCCCCCCCAATACGCTCCTTCCTTCCATATCCCCCCTTCTCTCCCCTCTCTCTCCTCTTCCCTTCTCCTTTCTGGACTGTAGTTATGTTTTGCCATTCATATGAACGTGTAGGTGGTTATATATTGATTTCATAGTAGTATTGAGTACATTGGATACATTTTTTTCCATTCTTGAGATACTTTACTAAGAAGAATATGTTCCAGCTCCATCCAGGTAAACATAAAAGATGTGAACTCTCCATCTTTTTTATGGTTACATAGTATTCCATGGTGTACATATACCACAATTTGTTAATCCATTCATGGGTCGATGGGCACTTGGGCTGTTTCTATGTCTTGGCTATTATGAATTGGGCTGCAATAAACATTCTGGTGCAAATGTCTTTGTTGTAAAATAAGTTTTGATCATCTGGGTATATACCTAGTAGAGGATTTGCAGGATCAAACAGTAGGTCTACTTACTTTAAGTTCCTTGAGTGTTCTCCAAACTTCTTTCCAAAAAAGTCATATTAGTTTGCATTCCCACCAGCAGTGTAGAAGCGTTCTCTTCTCTCTGCATCCTTGCCAACATCTGTAGTTTTGAGATTTTGTGATGTGGGCTAATCTTAATGGAGTTAGACGATATCTCAAAGTGTTTTTGATTTGCATTTCTCTGATGGTTAAGGATGATGAGAATTTTTTCATGTGTTTGTAGGCCATGCATCTGTCTTCATCAGAGAAGTTTCTGTTCAAGTCTCTTGCCCACATAGAAATGGGGTTATTTATTCTTTTCTTATTGATTAGTTTGAGTTCTCTGTAGATTCTACTTATCAGACCTTTGTCAGAAGCATAACCTGCAAAAATCTTCTCCCATTCTGAAGGTTGTCTGTTTGCTTTACTTACTGTGCTCTTGGCTGTGCAAAAGCTTTTTAGTTTGATCAGATCCCAGTAATGTATTTTTGGGGTTGCTTCAATTGCTCAGGGGGTCCTCCTCATAAAATATTCTCCCAGGCCAATTTCTTCAAGTATTTTCCCTGAACTCTCTTCTAGGATTTTCAGTTTCATGTCTTAAGTTTAAATCCTTTATCCAGTGAGAATCAATTTTGTTTTTTTTTTTGAGACAGAACCTCAAACTATCACCCTGGGTAGAGTGCTGTAGCGTCACAGCTCACAGCAACCTACATCTTCTGGGCTTAAGCAATTCTCTTGCCTCAGCCTTCCAAATAGCTGGGACTACAGATGCCTACCACAATGCCTGGCTATTTTTTGGTTGTAGTTGTCATTGCTGTTTGGCAGGTCCAGGCTGGATTCAAACCTGCCAGCTCTGGTGTATGTGGCTGGCACCTTAGCTGCTTGAGCTACAGGCACCAAGCCAAGAATCAATTTTTGTTAATGGTGAAAGGTATGGGTCTAGTTTAAGTCTTCTGCAGGTCACCAGCCAGTTCACCCAGCACCATTTGTTAAACAGGGAGTCTTTTCCCCACTGAATATTTTTTGATAGGCTTGTCTAAGATCAAATGACAATAAGCACCTGGGTTCACCTCTTGGTTCTCTATTCTGCTCCATAAATCCACTGCTCTGTTTTTGTGCCAATACCTTGCTGTTTTGATCAATATAGATTTATAGTATAGCCTGAAGTCTGGTAATGTGATACCTCCTGATTTGTTCTTACTTCTGAGTAATGTATTTGCTATTTGAGATTTTTTATGATTCCATATAAATGAAGTACTATTTTTTCAAGTTCTTTTAAGTATGACAATGGTGCTTTAATAGAGATTGTATTAAATCTGTAATTGCTTTGGGTAGTATGGACATTTTAACAATGTTGATTCTATCCAGCCATGAGCATGGTATGTTTTTCCATTTGTTAACATCTTCAGTTATTTTCTTTTTTCAGAGTTTCATAGTTCTCTTTATAGAGATCTTTCACATCCTTTGTTAGGCAAATTCCCAGGTATTTCATCTTCTTTGGCACTATTGTAAAAGGAATAGAGTCCTTGATTGTTTTTTCAGCTTGGCTATTGTTGGTGTATATAAAAGCTACTGATTTGTAAGTATTGATTTTGTATCCTGATACACTGCTGTGTTCCTTGATCACTTCTAAGAGTTTTGAAGTGGAGTTTCTGTGATTTTCCAGGTATAGGATCATGTCATCAGCAAAGAGTGAGAGTTTGATCTCCTCTGACACTATTTGGATACCCTTGATCGCCTTCTCTTGCCTGATTGCAATGGCTAAAACTTCCATTACTATGCTGAATAGCAGTGGAGACAGTGTGTATCCTTGCCTCATTCCTGATCTGAGTGGAAATGTTTTCAATTTTACACCGTTCAATATGATAGTGGCTGTGGGTTTGCTGTAGATGGCTTCTATCAGTTTAAAAAATGTCCCTTCTATGCCTATTTTCTTGAGAATTCTGATGATGAAAGGATGCTGAATATTATCAAAGGCTTTTTCTGCATCAATTGAGAGAATCATATGGTCTTTGTTTTTTATTTTATTGATGTGATGTATTATATTTATAGATTTGCATAGGTTGAACCAACCCTGTTACCCTGGAATAAAATCAACTTGATCATGGTGTATAATTTTTTTGATGTGTTGTTGAATTCTGTTTGCTAAGATCTTATTGAGTATTTTTGCATCAATATTCATTAATGATATTGGTCTATAATTTTCTTTCTTTGGTTTCCTGGTTTGAGTATCAGGGTGATATTTGCTTCATAGAATGTGTTGGGAAGTATTTCTTCTTTTTTTATGCTTTAGAAAAGGTTGTATAATATAGGTACTAGTTCCTCTTGAAAGGTGTGATAGAATTTGGATGTGAAGCCATCCAGTCCTGGACCTTTCTTTTTAGGGAGATTTCGTATTGTTGATGCTATTTCAGTGGTTGATATAAATCTATTCAAGATTTCTAATTCTTTCTGGTTGAGTCTAGGAAGGCAGCATGCTTCCAGGTATTCGTCCATTTCCTTCAGATTTTCATATTTCTGGGAATAGAGATTTTTGTAGTAGTCATTGAGGATTTTTTGAATTTCTGGTGTCTGTTCTTATTTCTCCATTATCATTTCTGATAGACGATATTAGAGATTTTACTTTTCTATTTCTGGTTAGGTTGGGCAAAGGTTTATCAATTTTGTTGATCTTTTCAAAAAACCAACTTTTTATTTTGTTGATCTTCTGAATGATTCTCTTGTTTTCAGTTTCATTTAATTCTGCCCTAATGTTGATTATTTCTTTTCTTTTGTTGGGTTTGGGGTTGGAATGTTCTTCCTTTTCCAGTTGCTTGAGATGATCCATTAAGTTGTTGGCTTCCTCTCTTTCTGTTTTCTTGATGAAGGCTTCCACTGCTATAAATTTACCTCTTAGGACTGCCTTTGCAGTATCCCACAGGTTTTGATAATTTGTGTTTTTTGTTATCATTTAATTCCAAAAATTTGGTGATTTCCTTCTTAATCTCATCTTTGACCCAGCTATCAGTCAGCCTAAGATTGTTTAGCTTCCATGAGTTTGCTTGAGTCTGAAGATTCCCGTTGCTGTTGAGTTCAACTTTTATTCCATGGTGGTCCAAGAAGATACAAGGAATAATTTCTGTACTTTTAAATTTGCTGAGGTTAGACTTGTGTCCTAGGATATGATCTATTTTGGAGGATGACCCATGGGCTGATGAGCAGAATGTATGTTCAGTTTTATTAGGGTGAAGTCTATTTGTAAAGACTGTAAAGTCTATTTGTTCTAGCATCAGGTTTAAGTATACTGTTTTTTTGTTTAGTGTCTTCTTGGAGGATCTATCCAAAACTGTCACAGGAAGATACAAAGTTGTTAATATCCATTAGGGTCTGCTTTATGAATTGAGGAGCATTCTGGTAGGGTGCATAAATGTTAATTATCAAAATCTCTTCATGTTGGGTGTTTCCCCTGACAAATATGTAGTGACCTTCCTTATCTTTCTTTACCTTTGTTGGTTTAAAGTCAATTGTATCTGCTACTAAAATTGCAACTCCTGCTTTTTTCTGGTTTCCATTTGTGTGTAATATACAAGTCCATCCCTTCACCCTGAGACTATTTCTATCCTTTAAGGTAAGGTGAGATTCTTGTATACAGCAGATATCCGGTCTGAGTTTATGTATCCAGTCAGCCAGCCTGTGCCCCTTTAGAGGACAATTTAAAACATTTACATTAATTGAGAGAATTGATAAGCCTGGTTGTGTTTTGCGTGTCATGGTTTTTGGATGTCCAGTGGACAATTTTAATCCTTTCACCACTGTGGAAGTTGGGTTTGGTTCAAAAATTTCTGGATGAGTTTACTTTGGAGGTAGAGCATTGCACTGGTCATTGTGGAGGATGGGTCTGAGAATATCCTGGAGAGCTGGTTTTGTTATGGCAAATTTCTTCAATGTCAATTTCTTCTATGTCATTAAAGTATTTGATTTCTCCATCACAAATGAAGCTCAGTTTAGCTGGATACAGGATCTTGGGCTGGAAGTTGTTTTGTTTTAGGAGACTGAAGGTCGATGACCATCTTCTGGCTTGAAACGTTTTGGCTGAGAGATGTGCAGTCATTCTGATATTTCTCCCTTTGTAGGTGATGCTTTTCTTACGTCTGGCTGCTTGCACAATTTTCTCCATTGCCTTAACTTTGGCAAAGTTAATCACAATGTGTCTAGGAGATGCTTTATTTGGATTGAGTCTTGCTGGGGTTCTAAAACTGTCTGTTATCTGAAGTTCTGTATCTCTTGCAATGTTTGGGAAATTCTCCTCCAAAATCTCTTGGATTAGAGCATCTGTACCTTTAGGACCATCCTCTTCTCCTTCGGGAATTCCTATAAGATGAATGTTTGATCTTTTGGAGTGATCTGACAACTCTCTCAGGGAATGATCCATTTTTGCTCTCCATTTGTCTGCCTCTTTGAGTGTTTGAGAACGTTCGAAAGCTTTGTCCTCAGTTTCAGAGGTCCTTTCTTCTGCCTGGTCAACTCTATTACTGAGGGATTCTACTGTATTTTGGAGCTCCTCAATGGACTTTTTTGTTTCCTTGAGCTCTGCTATCTCTTTTCTCATTATGTTCATATCTTTGGTGACTTGGGCTTTGAATTCATTAATTTCTTGAGACAACTTTAGAACTACTCTTTGGAATTTAATTTCTATCTTTTCTTCCATTCTATTTATCTTATTTGCAATCCATATTCTGAATTCAATTTCTGACATTGCTGCCATTTGTTTATGCATGGCATCTTCAGTTGTATCTCCTTTATCATTTCTTGGGGTGTGTGTGTTGATCTATTCAGGTTATTCATGCTGCCAGAGTTCTTCTGTTGGGTCTGCACCATGTTTATTTTCCACTGTCTGGTTATTAGAACTGGTAAGGTGAGATTGAATTGGGGTTCCCAGGTAGTAGAGATAGCCCCTTACCAAAGCTCTAGGCATTGTAATTGTGGCTTATCTCCTACAACCTTACAAAGGGCCCTTTCAGAGTTTTGGCAAGAGACTCTGAGGACCTACTTGGTGGGATAGTGCAGGCTAGCTCTGTTTTGGTATCAGCCAACCTCTACCCTATCCTAAGAAACCACACTATTAGATTTACCTCTTGACTGTGAAGAGATATAAACAGCTGCGGCACCCAGCCCCCACCCTTCAGTTCTTTTCCACTATAGAACTTCAAAGGTCAACCTCAGAATGTCCCTGAGTGGACAGCCCAGACCCTGGTTCCAACCAAATTGTCTCAGGCAGTGCAAGCCCTGTCCAACAGAGAGGGATTCAGGACAATTCAAAGCAAAGGGATTCAAAGCACAATTGGAGCCAGGGATCCACACTCCCTCCCACCAGACTCAGTCTACTCTATTGTCCGCTTCTCTGCTCACAGGCCCAACTGGAGCCAGGGGCAATGCCCATACCTACTGGTCTCAGTTCACACAGAGTTAGTCTCTGCTTGCCAGACCAGCTGGGGTTAGGGGACCATGCCCCTACCTGCCAGTCTCAGATCACTGCCTGGCAAGCCTCTGTTCGCAGGCTGTGTTGGAGTCAGGGCACTGGGCCTGCCCTTTGGTCTCAGTCCACACACAGCTAGCTTCTGCTTGCCAGACCATTTGGAGTCAGGGGAACATGCCCCTGCCTGCAAGTCTCAGTCCACTGCCTGGCAAGCCTCTGTTCACAGGCTCTCTTAGAGTCAGGGAAGCACACTCCACCCACAGGTCTCAGTCCTCACCTGGTAAGCCCCGCTGGAGATAGTGGACCACGCCTTAGCCCTCAGGTCTTGGTTAACACCTAGTAAGCCACTGCTCAAGGGTTCTGTTGCAATCAGGAGACCACACCCTTGCTCTTAGGTCGCAGTCCACACCTATCAAGCCTCTGCTTGCAGGCCCGGCAGGGCCCGGGGACCAGCCCTGTCTGCCAAACTCAGTCCATACGGGGCAACCACTGTCCCACAGTGGGTGCTGTCAGAGCCAGGGGTTCTGCACCCCATCCCTCCAGACACAGACTGAACCGAGGGTCAATACTATCAGTGGCTAGGCATGGTCATAACCAGAGGACTGCTCTTCCGCCCTCCAAGTGTCCCTTTCTTCCTACACCCTCTTTCTTCCCCGTTAGTCACAGATTCCTTCATGATGGTTGGTGGTCCACACTATGCCCAGATCTCTCAGGACAAGACCAAACCTTCTATGCTCTGCAGGGGGCAGAACTTCAGACCGCCATGTGAGGGGGAAGGGGTGGACTGAGAGTTTGACTTGTGGGGAAAAATATCTGTTCAATTTTATGCCTGGCAGGGTGGTGTCTAAGTTCATAACCTGGAGTTTAGTTGCTCTCTCCAGCGAGGTAATATGAGAGGCCTTTTGTTCCCTGCTAGTTCGCAGATAGACTGCAGCAGGCCTCCTGCTTGGGGGAGGGGGTCTCCTGTTCTCTAGTCAATAGGCTTTGTACCTGTAATTTGTTTTCTTGAATGCTCTTCCTTGGAGTTGTAGGTTGCTGAACTTCTTACTTGGCTCAGCTCCCCATCTTTGGCATCATAGAATCCGATTCTGTCCAGTTTTTCTTCCTCTGCCCAGGAGCCTCTAATGAGGGTTGCTACCAGTTGGCCATCTTCCCAGAATCCTCCTGGATGCCGAATTTTATCTAATGTGTTTTCTGCATCTATTAAGAGTATCATATTGTTGGGCGGTGCCTGTGGCTCAACGGAGTAGAGCGCCGGCCCCATATGCCAGAGGTAGTGGGTTCAAACCCAGCCCTGGCCAAAAACTGCAAAAAAAAAAAAAAAAAAAAGTATCATATTGTCTTTGTTTTTGTTTCTATTAATATGGCAAATTAAATTTATGGATTTGCATATGTTAAACCAGCCTTGCATCCCTGAGATGATGCCTACTTGTTATGATGTCTAATTTTTAAATGCGTAGCTGTAATCTATTGGCTAAGATTTTATTCAGTATTTTTGCATTGATATTCATTAGTAAAATTGGTTTTGTAGTTCCCCCTTTTAGTGGGGTCCTTTCCTGGTTTTGGTATCAGGGTGATGTTATTGTTTTTCTTTTTTTTTTTTTTAATTTTTTTTTTTATTGTTGGGGATTCATTGAGGGTACAATAAGCCAGTTACACTGATTGCAATTGTTAGGTAAAGTCCCTCTTGCAATCATGTCTTGCCCCCATAAAGTGTGACACACACTAAGGCCCCACCCTCCTCCCTCCATCCCTCTTTCTGCTTCCCCCCCCATAACCTTAATTGTCATTAATTGTCCTCATATCAAGATTGAGTACATAGGATTCATGCTTCTCCATTTTTGTGATGCTTTACTAAGAATAATGTCTTCCACGTCCATCCAGGTTAATACGAAAGATGTAAAGTCTCCATTTTTTTTTAATGGCTGAATAGTATTCCATGGTATACATATACCACAGCTTGTTAATCCATTCCTGGGTTGGTGGGCATTTAGGCTGTTTCCACATTTTGGCAATGGTAAATTGAGCTGCAATAAACAGTCTAGTACAAGTGTCCTTATGATAAAAGGATTTTTTTCCTTCTGGGTAGATGCCCAGTAATGGGATTGCAGGATCGAATGGGAGGTCAAGGTTGAGTGCTTTGAGGTTTCTCCATACTTCCTTCCAGAAAGGTTGTACTAGTTTGCAGTCCCACCAGCAGTGTAAAAGTGTTCCCTTCTCTCCACATCCACGCCAGCATCTGCAGTTTTGAGATTTTGTGATGTGGGCCATTCTCACTGGGGTTAGATGATATCTCAGGGTTGTTTTGATTTGCATTTCTCTAATATATAGAGATGATGAACATTTTTTCATGTGTTTGTTAGCCATTTGTCTGTCGTCTTTAGAGAAAGTTCTATTCATGTCTCTTGCCCATTGATATAAGGGATTGTTGGCTTTTTTCATGTGGATTAATTTGAGTTCTCTATAGATCCTGGTTATCAAGCTTTTGTCTGATTGAAAATATGCAAATATCCTTTCCCATTGTGTAGGTTGTCTCCTTGCTTTGGTTATTGTGTCCTTAGCTGTACAGAAGCTTTTCAGTTTAATGAAGTCCCATTTGTTTATTTTTGTTGTTGTTGCAATTGCCATGGCAGTCTTCTTCATGAAGTCTTCCCCCAGGCCACTATCTTCCAGTGTTTTTCCTATGCTTTCTTGGAGGATTTTTATTGTTTCATGCCTTAAGTTTAAGTCCTTTATCCATCTTGAATCAATTTTTGTGAGTGGGGAAAGGTGTGGGTCCAGTTTCAGTCTTTTACATGTAGACATCCAGTTCTCCCAACACCATTTATTGAATAGGGAGTCTTTCCCCCAAGGTAAGTTCTTGTTTGGTTTATCAAAGATTAGGTGGTTGTAAGATGTTAGTTTCATTTCTTGGTGTTCAATTCGATTCCAAGTGTCTATGTCTCTGTTTTTGTGCCAGTACCATGCTGTCTTGACCACTATGGCTTTGTAGTACAGACTAAAATCTGGTATGCTGATGCCCCCAGCTTTATTTTTGTTACAGAGAACTGCCTTAGCTATACGGGGTTTTTTCTGGTTCCATACAAAATGCAGAATCATTTTTTCCAAATCTTGAAAGTACGATATAGGTACTTTGATAGGAATGGCATTGAATAGGTAGATTGCTTTGGGAAGTATAGACATTTTAACAATGTTAATTCTTCCCATCCATGACCATGGTATGTTCTTCCATTTGTTAATATCCTCTGCTATTTCCTTTCTGAGGATTTCATAGTTTTCTTTATAGAGGTCCTTCACCTCCTTCGTTAGGTATATTCCTAGGTATTTCATTTTCTTTGAAACAATGGTGAAGGGAGTTGTGTCCTTAATTAGCTTCTCATCTTGACTGTTATTGGTGTATACAAAGGCTACTGACTTGTGGACATTGATTTTATATCCTGAAACATTACTGTATTTTTTGATGACTTCTAGGAGTCTTGTGGTTGAGTCTTTGGGGTTCTCTAAGTATAAAATCATGTCGTCCGCAAAGAGGGAGAGTTTGACCTCCTCTGCTCCCATTTGGATTCCCTTTATTTCCTTGTCTTGCCTAATTCTATTGGCTAGAACTTCCAGCACTACGTTGAATAGTAAAGGTGACAGAGGACAACCTTGTCTGGTTCCAGTTCTAAGAGGAAAAGCTTTCAGTTTTACTCCATTCAGTAAAATATTGGCTGTGGGTTTGTCATAGATAGCTTCAATCAGTTTTAGGAATGTGCCACCTATGCCTATACTCTTCAGTGTTCTAATTAGAAAAGGCTGCTGGATTTTATCAAATGCTTTTTCTGCATCTATTGAGAGGATCATATGATCTTTATTTTTGCCTCTGTTAATATGGTGGATAACGTTTATGGACTTGCGTATGTTAAACCAGCCTTGCATCCCTGGGATGAAGCCTACTTGATCATGATGAATGACTTTTTTGATGATAAGCTGTAATCTATTGGCTAGGATTTTGTTGAGAATTTTTGCATCTATATTCATGAGTGAGATTGGTCTGAAATTCTCCTTTTTGCTTGGGTCTTTTCCTGGTTTTGGTATCAGGGTGATGTTTGCTTCATAGAATGTGTTGGGGAAGATTCCTTCTTCCTCAGTTTTTTGGAATAATTTCTGCAGTACAGGAATAAGCTCTTCCTTGAAGGTTTGATAGAATTCTGGAGTGAAGCCATCTGGACCAGGGCGTTTTTTAGTTGGAAGCTTTTTTATTGTTTCTTTGATCTCAGTGCTTGAAATTGGTCTGTTCAGGAGGTCTATTTCTTCCTGGCTAAGTCTAGGGAGAGGGTGTGATTCCAAATATTGATCCATTTCCTTCACATTGTCAAATTTCTGGGCATAGAGTTTCTGGTAGTATTCAGAGATGATCTCTTGTATCTCTGTGGGATCAGTTGTTATTTCCCCTTTATCATTTCTGATTGAGGTTATTAGAGATTTTACTTTTCTATTTCTAGTTAGTCTGGCCAATGGTTTATCTATTTTATTTATTTTTTCAAAAAACCAACTCCTTGTTTCATTAATTTTCTGAATGATTCTTTTGTTTTCAATTTCATTGATCTCTGATTTGATTTTGGATATTTCTTTTCTTCTACTGAGTTTAGGCTTAGATTGTTCTTCTTTTTCCAATTCCATAAGATCTCTTGTGAGATTGTTGATGTGCTCTCTTTCTGTTTTTCGAATGTAGGCATCTAAAGCGATGAATTTTCCTCTCAAAACTGCTTTTGCAGTATCCCACAGGTTTTGGTAGCTTGTGTCTTCATTGTTGTTATGCTCAAGGAAGTTAATGATTTCCTGTTTTATTTCTTCCTTCACCCATCTGTTATTCAACAGAAGATTGTTTAATTTCCATGCCTTTGGGTGGGGTTGAGCATTTTTGTTAGAGTTGAGTTCCACCTTTAGTGCCTTATGGTCTGAGAAGATACAAGGTAAAATTTCAATTCTTTTGATTCTGTTGATATTTGTTTTGTGTCCCAGGATATGATCAATTTTGGAGAATGTTCCATGGGGTGATGAGAAGAATGTATATTCTTTATCTTTGGGGTGGAGTGTTCTATATACGTCTGTCAAGCATAGTTGTTCTAGGGTCTCATTTAAATCTTTTACATCTTTATTTAATTTCTGTTTAGAGGATCTGTCCAGCTCTGTAAGAGGTGTGTTAAAGTCCCCTGTTATGATGGTATTATCAGATATCATATTGCTCAGACTGAGTAAGGTCTGCTTCAAGAATCTGGGACCATTTAAATTGGGTGCATAAATATTTAGAATTGAAATGTCTTCTTGTTGTAGTTTTCCCTTGACCAATATAAAGTGACCATCTTTGTCTTTTTTGACTTTAGTTGCTTTAAATCCACATGTATCTGAAAATAAGATTGTAACTCCTCTTTTCTTCTGAATTCCATTTGCCTGAAAAATTGTCTTCCAACCCTTGACTCGGAGCTTTAATTTGTCTTTTGAAGCCAAGTGTGTTTCTTGCAGACAGCAAATGGATGGCTTGTGTTTTTTAATCCAGTCAGCCAATCTATGTCTCTTCAGTGGGGAATTCAAGCCATTAACATTTATTGAGATAATTGATAAGTGTGGTAGTATTCTATTCGTCTTATTTGGTGAGAGTCCATTGCTTAGTTTTATCTTTTGCATCAGTGTGGAGGTTAGGTTCTGTCCTTTGATTTCTGAGTTCTTACTTTGCTGCTGATCCATTGTGGTGGTCAGTGTGCAGAATAGGTTGAAGTATTTCCTGTAGAGCTGGTCTTGTTGTGGCAAATTTCCTCAAATGTTTGTATATCCGTAAATGATTTGATTTCTCCGTCAATTTTGAAGCTTAGCTTAGCAGGGTACAGAATTCTGGGCTGAAAATTGTTCTGTTTAAGTAGATTAAAGGTAGATGACCATTGTCTTCTTGCTTGGAAAGTTTCATTAGAGAAGTCTGCGGTCACTCTGATGGATTTGCCCCTGTAGGTCAACTGGCGCTTACTCCTGGCAGCTTGCAGAATCTTTTCTTTTGTCTTGACTTTGGACAGGTTCATCACAATGTGTCTTGGAGAAGCTTGGTTAGAGTTGAGGCGACCCGGGGTCCGATATCCCTCTGAAAGCAGTGTGTCAGACTCTTTGGTGATGTTTGGGAAATTTTCTTTTATAATATTCTCTAGTTTGGCTTCCATTCCTCTGGGGCATTCTTCTTCCCCTTCTGGAATTCCTATAACTCGTATGTTGGAACGCTTCATAAAGTCCCATAATTCTGACAGTGAACGTTCTGCTTTCTCTCTCTTCTTTTCTGCCTCTTTTACTGTCTGAGTTATCTCAAGAACTTTGTCTTCTACCTCTGAAATTCTTTCTTCTGCATGGTCTAACCTGTTGCTGATACTTTCCATTCATCTTTAAGTTCCCTAATTGACTGTTTCAGTTCCTTCAGGTCTGCTATATCCTTTTTATATTCTTCATATCGTTCATCTCTGATTTGATTCTGTTTTTGGATTTCCTTTTGGTTATTTTCCACTTTATTAGCAATTTCCTTCATTGTTTCCATCATTTCTTTCATTGTTTTCAACATGTGTATTCTAAATTTCCTTTCTGTCATTCCTAACATTTCTATACTGGTGGAATCATCTGCAGTAGCTACCTCATGGTCCCTTTGTGGGGTTGTTCTAGACTGGTTCTTCATGTTGCCTGGAGTTTTCTGCTGATTCTTCCTCATGAGTGATTTCTTTTATCTGTTTCCTTGCCCTAATTTTCCTTTCACTTCCTCTTGCTCTTTAAGTTCTTGTGCCTGTGGACTAAGGGTTACAGGACCAGAAGGGTGAGAAGGTTGAAGAGCAAAGAAAAGGGGATGAAAGAAAGGAGGACCGAGTGATAAGAAAAAAAGAAAGATAGAGAAAGGAGAGGGGGTGGGTATAAGGAATATTGACAAAAAGAAGAGAGGCACAGAAAGAGGGAGACAGGGCAATATAGGTGTACAGTAGGGTACTTTGACACAACCTTAAAAAACCCCACCTTCTGGGGGTGCCCAGTTGCGTGGTTCCCTTGAGGTCAGCAGCTCTTTGCTGACCTGGTCAGACACAGTACCCCACCTCCACCAGGTAGAGAGAAAAGACAAAAATGCTATAAATCAAACCAAAACAAGCAAACAGAAAACTTTACAGGGATAAAATTGGGTGAAAAACCAAATTATATCGGTAGAAACACTAGCAAAAATGAAGTTGAAGTTATTAAAAAAGGCAGCAATGGGAAATTATAATTAAACTAGGAAAATTGAGAACGAAAAAGGGATCTGTGTGGAAAAGATTGAAATTAAAAAAACAAAAGAACATCAGCAACGTCAAAATAAACAAACAAACAAAAAACCAACCTAAAAAAAAAAAAAAGAAAAAAAATACACAACCAAAAACAAAGCAGTTTGTATATGTTATTGAATATTGTCTGGGCAACACGTGGTCTTCTGGGGTATGAGATGTTAGTCACAGTTCTGATACGACTGGAGGCTGCTGATTTCTCAAACCCCAGCAGGTAGACACCCTAAATCTCTCTTCAGCCTACTTAAAAGGCACTTTGAACTTGTAAACTTGCTGAGCAAAAGCCTTCCCAGCTTTCTCGCTGGAATCGCTGCTGAAGTGGCTATCCACTTACCCAGTGTGCCAAAACTGGTCTCACTCTGCCCCTGAGGGTTAGGGCTGCAAGGCCGCTCAGACCCCACCCTTAGGCTACTTGGTTGCTGGGTTACCAGCTCCCACCCGTTTCTAGCTCTGCGACCCTGAGGGCGGAGCTTGCCGGGGCAGATCACTGACAATGGATCCGTGTGACCCACCGCCAAACACTATTAGCTCCGTCTGGCTCAGCGGCTCAGACTGGGGCCCTAGACAACTGCCAAAGTTCTCCGCACTCCCGCTCAGGCCTTCCCCAAGGCAGTTCAACTCAGTGCCAAGTCCAAGGACATCAAAAGAGTTCACAGGTAAGGCCTTTCTGGTTTGCAGTCTCGCTGCTACTGAACTTACAGTTGTGGGCGGGTTTAGACGGATTGAACACACGCGACCACTTGCCGGTTTTCCACGGTTTTAGTCCTCCTCTTGGGGTCCAGAAGTCTCTTGCTGACTCCCTGTATCCTCATAGGAGTGATGATAGGCAGATCCCACCAGCCAGAGATGCCTGGAGTCCTATCTCCCCAGACTCACGGTGCCCAGATGCAAGGAAGCTGTTACTCGGCTGCCATCTTGCTCCGCCTGATGTTATTGTTTTTCGAATTCAGTGCTTGATATCGGTATGTTCAAGAGATATATTTCTTCCTGATTAAGTCTAGGGAGATTGTATGATTTCAGGTATTGGTCCATTTCTCCCACATTGTCAAATTTCTGGGCACAGAGTTTTTTGTAGTAGTTGGAGATAATCTTTTGTATCTCTGTGGTATTTGTTGTTATATCTCCTTTTTCATTTCTGATTGAGGTTATTAGAGATCTTAGTTTTATGTTTCTAGTGAATCTGGCCAAAGATTTATCAATTTTGTGTACCTTTTTGAAGAACCATTTTGTGTTTCATTAATTTTCTGAATGATTCTTTTGTTTTCAGTTTTGTTTATTTCTGATTTAATTTTGGTTATTTAATTCCTTCTGCTAGGTTTGAGATTGGATTCCTCTTTATTTTCCATTTACTTGAGATAATTCATTAGTTGTTTATTTACTCTCTTATTAGGGTTAATTTCATAAATTTGGGAGCATTTAAGTTGGAACATATATATTTAATTGAAATGTCTTCTTATTGTATTGTTCCCTTGACCAATACATAGTGACCATCTTTGCCTTTTTAACTTTAGTTGCTCTAAATCCACTTGTATCTGAAAATACAATTGTGAGCCCTCCTTTCTTCTGATTTCCATTTGCTAGAATTATTGTTTTCCAACCTTTCACCCCAATTCTTGTTTTGTCCTTTGAGGTTAGGTATGTTTCTTGGAGACATTAGATAGATGGCTTGTGCTTGTCTATGCAATTAGCCAGCCTATGCCTCTTCAGGGGGGAGTTCAAGCCATTCACATTTATTGAGAGAATTGATAAGTATGGTGGAGTTCTAGTCTGTTTATTGTTTATATGTTCTTCCATATGTTAATGTCTTCTGCTATTTCTTCTCCATTGCACCATTGTGGAAACTAGGTTTTGTCTTTTAGGTTTTTGGTGACTACTTTAACAGTAGGCCATTGTGATGGTCAGTGTGGAGAATGTGTCTGAGTATTTCCTGCATTGCCTGTCTTGTTGTGGTGATTTTCCTCAATGTTTTCATGTCAGTAAAAGATTGATTTCTCCATCATTTTGAAACTTAGTTTAGCAGGATACAGAATCCTTGGCTGAAAACTGTTTATTTGGGAAGGTTATAGGTAGATGACCACCCTCTTCTAGCTTGAAAAAATTCAGCTGAAAAGTCTGCTGTCACCCTGATGGTTCTGCCCCTGTAGGTCAATTGGCTGCTTGAAAAATTTTCTCTTTCATTTTGACCTTGGCCAGATTCATTACAATGTGTCCTGGAGATGCTCTATTTGTATTAAGATTAACTGAGGTTCAATTATCTCTCTAAAAGGAGTGTAACAGAATCTCTGGGGATGCTTGGTAAATTTTCACTTATTATATCTTCCAGTAGGGCTTCCATTTCTTTGGGTTACTCTTCTTCTCCTTCAGGAATACCTATAATTTGTATGTTTGAATGCTGCATGAAATCTCATAATTCTCTAAGTGATCTCTCTGCCATTTCTCTCTCCTTTTCTGCCTCTTTAAATGCCTGAGTTAGCTCAAAAACCTTATCCACTACCTCTGAGATATTCTCTTCTCCACAGTCTAATCTGTTATTGATACTTTCTTTTTTTTTTATTGTTGGGGATTCATTGAGGGTACAATAAGCCAGGTTACACTGATTGCAATTGTTAGGTAAAGTCCCTCTTGCAATCATGTCTTGCCCCCATAAAGTGTGACTACAGCATCTTTAAGTTCCCTGAGTGACTCTTTCAATTCTATAACTTCAGATATATCCTTTCTAAATTCATCATGTTTTTCATTCATTTCTTGGGTGAGTTTTTATATTTCCTTTTGTTGATTTTTCACTTTCCTTTCAATTAAATTCATTGTTTTTTGTCATCCACACTCTAAATTCCCTTTCTGTCATTTCCATAATTTCTTTATAAGTGGGACCTTCTGTGGTAGCTATCCCATGATACCTTGAAGAGGGGGGTTGATCTGTTTTGGTTTTTCACATTGCCAGAAATTTTCTGTTGATTCCTCCTTATGTGTGTTTGCTTCTTGTTCACTTCCTTCCCCTACTTTTATTTTCATTTCCTCCTCTTTAAATTTTCTTGTGTCTGTGCTTAGGTGTTGGAGTGGCCTTTTGGTATAGGTCCAAGAGGAAAAGAATCATAAACATCAAGAAGGGAGAAAAGAAAGAAAAAGAGGAAAGAAGGAGTGAAGGGAAAAATGGGAAAAAGGAGAGAAGAAGGATGGAAATAGGAAGACAGGAGTAATCGTGGTGCACAGCAGGGCATTATGATCCACACCTGTATTTCCAGGACTCTAGGGGGCCAGGCTGTGTGGGTCCCTTGTGGTCAGGAGCTTCTTACTAGCCTGAGAAAATGGAAGACTCCACCACTGCTAAATATAGAAGAAAATTAGCAGGGTGTGGCAGTGTGTTACGGTGCGGACCTACCAGTATAGTTCTTTAAAAGGCCAAGGCTAGAAAGATGCCCTAGACTAAGGGCTCCAGGCCTCCTTCAGCTGTGCTAATGCTGTTACACCCAAGTTCAGGCCTCAGAACAAGGCTCTGTCCCATAAATAGAATGTAGAATGAAATAAAACAAAACAGACAAGGAAAAATAAAATAAAAATAAAGAAAATTAAAAATAAAATTAAATAAAATGTAAAACAAAGGGATATCTTAGCTACTGTTTGAGAAATTTATGAGGGAAAGATTAGCAAAATCTCTACAAAAAGAAAAATATGGGGAAAAGTAGAAAAGAAAGAAAGAAGAAAGTGGAAAAATAGAAAAGAAAGAAAAAAAAGTAGCAGAAAAACCATAACAAAAATGTAACCCTTGATTCTGAGGAAAGTAAGAATGAAAAAATACAAAAAAGTAAAAATTTAAAAAAGCAAAGAAAAAAATAAAAATAAAAAATATATATATTGCAATATATTGCCTGGACAGAAGATGGTGCTCTGAGAAGATAGGAAAAGAGAGAAACAAGACCAATATATTGTCTGGACACGTGCTGTGGTGTTAGAAGAAGGATAACACACTTGTTAGTTTTGCTGTACAAGATGTGGGCAATGCTAGGCACAGTGGCTCATGACTGTAATCTCAGCATTCTGGGAGGCCAAAGCAGGTTGATTGCTTGAGCTCATGAGTTCAAGACCAGCCTGAGCAAGAGTGAGACCCTGTCTCTGTTAAAAATGAAAAACTGAGGCAAGAGGATTACTTGAGCCCAAGAGTTTGAGGATGCTGTGAACTATGAGGCCACAACATTCTACTAAGGGGCACAAAGTGAAACTCTGTCTCAAAAAAAAAAATTAAATTAAAATACAAAAAAAAGTATTCATGATCTACGTGTATATGACTTAATAAAAGGAAAAAAAAAAGAAGTAAAAAAAAAAAAAAAGATGTGGTAGGAAGCCACTATCTAGTTACTGAGGAGACTTGGTCCTGTCTTCCTGATTTATTTGCCCTCAATCAGGGCTTTAGTCCATGCAAAGTTGGGAGCCTGAAGCTCTTGCCAGACTTTTTAGGAGACACACCTTGACTTTCCAAACAGCGTCCCTTGTCTACAAAATGGCTTTCCTGATGGTGTGGGACTCTTGATCTCCCCCTGAGGGTGGCCGCCCAAGCTCAGCAGGCATGCTAGAGCTGGCCACGTGCTGAGACCCTGTAGATTGTTCCTTTCTGGTGGTCTTCTCGTAATGGTGGTGCCCTGCTAGCTGCCAAACTGATGGGAATTACACCCCTCCTGGTGGTTCAATCCCAGCATCTGGGCACTGTTTAAGTCCACTAGCTCAAGCCCTTCTAAGGTAGCTCTGGCAAGCACCCAAGTCCAAAAAGACTGCAGGACAGGTCTTCCCTGTCTCTAGTTCTCTGACAGAGGGCCAGCTGGCCTCTGTATATACCCAGGCATTCTCCTTACGTGCCAGACTTCCACTATATCTGACCTCCTCCTTGGCTTCTGCAGTCCCCTGCTATCTCTCTGTGCTCCCAGAGTGATATTTCTGGACAGGAAACTCTAGCCAGAAGTGGCTGGAGTCCTCTCTCCCCCCAATCTTACCACAGGTGGCTGCTGAGAAGATGTCTCTAGTTTTCCATTTTGCTTCACCTCCTCTCCCCAGAGTAACTCTTTTCCCAGTTTTCCTTCTAAGGCTTTCGGCATTTTTATTGTTTGTTCCATGTGTAACCTTTTGCCCCAAGAGGCAGTGACATATTCATTGTTCTCCCTTGAGAGAGTTCTGAGTTAGGTGAAACAAAGGCCAGTGCCTTCTGTTAGTCCTTCAGGGAATCCCAAGATAGGTCTAAACAGACAAACACAATTCCTTGGGAGCAAAGCCTATTTTCCTCCTTTCTGAATTAAGCACCATACTTGAAATGTGGCTGCTATATTCAATACTGCTGCTGTGCTGGGGAGGGATGTGGGGGTAAGGCTAAGTTAAAACACCAGAAAGTTTTCCCATCATGTTTAAGTCACCTTTTTCTTGATTCAACATCTTCTTGGCTGCTGGAAATCTTTGACTATTTCTGTGACTTCTGATAAACTTGATATTGACAGTATATTTTATCGTTTCAGTGTTTTTTTTTTTTTTTTTTGAAGGGACAAGATCTTGGAGCTTCCTTTTCTGCTATTTTTGCTGATGTCATTTCTGGGCTTTTCTTTTTAAATGGTGGAAGAAATACTGTATTGGAAAGTAGCACTGGGAGGGAGAGGGGGTGCCCAGTGGATTTGCCTCCTGCTCTTGAGGTATAGGGGATGTGAGAGGAAAAGACATTCTTCCCTGGAGAGGGCTAGGAGAAGGTGGTGTCCTCTGGGACAGAATCAAACATCTATTAAGGTGGAAGACAGAGGAAGACCTTAAAAAGAGACTGATTACAAATCATGAGTTCCAAAGGGCACAGGGAAAGGATTGGGATGTGAGTGGGAAGTTTGAGTGAGGCAATTTGTATGGGGAAAATATGTTCAGATTCTGGTGCTTTAGAATAGGTTTTGATTCTAGTTTTCACTAAATGTTTTAAAAATCAGGAAGGAATGTCAGATTTTAGAAGCTCCATTTTAGCATCTATTAGATTTATAATATAGCTTTTCTTCTTCCATCAATTAGTGTGATTAATTACATTAACAGGAGTCATAATATCAATCATTCTTATATTTCTATTTGATGCGTTGTTTCTTTAATATACTGAGGGACTAGATTTGCTCATATTTAAAACTTTTGCCTCATTATTCTTTTGTGTGTATGTTGTTGCTGTCTGGTTTCAGTTTCAGTGTTATGCTGGCTTGATGTCCCAGGGCTTCAACAGTGAACCAGATAGATGCCATTTCTTCCTTTGCAGACTTTTAGTATTTGAGGAGGGTTTAGGGAGCTGACAATCTGATAAATTTAAAGACTTTGCTCTTAAAAACACTCAATTAAAATAATGTACTTTATTTTCAGGTGGAGACCCATAAAATCTTTTTCAATTGCTTCCATGAATTTTTTTTTTTTTTGAGATAGAGTCTCACTCTGTCACCCTGGCTAGAGTGTTGTGGTGTCATAACTCACAGCAGACTCAAAACTCCTGGGCTCAAGTTATCCACTTGACCTGGCCTCCCATGTAGCTGGGACCACAGCTGCTTGCCACAAAGCCTGGCTAGTTTTTCTATTTTTAGTAGAGACAGAGTCTTTCTCTTTCTCAGACTGGTCTTGAACTCCTGAACTCAGCCGATCCACCTGCCTCAGCCTCCCAGAGTGTTAGGATTACAGGCATGAGCCACCATGCCTGGCTTTTCCGTGAGTATTTGGCTAGTCATCATCTACTCCTTCTTGAGTTAATATTTTTAAAACCATATTTGACATTTGTACTTTTCCATTTCATGGACATGGATCTGTCCATCTAGTGCAATCACACCACATAAGTAAGTGGCCTTTGTGGGTTCCATGACATAAACCTTAGAAGGTGAGACAAAGACACAGGGATATAACTTCTTAGATATATCCTTTTTGTATGACATGGCTTTGAGAATTGTGCCTGTGTCTCAAACTTTGTCCATTACAGAAGACTCTTTTTTTCACATGTTGATTTTTCTTTACTATATTAATATGGTGTTATATTAATTGATTTTTTACAGAAAAATCTTTTTTTATTATTATTATTTATTTATTTATTGATTTTTATTAAACCATAGCTGTGTACATTAGTATGATCATGGGGCACCATACACTTGGTTCATGGATCGTTTGACATATTTTCATCACATTAGTTAACATAGCTTTTGTAGCATTTTCTAAGTTATTTTGCTAAGACCTTTACATTCCACATTTACTAGGATTCACATATACCCTTGTAAGATGCACCGCAGGTGTAATCCCATTAATCCCCCTCCTTCCCCCTCCCTCCCCCTCCCTCCCCTCCCTTTCCCCTTTCTCCCTATTCTTAGGTTGTAACTGGGTTATAGCTTTCATGTGAAGGTCCTACATTAGTTTCATAATAAGGGTGAGTACATTGGGTACTTTTTCTTCCATTCTTGAGACACTTTACTAAGAAGAATATGTTCCAGCTCCATCCATGTAAACATGAAAGAGGTAAAGTCTCCATCTTTTTTTTTTTTTTTTGTAGAGACAGAGTCTCACTCCATGGCCCTCGGCAGAGTGCCATGGCATCACACAGCTCACAGCAACCTCCAACTCCCGGGCTTAAGCGATTCTCTTGCCTCAGTCTCCCGAGCAGCTGGGACTACAGGCGCCCGCCACAACGCCCGGCTATTTTTTTTTTTTTTTTTTTGGTTGCAGTTCAGCCGGGGCCGGGTTTGAACCCGCCACCCTCGGTATATGGGGCCGGCGCCTTACCGACTGAGCCACAGGCGCCGCCCGTCTCCATCTTTTTTTAAGGCTGCATAATATTCCATGGTGTATTTATTAATCCATTCGTGGATCAATGGGCACTTGGGCTTTTTCCATGACTTAGCAATTATGAATAGGGCTGCAATAAATATTCTGATACAAATATCTTTGTTATGGTGTGATTTTTGGTCTTCTGGGTATATGCCCAGTAGGGGGATTACAGGATTGAATGGCAGATCTATTTTTAGATCTCTAAGTGTTCTCCATATCTCTTTCCAAAAGGAATGTATTAATTTGCATTCCCACCAGCAGTGCAAAAGTGTTCCCTTTTCTCCACATCCATGCCAACATCTCTGGTCTTGGGATTTTGTGATATAGGCTTGAAAGAACTGTTAACATTGATGTAGCACAGTTTAGAGAATTGATACATATTTATTGTTGAAAAAAGATGCAAGATCTAATAGCCCACAGATAACCACTGTTACTTAATATTTTGGTGACTATCCTTCCAAACATGTTTCTGTGAATACATGTATATGAATATATATGTATGTATTGCATCTGGTTACACACACACACACTTTACCTTAATGGTCATCAACCTGACCCCTACATAGACAAAGTAAAAAGGCCCATAAGGATTCAGTCATGCTCCTCTTGGAGGGTTCCCATTGTGATAAGTCAACTGCCTTTGCTGTCTGTACCCACTCTGCCAGACCCCTGGCCTTCTTTTCTTCTTTTTTAAAAAAATTTCCTCATATAATTTATAACTTCTTATTCATTTATTTTTTATCTTTTCAGGTTAGTTGAGGGTACAAAGAATTAGGTTACAATGTTTGCATTCCTTGGCCTTATTTTCAATTGTCTTTGTCTTCTTTTCTGCCTAATTCTTCCTTCCTCCTAGGGAAGCAAGAGGAGTACCTGACTGAGGTCATTCACAAAGAGAACCTCTGAACCCCTAACCCCCCTTGGTGACTGTCCTTACTAATGTAAATTGGAGATCTTTCTACAAGCATTACAAAGTATAATTTCAGCCAATGACAAGGGGTGCTATACATATTTTCTCGGATTGCCTCTGCTTGTGTCCACAGATGTATTTCTAATGAATATTTGTAGAAACTCAAATCCAGAATTGTGTGGATTCCATGTGCCTAAGTTCTAACATGACACCTGTTGAGGTATTTTGTCGCTGCTGCTGCTTTTCTAGTTGCTGTCATTCACACAGCCAGCAGGAAGCAGCCAACATCTTTTCCTGGAATCAGGACATGTCTGGGCTTTAGGACCATGAGTTTCAGATTTGACATCCAGATTCTTCTACCCTACTTCACCATTTTCTGTTGGAAGATGAAAAATTCCAGGCTCCAATGGCTTTGTTTTACCCAGAAACTTTTGGAATTATTTGACAGAAGATGATGACTTTGCAGCACAGATCCCAGGGAGATCCTGAGGACCCTCACGATGAACAGTACCTTCTGGCCACTCAGAGCAAGAAACAACAGTCTGAAAAAGCTACTGCTGACCGAAAGCCTGAAACCAGACCTGTTGGATTTGAAGGAAATCTTCATGGACAGTCTTCTGATCTTCCAGAATTACTTCATTCTCAGGAGGTAGATTTGGCATCTTCCCAGGGAGACTGATTGATGGCTGGCAATGACTCTGAGGACTCTCAGTGCACTGATGTCCAGGAAGACTGCCATCTCACTGTTTGAAGGAAAAGCATTGGGCCTGGATAAAGCCATCCTTCACAGCATAGACTGCTGTTCATCTGATTATACCAAAAAGAAGCTCCATCCTAGTGGTGGGAGGTGGTTTGATCTTTCATAAACCTCAAGAATTTCTGAAGCACAGAATTCTTAATAAAATGGCACCTTCAATCCCGCGAATTATTGAAAACATGGATGTGATCACAAGGCCTAAGGACATGGATCCAAGGCTGATTGCATGGAAAGGAGGGGCTGTGTTAGCTTGTTTGGATACAACACAGGAATTGTGGATTTATCAGCATGAGTGGCAGTGCTTTGTTGTCCACATGTTACAAGAGTGAGCTGTGTTTGTGTGGTGAAATGAGGAGGAAAAGTCACCGTTGAAGTCCAGAAACAAGCTCCTTGGTATAAAAGACTCTTATAGAATTATGCATTTTAATTTATTGATCTAGATGCTTAAGATTCATGGAAAATAAATGAATTTCAGGGCGGCACCTGTGGCTCAAAGGAGTACGGCGCCAGCCCTATATACTGGAGGTGGAGGGTCAAACCCAGCCCTGGTCGAAAACTGCAAAATAAATAAATAAATAAATAAATTTCAACTTCATGTTGAAGACATGACATTGGTTTGAAATTAAAAGCTGCTTTTATAGTCAGGCCATTTGAGAATAAATATGACCTAACTCTTCAGTTTTAAATTCTCTTGCCCCTTTGTCAGGGTCTAATGAACTCCCCAGTGATGTAAAATTTTGCTGTTGAATGTTCTCAGATGGTGGAGCCCATCATTTAAGTTGACTTCTGAGTGTTATCAGTAGGCAGTTTCATGCAACCATGAAGGGTAGGCTATGACTTGTGGGAACTCTCTGGTCATGTCATTTTCTAGTATAGAAGTTAGAATCTAAAGTATTGTCTAGTATAGAAGTTAGAATCTAAAGTTGTCTGAGTTACATGTACATGCAATGTGATGATTTGAGTGTCCTCTTGGAATCGAAAATAGGGAAAATACATTGGGGGCCTTTTTTGTTGGATTACAAAAAAGAATGGGATCCAGTCAAGTCTAGATTTCTAGAGGTAAAGAGTTAAGGTTGAGCTGACTGGGTGTTGTTACCTGACATGCTTTAGGTGACCTTAGGGGAAAAACCCCAATTATTTTCCCCAAACAGAACAAGAAATGAAAATCTTGCTTACTTCCTAAAGCCAAGTAGAAATGATGTAGGTATAATTTAGAGTTGTTAGCTTGTGTTGTACAGATAGATAAACAAGGCAACTGTTGTAATTACTACTGACTTAATAACAAGGCTCCCAGTTTTCCCTTACCTGAAGAATCAAGTGAAAGCTTTTGGAGTTCATTATGATCAGTAAGATGGATGACCTTAACCTGTAAGCATCCTGAAGCAAAATCTAAGTAATACAGCTAGCTATTACCACCTGGCAACCAGGCGCTGGTGAAGCCTTTTGAGCTCCTGACAAGAGGAAGAGAAGGCATTATCCAGACACAGGAGGGAGCCAGTCAGTGAGCACAGTCCAGGAACTCAGAGACCTGGGTGGGGGGTGGGGGGAGGACCACAGAATGCTGACTCCTGCTGCTTCCTGTCACACATCTGCTTCCACCATCTCATCTCCATCTGGAGATAGGGGTGAGAGTGGGGAAACGATGAGAGCAGAAACAGAGAAGAGGTGGAAGCAAGCATAGAATATAGAAAGAAGTATTTGGATGTGGAGAAATGCTGGTACTGGACCATTTGGCATAAATAGGTCTACCTTCTCTAACCACTGAGTAGGTCAGAAACAAGAGCCCACCAGTATAACAAAACAATTTTAACTTGCTAATACTACTGGGATGTGTGCCTTCAATTGAAAATTGTATGTTTTTAGTTTTTAATTTTTTTAACAAATTAATTTATAGAGTATTGATTTTAAAAAAAGAAACTGGAATCTATGGCAAGAGGCAATCTAACCATCATCTCAGATTTCCTCCTCATGGTACTGTCAGAGGTGCCTGAGCCTCAGACTCTCCTTTTCCTATCCCTATTCATGTACCTGGTTGCCGTGGTGGGGAACCAGCTCATTGTCCTGGTCGTCAGCTCTATTCCCAACTTCCATACCCCATGTACTTCTTCATAGCCAACCAGTCCTGTTCTGACATCTCCTTCACCTCTTCTGTCAATATACCAAAGACATTGCTAAACATCCAAACTCACAGCCAATCCATTCCCTACATTGGATGCCTCACTCAGATCTATTTTCTAATTTTGTTTCTAGAACTGGACATTATCCTCTTGGAAGTGATGCATATGGCAGATTTGTAGCAATATTTCATCCCTTTCACTATGGCATAACCATGAATTCCAAATTCTGTATTCTCAGTGTTGGTAGCTCTGATAATCACAAGTATCTACCCCTTGATCCACACCCTCTTTATGGACACATTGTCATTCTGTGAAAGTATCAGAATTCACCATAGTTTCTGTGAGCTGTATGTTGTTACAGCTTTCCTGCTCAGATATCCACATCAACTGAGTTGGTTGTTTACACAGTAGGAAACATACTTTTTGTCACTGCCTTCTTCTTTGTCTTTCCTACATGCACATTTTCTCAGCCATCCTAAGACTGCATTCTTCCCAGAGCAAGATTAAAGTCTTTTCTACTTGCAGTTGTCACTTTGCAGTGGTGTCCTTGTTCTAAGGAACCCTGTTCAGGCTCTGTCAGCATCCTTCCTCATTCTACACAATCGAGGACTTCGTGTCCATAGTGCTGTATGCAGCGGTGACTCCTATGTTCAACCTCTTTATTTACAGCCTAAGGAATAAGGACATGAAGGGGTGCCTGAGAGGCCTCCTCAGTTGGAGAAAGGTCTGGTTTGGTAACAGCAACTCCTGCTTCTGGCCACAGGTGCTCTGTCTTCTCCTGCCCTTCCTGAGGGAGGAGCCATCCCGAAGGCAGATGCAACAGGTGTCCAGCTCAGCCTCCTGTTCCTGCTGCCATCACTCACGGTCATGGCTGTTTCCACCAACACTCCCTGTGTGGAGTGACTTTCATGTGCCAGGCTCTGGGGACACAGCTGGTTTGCGTGGGGACCCCATCTTCAAATCTTTCCGTGTGTCCTTTGCGGCCCCTCTCCAACCCCGCCTGCCGCATGGATTTTTACCAGAAGCTGCGTTAGCGTGGGACACTCCTGCCGGTAACAAAGAAGCACCTTATTTGCGTCGGCCACTTTTCGGAGAGATCGCAATGTCTCTACTCGCTCTCTGTCCAAACCACCCTGTGAGGGAGACGCCGCTATCACGTCCATGTTGTAGCTGAGGAAAGGGAAGTTCAGAGAAGGGCAGTGGCATTGTCCCCGCCTGCTTGCGCGGGATTCTTTCTTCCTCTGTGGGACGAGAGCTGCTCCTCCCGCCTACAGACAACCGGATCTGCGATGGGGCTCCTGCCACTGTGTGGCGGCAGACGCTCCAGTCACGACTTCAGGGCGCGCCAGGCTCCTGTGCCACTTGGAGGAAGCACCTGAGCCAGGTTCAGACTCCTGCGGCGCCTCCCTGCGCCCTCGGGGCTTGCCTAAGAGAGTTCCCCGCTGAAGGGAAGACAATGCGTTGGGCACAGGTCCTAGCCCTACGTGCAGGGTGGTGACAGCAGCAGTGTAGCCCAGTGCCTTTCTCTGTGGTGACGCAGGGAGCAGTGGCCCACCCCACGCGCTCTTGTGCACGATGGCCCCTGTGGCCTTCTGGTGCCAGGTGGTGTCTGGGTCCTTTCCCCTTGAATCCGGGCGCACCTGAGACCGCTCCTACCGCAGGGTGCGGGACAGTGGGAGCCAGGCTGCGTGACGTCGGAGGCTCAGGCTGGGACTGTGGTGCGGCTTCCACGGTGTTCCCAGAACACGTGCTCTGCCTGTCCCGAGCCGCCTGCAAGAAGTCGGACGGCTCCGGGGCCGCTGGCAGCCGGGAAGCCGAGCTGTGTGGAGGGGCCGCTGGGCTGAGCTGGGCTGCAGAGCCCCGCCTTGCGGTTCTTCCAGCCAGACACCGGCAGGTGAGGAAATGGCCCTCAGAGGGTCCCAGCCTCCACGTGTCCGCGCCTTCTCCCCAGCCGAGGCCGCAGATCTCCCAGGGCAGAGACCATGCGTCATCCCCACTACGCCCTGCCTGAACCCCTGACCCTCTGAACCTGCATGCACAACGAAATGGCTGTTGGATTAAGACACAAAGGTGTAACAAAAACAGATAACAACGGGGTGGGGGTGGGGGTGGAGACTAAGTGTTTACAACGCGAAACTTCTTGGAATGCAGACGAAATGGGCAATTTTGTAGGAATATATTAATTTCCAAGATTGACTTAAGCAGAGAGAGAAAATTTGTTTACATTACTAAAACTGGAAGGGAAATTAGAAGGTCACCAGAAAGTTAGCTGGGAATGAAATCAGGTCCGGATGATTTCATCAAATCTTCAAGAAAGAGAAAATTCCTGTGTGGTTAAAAATGTTTAGGAGCAGCAGCAAATGTGGCCAGTGTACCAGCTGACTCTTTAAAATCGATAGGGCTGACACCATCCTGCCCGAGAACAGTACCCGTGTGAGCACACATGCATGAACAGAAAGAACAAAGAAACAAAGACGCAATCATTTGTTAAAGGAATGTCACACCGGGACTGACCACTTACTTGTCTTCTCTTCTTAGCACTCATCACCACCCGAAATCATAACATTGTAGCTTTTCTGTTTAAGTTTTTTTTTTTTTTTTTTTTCAGAGACAGACTTTCACTTTGTCACCCTCGGTAGAGTGCTGTGGTGTCACAGCTCACAGCAACCGCCAGCTCTGGGCGTAGGTGATTCTCCTGCCTCAGCCGCCACAACCCTCAGCTATTTGTTTTTGTTGTTGAGGTTTGGCCGGGGTGAGGCTTGAACCAGCTACCCTTGGTATATGTGGCCGGCGCCCTACTCACTGAATCACAGGCACCACCCTGTTTAAGATTCTTATTACCTGTCTCCCCCACTAAAATGGGAGCTCCACGATGCCAGATAGTTTGTCTGTCTTACTCACCTGACGTCAGTAGGTGCTCAGTAAATTTTAGCTGGATGAAGATCAGAAAGAATGTAATTCCCCACGTTGTGATTTACTACATTGGTTGATAGATAAATATGATGTGAGGATGTGTATGTTAACTGGGTTTCCATTGCTAGTTATATTGATATCCCTTGCAAAAGTTCTAAAGAAGCAATCCAACAGAAAAGGAGACCAAGAACATGAACATGAATTCACAGGATCTGTGGCTCTTGAACATATGTAGAGATGTTCAACCTTGCTGATAATTTGAGAAATGTGAATTAAGCCCACAATGAGATGTCTGTTCAACTCTCAGACACCAGAGTCTAAGGAATTATTAAAATAATTTTCTCTACCAGGACTCCAGGTTTGCAGTGTCTTATGGAAAAAGCTATCATTTCAGTGTTCATGAAACACACAATTACCATACTGTTGCAGGAAGACGAAGCCCAACGGAGAGAAAGAGCACCCAAACACCACGTTTATAAGAGGAAGGGCTTTATTCACCAGCCAGGAGCTTGCGGCATAGAAGAATTCCAAATGGCCACGCTCCCCAACTGCCTTGGTCTTTCCCTTTTTATTGACAGTCAAAAAGTTCCACCCCACAGGTACCCTTCTCATTGGCCAGTTTGAATCAAGCGGGAGATGCTATTCCCGCCCCTACAGAACTACAGGATTTCACAGAACTTGGAAATTTCCAAGTTCCAGAAAGTTAAGTTTACAAATTCCCAAGAGCTGAGTCACCATGGAGAGGACCGGGCAGGTGTATCCTTGTGGTCTCCTTGAGAAGACCTGTCCCACCTTTCTCAGGTATTGTCTCTCAATACGATGATCTATTCCAAACATGAAAAGCTTGCTAACTCATTTTTAAGAAGCTACTTTGACCCTGGTATTAGACCATCTCCAATCTAACTGAGAAAAAATCTACGTGGCATGGCCAAAGCCACATTCAGAGGATAAATAAGGACTAAATGAGGACTAAAATGTGAACATTAATAACACTCCTTCAATGTAGAGGAAAAGAACTACTTAAAAGTGGCAACAGGAAACTATCCCCAACACTATAGCAACAGTTTCATAACTAGAAACAAGATGAAGCTATGGAAGGATACTACTCCAGAGCTTCTCCGGGGATGCAAATGAGAACCTGGACAAAGGAAGAGACTTGACACCTTTTGGGATAGGAAGACTTGAATTAACCTATAGGTTCCAGGCATTTAGAACAAGAATGCAGTCTTTTATTTTTGAATTTGAGAAAAGGTTTTAATGCTCATCTGGAAGACGAAATAAATGGCAGAAACGAGGGGAAAATTGCAATCTGTGAGGACTTTTTCCACCAGACATTAAGAGATAAAATAATTTAAACAGAGACGGTATTGGCAGGTGAATTGACATGCTGATTATGTGAATATACAGCTGCTCTCAAGGTGTAGTGATACTCCTGGAGCCTGAGGGAAAACCGACACATATCCCTGCATAAAAATGAAAAGACAAGTCCGGAGAGGAAAATAGTTGCTATGTAGATAACAAATTTTCATGCCCTTTATGCTATACGCAAAAATGTATCTGCTCTTTGTCCCTGATTCCTGGCACAGAGCTCCTAAAAGCCCCCCCCCACCCCCGGTGTTTTCCTGAGTGATAAAGGTAAAGGGAGTGCCTTCTAATGTTTGGTCTTTGTCCCTGGGTTCCTGACAGAGTTCCTAAATCTCTTGTAATTTACTGGGTGATAGGAGCATCTTTTCATTCTAATATGGCAACTCTAACTCTTTTTTTTTTTTTTATTGTTGGGGAATCATTGAGGGTACAATGAGCCAGGTTACACTACTTGTGTTTACTGAGCGAAGTCCCTCTATTAATAGTGTCCTGCCCCCAAGAGGTGTGTCACACACCTGGCCCCACACCCCTCCCTCCTTCCCTCTCTCCCCTCCCCCCACCATGTGCTAGCATCAATTGCACTCATATCAGAATTGAGTACATTGGATTCTTGCTTCTCCATTCTTGTGATGCTTTACTAAGAAGAATGTATTTCAACTCCATCCAAATTAATACAAAAGATGTATAGTCACTATCCTTTGTTGGGACCCTAGATAGCTTCAGGACAGGAGCTGGTCACCAGGAAGACCAAGCCTTAATTAGATGCCTGGAATTTTTAGCCCCACTCCCCATACCTCCAGGGAGGGTAGAGGTGCTGGAGATTGAGTTAGTAATCCATCATGCCTGTCTTTGATGAAGTCTCTGTAAAACCCCTAAACAACATGGCTTGGAGACCTTCCATTGTGTTGAGAAGGTGGTGTACCCCAATGCCACAGGACCCCTCTAAGCCTTGCTCTAGGTACTTCTCCAGATAAACCAATAAATGTAAGTAAAGTGAATTCCTGAGTTCTGTGAGCTGTTACAGCAAATTATTGAAGCTGAGGAGGGGGCCGTGGGAATGCCTGATTTATAGCTGGTCATCTGTCAGAAGTATGGGAGGCCTGGGGCTTGCGACTAAAGTCACAAGTGGGGAGCAATCTTGTGGACAGACCTTAGGGTCTGTGCTGACCCCAGGTAGTTAGTGTGTTAGAATTGTTGAACAATGGGTGTCTGGAGAATCAGAGAATTGGTCGTTGGTATGGGAAAACACCTCATCATTCTAATTTCAAGAGCTTACGCAATAATTTAAAAATCCAATAAGACAGAAGTAAAATGAGTAAAGAATATGAAAAGACAATTCACAGGGGAAGAAACAAAATGAGTGATAAAAATACGGAAACAATCAGCTTCGTTAATGATCTAAGAAATGTGAACCGAAGCAATCAAGTAACCATTTTCACTATGAAAACAGAAATGTGATAAAGTGGGTACTCTTACCTTGTGAGGTGACGTGCAGTCCACGCAACCTTTCTGCATCAAGTTGCCGAACGAATGCAGAAACTTAAAAATACAGAACACCAAGCAGCGAACTCTCTGAAATCAATTTCTACTAGTGGCATCTGGGGTCATGTGATATATACACTTAAATTTTGATGGATCATGCAAAATTGCTCTTCTCGGAGGTATACAATGGGTATTGCCCATCAGCATTTTGCCAGCATGGTTGTTCCCCTTTCCCCACCCTTCACATCTGCACTGTGGGACATGTAGCCACAAGCCACTTGTAGCCAGCTATTTAGTGCATGAAATGTCCTCACAGAGCTGTCAGTATAAAATACACACCAGAACTCAAAAACTTAGTATAAATTAAGAATGCAAAACATGCCATCAGTATTTTTTATATTGGTTACGTGTAGAAATATAAAGTGTGTTCTAAAATTAATTTGCTGGTGGGAGCAGTGGCTCATGCCTATAATCCTAGCACTCTGGGAGGCCGAGGCAGGTGGATAGCCTGAGCTGAAACACAGTGCTGGAGGAGTTTCAATTCATATAGATATATCATGATAAGGAAATATCCCCAATCTGACTTCATTGAGAATTTTGTGTGTGTGTGAGCCCAGAATGGATATTGAATTTTGTTAAATATCTCTTCAATGTCTGTAGAAACAATCATATGATTTTTCATTTTGGGTCCATGAAAATGGTAAAATATATTCACGGATTTTCTGATACTGAATCACCTTTCTATTTCTCAAATAGATCCCACCTGGTCATGTTGTTTTAATTTTTAAACGACCTACTAAATTCTGTTTGATTATATTTTATTTAGTATTTTTGTAAAGATATTCTTAGGTGAGATTCATCTGTAGTGGTAGAGTTTTGTGCTTTCTTGGCGTGAATCTTTCATAACCAGAATTTGCAAGTTTTACTTTTTATGCCTTCAAATACTCTAAATAGCATTGGAGTTATCCATACCTTAATGGTTTGGTTAATGCAGTATTTTTCTTTGTATGCCTGGATTATTTCATTTAACATAGTGACCTCTAGTTCCATCTGTGTTGCTGTAAATGACAATATTTCATTCTTTTTTTTTTTTTTTTTTGCAGTTTTTGGCCAGGGCTGGGCTTGAACCCACCACCTCCGGCATACAGCGCTGGCGCTCCACTCCTTTGAACCACAGGTGCCACCCCAGATTTCATTCTTTTTTATGACAGAATAATATCTCATTGTGTATGTCTGTTGATGTACACTCAGGTAGATTCCAAATTTGCTATTGTGACTAGTGTTGCAGTAAACACAGGAGTGCAGCTGTCTCTTCAGTATACTGATTCCTTGCCTTTTGGATAAATAACCAGCAGTGGGGTTACTTTTATTTTTAGTTGTTTTTTTTTTTTTTTTGAGGGGAAATTCCGTACTGTTCTCCACAGTGGCTGTCTTGGTTTACATCCTCACCAATAGGGCAGGAGTGTTGCCCTGTCTCTGCATCCTTGTCAGCATCCAATATTATTTTGGCCTTTGGATTCAAGCCATTTTAACTGGGGTGAGATCATATCTTACTGTGGTTTTGATTTGCATTTTCCTGATGATTAGTGAGGTTAAGCATTTTTTTTTTCAACTTCTCTTGGCCATTTGTATGTCTACTTTTGAGGAATGTCTATTCAGATCTTTTGCCCATTTGAAAACCAAATTATTTGGGTATTGTTTTTTCTCTTTTTTCTTGAGTTGTTTGAGTTGTTTATATATTCTGGCTATTAATATAGAATGTCAGATATCTGACAATATTTGCAAATATTTTCTCCCCTTCTGTAGATTGTCTCTTCAATTTTCTGATCATTTCCTTTGCTGTGCAGAAACTTTGTAGCTTGTTGTGATCCCATTTGTCTATTTTTGGTTTTGTTGCCTGTGCTTTTTGAGGTCTTACCAAAATGATCTTTGTGCAGACCGATGTCTCCTAGTAGTTCCCCAGTGTCCTTTTTTTTTTTTTTTTTTTTTTAGTAGTTTCATAGTTTTAGGCCTTACATTTAAGTCTTTAATCCACTGTGGGTTGATTTTTTTCTTTTTTTTTTTTTTTTATGTGATGAGACAGTGGTCTAGCTTCATTAATCTGCACATGGTTACCCAGTTTTTCCAGCAGGCTTTATTGAAGAGAGTGGTGTTTCCCCTATGTATGTTCTTAATGCCATTTTTGAAAATGAGTTGATGGTTAGTGTGAAAATTTATTTCTGAGTTCTTCCTTCATTCTCTTCCATTGGTCTGTGTGCCTTTTTTTTTTTTTTTTTCTTGTAGAGACAGAGTCTCATTTTATCTCCCTCGGTAGAGTGCCGTGGAGTCACACAGCTCACAGCAACCTCCAGTTCCTGGGCTTAGGCGATTCTCTTGCCTCAGCCTACCGACTAGCTGGGACTACAGGTGCCCACCACAATGCCCGGCTATTTCGTTGTTGTTGTTGCAGTTTGACCGGGGCTGGGTTTGAACCTGCCACCCTCGGTATATGGGGCTGGCACCCTACTCACTGAGCCACAGGCGCCACCCTGTGTGCCTGTTTTTTTATGCCAGTACCATGCTGTTCAAGTATGGTTTTGTCATATATTTTGAAGTCAGGAAGTGTGTTGCCTCCTCTTTTTTTCTCTTTGCTCATGATTGCTTTGGCTTTTTGGGGTCTTTTGAGGTTCCATACAAATTTCAAGATCTCTTTTTCTATTTCTGTGAATAATGTCACTGGTAATTTGATAAGGATTGCATTGAATCTATATACCGCTTTGAGTGGTATTGACATTTTAACAGTATTTAATTCTTCCAATCTATGTCCCCTTCAATTTCTTTCATCCGTGTCTTATAGTTCTCCTTGTGGAGATCATTCACTTCTGTGGTTGAATTTATTCCTAAGCATTTTATTTTTTATAGCTAATGCAATTGAGATTGCTTTCTTGATTTCCTTTTCAGTTTGTTCACTGTTGACATATGTAAAGGCTACTGATTTTTGTAGTTGGTTTTGTATCCTGCAATTTCACTGAATTCATTTATCGGTTCTAAGAGTGTTTTTGTTGGAGTTTTTAGTTTTTTCTAAGTATGAGATCATGTTTTCTGTGAACAATGATGACTTGATTTCTTCCTTTCCAATTTGGATGCCTTTTATTTCTTTCTTTTGCCTCATTGCTCTCACTAGGACATCCAGTACCATGCTGAATAGGAATGGTTTTGTTCCAGAACTTAGAGGAAAGTCTTTCCATTTGTTCCCCATTCTGTATGTAACTGGCTGTGGGTTTGTCACATATGCTTTTTATTGTTTTGAGGTATGCTTCATCTATACCCAGTTCATTGAGAGTTTTTACCTTAAGGAGATGTTGAATTTTGTTGAACACTTTTCCACCACCTATTGAAATGATCACATAGCTTTTGTCCTTGATCCTGTTAATATGATGTTTCACATTCATTGAAGATTTGCGTGTGTTGAACCACTTTTGCATCCCTGGGATGAATTCCACTTGATAGTGGTGAATGGTCTTTTAAACGTGTTGTTGTATTTGGTTTGCCAGTTTTTCATTGAAAATGTTTTCATCTGTGTTCATCTGGGATCTTGGCCTGTAGTTTGCTTTTGTTGTGTGCTTGTCCGGTTTTGGCACCAGGCTAGTGTTGGCTTCATGATATGAGTTTGGAAATATTCCTCCCTCTTCCATTTTTTGAAGACTCTGAGAATTAGTGTTATTAGTTCTTCTTTAAGTGTTTGAAGGCATTAGGTCCTGGGCTTTTGTTTGATGGGAGACATTTTATTATGGCTTCAATCTCATTGCTCATGGTTGGTTTATCGAGGTTTTACATTTCCTCATGGTTCCATCTCAGCAGGTTGTATGTGTCCAGGAATTTATCCATGTTTTCTAGGTTTTCCAACTCATTGGTGTATAGTTGTTCATATTTGTCTCCAATGAGCCTTTTATTTCTGTGGTATGAGTTGTGTGTCGTGTCTCCTTTTTTTTGTTTGATTCTATCTATTTAGGTCTTCTCTCTTTTTTTCCTAGTTAGTCCATCTTAAGACTTCTTGATTTTGTTTATCTTCCCAACCCCCCGATTTTTCATTTCATTGTTCTTCTATATTGTTTTCTCAGTGTCAATTTCATTTATTTCTGCCCCGATCGTTATTATTTCTTTCCGCTACTAAATTTTGGTTTGGTTTGTCCCTGCTTTTCCAGTTCCTTGATATGTTTTGTTAAGTTGTTTATTTGTAGTCTTTCTACCTTTTTGATGTACACATTTATTGCTATAAATTTCCCTCTGGGTACTGCTTTTGTTGGGTACCATAGATTTGTTGGGATGTTGCATTTCCATTTCCATTTGTTTCAAGAAATTTTTACATTTCCTTCTTAATTTCTTCATTAGGCCATTAATCATTTAGGAGCATGTTGTTTCATTTTCATATGTTTATATAGTTTCCAAAGTTCCTCTTATTATTGACTTCTACTTTCATTCCATTGTGGTCCAAAAAAATACTTCATATAATTTTGCCTTTTTAAAGTTTATTGAGACCCATTTTGTGGCCTAACGTATGTTTTATCTGGGAGGTTAGAAGAAAGTGTATTCTGTAGCAGCTGGATGAAATGTACTGGAAATGTCATTTAGGCCTATTTGTGCTGGAAGGTAGTTTAACTCCAATCTTTCTTGGCTGATTGTCTGGATGATCCGTTCATTATTGAGAGTGGGGTGTTAAATTCCCCTGCAATTATCGTACCACAATCTATCTCTTCCTTCAGATCTGTTGCCATTTGCTTTATACATTTGGGTGCACCAGTATTGGTTGCATATATATTTACCATTGTTTTAGCCTCCTGCTGAATCAACTCCTTTTGTCACTGTGTAGGGACCTTCTTTTTATCTTTTTATAGTCATTGACTTGAAGTCTATTTTATCTGACACAAGTATAGCTACTCCTGCTCTTGTTTTATTTCCATTTGCATGGAGTATCTTCTTTTTATTGTTTGGGTTTCATTGAGGGCACAAAGAATTAGGCTGCACTGAGTGCATTTGTTAGGTAATGGAGTATCTTTTTCTATAATTTTACTTTCAGTCTATGTGTGTCTTTATAGGTGAAGTGAGGCTTCTGTAGGCAGCATGTAGTTGGGTCTTGCGTTTCGAATCCATTCAGCCATTCTATGTCTTTCATTGGAGAATTTAGTCTGTTTATATTCAATGCTATTAACAATACGTAAGAACTTACTACTGTCATTTTGTTACTTGTTTTATGGTTGTTTTGCAAATCTTCTCTTCCTTTCTTCCTGTCTTCCTTTGTGGTTAAATGATTTTCTCTGGTAGTATGTTTCAATTTATACACTTTCTTTTTAAGTGTATCTATAGGTTTTGCTTTGTGCTTACCATGAGATTAAAAGAAAACCTCATAGCTATAACACGTTACTTTGTACAAATCGACAGCTTTTATCAAAAAGAAACTCTATGCTTTAACTGCATCTTCCCCCATTTTGACTTTCTCTTGTCTTGATTTACATCTTTTTATATGGCCTATCTCTTAACAGGTTGGCCCAATTATTATTATTTTTGATAGAATCAGCTTTCCATCTTCTTACCAGAGATATGAAGTGGGTTACACACCACAATTACAGTAATAGAGTATTGTGAATTTTTCTGTACTTACTTCTACCAGTGAGTTTTGTGCCTTCAAATGTTTTCTTTTTTGCATGTTAGTATCCTTTTTTTCAGATAGAAGAACTCCCTTTAGCATTTCTTTTAAGAAAGGCCTAATGGTGATGAATTCTATCATCTTTTGTTTGTCTGGGAAAGACTTTTTTTTCTTCATGTTTAAAGAAAAGCTTTGCTGGGTCCTGCAGTCGTGGTTGGCAATTTTACGTTTCTTCTTCTGTATTTTGAACATGTCATCCCACACCTTTTGCTGAGAAGTCTGTGGCCAGAGGAGTGGGAGCTCTATTATATATTATTTGCTTCTTTTCTCTTGCTGCTTTAAGGATCCTCTCATTATCTTTGACCTTTGAGAGATTATTCTATGCTTTGGGTTAGTCTTACTTGGATGGAATCTGGTGATCTCTGACTTTTCTGTACATGGATATTTAAATCTTTTCCTAGGTTTGGAAAGTCTCCTGTTATTATTTCTTGAAGTAAGCTTCCTACTCGTGTCTCTCTCCCAACTCCCTCTTGAATGCCAATGATTGACACACTTGGACTTTTGAGGTTATTCTCTATATCTTGTGGGCATTCTTTGTTCCTTTTAATTCTTTTTGTCCCTTCTCTGACTGTGTATTTTACAGTAGTCTTTCTTTGAGCTCAATGATTCATTCTTCTGCTTGATCTCTCCTACTGTTGAGAGCCTCTAATGTATTTTTCAATGCAGGAAATGCATTTCTCAGTTCTAGGGTTTGTTTCATTTTTAAACATTATTTCATTTTTATGATAAACTTCTGAACTGATTTTTTATGTATCTTGGAGTTCGCTGAGTTTCCCTACAACTGCTACTTTGAATTCCTGATCTGAGAGCTCACACACTGCCATCTCATTAGGATTGGTCACTGAGTCCTTGCTTTGTCCATTTGGGGAGGTCATGGTTCCCTGTTTTCTGTTGTTTCTTGTGGATGTATGTCTGTGGCTTGGCATTGAAGGGTTAGTTATTTATTCTAGTCTTTTCTGTCTGGCTTGTTTTGATCTTTCTAGGATATGTTTGCTTAGAGGTTCTTTGCCTGTGAGCCACCTTAATCCTAGACTACTGTCTCCTTTTTTTTTTCTTTTTTTTTTTTTATTGTTGGGGATTCATTGAGGGTACAATAAGCCAGGTTACACTGATTGCAATTGTTGGGTAAATTCCCTCTTGCAATCATGTCTTGCCCCCATAAAGTGTGACACACACCAAGGCCCCACCCACCTCCCTCCTTCCCTCTTTCTGCTTCCCCCCCCATAACCATAATTGTCATTAATTGTCCTCATATCAAAATTGAGTACATAGGATTCATGCTTCTCCATTCTTGTGATGCTTTACTAAGAATAATGTCTTCCACGTCCATCCAGGTTAATACGAAGGATGTAAAGTCTCCATTTTTTTTTAATGGCTGAATAGTATTCCATGGTATACATATACCACAGCTTGTTAATCCATTCCTGGGTTGGTGGGCATTTAGGCTGTTTCCACATTTTGGCGATTGTAAATTGAGCTGCAATAAACAGTCTAGTACAAGTGTCCTTATGATAAAAGGATTTCTTTCCTTCTGGGTAGATGCCCAGTAATGGTCTCCTTTTTAAACGCTAGATGGCACCTTCAGCCCAGGCTTGCTTTGACTCTAGTAAATGTTTGGAGCACTGTCTGGTCCCAGTGGGTGGGTGGGGGGAGGGGGAGGAATCCTAAAGCATATACCTTGGATGTATGGGAAAGTTGGCTAGGAGTTGGTGCCCAGAAGAAGCATGGAACATGCCTTCTACAGCATGTTGCTGTCAGAAGGCCACTGTGATTTGGCATCTCCTTTGGCTGAGGAAAAGAGCAGTGTTTTGCAAGCTGGAGGTTCTAGTTCTTTCCCCCCTCCACCCCCCCACCCCCGTCTTTGTCTTTAGCTGCCCTGAGGTTTTTGTTTTTTTTTTTAAACTTTATAGGCACTTGTGATCCTCCCCGTTGGTTGAGGCAGGAATCATTTTCCTACAAGGGATCCAGAGATGGTGGGGAAGTTGGCTGTCCACCTCAATCTCACTTTTTGTCCAGTGTATAAACTGAAAAAAGTAGTTTTCTGTGTGCACTGCCTGGAAGACTGTGGGAGAGACATCATGGAGAGAGAAGTCTGTTTCTCTTATCACCGACTGAGAGTTTCCCCCTATTCTGTGGGACTCCAGGGATTGTCTCAGCCTCAGATCTGAGTACTGGAATGTTGCTGGTGATAGTCTTGGCACTAGATATTTGGCTTTGGTTTTCTGTGGGAGAGAACGAAGCCAGATTGCTTCTACTCCACCATTTTGGAATAGAAGATTTTGGAGGTTGATTTGAATGACCTGCTCTATCTCTTTTATAAGTGGTTTTTAATTTTTAAAGATCTTCTTTTTTCTAAGGTGAATTTGGGTTATGTATGTTTTCCCAGAAAATCAAGCTCTTTATCCCGGTTCCCAAGCTTAGGTACATAGTTCTTTGTACCTAACAAATAATGTCTTGTAATTCATAATCCATATAATTAGGTCTAAATATATGCTTACCGCCCACTTCCTTTTCTTGTTTTGAGTATGTGTGCTTCCTCCCCTTTTTAATTGATTGTGTTAACTACTATTTCCCTATTAATTGATTCTGCCTTTCTCTCTACATTTTGCTTCATTCTGGTTTTCGTGGATTTATTTTTTATTTTGGATTAATATGAGGGTATGTATAATTAGATTACTTTGTTTGCGTTTGTAAGGGAAAGTGCTCATTGGAGATGTGTCCTTCACCCAGGAAGTATGGCACATACCTGTACATTGTATCAATCCGGTGCAAAATTGCTGACCTCCTTCCCCATCCCCCATTGTTGAATTCAATTTAGTTTTTCTCTCACTTGGGCCTGTAGTTGTTAATCTTGTAGTTTTAAGTTAGTAGTGGGTACACGTGATGTTTGTTTTTCCATTCCTGTGATACTTTCCTTAGAAGACTGTTCTCCAACTCCTTCTAGGTTGCATTGCTCCCTTGGCCAGTATATAGTGTCCATTTTTGTCTCTCCTTACTTTTGCTGCTTTAAAGTCAATTGTATCCACAAAATGGATTGTGACTCCCATATTTCCTGTGGTTTCCTTTTGCTTGAAATATTGTTTTCCAGCCCTTCAGCTTGACCCTCGATTTGTCCTTGGAGGTTAGATATGTTTCCTGAAGAGAGCAACTACTTCGCTTGTCCTTTTTGTTATCCATTGAAACAGCCTATGTCTCTTCAGTGGGGAATTCCAGATGTTCACATTTCTTGAGAGAATTGATAAGTAAGGTGGAGTTCTGTTCATCTTGTGTTATGGAGGTACCTACTTTCTTAGTTTCATCACTTGGGCAATTGTGGAAGCTAGGCTTTGTTCTTTAGTATCTGGCTCTCTTTACTTTGCTGGTGGTCTATTGTGATGGTCAGGGTATGAAACAGGTCTGAGTGCTTCCTGCAGAGCTAGACTTGTAGTGGCAAATTTCATCAACGCATGCTTGTCAGTAAAAGATTTGATTTCATTGAATATGAAACTTAGTTTTGCAGGATATAGAATCCTAGGCTAAAAGTTGTTTTATTTGACAAGATTGAAAGTGGGAGCCCGTGCTGTTCTGGATTGTAAAGTTACCACGGAAAATTCCACTGTCACCCTAATGGTTTTACCCTTGTACATTGGCTAGTATTTACTCATGGGCGCTTGCTGAATTTACTCTTTCATTTTGACTTTGGCCTAGTTAATTTACAATGTATCTAGGAGATGCTCTATTTGAATTGAGTGGACCCAGGGTTTGATATCCATCTAGTAGGCATACGTGTGAATCTTTGGTGATGTTTGGGAAAGTTTCAGGTATAATATCATCAGCTGGGGATTCCGTGCCATTGGGACACTCTTCTTCTCCTTCAAGGATACCTATAATTTGTATGTTTGTGTGCTTCATGTAATCCCATAACTGTCTCAGAGATTTCTGTGCTTTTACTCTCTTTGTTTCTCTGCTTCTATAAGTGACTGGTTTAGCTCGAGAGCCTCATCTTCAAGCTCTGACATTGTTTCTTCTCTACAGTATACTACATTTTTGAAACTTTCTCCTGCATTTTGAAACTCCCCGAATGACTCCTTCAATTTTTTAAGCACTCTTATATACTTTCTAATTTCATGATGTCTTTCAGTATTTTCTTGGGTCAATTTTTGGATTTCCTTTTGCTGTCTTTCCAGTTTCCCTTCAATTCCCCTTATCATTTTTGCCATCTATACTCTGAATTCCATTTCTGTCATTTCCACAGTTCTTTTATAGTTGGTATCTTCTGGTGTAGCTACATTATAATCCCTTGGGATAATTGATCTGTTTTAATTTTTCATGTTGCTAGTGAGTTTTGTTGGATCTTCCTCATGTGTGGTTTCTTCTTTATATGTTTCCCCCACTTCTCTCTCATCCTCCTTCCATCTTCTTTGTCTCTAGGCTTTGAGGTTGAATTGGCCCTCCCTCCCTTTATCTTTTCCACTCCTGGTGTTCCAGCTATTCCTTCACATTCTCTTTCTGCCAGGAAGATCCAGTTGGAGGTGGCTAGTCTGTCCTCTCCCTAACCTTTCCAAGAGAGGCATTTCTCAGCTTCTGAAGTGTCCTGGCATCTTAGCCATGGATCTCACAGTACTTGCAGGCCCCAGATGACAGAAACTATAGAAGAGGCACCTGGGCCTAAAAGGCCAGGCAGAGCCCATCTTGCACTTCCTTTCCCCTCCCCTCCTCGTCACTACCCGCCCCCAAGCAAGTATGACTTGGGAAACGGGTTGTTAAACAAACATACCCTGCAGACAGGGGACATTAGCCCAGAGTTACAGACCCTTGTAAAACCACATTCCTATTTTCACACAACATCTGGTTCCCCTTGTAACTACCCAACCCACTACCCTATAGATCTAACCTTGCAATATCTCACGTCTGTAAACTGCTTTGCTTGAGGGATTCCTCCCCACCCCAACTGAAAATAAGATATAAAAACTACCTTCCGGGCAGCGCCTGTGGCTCAGTGAGCAGGGCGCCGGCCCCATATGCTGAGGGTGACGGGTTCGGACCCAGCCCCGGCCAAACAACTACCTTCCTTTGTTATGCGAGGCTGAGAATTTTGGGGCGTGAACCCTTCTTTGTCAGCTAGTCAGTAAAGGACCTCATACCTAATTTGAACTCAGTGTGCTGCCATTTTCTCTATAATTCCACTCACATTGGGTATGACAGGCCTCCCTGAGCGGAAGAAACAAAGCAGTAAAGATGGGACCCCAGATCCCTGAGCTCTGGCTGGAATAAGAGATAAAAAAAAAGCCTGGAGTTTATTTTTGGTTAGTTTTCTACCTTTTTGAGCTGGACACTTAATTTCTTTCTTTTCATGCTCTCATGTTCATTAACACTAGTATTTTAGGGTGGAAAATTTAGTCTCAGCACTGCCATACACCTCATCGCATGGGTCTGAATACATAGTGCTTTCATTGTCACTATTTTATAGACAATTATTGAATTCTTGTATTGTTATCCTCCTTGAATCAAAGAGTTTAAGGAAGCATGTTAACTGTGGCAGATTATGGGAGTGGCTTTTTCTTTTTAAATGCATTTTTAGTTTTATTGTATTTATTGATTTTTGTTTTTCATCTATTAATGTTTTTTCCTAGGGTACTCTTTATGAATGTTACAAGGACAGTTGGAAAGGAAGTGCATTCATTATTTTCAGGGTATACATTTAGATATACAAATTTCATTTGCCTTCCTAATTATGTTATTAAGTTCTTCTGTATGTTCACTTTTGCTCTCTCTGTCCTTCAGTTTCTTAATTGGTAGGATGGGAAAACAATAGACCCTACTTGTATTTATTTATTTATTTATTTATTTATTTTGAGTGAGACTCTGTCACTCTGGGAAGAGTACCATGGCATCATAGCTCATGGCAAACTCAAGCTCCAGGGTTCAAGCAATCCTCTTGCCGCAACCTCCTGAGTATCTGGGACTACAGGCACCGGCCACAATGCATGGCTAATTTTTCTATTTTTATTAAAGAAAGCGTCTCACTTTTTCTCAGGCTGGTCCGGAGCGCCTGAGCTCAAGCAATGCACTCATCTCTGCCTCCCAGAGTACTAAGAGTATTATAGGTGTGAGCCACCACACCTGGCCAAGATCACCCCTTTAAGGATCGTGTCAAGAAAGTCATGCATTAATACTGAAAGGTGTTGAAGTGTGTTCTTTTGGGCCTATGTGTTCAATAAATGCCTCCTTTCTTGGGGCTAATTAGTCCACTTGAACTGTCACAGGCTAAGAGTGAGCAAATACCAATTCCTTCCCATGGAATGGGAGAAACGTTTTCTATCTACTTTATCTTGAATTTCCTGTCTTTTCTTTCCTTGCCTTTACTTATTTATTTATTTATTTATGATAGAGTCTCACCACCTTGAACTGGGTAGAGTGCCACAGCATCACAGCTCACAGCAAACTCAATCACTTGGGCTTAAGCGATTCTCTTGCCTCAGCCTCCTAAGTAGCTAGGAGTACAGGCACCCACCACAATACCCAGCTATTTTTTGTGGCAGTTGTCATTGTTGTTTAGCTGGCCTGGACTAGGCTCAAACCCATCAGCCATGGTGCACATGGCTGGCACCATAACCACTGTGCTTCAGGCACCGAACCTCTTCCCTTTCCTTTAAATGATAAAGCTTTTCAGTTTGTATGTACATTCAAACATTCTTAACTATTTACTCAGGTGACACCTTTTATTCTCATGTTCTTTTGCCTCTCCTCACATAAAGATTCTTGGATGAATTCCACCGTGTATACAATTTAGCTCTTGTTTCCTTTGTTCACCTCCCTTCAGAAAGAACATCCCTCATGATGGCATTCCCTTCTCTCACACACACCTCTCAGAGGAGAACACATTTACTCCTGTTGGTGGGACTTCAAACTAATACAGAGTCATTAGAATTAAGTACAGAGAATCCTCACAGAACTCAATTAGATCTCCCATTTGACCCTGTAATCACTCTACTAGGCATTGTCCCAGAAGAACAAAAATCATTTCATCATAAGGACATTTGCACTAGATTTTTTATTGCAGCTCAACATACAATCACTAAGATGTGGAAACAAACTAAATGCCCACCAACTCAGGAAAGGAATAATAAACTTTGGCATATGTATACCATGGAATTAGTATTCAGCCACAAAAGAGGGCGACTTCATATCTTTTGTATTAACCCGGATGGAGTTGAAACACATTCTTTTCAGTAAAGTATCACAAGAACGGAAAAGCAAATATCCAATGGACTCAATATTAAAACGATGCTAGTACATGATCTAATTCACACCCACATGGGACAAAACCTCATTTAAAGTCATGTTGTGGGGAGGGGGAACAGGGTAAGGGCATTTAGTGTACTCCAACTGAAAGGGCACAAGGTAGGGGTGTATGGCACACCTTTTGCAGGTGGGACATAACTACAAAAGGGACTCCACCTAACAAATTCAAACATTGTGGCTTGTTTGTTTGTACCCTCGCTTTACCTGAAAAAAAAAAAAAAAAAAAAAAGAATAGGTACATTAAAACAAACTCCCAAAACCCAAATATCTCACTGCCTCCTCCATTACAAAGTACTAATCTCTCCTTTCTCCCTTGTAAAGAACTTGCCTCCATCACCTCTCCACACAAAGATTTTACATCCCAGGCGGCGCCTGTGGCTCAAGGAGTAGGGCGCTGGTCCCATATGCCGGAGGTGGCAGGTTCAAACCCAGCCCCAGCCAAAAACCACAAAAAAAAAAAAAAGATTTTACATCCCTCACCTATGTCTAAAAGTACTTTTTCACCTCTTTTATCAAAGGCCTTCCTTTCCTCATGAGCCCTCAAAAAATACTAACCTCCTTCACCTCACCTCACAAGGCTTATTCCTTTCCTCACTAATGCCTTCCCTGCTGGACTCACTCTCACATTTGGTTTTACTTCATCATCTGCTATCACATAAAAGCCTTCCCTTCCTTACTTCACCTCTCATGTTCTTTCTCTCGAAAGTCCCTCCCAAGGCTCTAAATGTCCTCATATCTATCAGAAAGACCAGCCCTCACTAACCTCCTGTCACACAGTTCTGATTTCTCTCACATCCAGTCACAAAGGCCTCTATCCCTCACCATCCCTGGGAAGTCATAGGTATGCTCTCTCACCTCCTCTCTCAGCAGCCTCCCCCTTGGACGTGCCCTCAAAAGATCCTTCCCTCCCCTCTCCTCCCCTCAAACAAGCTTTCACTTGCTCACCTCCCCTTTCAAAATGCTAATCACTCACCTCCCTCAGAAAAGCCTTTTCTTCCTTACAGCTCTGGCTAATGCACGCCTTGACTCACCTTCCTTACTAGATCTTCAGTCTGTTAGCTGCATTGGAAAAGCACCAACCTCCCCCATCCTCCCTCACAAAGGACTTCACACCTCACTCATCTCCCTTCACAAAGGCCTTCCTTCCCCTCAGCAAAGCCTTCTATGCCTCACTTCCTCACAATGGATGTCACTCCAGCACCTCCCTTATAAAGGCCTTCCCTCATTCACCTCCTCTGTCAAAGGCCCTTTCCTGGAAGCCTTTCAACTACAGACACCTCTCTCTTCCTCTCCTCACCTCCCCCCATGAAGTCCTTCCCTCCTTTACCTCAACTAATAATGCCTGCTGTATCTCACCTTCCTTCCTTCCAAATACCTTTCCCTCCTCCTACCCCCTCCCAAAGCCCTTTTCCCTTCACTATGTAAAAATAGTATGTGTATTTGCCTGATTCAGAAACAATGTCATCGAAAGTAGTGAGCAAATAATTAGGTATTTGATGCAGAGATTTGATGCATTGGGGTTATGTGCAGAGAAGTGGTTTTGACTGAGGCTATATACTTTTCTCAGGATTATTTCCTGTTTGGCTTCATGATGTTTAAAATGTTTTAAAATCCCGATTTAAACCAATGTCTGGAGTGAAAGTGTGTAGTTTGGGGCTTACTAGGGGCAAAGGGATAGTCTCACACAAAAAGAAAAGTATAATGATTTGGGATGAGGGGATGCCACATCCATCAAGCAAACTGCCCCTCTGTCACCCGCGGCCCCCCCCACCACCACTCACATAACCTCAAAGACTCAGTTTTCAAACATTCACCAGCAGAACACTGCTATGAAGGGACAGCCAGACAGCCAGTGAAGCCATTGGCAGACCTAGGCTTGAAGGAGCAAGGATGGGGCTGGTGCTACCGCATCCCAGTGAAACCTAGCGCTGGTGGGGGAACTCGCCACTCCCAGAGCTGCAGGGAGGCCAGGACAGTGTAGGGGGAACAAAAATCTTTGGGTCTCTGTCCTCTCACCCTGTGGTGTTCTGCCAGTGCCTTCCATTGGCTTAGCCCAAGAGTCAGAACAAGGGAGCCCGCTGGGTGGCACCATCCTCCAGCCACAGAAGGTCAGCCTGCTGTGGGTAGGGAGCAAGGCAGGACAGCTAGATGGAGGGAGGGGCAGGGCACTAAGCAGCACAACAGATACAGAGTGTCCTGGGAGCAGCGGAAAGGAAGGAAGACAAGGCCTGTGTCACTTCCTGGCCCTGAGATTTGGGGCACTGTGCCTGGCACAGGAGAAAGATCAGTCAGTCGCACTGGTGGGGACAGTGTGGGGGTTGAGGGCAGTGTTCTCCAGGAAGGGAACACAGGAGGAAGGAACATGCCAAGCGCACACTGAGCGAAAGCCCAGTAATAACCATCGTGACAAGCCTGGACCTTGATAGCTCCTTTGATTCTGGAATCTAAATCTAGCCCTTTGGATTTGAAGTGCTTGCACAAATTTGTGTCCCTAAATCATAGCTTACTGTCTCCACCCTGTCCCCCATCTGTGAGACCTTGATTCTTCCTTCTGTCACACCTCTCTCAACAGCTAACATAGAGGGGCTGTCAGTGAAGAAGTTTTCTCTGGTCGGTGGAGTAAATCGTCAGCTCCCTGGTAAAGTGTATACACCCATTGGGCTGAGTGTGTAGCACTGCTTATGAACTCATTAGGGATCTAATAGTTTAACAGACTATTTTGTCATATGGCTGAGAGTAGGACTCTGAAGGGCTGGGGCAGGATGTGAGTATTGGTGATGGCTGGAAGGGAAATATAAATGGCTGCAATACTGATTTCAGGGGTGGTTGTGAGGGTGGGCTGGTGTTGGTGGCCTGTTGTGAAGGCAAGCATCAGTAGGAACCTCCCAATAAGAGAGACACTTTTTCTTTAAGGTTATATGGTTTTTTTGTTTGTTTGTTTGTTTGTTTTTGGCTTTATGTGGTTGAGGGGTGGTGGGATGGTGTGGTTAGCCCTGTAGTGCCTGGCAACGGCCTGGTATGGGTGATGCCGTGAAGGCCTTGGGAGTGGAAAGTCATCATTCATCTCTTGATGGTGCCGCATGGGCACATGGGGACACCCTTCTGGGAAGTGAGTTTGTGGGCTGGCTGGAGCAGCTGAGTGCTTACAGGACAAAAGCTCATTTGAATGGTCTGTGCTATACTTAGACTCTTGAAAATTGGAGTTCCGTTCCAATTTCCTGCAGTTTTCCCCTCTGTCCCTGGCCCCATTTACAGATGTGGTGACTTTGGACAGAAACCGGGACCACAGGGAATGAAAGAGATGTGTCACTCTGTGCACACACTGCTGAAAGTCCTAAACAGTGGTGGCTGATCTTCCCTCTAGGCTAAGTCATGGTGTCTCAACCCCATTTGCCCAGCCATACACGGCCCCATCTTGTTGCTCTCCTGTGTCTGGACCCTTCCACTCTGACCCTGCCTCCTGTGCCCCACCTGCACCTGAAGCTCTCCTGTTCAGGTTATGAGGAGCGTGTTTGCACAAGCGCCCTGGGGAGCCTGTTATGGCTCCTGCACCCAGGGCATAGACTGATGAGGGAGCCTCAGTCTCTGGCAGCCGAGGGTGACTCCTAGCGGACACCAGCAGCAGCATGGCCATGGCGGGAAACAACCACACGCAGAAGCTGCTTGCACCTGCGCAGTGGGCCTAGCCCATTGCCTTGTGGGAGAAAGGGCGGGGGGGGGGGAGAGTGAAGGCCTGGAGCGTGGTACAGAACCCTCACCCCTTCGCTCTGCAGCTCTCCAAGAGGTAGATCCACTTTTTCGAAGAAGGGGACCAACCATGCAGGACTCAGGTGGTGGTGCAGCCAATACAGGCGGTGAGATGGGCCAAGCTGGTGCAGCGGGCGACCCCAGAAACCCCAGGGACGCTGGAGCCTGGGGCGGAGAAGGAGCAGAGGGTGCTGTGGCTGAGGGCCCTCACCCGGTGGAGGGGACATTCCAGGCTGCCTCGCAGGATCCAGGGCCGAGTGGGGAGACTCTGGAGGCGGCCGCGTCCTCGGAAGGAGCCCCAGAATGCAGATTGCAGGAATTGTATCCTTTGCAAGAAGCCCCCAGGGTGAGGGCAGGACTTCTGGAAGCAGAGCATTCTGCAGGGAGAGGGCCTAAGGGGCCGGCGAGGGAGAGAGTAAGGAGTCAGGTTTACCCCTGAGCTGGCAGAAAGAGTTACATGGGGTAAAGTGTCCTGAAGGGACGGTGTGAGGGGTGTCGGGTAGACTGAGGGGAGGCCTGGCCGGGAGGAGGCCCGACCCACGGAGTCTCCTTGACGGCATCTCCACCAGCGCCCTCGTGGTGCCCTTCCTGACCTTCATGGAGGCGGAGATGGCCCGGTGGTATCTGGCCCCAGGAGTGGAACCCCTCGGCGGGGCAGTTCACCGGGAGTTCACTGTGATAGGCAATGACTTGTTCATGTAAGTCCCCAGAATGGCAGGGTCTGTGTGGAGTGACAGCAGTGACCGAGGCGATGGGGGTGGTGGTGGGTCGCTGTAGGACGCGGGGACACCATGGGTTTGACTGAGCAGGGTCTTGCACAGAGCCTGTGCCTGCCTAGCAGGGAGCTCTCAGCAAGACATCTAAGGATTAGGTGGAAAAGCTGCCCTTTGGCGGGCACGGGAAGTAAGCTGTGCTCACATTGTTTCCTTTCCCTTGCTTTTAGCTGCTTAAGTGCTGAAAACTCTGTCCTCCTCCAAATTTCCGTGGCCTCCCTGCTCAACCAGCTTTCGGTGGTGGCGCAGACTGTGCGCCGCTGCGTATCCCGGTTCATCGCTGAGCCTCGGCTGGGAAAGGGCCGTTAAGGCACAGCGGCGAGTCCCTTCCAGGGCTGGGAGGCCCCAGTGATTCCTGTAGTAGCTGCCTCTTGACTTGGTGGGACCGGCTGTTCGTCTGCCTGGACTGGCCCTTGAGTGCGCTCTCCCCGCGTGTTTGGATTGGTCTGTACATGTTTGTTTACTGTGAAATTAAAACGGAGCTACTATTCAGTCAGTGCTGGAGTTTCTTTTCAGCTGTTGGCACGTCCAGGTTTTCTGCCTTTGTTTTCGTGGTGTCAGGCAGCATCTGGGATTTAGAGAGTGAAGGAGGGCCCAGGTATGGTGGCTCAAGCCTGTAATTACCACTCTGGGAGGCCGAAGCGGGAGGATCACTTCACCTCAGGAGTTGGGAGACCAGCCTGAGCAAGAGAAAGACGCCGCCACTAGTAAATATGAAAAAAATAGCCAGGCATTCTGCTGGGCACCTGTAGTCCATAGTACTGTGGATGCTGACTCAGGAGGATGGCTTGAGTCCCAGACTTTGAGGAACTCTACCCAGAGTGACAGAGCGAGGCCTTGTGTAAAAGGAAAAAAAAACAAAAACAAAAAACGAGTAAGTCCATATATAGTCAAGGAGTACAGGTAATTGAAGACAGTGTAGGAAAGGAACAAGATAGACATCAATTGGGTCCTGTCTCAGCATTAACTAGTCAGCATTTCAAAACATTTTGTAGTTTTTTACTTGTATTTTACATTAAATGTACAGCAGTCAAATAAACATACAGAGTTTTGCAGGTTTGCTATTAGCTTATTTCCATGAAATGTTTTCATGGTCACCAGCGAACTTCACCTCTTTCTACAAAGCAACAAATGCTTTTTTTTTTTTTTTTGGAGACAGAGCCTCAAGCTGTTGCCCTGAGTAGAGTGCTGTGGCATCACAGCTCACGGCAACCTCAAACTCCTGGGCTCAAGCGATTCTCCTGCCTCAGCCTCCCAAGTACCTGGGACTACAGGCGCCCACCACAACGCCTGGCTATCTTTTGGTTGCAGCCGTCATTGTTGTTTGGCAGCCCAGGCTGGATTTGAACCCGCCAGCTCAGGTGTATGTGGCTGGTGCCTTAGCCACTTGATCCATGGGCACCGAGCCAACAAATGCTTTTTATTGATTGGATGCATAAAAGACATGTTACAATGCAATTGTTGAGCATTTAAATTGTTCTCAATTTCCCCCCCCCCATGGTGGCTAAGGATTCATAGAGAGGCTAGAAATATGTCTGCGTGGATGATTTCCCTCACGTGGATTGCAAGAGGTAGAATTACCTTCTGTCTCCTTTTCTATTTGCTCATTTAAGGCTTTGGATCTGCAGTACAAAGTTGCTCTCCAGAAAGTGTGCCTTCCCACCAGAATGTTGGTTTCCCCACATCCTTGTCACCCTTGTCACCACTGGATCTGTATCCCGGCCAAAATTTAAGAAACTGCCTGAGAAGAGCAAACAAGGCAGAAACACTAGAATAAAAATGTTGTGGCTTATTGCCCCCTCCCCACCTCAGATCAGTGAAGGAGGGTTGCTGGGACAATTGGTTAAGTGTTCTGGGGAGGAAGGGTTGTAGTGTTGGGAAAATATCATTACAAAGAAACCACCTGCCAACTTGGAGACTGTCACCACAAAGGTGGGACAGTGTTTTGTTATTGAATAAGCATTGCACCAGAATGTGATGCACAGCACAGGCAGTCTGCTAAAACACTGCAGTCACCACAGAGAAATTTCACCTTTTTATTTAGCCAAGCGGATATGGCACATCGCATACGGGACTGACACTAGCTAGTCCTCAAGCCAGGTGAGGACTGCACAGCCCCATCTCTTGCCCGTAGTCCATCCTAATCTTACCTGCTAATTGGGGTGACTGTAATGTATTAGTTCATTAGTGTCACAGACTGAATGTTTGTGTCCCTCCCACACCGATTCATATGTAAAAGTCCTGACCCCCAGGGTGGCTGTATTTGGAGATGGGGCCTCTAAAGGCCACAGAAGGTCATAGGTTTGAGGGTCTCATCCAATAGGATTAGCGTCCTTGTAAGAAAAGACAAGAGAGCTCGTGGCCTCCCAGCACACACCCACCGTGGCAAGGCCTTGTCTACAAGCCAGGAAGGTAGCTCTCCTCAGAAGCCAAATTTGCGGGCACTTTCATCATGGACTCCTAGCCTCCAGAATTGTGACAGAGTAAATAAATCTCTGTTATTCATCCAATCAGTCTGTGGTTCTGGTTACAGATACCTCAAGAGACACATACCTTTGGCTTTGTCAAAAGAATTTGCATGAATTTCTCATATCTTTATGAAAGGAGCTACTTTTGCAACTTGGAGCGAGGTGCCCACTGAAGTTAGGCTTCACTCCTCCCACAGAAAGTGCGGTTTTAGGGGTGCTTTCTCCCCTGATGTTCACATCTGCCAGAGAGGGTTCATAGGTCCCAGAAAAAGACCTTCCTGGGTCACAAAGCCTCCAAGAACCTTTTTAGCTTTGAAGAATATTTACATCCATTTTAACAGAGACAGGCAAGGGACTTACAAAATCTCTAAAGTGAATGTGCTAAGAAATGAGAGGATGAGAGGAGTCTTACCGACTCTCCCCTTAATCTTCAACAGGGAGAACTGAGACTCGTATTTTTAGGTGGCATTTCTTCACTTACAGTAACTTTCTCTAAAATATGCCATGTCCTGTGAACTCAACAAGGTCACTAATTTGTCTGGCAGTTTATATCAGAGCTTCTACATAGAAGGTCATGTCTGCAAGTAAAGACAGTGTTTCTTCTTCCCTACCAGTCTGGATGCCTTTCACTGATTGATTTCTCTACTCATAAGGGGTTATTTTCCTGCTTCTGTGTATCCCTGGGAGTTTTTTTTTTTTTTTTTTTGCAGTTTTTGGCCGGGGCTGGGTTTGAACCCGCCACCTTTGGCATGTGGAGCCTGCGGCCTACTCCTTTGAGCTGCAGGCGCCGCCCTACCTGGGAGTTTTTCTTTTTTTTGACACAGAGTGTCAGTTTGTCACCCTCGGTAGAGTGCCATGGTGTCACAGCTCACAGGAACCTCCAGCTCTTGGGCTTAGCTGATTCTCTTGCCTTAGCCTCCCGAGTAGTTGAGGCTACAGGTGCCCGCCACAACTCTGGGCTATGTTTTTGTTGGAGTTTGCCCGGGGCTGGGTTCGAACCTGCCACCCTTGGTATATGGGGCCGGTGCCCTCCTCACTGAGCCACAGGTGCCACCCCCCGCACCTGGGAGTTTTTGATGGGATGTCAAACATCATGCTTTTTCTCCTTGACTGCTGGGTATTTATTTCTGTTTTCTTAGATGTATCCATGTGCTGAGTTGTGGGGTGCTGCTAAGTTACCTGGAAATGGTTTGAACCTTTCAGTCTTGCTTTGAAGATGTGCTGTGGGGGACCAGAGCGGCTCTTAGTGTAGGATTAATTTTCCCATGCTACTGGGCAGGACTCATTTTTAAAGAAATATTTTTAATGACTGAATCAAAAAACACTAAAACCGCAGCTTCTGGAAGGACCACGTATTCTTGCCCGTCTTGGACCTCTCTTCAACCTTGACCATGGCCTCCCGTTGGGCCTTGCATTCAAGAGCAGGGTCTCTGAAGATGTCCTTATTGATGACAGTTTTATCCAAGGGGATTCCACAGAGTACCGTGTGGGCCTGAGCTGATTGTAGTTATAAAGTTTTCGAAAAGACTTGATCTTGGATCGTTTGGCAATCTTCTCCTTGCCCACGGCAGCTGTCACTTTGTGGGGATAGCAGTCAATTCCAAACACCAGAGCATGGCTGTAGGGGTGGTCTCAGGTACCCACATCAATGTCCTTCACGATGACACCTTTGTGTCCGGAGTAGCGTCCGGCGAGGACCAGCACCGCTTTCCCAGGTTTCACGAACTTGCCCGTTTTGAAAGCACCCACCAAGGCCTACAGCAGAAAGCTATTTCTTTAAGTTTTTTTGTAAAGAAATAAAACCAGCTGAGCAAAACAGCCCTGAGAAGGACAGTTTCCTCCACCGCTATGTGATCATTTTACCACCTGTGGGTAACGTGTAGGTCATTGCTACCCCAGCCGAGATTTTATACATTAATAGAGCAAGATATTCCTGCAAGTATGCCAAAGAGAAAATGTGGAGCTTTTTCTCTCTCTTTTTTTTTTTTTTCCTAGAGGGAGAAAGGTGATTACAGACTGAAAAAAAATATGCTTTAGAAAAGATTCTTTTATTTCCAAAGTAATCTTGTCTCCGTCCTGTATAGCTTTCAGTAGTTGACCCAGAATTATTCCCATTCTCTGTGCAGGTGGCTTCAAGATAGCATGGGGACATCTCCTCCTCTTAGCCACGTCTCGGCCAGCTCTGGTGATAGCTCAGTGTGTACCTGTGATGGTTCGGCTATGGCTTAGATCCTCAAGTTGCGAATGAGCCCCGCCTGGGGACCAGGACTCGAGGCATTGCAGGCAGCCCCAGACGTCCTGTGCTTCTGCTGTGGTTTCCAGGCACCTGCGCCTACGTCTGTGCTCCCTACCTAGAGCTCTGTCCCCAACACTCTTCTAAACGCCCTGACTGATGCCTGTGAGTGAATGGTGAGGTTCTCAGTCGGCCACGAGTCCCTGCCCTGCTTGAGAGTTACCTTTCATTTTCTTGGGGGAGGGGAGAGTCCTGGGGGTTCCTTTCCCCGGCTATGGGTATTTCCCTTACAGGCTTGAGCTCATCGGTGGTCTGCTGGGTACTCCGGAGGGACCCCCTGAAGATCCCCAGGGTTCTTTCCCTCTCTGACCCATGTTTTAAACTCTGGCTGCCTACCGGGCTCCACCAGGAAACTCTCTCTTGTTTGTTTTTTCTCTTTCCTTTGTCTTTTTTTTTTTTTTTCTTTCTTTCTGGACTCATGTTATAGGTATTAATTACTGATGAGTAGTTGCAAATGTAGCTATTACAACACTACGTGCTCCACTTTCCCCTCCTCTCTCTCCCTTTTTTCTTCTAGTAGATGCTATCCATTAGTCAGGTCCCTCCCCACCCCCTGTCCTGTGTTAAATGTTGCCTGGTTTCTAACTGATTGATCTATACTTAAGTGCACATATGGCAGTAAGTCAGAAAAGGAAAAAAAAAATCAAGCTGGGGGGGGAGGAGATGGGTAAATTCACACCTTTGGTTTATGGTATGCACTGTCTGGATCCGGGGCATGCTGATACACTTGACTCAACTAGTGCAAAATCATAATGTGTAAGGAAAACACGTGGACCCCCTAATACCTGAAATTTTATAAAAGAGCGAAACAGTTGCCTGTTTTCTGTTTGCTTGGCTTAGTTTCTGTAATCTCACAGTGCTGATATCTTAAACCATCTCTCTTCTTGTCCTCTGTCCTATCTGTGTTGGGCTGGTTCTATCTAGGCCCACTGACTGCACAGCTGTCATCCTGGGACTTCCCTTGTTCTTGGCTGGAATCCAATTGTGCCTCAAATGTCTGCCCCTTCACTATTTTACTCCTTGCTTTTGTTTAGTCGTGTTTGTTTATTAACTCAGGTTCACTGAGGTACAATTTGGACACTGTAAAATTCAGCCCTTTCGGAGTACTGTCCTGTGACGTTTTACAGGTACACACCGTCGGTGGCCGCCATCAGGACTGAGCTACGGAACATTTCCATCAGCCCAGATGGGTCCATTTGCACTCAACTCCTCTTCCAGCCCGTTGGGTCGGGAACTCTTAAGTGTCAGGTGAAACAAAGAACAGGGCTCTTGCTGGCAGTTGAGGGAGCCATCTGACAGGTTGAGACTCACAGCCAAAATTCTTTGGGAAGAAGGTCCGGGATCAATTTTGGGTGGAGGCGGAGCAAGATAGCAGGCTAGACACAACTCCTTAGCAGACACTTGTGGTCAGACAGGGGAGAGAGGACCCCAGACACCTCCGGCTGGGGTGTCCAGCCCAGAAACATCACTCTGGGGACATATAGAAGCAGTAGCGGGCTCCAAGAGGCAAGGAGGAGGTCAGGAGCAGTGGAAGACCAGCACAGAAGGCAAGGGCCTGGGGGCAGTCAGAGGCTGCCTGGCCCTCCAGTGGAGGGCGAGAGATGGGGAAGGCCTGTCCTGAATTTTTTCTTTTTCTTTTTCTTTCTTTCTTTCATTTTTTTTTTTTTTGCGGTTTTTGTCCGAGGCTGGGTTTGAACCCACCACCTCCGGCATATGGGGCCGGCTCCCCACCCCTTTGAGCCACAGGTGCTGCCCCGTGAAATTTTTCTTTTTTACATGGGGCTGCTGATTGGAGCTGCCTTGGAAGGGCTTAAGTGAGCAAGTGAACTCAGTGTCCAGAGGTCAGGATTGAATGAGCGGGGAGTGGAACTCGCATAGGCTTGGCTCCTAGAAGGGTGTCACCATTGTGGGAGGGCTTCCGTGTGGAACAGTTCGCAGGGTCACAGTGCGTGGCTGGCTGTGGTGCAGCTGCCAAGCGCTGGCCACCATCCGTGCGTGGGTGAGTAGAAGGTAGAACAGACGCACACTTCTGGGAAAGCCACTTTGTGTCCAAGGGGCACTGTTTGCAAGGTCGAGGCGAGCCTCGTAAGGACTCTGGCAAGAGCTTCAGGATCCCAATCCTGCTGGGACTGAATGTTAGCAGAATGCCCAAGCCCTTATTGAGGGCAAATAAATTAATGAGATGGGCAGCTGTATATTGGCGTCTGGCCTTCATGTTATGCAGCAGAAAAGCGGCTGTTTTGCATCTCCTAATCCTTGGGCGCCATCGGGTGTCCATGCAATATATTGCATTATATACATTTATGTGTGTGTGCGTATACTTTTTATGTGTGTGTTTGTATGTATACGTAATTTCTTAGTTATTTTTCTGAGGCTTTTTTGTTGTTGTCTTTTGTTTCATTTTGTTGTATTTTTACATTCTTCAATAGCAACAGCTCCATTTCTGCTACCGTTTTCATCCCCTTTTATTCTTCTTTCCTTTCTATTTCTCTCCTTTGTTCTCCCTTTTCGTAGATATTTTTCTACTGTTCTCATCTTTCCCACATTGATTTCTCAAGCAACAACTAACATATCCTTTCTACCTATTATATAATTTCCCCTTTTAGTTTTCCTTATCTATGATTATTATTATTATTATTATTTGAGACAGAGTCTCAACCTGTTGCCCTAGGTAGAGTGCCGTGGTGTCATAGCTCACAGAAACCTTCAACTCGGGCTCAAGCTATCCTCTTGCCTCAGTTTTTCTACTTTTAGTAGAGATGAGGTCTTGGTTTTGCTCAGGCTGGTCTCGAACTCATGAGCTCAAGGAATTCACCCACCTCGGCCTCCAACAGTGCTGGGATTATTTTTATTATTTGTTCTGGTCTTCTTTATTCCATTTCATTCTGTATCCTATTTATGGGACAGAGCCGCACTCTGAGGTGTAGGTCAGGGTGCCATGGCATTGGTCTGGCTCAAGGAAGCCTTGAGCCGTTGCTCTAGCATGTCCTTCTAACTATGGCTTATGGAAAGACAGTATTGGTAGGTCCACAACATGACATTCTGCTGATTTAATTCTATACTTGGCGGAGGTGGGTTCTTGCTTTTGCCCAGCCTGGTAAGGAGCACCTGATCTCGAGGACCGCACCCAGGCAAGCCCCCCAGAGCCCTGGAATTGCGTCTGTGGGTCAAACACCCTACTGAACGCCATCATTTACCCCGCCCCCCACTTTCTGTCCTTCTCTCCTTTTCTTCAATTTCCTCCATTCTCCCCTTCATTTGTTTTCTTTTTTGTTCTTTATCTTTTTTTTCTTTTCTCCTGTCTCACTCTTTTTTTTTATTAAATCATAACTGTATACATTGATATCCTGTCTCACTCTTTAGTCTTCTCCTCCTTTTGTTCCTATACCACAAGGCCACTTCAACATGTAAGCACACAGAGACAGGGTGTTTTCAAGTGAAGGACAATGTGAGAGGAAAAGGTAGAGGAAGGAAGTGAACAAGAAGAAAATACAGATGAAGTGGAATCAAGAGTCGGATTCTGGCAACATGAAAACACAAAACAGAGCAACCCTGACAAGGGATCATAAGGTAGCTACCGCAGAAGATTGCATCTATAAAGAAAGAATGTTAATGACAGAAAGGGAATTTAAAGTACAGATGGCAAAATCAATAAAGGGAATTGAAGGGAAATGCACAACCATGTATTCACGTAGATGGAAGGATAGTTTGGTTGGTCTCGAAAGGGAGGAGAAAGAGACAAAGAGGACGGGCAAAAGTGCGTTTAGAAAATAGGAGTGTCTAATATTTCATTTACACTTGTTTGTGTTGCTGCAGTGTGAACCCTCTCCATTTCCTTAAAACTTAAGTCAGGTCTTTACACAATCAAGTGCATTTGTGAATGTGCATGTGCTGACCCACACGCTTTTAGTAGTTAAGTAAAAAGGGGGATTCAGGAAATGACAGAGTTTCCTATTTCGGCTTACAGCATGGCAGCGGAGAGAACTTGAGCATGCTACAGGGGAGGAATAAAGGATGAATTCAGTGGACACTGGAGCTAGAGGTGATCATGGATCTGAGGCCCCTGAAAATCCATCGAAATCCTGTGAACATTGCTGGGTGTTTCGCAGGATATGGAGGGAGTGTTAAAGCCAAATTTCTTACTTTCTGAAAAGTAGGGTGATGAAAGACAACATACAGCTTCACCTATAATGTTAATGTTGCAGCATACAGCATCCTAATAAATTTAATAAACTCAGACTATATTAAATGTAATCTTATCATCTGTTTTTTATGGTTGAGAATTTCAGGATTTTGATCTGTCTCATCAATTTTATGATAAAGATTTGCTCATTTTATGTGGGAGGTAGATAGGTTGACTTCTCCATAGGGCACCCTGCCTCGATCCAGGTGTATCCAGGGGAAAGTACGCAAATGGTGGGGACTCATCAAGACAACAGAAGATGGAAAGAGCCCGGAGACACCTAGACCAGATGGACTAGCTCTGTGAGCGGAGAGTCAACAGTTGGGGGAGCTAAGCCCTTTGAACTCCTGATCTGCAGTTAGACTAGAGAACCTGGGTTACTTCCCCTGGGGGGATAGAACTAGTTTTCCCCTACCCTGTTCTATATATGCTATTGGCTCTTTTGTTAGCATCCCCCTAACTTTTTACCTAGCCTCTCTCTCTATCCAGTCTTCCTGGGGACTTGGGATTCTTTTAGCCCTATCTTTAGGCATTTTGCATTTTACAGATGTGCTTTTGTGAGAAATCGATAAAAGCCTTGAGAAGAAGGCAGAGAATTGCTGTATTGTCCAGGTCTGCTGCTTGGCCTGAGATAATGTAGGCCTTTCTCCAGACATTCTCAGACTCTGTGTTTTGAACTGGCCTAGATTATTTTTCCTCAGTGTCATTTCCCAGTTGGCTTTCAAACCAGGTTGGGGTCTGCATGCCACGACCTGACAATTTTATCACAGATGTGCTGATTAAAAGTAAGTCTATAGGAGGCTGCTAAATAATTCATAAGTGTTTCATTTTTAGTGACCCCCAGTGGGCCCACAATTCATCAGTGCTTTTAATTGCTATATAGAGCAAAAATTAGCCAGAAGGGACCGTATCCCAAATATTTTAATTATTGCATTAATGTAAACCAGAAGAAAACCAGAGAGGAAGTGTGGTGGAAAGTGAGTCTTTGCACTGATGAAGAAACATATTCTAACAAAATGTGGATAGATAAGCAGTTCCAGGTTCTGTGATGGGTGCTGTTTTGATAGGTTCAAATGAATGTGCGCTGAGGAAAGCACAGGACGACCCTAGAGATGTTGGTCCAGACCTGTGTTTCCCAGGCTATAATCTAAGAGCACTAGGGTTTCCACAGATCACATCATGAAGGGGGAAGAGCTCTATTCCTCCATTTCCATTTGTTTTTGAGGGGAGATGGTAATGCTTCATTGGAGAAATGACCCCACAGGAGAGAGTCATATAAAATCCATCCATCCATCCAGTGACAATATTTTCATTGGGAAGAAGGAAGCATATTGGCTTTCCATGTTAAGATATTGGCTGTTCCTGTCAAATTCCATATCTCTATCTGTGCTGCTTCACTGTAGGGCCATGTTTCCAAATTGATAGTGCTCTGTGTCTCATAAGGACAGTTAATGGGCCGCCTAAAGATAGGGATATGTTCTGGGAAGTGTGTCATTGTGCAAATATCACAGACCACTTACACAAACCTAGATGGCATGGCCCACTACACTGCCAGGCTGTGTGGTACAGCCTACTGCTCCTGGCCTACAAACCTGTACAGCACGTGAACGTACTGAATACTGCAGGCGATTGTCACATGATGGCAAGTATTTGTGTATCTAATCATATCTCCACCTAGAAAAGGTAGTGTGTTGTTCTACCACATTATGATGGCTCCGAAATCACTAGGCGATTGGCATTTTTCTGCTCCATTGTAATCCCATGGGACAGCCATCATCCGTGCTGTCCGTGGATGGCCATAATGTTGTTCTGCGCTGCGTGAGACTGTATTGAGAAGAATAACTGCCTGCTAATACACTACACCTCTGTAGCCCACACTGCTGGGAGAGAATGAAGATCATTTTCAGGTAGCATAATGTCTGCTTGTTATCTTAAGACGAATGTATTTTGTTACTTTGAAAAACATTGGCTTAAGCAAGTGTGAGCTAATCTAGATAGATGGTCTAGAGCTGCAGTCCCCAGTCCCTGGGCTGTGGGCACTGGTACTGGTCTGTAGCCTGTTGGGAACTGGACCACACAGCAGGAAGTGAGCAGTGGGCCAGGGAGGCTTAATCTGTATTTATAGCTGCTGCCTATGGCTCACATCATTACCTGAGCTCTGCCTCCTATCCCATCATTCTCCACCACCCCCACTATCTGTGGAGAAATTGTCTTCTGTGAAATCAGTCCCTGGTGCCAAAAGCTTGGGGATCACTGCTCTAGAGTCTCATTGCCTAGAGGGCCCATCGTATTTATACTCTGGCTGCGTGCTTCTTTCCAAGTTGCTGTGTCTCTCCTCTTCTATACCTCTGTTCTTCAAATACTTGCTCCAAGACCTCCTAAAACACTTTTTCTTAACTACCTCCCCCGCAGTTATGTTTAGGGTGATATCTGAAGAGTTTTGCTGTTAAGAATCTAATATTTGCAAGGGGGAGATTACCTGGCCTGGAGTATACCATATATGTATTTGAAGTGCAAGTGCCACGGACCCTACGTCGTCAGTAAACCAACTTTACTCTCTGTCAAAAAAGGTTGAGCTTTGTTTTTTTTTTGTTGCACTAAATGTGTTCATATTGTTCCATGATAACCAACTTGCCTTTGCTTTATAACAGAGATGATAGAAACAGCCAGGTAGATAATGTTAACTAAAAAAAGATTGACAGATTGGTCAAAGGAAGCAGCATTTATTTGGGAAACAGAGACTTGCAATTCGGGTACTCTTGATCAAGGCACCGTAAGTGGTGTCTCATATGGCGAGCACATAAGAGGATTTTGATAGCAGATTTCCACAAACAAAGTTGTTTGGAGAGGCGTTTCACTGGCTGGGGGGAAATCCTAAATTGAAAACGTGTTCTGATTGACTAGTACTCCCAGCTGTGAGATGTTGAAGGCTGGCAGATACTGACTTCAGTTGTTCATCCAAGTCTATTGGAACATTCTGTGGGTTGGCCTTTAACAAGGGTGAGTGCAATCCTCTCACAACCTCCTGACTCCACTTTATTTTTCCCCCTTTTTTCCTTTATGAAATCATGACTGTGTACATTAATGCATTTATGGGGTACAATGTGCTGAATTGATAAACAATGTGGAGTGCTTACATTGAACTGATTCACGTAACCATCACCTAGCTTGCTTATTTGTTGTGGTAAGACATTTATACTCTATTCTTAATAGTTTTGAAGTGTACCATTGTATTATGCACATTAGGTGACGTCCCACCAAATACCCTCTCTCCTCCCGGCTTCCCCCTTCCCCTCCCCTCCTCCTCCCCTCCCCTCCCCTTCCACTCCCCTCTTTCTTTCTGGGTTATAGTTATGTTTTATCATTCATATGAATATGTAGGTCATTATATATTGGTTTCATGATAGTATTAAGTATATTGGATACTTTTTCTGCCATTCTTGAGATACTTTACTAAGAAGAATATGTTACAGCTCCATCCGGGTACACAAAAGATGTAAAGTCTCCACCTTTTTATGGCTGCCTGGTATTCCATGGTGTACATATACCACAATTTGTTAATCCATGAGTTGATGGGCACTTGGGCTGATTCCATAACTTGGCAATTGTGAATTGGGTTGCAATAAACATTCTGGTACAAATACCTTTGTTGTAAAGTGAGTTTTGGTCTTTTGGATATACACCTCGTAGAGGAATTGCAGGATCGAACAGCAGGTCTACTTTTAGATCCCTCAGCGTTCTCCAAACTTCTTTCCAAAAGGAACATATTGGCTTGCATTCCCACCAGCAGTGCAGAAGCGTTCCCTTTTCTCCGCATCCACACCACCATCTGTAGTTTTGGGATTTTGTGATGTGGGCTAATCTTACTGGAGTTAGATGATATCTCAAAGTGGTTTTGACTTGCATTTCTCTGATGATTAAAGATAATGAACATTTTTTCATCTGTTTGTAGGCCACATGCCTGTCTTCTTCAGAGAAAGTTCTGTTCATGTCTCTTGCCCACAAAAAAATGGGGTTATTTGTTCTTTTCTTATTGATTAGTTTGAGTTCTCTGTGAATTCTAGTTATCAGACCTTTGTCAGAAGCATAACCTGCAAAAATCTTCTCCCATTCTGAAGGATGTGTTTGCTTAACTTGTTGTGCTCTTGGCTGTGCAGAAGCTTTTTGGTTTTATCAGATCTCAGTAATATATTTTTGGTGTTGCTTCAATTGTCCAGGGGGCCCTCCTCATAAAATATTCTCCCAGGCTGATTTCTTCAAGTGTTTTCCCTGCACTCTCTTCTAGTATTTTTATAGTTTCATGTCCTAAGTTTAAATCTTTTATCCAGTGAGAATCAATTTTTGTTAATGGTGAAAGTTGGGGGTCCAGTTTCAGTCTTCTACAGGTCACCAGCCAGTTCACCCAGCACCATTTGTTATATAGGGAATCTTTCCCCCAATAAATGTTTCTGATGATAGGCTTATCAAAGATGAAATGAAGATGAGTGGTGGGTTCATCTCTTGGTTCCATAAATCTACCTCTCTGTTTCTGTGCCAGTACCATGCTGTTTTGATCACTATAGATTTATAGTATAGCCTGAAGTCTGGTAATGTGATACCTCCTGATTTTTTTTTTTTTTTTTAATTTCTGAGTAATGCCTTGGCTATTCAAGTTTTTTTCTGATTCCATATAAAACGAAGTAGTATATTTTCCAGATCTTTAAAGTATGACAGTGGTGCTTGAATAGAGATTGCATTAAATCTGTAGATTATTTTTGGTAGTATGGATATTTTAATAATGTCGATTCTTCCCAACCATGAGCATAGTATGTTTTTCCATTTGTTAACATCTTCAATTATTTATTTTCTCAGCATATCATAATTATCTTTATAGAGATCTTTCACGTCCTTTGTTAGGCAAATTCCCAGGTATTTCATCTTCTTTGGCACTATTGTAAAAGGAATAGAGTCCTTGACTATATTTTCAGCTTGAGTATTGCTGGTATATATAAAAGCTACTGGTTTGTAAGTATTGACTTTGTATCCTGAGACGCTGCTGTATTCCTTGATCACTTCTAAGAGTTTTGTAGTTGAGTCCTGAGAGTTTCCAGGTATGGGATCATATCATCTGTGAAGAGTGAGAGTTTGATCTCTTCTGACCCCATTTAGATACCCTTGATTGCCTTCTCTTGCCTGATAGCGATGACTAGGCCTTCCATTACTATGTTGAATAGCAGTGGAGACAGTGGGCATCCCTTGCCTAGTTCCAGATCAGAGTGGAAATGTTTTCAATTTTACTCCATTCAATATGATATTGACTGTGGGTTTGCTGTAGATGGCCTCTATCAGTTTAAGAAATGTCCTGTCTAAGCATATTTTCTTAGGTGTTCTGATCATGAAAGGATGCTGGATATTATCGAAAGCTTTTTCTGCATCACTTGAGAGAATCATGTGGTCTTTGTTTTTTGTTTTATTTATGTGATGTATTATATTTATAGATTTACGTATGTTGAACCAACCTTGTAACCCTGGAATAAAACCAACTTGATCATGATATATATATCATGATATATATGCTGTTTAATTCTGTTTGTTAGGATCTTACTGAATATTTTTGCATCAATATTCATTAACGACATTTGTCTATACTTTTCTTTCTTTGTTGGATCCTTCACTGGTTTGGGTATCAGGGTGATATTTGCTTCATAGAATGTGTTGGGAAGTATTCCTTCTTTTTCTATGCTTTGGTATACGTTGTATAATATAGGTACCAGTTCCTCTTTAAAGGTTTGATAGAATTCGAATGTGAAGCCATCTGGTCCTGGACTTTCCTTTTTTGGGAGATTTTGTATAGTTGATGCTATTTCAGTGCTTGATAAAGGTCTATTCAAAATTTCTATTTCCTCTTGGTTGAGTCTAGGAAGGTGGCATGCTTCCAGGATTGGTCTATTTCCCTCATTTTTTCATATTTCTGAGAATATAACTTTTAGTAGTAATCATTGAGGATTTTTTGAATTTCTGAGGTGTCTGTTGTTATTTCTTCTATATCGTTTCTGATTGACGTTATTAGACATTTTACTTTTCTGTTTATGGTTAGGTTAGCCAAAGGTTTATCAATTTTATTAATCTTTTCAAAACACTAACTTTTTGTTTCATTGATCTTCTGAATGATTCTTTTGTTTTCAATTTCATTTGATTCTGCCCTAATTTTGGTTATTTCTTTTCTTTCTGCTGGGTTTGGGGTTGGAATGTTCATCCTTTTCCAGTTGCTTGAGATGACCCACTAAGGTGTTGACTTCCTCTTTCTCTTTTCTTTTTCTTTTTTCTTTCTTTCTTTTTTTTTTTTTTTTTTTTGTGTTTTTTGGCCAGGGCTGGGTTTGAACCCGCCACCTCCGGCATATGGGACCGGCGCCCTACTCCTTGAGCCACAGGCGCCGCCCTCTTTCTCTTTTCTTGATGATGGCTTCCAATGCTATAAATTTCCCCATTAGGACTGCCTTTGCAGTATGCCATAGGTTTTGATAATTCCTGTCTTCATTATCATTTTGTTGCAAAAATTGGTGATTTCATTCTTAATCTGGTCTTGACCCATCTTTCATTCAGAATAAGGTTACTTATTTTCCATGACTTTGTTTGAGTAAGAAGATTCCAGTTTCTGTTGAGTTCGACTTTTATTCCACAGTGGTCTGAGAAGATGCAAGGAATAATTTCTACTCTTTCAAATTTGCTGAGGTTAGACTTGCGTCCTAAGATACAATCCATTTTGGAGGATGATCTGTGGGCTGATGAGAAGAATGTACATTCATTTTTATTAGGATGAAATGTTCTGTAGATGTCTGTTAAGTCCATTTGTTTTAGGATAAAGTTTAAGTTCATTATTTTTTTGTTTAATCTCTTCTCGGAAGATCTATCCAAAACTGCCAAAGGGGTGTTACAATCTCCAACTATTATAGTGCTGGAAGATATCAAGTTGTTCATATCCATTAGCATTTGCTTTATAAATTGAGGAGCATTCTGGTAGGGCACATAAATGTTAATTATTGAAATATCTTCATGTTGGGTGTTTCCCTTGACAAATATGTAGCGACCATCCTTATCTTTCCTTATCTTTGTTGGTTCAAAGCCAAGCGTATCTGCAAATAAAATTGCAACCTCTGCATTTTTTTCTGATTTTCATTTGCCTGTATTATAGATGTCTATCCCTTCACCCTGAGTCTATTTTTATCCGTTAAGGTAAGATGAGATTCTTGTATCCAGCAGATATGTGGTCTGAGTTTATGTATCCAGTCAACCAACCTGTGCCTCTTTAGAGGACAATTTAAACCATTCACATTAATTGAGAGAATTGATAAGCATGGTAGTGTTTTGTGTGTCATGTTTTTCAAATGTCCAGTGGATATTTTTAATCTTTTCACCACTGTGGAAGTTGGGTTTTGTTCAAGGCTTTCTGGGTGAGCTGACTTTGGTGGTAGACCATTGTGCTGATCATTATAGAGGATGGGTCTGAGAATATCCTGGAGAGCTGGTTTAGTTATGGGAAATTTCTTCAATGTGTGTAAGTCAGTAAAGTATTTGATTTCTCCATCACAAATGAAACTCCATCTAGCTGGATACAGGATCCTGGACCTGCAGTGCATCTTACAAGGGTATATGTGAATCCTAGTAAATGTGGAATGTAAAGGTCTTAGCAAAATAACTAAGAAAATGCTACAAAAGCTATGTTAACTAATGTGATGAAAATGTGTCAAACGATCTATGAACCAAGTGTATGGTGCCCCACGATCATACTAATGTACACAGCTATGGTTTAATAAAAATAAAAAATAAAAAAAAAGAATTATGGGCTGAAAGGTTCTTTTTTTTTTTTTTTTTTTTTTTAGGAGATTGAATGTAGATGAACATCCTCTTTCTGCTTAAGGTTTTCGCTGAGAGATCTGCAGTCATTCAAATATTTCTCCCTTTGCGGGTAATGCTTTTCTTTTTCTTTCCTTTTTTTTTTTTGAGACAGAGTCTCTCTGTGTTGCCCTCAGTAGAGTGCCATGACATCACCGTTCACAGCAACCTCAAACTCTTTGGGGATTAAGCAATTCTTTTGCTTCAGCCTCCCAAGTAACTGGAATTACAGGTGCCTGCCACAACGCTCAGCTATTTTTGTTGTTGTTGTTGTTGCAGTTGTCATTTATTTTTAGCTGGCCTGGGCCGGGGTTGAACCCACCACCCTCAGTGCATGTGCTCAGCACCATAAACACTGTGCTACAGGCACCGCCCGGTAATGCTTTTCTTACATCTGGCTGCTTGCAGAATTTTCTCCTTCACGTTAACTTTGGAAAAGTTAATCACAATGTGTCTAGGAGATGCTTTATTTGGATTGAGTCTTGCTGGAGTTAGGAAACTGTCTACTATCTGAATTTCTGTATATCTTGCAACGCTTGGGGAATTCTCCATAATCTCTTGGAGTAGAGCATCTGTGCCCTTAGGACCATCCTCTTCTCCTTCAGAAATTCCTATAAGACAAATGTTTGATCTTTTGGAGTGATCCCACAACTCTCTCAGGGAATGATCAGTTTTTGCTCTCCATTTGTCTGCTTCTTTGAGCATTTGAGAATGTTCCCAAGCTTTGTCTTTAATTTCAGAGATCCTTTCTTCTGCCTGTTCCAGTCTATTACTGAGAGATTCTATTTTATTTCAGAGCTCCCCAAATAACTTTTTCATTTCCTTGAGCTCTGCTATATCTTTTCTCATTATGTCCATATCCTTGGTGACTTTGTCTTTGAAATCATTAATTTCTTGAGACAACTTTAGAACTACTCTTTGGATTTTTATTTCCATCTTTCCTGCCATTCTATTCATCTCACTTGCCATCCACATTCTGAATTCTATTTCTGACATTTCGGCCATTTGTCTATGCATGGCATTTTCAGTTGTATCTCCTTTGTCATTACTTGGGGGCGGGAGGTTGATCAACTCTGGTTATTCATGTTGCCAGAGTTCTTCCATTGGTTCCGCCCTGTGATTATTTCCCACCGTTTGGTTAATATAACTAGTAGGGTGAGATTGAATTGGAGGTCCCAGGTGGTAGGGTTAATCATCCCCTTACCAAAGTGCTAGGCCTTGTAATTGTGGCTTATCTCCTACAACCTTACAAAGGCCCCTTTCAGTGTTTCGGTTGGAGACTCTGAGGACCTACTTGGTGAGATAGTGCAACCTGGTGCAATTTTGAAGTCAGTCAACCTCTACCGTATCCTAAGAATTCACGGTATTGGGTTTAAGTCTCAGCTGGGGAGAGATAGATACAGATACCTGTGGCTCCCTGCCCCTGACATTCAGTTCTTTTCCACTACAGAACTTCCACAGGTCAACCTCAGAGTGTCCCCGGGTGGACAGCCCCAGATGTGAGTTCCAACCAGATTGTCTCAGGCAGTACAAATCCTGCTCCACAGAGAGGGATCCAAGGGTTTCCAATGGCGGATAGAAATCCACAGTCAATTCTGTCCTGCAAACCCCAGGGTATGGCACCAGGTCCCCTCTTGTGAGCTGCCAATTGCCTGTCAAAGTCCCAACTAGGCACCAGCGCCCCAGCCTGCTGGGTTCAGTTCACACCCAGTGTCTGCACCTCTGCTCGCAGGCTCAGCTGGAGCCAGGGGACTGCTCAGTCCACAACAGGGGACTGCTCCCTCACTCGCTGGCTCAGTTGAATCCACCAATTGCCCGTCAAAGTCCCAACTAGGCATCAGTGCCCCCACCTACTGGGCTGATTCCACATCAGGCTTCTGCACCTCTGCTCGCTGGCTCGGTTGAGGCTGGGGGTTCTGTGCCACCTTCCACCAGACACAGCCAGAACAGTGGGTCAGCACCACTGCTGGTTAGGCATAGTCATAACCAAGGGACTGTTCCTCCTCCCGCCACATGCCCTTTTCTTCCCATGCCCTCTTTCTTCCCCAGGAGTCACAGATTCTGTGCTGATGCTGAAAGGTCTACACTATGCCCAGATCTCTTAGGAAAAGACCAAACACTCTGGGGTCTGCATGAGGCAGAACTTCAGACTGTCATGCAAGGGGGGAAGGGTGGACTGGGAGTTCAGAATTGTGGGGAAAATATTTGTTCAACTTTATGCCAGGCAGGGTGGTGTCTAGGTTCACAAGGAGACCCAGTATTTAGTGGCTCTCTCCAGTAAGGTCAAATGAGAAATCTTTTGTCCCCTGCTCACTTACAGAGAGTCTGCAGTGAGCCTCCCACTTGGGGGAGAAGTCACCCATCCTCTGGGCTATAGGCTTTGTACTTATAATTCATTTTTTTTTTTTTAACGCTCTTCCTTGGAGTCACAGCTTGCCGAACTTCTTGCTTGGCTCAGCTCCCCACCTGTGGCTTCATAAAGTCCAATTCTGTCCAGTTTTTCTCCCTCTGGTCAGGAGCCTCTGCTGGGCATTGCTAGTAGTCAGCCATCTTCCCTGCCCCCCCCCTTACTCTCTTCCTCACTCCACTTAAGAAAGCCCTAGTCTTAATTTTCTTCCACAATATATGGATAGATAGATAGATAGGTAGCAGGTAGATAGGTAGATAGATAGATAGATAGATAGATAGAGGTAGACATATGATAGGCAGATAGATAGATATGATAGATGATGGAAGGAAGGAGGAGAGAGAGGGAGAGATGGAGGGAGGGGGGAGGGAAGGAGGGAGAGAGTTTTTTTCACCATAAGTTTGTCATCTGCATGAACGTGTATGCTACCCCTTCAAGAGTACGTCCTTCTTTTTTTCACTGTGGTAAAATCAGATAACACAGATGGACCCTGTTAAGTACATGTTAATACATGCGATTTTGAGTGTACAATTCAGTTGTGTAAATTCTATTCACGTTTTTGTACAAAAGATCTCCAGAATTTTTCTTCTTGCCAAAATGAAACTCTACACCTGTTAAACAACAACTTACTATTGCACTCCTCCTCAGCCACTGGCAACCACCATTCAACTTTCTGTCTCTATGAATTTGTCTTCTCTAGGGATCTCATCTAAAAAGAATTACACAGTATTTGTGTTGGCTCGTTTTACTTAGTACAACATACTTGATGTTCATCCATGTTGTAGCATGCAACAGAATTTCCTTATTTGTAGGGGCTAAACAATATTGCATTATATTCCATTGTACCACATTTGCTTTTCCCATTCATCTTGTGGTGGACATGTGGGTTGCTTCCACCTATTTTCTCTTGTGGACAATACCGCAATGAACTTGAGTGTACAAATATCTCTTTTCTCCAAGAGTCTGCTTTCAATTCTTTGGGGTATATACCCAGCAGTGGAATTGGTGGATCACATGGCATTACCATTTTTAACTTTTTGCAGCTGACCATGCTGTTTCCCATAGCAGCTACAGTGTTTTACATTCACCCACCAACAGTGGGTGAAGGTCCTTCTCTGGGCTTGTGTATGTAATTTCCCAGTTACAGAGGATTGCCTTTGTTTCTTCTCAGAAGCCCGTGTCACCTCTTCTCCCTGGCATCTATCTACAGAACTGCATCCTTCCTGGCACTATAATGCAAAGGGCAGTGCTCGGGGTTAGGTGAGCTAGATGCCAGTAGTCAGAAACCAGTCCCTCAGGCAGAATGTTGGACTTGATGTACGACTCTTCTCTTTCCCTCTCCAGGGATAAGCCTTGAGATGGGAATTTTTCTCCCAATTCCACGATGTTGCAATGGGGAGTGGGGAGAGCTAAGTGGACAAAATGCAAGGAATTTCCTACCCCCCTTCCATGCAGCTCTTCTTGGTTCCCACTTACCTGTGTGCTGCAAGCTCTTGATAGCCTTCCCAAGGTCTCCACAAGGCAAATTGTTGTTATGTCAGTGTCTCCGTAGGGGAAGCATGTGCTGGGGCTTGCTATTCTGCCATCTTGCTGAGAGCCTTCAGCAGGTCTTACCGAGCCCCTGGTACTTACTGGTCTGAGGACTTTACTTTCATGCAATACATTCTCACATTTTCCTTTTACTTAGCCAACCCTCCCTCATCCCCTAGAGGGTTCATGTCTCCCTCAGTGCCTCCAAGTGAGACAGGAGAGAGTTATGCCATACTTTCTTCACATAGGGAAAGGTGATGGTGCAAGAGAAGTTGGAAAAACAGAAGTAGGGAGCTACTGCTCATTCTGAGTCAGTTCAGATTTAGGAAAGACCGAATTGGCAATGTGAGAGTCCAGAAAGGAATATCCATGCCTGTCTGGCTCCCGAAAGTCTTGGCATACCCAGAGGTGTATGCTTGCCAAGGTTTCAGACTGTGGACCCTTTATGGTTCCTCAGATCGCAACCAAACTGCTGAAGTCACTGTGTTACATGTCTTTAGTAAACCATTTCCTGGCTTTCAAAAATCGTCCAGTTTGGAATTCAAATCCCAATCATTCTTCAAGGCCCATCCCAAGTTGTTTCATAGGAGGCAAATAAGCTTGACCCATGGACAGCAATTTAGCATAAAGGACAAAACTGCAAGTGATGGTACTGGTGGATAGATTGTTCCCCTGCTTAGTTCCTGGGCCAGAGTTCTAAGGGAGAGGTGTGCTAATAAAAGGAACCTGTGAACTGATATAAAACAGTTCCCATCAAGCAACACTGTGGTCGTCAAGAATATAAGGAGGTATAACCTTGTTGTTCTGGGACCACTGGGATACACCCCTCCCATTTTGTTTGACTTTTGACATATGAGAAGGACACAGGGATAGGTGTGGTGAGTTACCTACCTTTATACAGGCAGTAGCCTGTATCTTTCTAAGGATGAAATGAGTATGACTGCTCAATTATTAGGCAATACTATGTATGAGGAAAACTGGAGTTAAATGTATCAGATGTAGTTTACATTGCTAAAACCTTAAGAAACAAATGCCAACAACAAAAATCAGTGGTAACAAGGTCACCCTTTCTACATGAAAAATGTTCAATTTGTCTAATAGAAAAGTATCTGTAGGGTGGCGCCTGTGGCTCAAAGGAATAGGGTGCTGGCCCCATATGCCAGAGGTGGCAGGTTCAAACCCAGCCCCAGCCAAAAACTGCAAAAAAAAAAAAAAAAAGAAGGAAAGTATCTGTAGTAGTAATTTATTATCTACTACTTGAACACATTAATCATGCTTTCTCAATGCAAGAAGGCAATATGCACCAAGATGTAGGTACCTTTCAGAAGGAGAGTGCAGTCTCCCCTCTCCAACCCTCCCTGCTTCCCACCCCTCCCCTTTCCTCTCTTCTCCTCTCCTTTCTTCTACTTCTCCTCCTCCTTCTCTCTCCTACTCTTCCTCCTCCTGTCCTCCTCCTCTCTTCCCCTTTTCCCCTCCTCCCCTTCTCCCCTCTCCTCCTCTTCCTCCTCCTCCTTCTTCTCTCTGTCTCTCACATGCTCACACATCCTCTCTCTCTCTCTCTTTTTCTCCCCCCTCTCTCACCCATGTATTCACACTCACCATTTCCAACTTTCCCTTCTGTATACTTCAGGTCATTTCCTCAGAGAATCTGCCCAGGGAATCCCATCTTAAATCAACTGGAAGAAAAAATGTGCAGGGATAAAACAGGGGAATGTAGAATTTGGTGATGATGACATGTCAATTCAGTGGGGAAAATATGGATTACCCCGTAAATGATGTTGGCACTCCTGGGCAATGTTTGGGGCTAGGGGAGCTGGATCCCAGTGTCATTTCTCACACCAAAAGAAATTCCAAGTAGATGAAAATTTTAAAGTAGTACAAGATGGAATTGGTGGATATTTTTATAATTTTATAATTTAAATTTTATTCCTTCATAGGAAATTAAAGTCCAGAAATCATACTGGACACATCAATCTCTTATTAAATATACTAAATAATTTAAAATGTTGTCAATTATTGACACCTGTGACAATCTCCAGTTGAGGAGTCCCATTGCATGGAACATGGCGATGACCAGCACCAGGAGCAGCAGTTCCACGATGTCAATTCAGTGCATGGTTTGCAGGTGTCAGGGTCTCCAAGAAAGACATGAATCACAAGGCACTGGACAGAAGAATGTCTTATTCACATAGTGAACAGGCAGAGAAAGATCAGCTTCAATAGTGGGCATCCGTCGTCAATGGCCAGTTGGTCTTTTCCCAGAGATGATGATGTGGGGAGATGGTATGCATCCTGTGCTGCAGGTAAAGAACCCCAGTCTCTCCCCACCAGAAACGCATATAACGGTTAGGTTGGCCAGGTGCTGTACAATGCACACACTTAAGCAGAACAGAGAAGTGCATATGAAGCCCTCGCCAGAAGCCAAGCAGATGCCAGGGCCAGGCTTCTTCTTCTTCTTTTTCTTTTTTTTTTTTTTTTTTTGGGCCAGGCTTCTTGTACAGCCTGAAGAACCATGAGCCAATAAACCCCCTTTATCTTAGAAATTAACCAGCATCAGGTACTATGATATAGCCACATATAATGGACCAGGACACCATGGAATGAAATGTTCCAGGCCCAAGGCACACACTTATGTGACCATGAAAGTGTCGGCAAGGCATGAATGAGTGCCTTTCCAACAGCTCCCACAGACAAAAAGTCAAGTGGGCATAGCAGAAAATGAAGCAATGAGGATGAAAAGTATTTTCAAATTATTTCAAAGATGTGGTGTTCTCCGTGTTTAAAGAATACTTATCAATCAAGACGAAAAAGCATGACTGCCCCAAAGAGAAAATAAGCAAAGGATAGAGGATAGAAATGAACAGTTCTCAGAAGGAGATGCTACTAAGCAGATGTCATGAAATATTGTTCATCTGCATTAAAATTAACAGAAAAATAAAGAACATTGAGACACAAATTTGCTTATCACATGGGAAACTATTTAAAATAATGGTAGGAGGGTGGGGGCAAGATGGCTGACTAGAGACATTAGTGGTTGCATTGTCTCTGAAAGAAAAACATAGCACAGGTGTAATTCTGAGGGAACAGTGCCACAATCTACCAGAGATTCCACAGGAAGAAGTTGTGGAGCAGAACAAGAAGGAGCAAGATTTTGGCAGAGATCAAGCCCTGAGAAACTTGCAGTCCCGTGGAAAGAGTAGCCAGGGGGTTGTATCTTCTCTCCTCACACCTGTAGTAGTCAGTGGCCTCCTGAGCTGCTGGAGAGGTTCTCTACCTTCACGAGCCCAAGAGGTGCTGTCACCAGTTAACTGGGAGCTGCTCGGGAACAATGCACCGGACTGCCAGCCCCCTTGGGGCCACAGACCTGAGCCCAGACCATGGGTGCCATACATACTCCTTCTCTACCCATTGTGTGCCTTTGTCCTCCCTAGGGAGCTTCACCCCCTCAGTTTTTGTGTCACTTGTCCCCACACACATTTCCCAACTCCTTCCCAGACTGTGATGTAACTGGGGAAACTGTGTGATCCCAGAGCTTGGCAATTCCAGGGAGAGGGAAAAGGGGGCCCAGAGTTCTACCTCTTCTCCATTTAGGCTCTTTTCATCCCCCTCCCCTTCCCCACCCACTGCCACCGAGTGCCCCAAGGGACTATTTTGTTTTTGGAGATACAGTCTCACTCTGTGTGCCCTGGTTAGAGTGCCATGGCATCATAGCTCACAGCAACCTCGAACTCCTGGGCTCAAGCGACCCTCTTGCCTCAGCCTCCTGAGCAACCGAGATTACAGCGCCCATCACAATGCCTGGCTAGTTTTTCAATTTTGAGTAGAGACAGGGTCTCGCTCTTGCTTAGTCTGGTCTCGAACTCCTGAGCTCAGGCAATCCACCCACTTCGGGCTCCCAGAGTGCTAGGATTACAGGCATGAGCCACTGGGTCGGGATCCCCCCAGGAACAGGGTCCGCTGAGACCTGTGGAAACTGGCAGCAACCGACTGAAGAAATACAGAATTAGAAACAGACGGTAAAGAAAGAGCCATGAGACATAGAGTAGAATTAAAAGTGAGAGCTCAGGGGTCCTTTGCCCGCTTGTGTGATTCCAGCAATGGCCCAGAGTGTTTGCTCCACTCTGATTTTATTGAAGTCTATTTACCCAGAGGGCAAGACGAGGAGGGAACAAAGATGCCAGCGGTTTCTGAGTGAGCATGTCAGCTCCCATTGTTATTGTTATTAACCTTAAGGGTAGCCTTCAGAAATCTGAAATCTGAGTCCTGTATTGGGAGAGCCTCCTGCTTGAGATCGCACACACAGATTTCTAGGAAGGTTTTAAACTCCGCTAGTCCTCTGTGGAGTAAAACACCACCGGCATTAATCTCGTCTGAGGGATCTGTGGGAGGCAGGCATTTTCCTCCCATTACCATCACAGAGGCTTTTCCTCTGCGATAAGGAATATAAGCTCTTCTGCCCATATCTCAGGGCTCAAGCTACTCCTTTGGTCTCTGCCACAGGCAAATGCAAATCTCCAAATGCGTATCTGCTTTGCCTGTTTAATGGGCAGGAAACGTCCTAGAAGATGTATCTTTCCTAGGACTTGCCATAATCTCTTCTATGGCCATTATTCTCCTCACAGTGCTCACAGACCCAGCAGGGTGTCTGTAAGCTGTATCCCTAACAGGCTAGAATTTCAGAAAAGGCAAGAAGCTTGCTAGCAATGGCTAGCTTAAATGTAAACTAGCTGACTTTTCTTTGTTCTGATTCACTCAGCTTACATTTTAGTTTTCCTCTTTTTCTAGGGGTGCTTTCTGTTTCCAAGAATGGAGTCTTCGGTCCCTATTCTCCCAGCACACTGCACCTGGCCCCCAAGGGACAACTGAGCTAGGGCTCTCAGAGTGTCTGATTCCTCTCTGTCAGTGTGTCCACTACACTGAGGCTCCCACAGGACTGGGGCTCATACCTTCCCTCTTAAAGACCTGCAGCAGACCAAGGATTGATGTAGTCTGAGCTTCCTGCCTGCCATCCCTCCCTGGTGCTACTCGCCTGGCTTCTCCAGCAAGAGCAGGGCATATCCCGAAGTGGAGGGACATTAAACCTGCTTGAGCATTCCAGGGGCAACTCTGAACCAGCACACTTCTCCCAGCCATGGTCAGGGATTGAAATTGGGGGATTAGTGGGCAGGCCTTCAGGCCAGATACCACAGCCCCAAGGACTGGATCGTGTGTTGCTTGGGGCCATGGAGGTGGAGACTTGGGAACAAATCTTGGGATGCGAGGGGGCCCACGTGGGCAGAACTGAAAGGATAGTGTGATGTGGGTCCAAGCTGTGCACAGTCATACAGCACCCCTGCTTCCACAAGACAGCTGGTGGGATCCTGGGCAGGGAAGTTCCCAGCCTGTAGCACCATTGCTGGTGAGCTAAGCTTGTTTGGGCTCCTTGCTGTGGCCACATGCTAGAAGGAGACCTCAGGGCAGGAGAGGAAGGAGAAGAGCAAAACCCATTCCTGGCAGCCAGTCTATGCATCTCAGATGGCTCCTCCCCCACGAACAGTCTTTCTGGCTTGGTGGGGCCACTTCAGCCCCTCTTGGGTGGCTTTCCCCCAGGAGCCTGGGAGCTGGCCCTCCACCCTGGCTGAGGAGTTGAGACAGCTCTTGAGCCTGCCTTTGTGGAGCCTGAAGGCAGGCTCACCAGACCCAGCCCAGCCCAGCCTTGCTCCCCCATTCATCTATGCACTGGTGGAGAATAAGTAGTCTCCTGGGAGCTCTATGGCCCTGCCCACCACCTGGAGCATTTGAGTGCTTCTCTGGAGAGGTTAGAGCCAGTCACAAGTTGCAGAAAACAACAGTGCAGCTGGCTCTCTCCAGCAAGTGCCAGCTACCCTTACAGCCCTTTACAGCATCTACTGATCCAGTCGCACAGGAGGGCATGGCTGATTGTTATCCATGAGCATGACCTACTGACTTAGAGATTAAACTGGGCAGCCAAATGTGATTCACTCTAAGAAGACCACAGGGCTGAGGAAAGAGAAGGATTTCAAAGACTTCAATCTTCTCTCATCAAGAAAGACATAGAATCTGCCCATGCACACAATGCATCTACAAATGCCCAGCAATTGAGAAAACCACCACACTACGGATATCTATAAAAAGGCATCCATCCAGAACCTAGAACCCTATCAGAGTGCCCACAAACGAAGCCAAAGTTTATTACCCAACATAGGCTACACACACACCCTTAAGAGTGATTGGGGAAAGGTCCACCTAAGCAAAAAAGAAGAAAAAGAAGTGAGAGCTGCTCCAGATGAGAAGGAACCAGTGTGAGAACTCCGAAAGTATAAAGCATCAGAGCAAAAGGACACTCCCCCCTACCCTCCCAGCCCCCCACCCCTGCCGAAAGGGGCATACCAGCTCTCTAGCAATGGATTCCAACTAAATGATAATACTGAGATGACAAATAAAGAATTTAAATATGGATTATAGGGAAGTGCAAGAGAAAATGGAAAACCAACTCAAAGGAACCAGAAAAACAATCCAGATATAAAATGGCCAAATATAAGAATCATAGGCATCCCTGAAGGTGAAGAAGGAGAAGCAAAATGCCTGGAAAACCTATCTGAGGGAATGGTTGAGGAAAACTTCCCTGATCATGCTAGAGAATTAGACATCCATATAAAAAAAGCTCAACTAACACTTGGGAGATTCACCCCAAAAGGATACCACCAAGGTGTATAGTCATTAGACTGGACAAAGTCTACATGAAGGAGCAACTCCTGTGAGCCGTGTGGTAGAAATATCAAATAATTTGCAAAGGAAAACCCATCAGGCTAACCTTGGCCATCTCAAGAGAGACCATATAAGCCAGAAAGAAATGGGATCCTATCTAGTCTCCTTAAGCACAATAACTGCCACCCAAGAATTTTGTATCCTGCTAAGCTAAGTTTCATGAATGAAAGAAAAATAAAGTCTTTCCCAGGCAAGCAAACACTATGGGAATTTGTCACTACTAGACCTGCCCTACAGGAAATGCTTAAAAGTGCATTATACATGCAACAGCACAATAGATACCCAACAGTGTAAAAACACCCCAAATTTATAGGCCATAGCTCTTATAAAATTATAGCACAAGAGGAAAAAACAAAACAATAAAGTATCATCCAAGAAAGTAAACAGAACACCATCTCGCATATCAATACTAAAACTCCATGTGAATGGTCTGAATGGCCCACTTAGAACACAAAGACTGACTTGCTGTGTGGATGAAGAAACACAACTCAAGGCTTTTCTGTCTCCAAGAAACACATTTAACTCACAAGGCCTCACACAGACTCAAGATAATGGGACGGAAAAAAAGTACTCCATGCCAATGGAAACCAAAATTTAGCAAGTGTAGCCTTCCTCATATCAGAAAATATAGTCTTTAAATCGCCAATGGTGAAAAAATGGTTAAAAAAAAATGGTAAATGGTAAAAAAAAAAAAAAAACGTCAAACATGCTCATTATGTAATGGTAAAGGGAGGAATTCAACAAGAAGTCATGACCATCCTAAATACATATGCGCTTAGCACAGAAGTTCCTAGTTTCATAAAGCAATTTTTTTCTGGATCTAAGCAATGAACTAGACAGTAGCATCTTAATAGTCAGGGACTTCAAAACTCCACTGACAGAACTGCACAGATCATCGAAGCAGAAAATGAATAAAGAAACACTGAACTTAAACAAGACTCTAGACCTAATCGATCTGACAGATATTTACAGAATATTCTACCCACAAAATATTGAAAATACATTTTTTCTCATCAGCCTATGGGACATTTTCCAAGACTAATCATATCTTAGGCCACAAAATAAGTCTCAGCAAATTGGAAAAATAAAATAAAATCATACCATTAAAATCATACCATTCATCTTCTCAGACCTCAGTGAGATCAAAGTAGACATTAATTCCAAGAGAAACACTAAAATCTACACAAAGTCGTGGAAATTAGACAACCTGATGCTGAATGATCCTTGGTTCAATGATGAAATTACGAGGGAAATCAAAAAATTCCTCAAACTGAATGATAATGGGGGCACAAGCTATCAGAATCAAGGACTCAGTACCATTCACAATAGCTACAAAGACAATAAAATACCTAGGAACATACTTAACAAAGGAGGTTAAGACCTCTATAAGGAGAAATACAAAACACTGATGAAAATGATCACAGATGACACAAACAAATGGAAAGTCATCCCTTGCTCGTGGATTGGTAGAATCAACATTGCTAAAATGTCCACACTGCCCAAAGTGATTTACACATTCAACACATTCTCCCATCAAAATACCGGAGTCATATTTCACAGATCCAAAAAATAACAATGCCAAGCTTCACTTGGAACCAAAAGAGAGCCTGAATAGCCAAAGCAATCGTAAGTAAAAAGAACAAACCAGGAGGCATCACTTTCCCTGACTTCAAAGGATACTACAAGTCAACAGTGACCAAAACAGCATGATACCGGTATGAAAACAGAGACGCAGACCAGTGTAACAGAATAGGGAACTCAGAAATACAGCCATCCACCTACAACCAACAGGTCTTTAACAAAGCAGACAACAACATAGACTGGGGAAAGGAAGTCTCATTTAATAAATAATCTTGGGGAAATTGGATAGCCACGTGCAGAAGAAGGAAGCAGAACACCTATCTCTCCCCATATACAAAAATCAATTCAAGATGGATTAAAGACTCAAATGTAAGGCATGAAAACATGCAAATTTGAGAAGAAAACGTGGGAAGGACTCTCCTACACATCAACCTAGGCACAAGAATTTATGCCTAAGACCCCAATGGAAAATATAGCAACTGCAAAAGTAATTAAAACAGGACTTAATTAAATTCAAAAGCTTCTTCACAGCAAAGGAAATAATCAACAGAGGGAACAGGCAACCTACAGAATGGGAGAATATATTCTCAAACTATACACGCGACAAAGGAGTGGTATCCGGAATCTACTAAGAACTGAAACAAATTAGCAAGAACAAAAACAAAGAAGCCCATCAAAAAGTAGGCAAAAGACATGAAAGAAGTTTTTCAAAAGGAGATAGACAAATGGCCAACAAACATATGGAAAAAATGCTCAATATCACCAGGGAAATGCAAATTAAAATGACAATGAGATAGCACCTTATCCATGTCACAAAGGCCATTATTAAAATGTCAAAAAACAATAGATGATGGTGTGAGTGAAGAGAGAAATGAATGCTTATATGCTGTTTGTGTTTGGGACTGCAAACTAGTACAACCTGTATGGAAAACTGTGGAGACTCCTTGAAGAAATAAATGTTCACCCACCTTTGGACCCAGCAATCCCACTGCTGGGTATCTGCCCAAATAAAATGAAGTCATTTTCTCAAAAAGACACCTGTATTGGAATGTTTATCACAGCACAATTGCAAAGATGTGGAATCAACCTAAGTGCCCTTCACTTCAGGAGTGGATAAAGAAACTGTGGTATATACAGACCAGAATGGACATAAAGTTCGTGTGCGATTTACCACATTAAACTATTTTAAATTGCACACGGACTTTATGCCCACCTTGTATATATACCACGGAGTACTACTCAGTCATGAAGAGGAATGAAATAACATCATTTGCAGCAACTTGGATGGAATCGATGACCATTATCCTAAGTGAAGTGTCTCAGGAATGGAAAACCAAACACCATACAGTCTCGCTAATAAGTGGGCGCTAATAATAGATGGGTATTCATGGGCCCAAAGTGATCTAAAGGATTTGAGACACCAAGGAGAGGGGAGGGTGGGGGGTGGATGTGGGATAAAAACTATCTGTTGGGTACAATGAACATTATATCGATGACAGGTACACCAGAAGCCCTGACTTAAGCATGATAGAAGATACCATGCAACAAAAACATGTGTACCCCCTTAATAAATATTTTGAGATTAAAAGATGAATAAAATAAAATTAAATAATGATAATATTGTTGCATATACTTTCATATGCAATCAGGGTTTAAATTGGTGCAAGCTTTCTTGAAAACCATTTGGTGACATACATCAACCACGTTCAAAGGGGCTTATCGTTTTGATCTAGAAATTTGTCTTATACAAATCTGTTGTACATAATGGATTGCAAGAAAAGAATGTGCGGTGTGCCAGGATATTCACTGCAGCTTTGTTTACAACACTAAAATACTAGTAGCAATGGAAAATTCTGCATATAGAGAAACGGTTAAAATGCCTGTGGTATATACACTCTGTGGAGTATTACACAGCCATTAAGGATAATGTGGACCATATAGGCTTCTCTGTTGGAGGGTCCAGGCCTCCAGCAGTGTAAAGGCATGTGCCAAGGGATGGGAGAAGCTACAGGAAACACACCATTTATATTTCTGAAGGCTGAAATGATTTACTGGGAATGTTTTAAACTATTATGCTCATGTCTGAATGTAAAATTACAGAGCTCTGAAGAATAGAAGTATGGCTTCTTTGTTGTTTCCACACTTTAAAAAAACCCAGGCAGGCTATGGAGGTGACCCTCCGACTTTGCATACGTTTTGCACTTGTAGGGAGTTGGCCCAGACTCACCGGTTGTGTGGTCACACCCCCGCAGCCCATACCCCACCACCTGTGTGTTTGGGTAGAGAAGCTTCAGGAGCACGAACAGCCATGGGAGGCCACACGTCAAGGCATCGGCAACCTCGTGAGGGACATTCTGTGTGGCACAATACAGTCCCTCTGCAGTGCCCTCTTTCTGCCTTCCTCAACTTCTCTCTCACGAGGATCACGTGCGTTTTATCATCAACATAGGGAAAAGAGGAATGAAAGAACTCTGATGGAGGCAGGAAGGCCTTGGGAGCAGCAGCAGCAGCAGAGGCAGAAGAGGCCTGGTGTACACTCTGTGCCCCCTGCACAGTGGGTTGAACACACACGAGACTCAAAGAAGGTGACCATGTTGCTAGAACCGGCCCCTCCATTCTGGGCGTCCACCCTCTGAATCCGCAACCCCGAGGCCACCCAACCCATGTCTTCTCCTGTTGCCTGGCTTGGCACACCCGGTGCATGAGCTTAGCGGGCGTCGTGGTCAGTTACTCAGACTGCCTGAGCCTGTCTGGGTGCCGTCCTGCAGCTGAACTTGTGATTCGGCACAGCGGAGGACCAGGCCACGGGACCTGGCAAGCACACGGGATGCCACCTTCCCAGGCACCCTGCCTGGGCACCTCCCAGACTCACCGCTAGCTTTGCCATGGCCTCCCCCACCCCTTCCCCTTCCACCCCATGATTTTCCCACTGATACCACCAGGGCCTTGTCACTGAGATGGGGACCTGGGGGCATGATCCTGGCATTCCTTCCTGGCCATGGGTCCTCCTCCAGGGTCCTCTGGAAGGCACAGCTTGGCCAGCTTGCTCAGGGAGCACAGGCTGCCTCTAGTTGCAGGCCTGGCCTCAGGGGCTGACACCACGGCCCCTAGACATTCCACAGAGTGACCAGGGCCACCTCAGCAGCCCCTGGCACGCACATGGGCTTGTATCCTTGGGCCAACCCCACCCTGCTCCTCTGCCAGAGAAGTGGTTTCGCTCAGTCCCCAATCCCTGAGGAAAGGAGGGCCTGTGTCAGCTGACGTTGCCCGTGCAGGTTGAAGCCCCCCGTCTAGAAACCTTCCTTTGCTTCCTTCCTGAGCTCATGCTCACGCCCATGGTCTCCCATTCCTGGAGATGGAACCCCACCCATAAATGTCCCTCTTGCAGTGTCTTCGGGATGGGGCTGCCATCCTACTCAAATACATGCTAAGTCCCTCCCCAGCTCATCAACCTCAGGGATGGACAGCAGCCCTCCTTCCCTGGGCAGGCATCCCTCTCTACCGGCCACACACAGTGCACTGTGCGTTGGAAGCTGCCCCTGTAAGCTTCTGGCATGCAACAGAGTCCAGTGCCCTGGTTCCTGAGAGCATGAGCTCTGCACACACACGCACGTGCGCACGCACGCGCGCGCGCGCACACACACACAATTCTACATGCAGGGTTTTCCACTTGGACATCCAGTCGTTGCAGAACAATAGTCGCTGAAAAGGCTATTCTTTCCCCCATTGTCTGGTCTTGGTGCCCTTGGGGAGAATCAGTTGTCCAGGTCCTCGTGTGAGCCTACTTCTGCACTCCCAGGGCTGCTGTGTCAGGAATCTGTGTCTACCCTGGCACCAGTCTGGAAATCAGGCCATTGTTAGTCCTTCAAATTTCTTTGCTATTGTGGGCTCTTTGTATTTCCATATAAATTTTAAAATCAGCTCATCAATTTTTACAACAATGCCTGCTGGGATTTTGATTGAATCTATAGATCAGTTGTGGGGGAAATTGACATCTTAGTATCTTCCATAATTGGAAGAACACCAACATGGTGTATTTCCCCATTTATTTAGATTCTAGGCCTGGGGGTGGTTCCAGATGCTCCTCCTCCCTGCCCTACCGCCAAACCTCCTATGTCTTCTGCACTTGCCCTGGACCCCCTGGTCCTCAGCTGCCCCGTTGTGCACCCTCCTGGACGGCCAAGGCAGCAGCGCCTTACTGCTCCCTTTCGCCTCCCCTGAAGAATCTGGCCCCATCTCACAGTCCTGGACCCCAATTCTCTCTTTACTTGCACGAGTGTTTGTCTCCATGGAATGTGTTTTCCTAATTAAATGTTGGGAAAATGGAGTCAGAGTGTGGCCTCATCTCTGGGACGGGTGGGCAGACCTGTTGGACCCTGGATGAGCTGGACCCCTGCTATGGGAGAAAGGGGAACTCGTTGCAGGGCTCCTGAGGATTTGAGGAGGTTCAGGGCCATGCCCAGGCCATCAGCAAATCCTGGTGGCTCTACCTTCCACATGTCTTCAGAATCGGCTCCCTCCTCCTCACCTCCACTGCCCCGCCCAGATCTCAGGCGCCCTCACTTCCCACATGGATGCCAGTCTCCCTGCTCCTGCCCTGGCTCCCTCCAGCCTATTCTTAGCATTGGAGGCAGAGAGATCCTGTTAGGATACAGGGCGGATCGGATGGTGTCACCGCACTGTTGTTTAAAGTCCTCCCGTGGCTTTAGGGGAGCCCAAATCCTACAGATGGGGCAGCTCCTTACTATCCTGGTTGTGTGTCCAACAAGATGCGCCAACCAGCCTCATATCCCAACCTGTTAAAGCAGCGTGAAGGAGAAAATCCAGGACAGGTAAGGAGTGTCCAGGGCCAGGAGAATGGCATTTAAAGAGACCTGGGTGACAGAGGATTATGGTCTGATTAGGAGCAAGTTTGTCTGGGGATACTCTGTGCCAGGCTGGCCCTGCTCTAGGAGCTGGAGATACTGCAGGGGGAGGAGGGGGTGAGTTTAAAGAGAGTGGTCAGGAAGGCCTTTCTGAGGGGGTGACATTTGACAAGCACCTGAAGGAGGTTAGGGAGGAGGCCAGGTGACACCCTAGTGCAATAGTTCCAGACAGAAAAGACCAGTGCAAAGGCCCTGAGTCAGCAGGGGGCCTCTCTCAGAAAGAGCAAAGAGGCCAGTACTGCTAGATTAGACTGAACAAGGAGGGAGAGCAGGAGTGGATGAGACCAGAGAGCAAATGAGCCACGCTGGGTTTCGAAGGCCACCGTATGGGCTTGGCTTTGATTCTGAGCAAGAGGGGAGCCCATGTGAGGGTTTTGAACAGCATCAACTCTGGCTTGGGTTTTAAATCAGCCCAGCAGCTGCAGCAGTTCACCTGTGAGGCCAGGGCAGCAGGCTGATTCCAGTTTCTGCTGAGAGATGGAGGGACAAGCAGACTACAGTCTGGTGTACTACAGATCAAGAGTCAAGAGCTGCAGACAGAGAGAACCCTGGGTATCCACAGAGGGTCCCCTTGCAGTGTTCAGCAGGCCACTGATCAGCACAAGCATGTGAGAAACGACCCTAGGCCTGGGAACGGGCTGCCAGAAAAAGATTAAAGGGAGCTATAAAGAAGATTTCCTAGGTGGTGCCTGTGGCTCAAGGAGTAGGGCACCGGCCCCATATACCAGAGGTGGCGGGTTCAAACCCGGCCCCGGGCCAAAAACTGCAAAGAAAAAAAAAAAAAAAAAAAGACTTCCTTGGCAATTGTAATGACAACAAAAATGAACAAATGGGACTTAGTTAATCCGAAAAGCTTCTGCACAGTTAAAGACGCGACAATCAACGCAAACGCAAACAGGCAACCTTCAGAATGGGAAGTTATTTGCATATTACGAATCTGACAAAGGCTTGATAACTAGGATCTATAGAGAACTCAAATTAATCAGCAAAAGAAGAGCTAACAATCCCATCTATCACTGGGCAAGAGACATAAACAGAACCTTCTCTGAGGAAGGCAGACAAATGACTACAAACACAGAAAAATGCTCATCATCCCTAATCATCAGAGAAATGCAAATCAAAACCACCCTGAGATATCACCTAACCCCAGTAAGATTAGCCCACCTCACAAAGTCCCAAAGTTGCAGATGCTGGCATGATGCAGAGAGAGGGGAATGGAAAAGCAAATATCCAGTGTGCTCAATACTAATATGAAGCCAGTAGTCGATCTAATTCATGCCCACACAGCAGAAAAATTCATTTCAATTCAAGTTGCGGGGAGAAGGAAAGCCATTGTGGGAGGGAGAGGAGAGGGGTGGTTTGGGGTGTTCCCACTGAAAGGGCACAATGTAGGGGTGTATGGCATACCTTTCGGGTGACAGACATAACTACAAGAGGGACTTTACCTATCAAATTCAAATATTTTGACTTGGTTGTTTGTGCCCTCACATTAACCTGAAATTTAAAAAGAAAATGAGAATTTTGGGAAACTGGAAATCTGTGGGAGGACACATCTGGAAAGCCATTGTGCCCCGTAGATCAAGAATCTTGTTTTTGAAGGATTTTGTAAGGAAAAGCTTATATGTCGAGTGGCAAAAAAATCAGGAAAAAGGTAATGCTAAACTTACAAAAAGTAAGCTATACATTCGTATTATTGTTATGCACTTACTACATAAATACACCTATAAAATTATAATGATTTCAAAGTGGCAGGACCCAATGGTTTTGATTTTCTTCTGTTGCCTAAATTGTCTTCAATTACCTTGTACTACTTGACTATCTGAATCGCCAGATCCTCCCCTGTAACCCTAGGAGGAAGCAAGGAAGTCAGGATGTTTTGTAGCTGAAAGGAAACTCTGACATGGAACCATAGCTCAGTTTTATTTTCTGCAGCAACAAACATTTACTCATCTTCCTCCACCAGCAACAAGGAAACAAAACAAGTGGGCCCCGAGCACCCAAGGAACAGCATAGGCAAAATATTAGGCTCCAAGAATAAAGGGGCAATTAATGCAGGAATCGTTACCCTAGGAAAGGATGCATTCCTGCCATGGGACACGAGGTTGCCCTTCAGCCTTCGTTTCTTGGCAGAGATGTAGGTGGAGACAGGGTCCCAAAGCGCTGCATGGCCCGCACCATCAGGGAAAGCTGGTCAAGAAAGGATGTGAAGGAAATTTGGAGGAGATGAGCGTCTTCAGCGGCCCAGCTACTAAAAGTGAGGGAAAACGAGAAACGGAGGTAACAGTCAGAACTCTTGCCTGTGCCCAGTACACCACCCACTCCTCTTTTGACCTAACCCCTAGGTGTCTCTCCGTCTCAATTAAGATGCCCACTCCACTTGAGCACCTATCTCCACCTCTCCACCCCAGCTCCTTCCTAGAAACTAACACAAGCAGGGCGCTGCCATCCACTGTGAACTCCTTATGGATGGCCTGCAGGTGGTGTTCCGCATATGGAGCCAAGGATCTCTGAGCAATCTCAGCCTCCAAAGGCGATGGGAATGGGACTCTGAGAGTGCTGGAGAGACCGTTAAGGTATCATCCTTGCTGACTTCACCCGTGCTCGGGCCCCTTGACCCTCTCGGCCTACTCCCCGCCCCAGGCAGCCGTCAGGTGAGCCCCACATGCACCAAGTCATCTGAGTCCTGACCCTTCTCCCTGTCCATCTGCTCAGTGTAACCCTCAGCCCCTCCACGCCCACTCCACCCAGTCTCCTCAGCCTAGACTTCTCCTTCTGTCCCCTCACTCTGCCCCAGGCCTGTTCCTCCACCTCTTGCATCTTTGGACTACCCACACCCCTCTCCTGTCCCCTTGGGCCACCCCGGCCTTGCCTTTCCCTTCCAGGTGCTATTAACGATCCCTTCCATGTTCCCAACTCTGTACCCTGCTCTGCCCCTCCCGTTATGCCTCTCTGGTCTCTCCGGGCCTCCAAGCCAAGGCTGGCTCCTGCAAAAGGATACAATTCATGCAGCTGGAGTGCTGGTCTTCTCTCCGCGGGCACAAGTTGTCCACCTCGACCCCGAGCAAGCAGGGCGCACAGGACACAGGGTACACTGCCAGCAATGGCATCCGGCACTTGAGCGCCACCGACTGCGCCCTCACCACCCTGGCCATTGGGGCCACCCTGGCTTCCTGTGCTTCCCGCTGCGCCACCGGCTGGGACCTCCATGGCACCGCCCCTTCTCCTGCAAACCCCACCTCTGAGCCGACGGCCTCCCCAAAAATGGCAGAGGGAAGGAGCGAGAGTTCCATGCCATGCCTCGCCCCTTCCCCCACAATGCATGGGCAATGGGCATTGCTCATGCGCAAGCAGCTTCTGCACGTGGTCACTTCCTGGAGAGGCTGCACTGCCGCCTGAGTCCCCTAGGAGTCGCCGTCAGCCCCCAGAGACTGAGCCCCCCTTATGAGGCCGGACCCTGGGCATGGGAGGCTGGGCGGGCTCCCCAGGGCGCCTGCGCAAACAGGCTCTGCGTGAGGCCTTCTGGGACATGTTTAGTGCCCGCCAAAATGACCCTAAGGTTGTGCTGATGCCGGCCTAGCCAACATTATGTATAACCACCCTGACCTGAGTGCCCCCTTCCTGGAGGAAATCAGGCCCAGCGCTCTGAGTGACCCTACCCCTTCGTCACAGCGGAAGCCTGGAGGACATGCAGAATGCACAAAGAACTTGGGCAGCTGAAGACTGGCCGTAGGCTGGGTCTCTCCACAAGGCAGAAACTGCTCAGATATAGGTGGGCTAGACACAGGACTTGCCCAGCACACTTGCCTCTCTAGGGCTGAGTGGAGGGTGACTGAAGAAGTGCCAGGGGTTGGTTGTCCCATGCTTGAAGGTCAGCTTGGGAGCTTGAATTGGATAATGTAGGCAGAGGGAGCTGTTTAAAGTCCGTAGTGTGAAGGGAAGGACGAGTGGTAAGGTCACCCTAAAGTCTTCTCTGCGTGTAGCCGGTGTTTCTCCATCAGTCCCTCAATGCTAGATCGCACACTATTGTTGAAGGAAAATGGCAACTTAAAACAGACACTTAACACCAACAACTTAGAGGAAGGAACCTTTAATTGCCAGGAGAACTCAGGTGCCTCAAGGCGTGAAATGCTGAGTTCCGAGAACAGTTTTTTTCCAGGCTCTTTTATACCTTTTTTTTCCTCTTTAGTTCAATATCAGCTACATAGTTAGGGCTACAGATGTTAGAAACCAGGGTATTGTTATAAGTTACAGAGTCTTTTTGTCTTTTGCTTTTTTTTATTGTCAACAGTTTTTATTTATACCTACAAAAAGAAAACAAGATGGTATCAAAAGGACAATTTACAAACTAAGAATAGTAATAGCTCTTAGCATCCTGTGCCTGAACATCACACATCTACAAATCTTTCAAGTCTCAATGCATCAGGAATGTGTTCAGAGACCAGCAAGGACATGAATAGAGAGCACTGATCCCAAGCAAAAGCCACCAACCTTTAGATGAGAGAAGTCCACACAACGAATTGTTAGGGAGGGACTGGGAAGAAGCAGCCCATAGCTTAATACATTGAAGCCCTTTCCCTAAGTTCAGTTGCAACCATGACTGTAATAACTAACTAGCATGATGATTCTTCTGCTCATGTTCTGAAGCCAACAACAGAATCTGGATGACTGACAGACCTGGAGGCAGAAGAGTTAAATTCTGCTAGACTTCAGCTGTGCTCAGGCCAGAGTAACCTTTGAGATGTGGAATTTATTATTACTTTATGATTGCAATGTCCCTGTGGAAAAAAAGGAAGCAAGCAATCCAAATAACTTGCTTGCCCAGAGACCTTTCCCTCAAGCAGATGCTTTTTAAAGAGCTGGAAGTTTTTTTTAAATTAAGACATCCTTGTGGTGGAATCTCTACATTTAAAGGAAAAAAATATCAGAATTTGGTGTAGAAAGAAAAAGTCCAAAATAGACTGGTCAGTGCTTAGACAAACTGGGGTGGTGTTGAGGCACTTTGGTTTGAAAAACACAGAGCAGCTGTTTCTTCTGTGCCTACCATCCTCCCTCGGCTTCAACTTCTAGAAGATTGGATGGGGGTGTGGGGGAGCAGGACAAAAAGAGAAGGAATAAAGTAGAAAATAAAAAAGGATGTCTAAGTTTTTACATGTACATATTTCAGCTTATGCTGAGAACCTACCTGTATGTTGCACAATGTATCATACTTTCAAGAACCCCTCAGAAACCATCCCTTCTCTCTCCCTAAAGAATTTTAAAAGGAAAACAAAAACAAACCTCAAGTATTTAGATATTTAGATATTTAGATCTTACAAACCAGTAATCACTCTCAGGTCTTAGCCAAAGAATGCAGTGGTGTCACTTCTTTAAACTGCATTATGAATACCAATTAACAGCATAAAAATGAATAGTTCCATGTTGGATTTGAAGAGGTTCCTGGGGCTGTCTGCTCTCTCTATCCTGTTACGGTGAACACAAGAACAGAACCCATCTCTTATACAAAGTCTCCATAAAACAGCATTACTATAAATAGGACAAACTCACCTACCTTTAGATGGAGGAAAAGTTAACAATGGCTTAAGCTTTAGTCCTCCATAACTTGTAAGCACTACACCTACCTGTAAAAAGCTGAGTGCAAAGGATGCCGAAGAAAATTTGCACCCAGAAGTTGTTTAAAAGCACTGCAGAGAACAGGGTATGAAGAGAGTAAGAGTTCTTAACAAACCCTTAAGATTCTTAAGGGATTGTTTGTTCAAGATAACTTTGCCAAAAGTCAGAGTAGCTGGCGAAGTTGCTTTTATTCTAGCTCTATACATACTGAGTTTAAAAAGAAAATTAGCCCATTTTGAGTATATTCAGTTTATAATCAAAGGTGCTTTTTACACTATAGGTGAATGCATAGACTTAACTGGTTAATAAAGTAAATTTCCAGTGAGAACTTATGTTCATTTGCTTACAGCAGCTGTCTGGCTGGAAAATGAATTTCAGATGGTCCCTGGTTATATCAGAAAGAAAAACAGGCAGTTTCCCGCTAGGATGCTGAGATGCTATAGTTTAACCACTGCAATAAACACTTGTGGTTTTTAATTAGAAAGATACACTGACACTCAGCAATTCATTTCTAACCTGACATTAAAATGGTTATTTCTCAGTAAACTGAAGGGGAGAAGGGGGAAGGCAGAGTATAAGGGAGATAAAACCAATTAATAAGTTTTAAGTGTCAAATCCACTTAGCAAGCAATCAGCCAAAATAACAATAGCAAACAACTATCTTAAAAACTCACTGGGCCTGAGGAACCCTGTTCCAACTTGACAAACATAAGAAAGCATTATGGAAAATGTGCAGGATATCGCTCCTGGTTTTTTAACCCAGTAAGGAGAATCATTTAAAGCACAGATGCCATCTTCTGCTGCAGAAAACTTCAGCCCTCCCTCCACCCCGTAATTCAGGACAACAAAAACTGGGCTCCCAGAAAAGGACCTAATACCTTATTCTTTCTTTTAAGATGAAAAATAGCTCAAATATCCTCAACATGCAAGAAGTTGGGGGAAGAAATTAATCTCTTCCAGTCAGATATATATATATATATTTTTTTTCTTTTTTACAAAATCTGTTATTACAGACTGGATCATTTTGGTGGGCAGAAGAAACCTGGCAGTGAATTCTAACTAATCTGCGTGAAAAGACAAATCACAATGGTTGGGGAAATAAAAAAGAAAAAGAAAAGGGGAAGAAAGGGAAAAAGGGTAAAGACAGTGTTCCTTAAAATGTAATTAAGTCTGCAGGAGTCACTACCACTTGAGTGGTTTCACTTACGTGAAGGAGGAGGGGGAGGGGGAGGAGGAGGGTATTGGTAGGCAGTCTGCCCCATGTAACCTATCATATTGGTAGCTCCTGGAGGCTGGGCAAACTGTTGTGACATTAATGGCTGTGGCTGCTGCCCAGACTGGCCTATCACACTAAACTGCTGGCTAGAGCTCTGTGAACTTCTCCCGGTTGAGGTGGTGCTACTAGCTCCATAAGTGCCAGCACCATATTCTTGGGCTGTATAACCACTGGTGCCATAAGCAGCTGCCCCATAGGTGCCTTGACCATAGGTGTATTGGCCTGCTTGTGCTCCAAAGGCGGAATTTGGACTTCCATAGCCACTGCCATTAGCATAACCAGCTCTATCGGTTTCACCACGATCCCGATAGCTTGTGGAGTCTCTCCGGCCACCGTCCTTAACTCCTCGAAGCCTCCGGTCACACTCATCTTGATACATCAGATTAGGATTGTTGGCTGAAGAAGTGGTCTGGTACCGAGAACGACCTCCCCCTCTTCCACCGCCACCTCTGTGGTCTACCAGCTGCATTAGTTTGGGATTGATAGCCTGATTAGCTTCCTCCAGCACTTTGATCAGCTCTCTAGCCTGCTTGAGGTTCCCTGGGGTGAAGAAGGTATAGGCGGTGCCCTTGTTGGTGCTACAGTCTGTTCGGCCAATACGGTGCACATAATCCTCTGAGCTGTTTGGATAGTCATAGTTGATCACAAACTTGACATCTTCCACATCTAGCCCACGGGAGGCTACATCTGTGGCAATGAGGATTGGAGCCTTCCCAGAGCGGAACTCATTAAGTACCCAATCTCTTTCTGGTTGACTCTTGTCTCCATGGATACACATAGCTGGCCAACCATCTCTGCGCATCCTTCGAGTCAGGTCATCACAGCGTCTCTTTGTTTCCACAAATATTATTGTCTTATTTTCCTTTTCAGCCATTATTTCCTCCATCAGTTGGATCAATTTGTGGTCTTTTTCACTTTCCATGCAGACATCCACAATCTGGAGGATGTTGTGGTTGGCACTCACTCCAGATTGCCCACGTTGATCTGGGTGTAATCACGAAGGAAATCCTCCGCAAGCTGTCTTACTTCTTTTGGCCAGGTTGCACTCCACATCAATGTCTGCCTATCAGGCCTGATTTGGTCAACAATTTTACGAATCTGGGGTTTGAAACCCATTTCAAGCATTCTATCAGCCTCATCCAGTACAAGGTAAGTACATTGGCGAAGATCTGTCTTTCCCGACTCCAGGAAATCTATCAGGCGTCCAGGATTAGCTATGCAGATCTCAACACCTCTCTCTAAATCTCGAATCTGGGGACCTTTAGGATCACCTCCATAAATGCAAGTACTCTTCAATCCAGAACATTTTCCATAGTCATCAGCCACCTGCTGTACTTGCTGGGCAAGCTCTCTGGTTGGAGCCAGAGCTAGACAAATTGGGCCATCTCCTCTTTCCAAATATGGCTGGTGGTTAATATGAACAATTGCAGGCAGCAAATATGCCAATGTCTTCCCAGAGCCAGTCTGAGCAATGCCCACCATATCCCGGCCACTAAGAGCCAATGGAAATCCCTGGCACTGAATTGGAGTTGGTTCTGTAAAGTGCTAATCCATCAACACATCCATTACATATTGTGGGAAGTTAGCATGATGGAAGGCAAACACTGGTTTAGGACAAACATCTCCTCCTCTCACTGTTACCTCTTTCTTTCAGCGTAGTTCATCAACTTCATATGGAGTCAGCCTTGTTACTTCTGGATGTTCCACATAAAAATTCTTCTCAAACTTGGGGAGCTCACTCAAATCCCATTTCTTTTTACGTAAACGCTCCCCAGGATTACCAAATTTCTTGGGAGGAAGGCCACCACCACCTCTTGCTCCAAATCCTCCACGGTCACAATCCCGGTCCCGGTCCTCAAAGCCGCCTCCGCGCATGGTCCCAAACGGATAGAGATCTGGGAGCGGGGCACGGATGGCCGCGCTCTGGAGGGCCTGCGGCTCCGGTCTCGTGACGACCGATGGCGGCGGCGCCTCTGCTACTGGGGCGGCGGCAGGCGCAGCGCTCTCTCGCTCCGACGCGCTGTTTCCCGTCGCAGACGCCACCATCGCCGCCTCTCTGGTCGGAGACGGGAGCAAAACACAGACAATCAGGGATATAAAAACGGTGGGTAGGTTTGGCTACTCTCAAACCCGGCAGTGCCGCGGTTTAGGCGTCTCCTTCCTTCCCAGTGACTGCACAAAATCTTCTTTTGCTTTTCAAGGTTATTTCAGTTCACTGTAAAGTTTGTTTTTATCTTTAGGGGAGGAGTTCTTCTGCAGCTGCCTGCTGCTTTCTCAGGATCACTAAGAAGTATAAGATTATTTTGCCTTCCTCGTTCCCCCTTTTGAGACCCCATCCATTAGGAATGGGGTCTCATCTCATTCATTACCAGTATCCATAGCTACTTGATAATATCATTGAGACACGAACACTTTGCCTATGTTCTCTTTTATCACTATTGCAGAGACTACGTCTTTGAGAAATTGAGCAAAGATAGGTAATAAGCAAGGCAAAAGCAAACATCCTCCAATTATAAAAAGAAAACCTATAATCAATAGTTTTAAGTCCTCCTAGTTTAGAAAACCATCCATTCAAATAAAGAATTTGGATTAAATTCATTCCACACTTGTATACATACATGAGCTATTTTAGTTATCCTTTTAGTTATACCTTCAATTCCTTGTCCATCATCAATCTGTAAGTAACAGTTAGTTAAATTGAATTTTCCTCATACTCCTTCAGCTGCTAGAAGGTAGTCTAGGGCCAACCGGTTTTGATAAATAGCATTTCTCATTTGGGTTTCTTCATGGGCCAGTAAGATTATGCCGTTGCTGGTCTCATTTGTTATTATTTCTAAAACCGCTTGTAATCAGATAGTCCAATTTCGCATATATATTGGGGTTCTGTATCACCATGACCTATCCTCAGCCCAAGTGGCTGGACCATAACACTGAATTATTTGCCGGGGAGGCCATTTATCATCTCTCCAATCTCCTATTACTACATCACGCTTTTTGTCTTTTCAATTCAGAAGCATAAATTGGAAAACCTAACAGTTCTCCAGTCTCTAGGGGCAGTAGGAAGAAGGAAGGTTTGATCATACCTATTAAACAACTCCTGTGCCATCTGTCAGGAAGCTGAATGTAGGCCCAGTGTCTGCAGATCCAGTAGAGACCTGGTGGAGCTTCCCAGTTAGTACTGATCCCTGGATGGTCTCAAGCAGCTTTGAGCTTTGGGAATCTACTCAAGGGGTTTAGTTCAGTTATGTCCTTGCTCCATCAGGTAGTACTATTGGTGTTTTCATTATATATTTTTAGGCCTAGACATGACAGATTCCCCACCAGGATGGTGCAGTTATTTCCTTTTCTGGCTAAATAGTATTGACCTATGATGGACATTTTTAGTGTCCAAAAGCTTACTCCCACTGCATGCACGCTTATAGGCTTATAGTGAGTGACGTAGGGGTAGGATCTGAGGGAACGACTTCTCTGGCTTCCCAGGGCCATTCACTGCTCATCATAGTCACGCCACAGACAAAGCAAGATCGTATATTTAAAGATTGAGCTATGTTTTCTGCCAGGTGGAGGAATAAGTTTTTAGTTTTAGGAGGAAGTGCTGAAGCAGGTTATTGTCATAGAAAGCCTGGTACATAGGCTTTGAATTTCTTTTGGTTATTTTACTTTTAACTGTTATGCCTGTGATAGGGTCTCTTCCATGTACATTTATTCCTAACATAAGGTTTTCACCTTTTGCCCATCTAGGGTCAGAAAGGTTGGTTATATTTAGTATCAATGGATTACAGTTTCCCCAGTTACAACTAGGGGAAGGAGGCTTATCATTTAATGAGTAACATTTCCAAGGATACAAGGTGAAGGAGCTTACTTACTGGAATACTGTCATTGGGATTAATCTGTGTGGCCCAAATTATACAAGGCCAGTGCATACATCCTGCACAGGTGCCTAATCTGTGGCATATGTACTTATCTCTTTTTGTATATTGTCTTTCTCAAGATGGATTCATGCATGCTCCCTCAAATGTTATGTTATGTTAAAAACTTGGCATGCATTAAAGGTTAGTAATACTTGTTTAGGTATTTGTTCTGTTATAACTCGGGTTATTGTCTTTCTAGGGATATCAGTATACCACATAGCAAATTCAGTCTGCTCTGGGGGTGCGGGATTGTGGGATTGTACAGCAGGCCCCCTTGGGTGGAGGACCACACATACCTGATATTGGGGGTTATTATATATTCAAGTTCTTTCAGTCTTTCCTGTACATTCATAATGAGAGCAAACCAAGAACACAGTTTTGACCGTTTTTCTAGTTTGGGTTACCTCTTGGGTACATTTTTCACAACCTTCACCATGTCTTACTCCTAAGAAGAAAGGAGAAAAAGTCCAAAGCAAAGAATCAGTCCCATGCCTCTGCTGCTCATTCTCAATCTTCTGCTGTGCGGTCGACCCGTCAGCTCCTGGTATGTGACTAGGGCAGGCTGTAGTCTGTTTCCTCAGGGTAAGACAGTGGGGATGCTCCGGGTGTCATTGTACCATCCACTCCTCATCACTGGCTGGTTTCACATGTGAGTGATGTATCCAGGCAGGAACGCCATCCACCTTCCCTGCTGTTGGTGTGGACAGGATCATCAAGTAGCGGCCTTTCCACCATGGATTCAGCGGGCTCAGGCTCCAATCTTTAATTCACATCTGGTTACCTAGAGAATAGGGGTGGACTAGGGGAGATAAACTATCTATGACACCTATCATTCACTCCTTCTGAAATATTTTTTCATTATTTTTCCCAGTGACATTAGTCGGTTAGTAAGTTCTGTTTCTCCCAGTTCTCTTGGGGTCGCTGGTAAATTTCATAAAAATGAGAGGGAGGCCTGTGATATAGTATTTTATAGGGTGAGTACCCTGTTTGTTTAATAGAAGTATATCTGATTTTAAAGAATGCTAATGGTAAATCCTGGATCCATTGAAGTTTAGGTTCTTGGCATATTTCCCCTAGACTAGCCTTTGATGTTCTATTCATTCTTTCAACTTTTTCAGAACTTTGTGGCAGTGTGGAGTTTCCAGTTAATTTCCAATTTGGTAGCGTATTTTCAGTTACTATAAGAGCCAGACAGAGCAATGCTAATTCAGAAAGAAAAGTGGCTGCTGTTTCAAAAAGTGAAGAGGACTCTTTTTTTCCTTTAGTTCCAAATGAGTAACTGACCTTGGGTCTTCTGCTGAGTGCTGGTACCTTATTTCAAGGCTATTTGTAACATAGCAACCACAGTTTTTAGCAGACAAAAAGATAGGAAAACAGTTTTTTAAAGAAACTTTGTATTAACACTATAATGGTAAGTTGACCCTTTGAGTTCAAACTTTTGATGCATTTTTCTCATCACTTTAAATATGTATGCAAGAATAGAAATTTAAGAGACTTCAAACATAAGTCTTATAAACTGAGAACGGACAACTTTGTTGTTTTAACTAGAGATTTCCTTTTCATTATAATCAACTTAAACACATACAAAATTCTTTCTAGGCGGTGCCTGTGGCTCAAGGAGTAGGGCGCCAGTCCCATATGCCGGAGGTGGCGGGTTCAAACCCAGCCCCGGCCAAAAAAAAAAAAAAAAAAAAAATTCTTTCTAAATTCTTCTTCGCAAAGCTTCATGACTTACATGCACCATCTTTCAACATTTTAAAATTACTCATTTTCATCTTAAAATTTTCTTTCTTAAATCCACCAGTTACTTTAAGACAAAGAGTTTCATACAAGCTTCTTTCCTATACAAAATTATTCTCTTTTCTTTTGTTCTTCCTTATCAAAAGTACATCTTCACATCCATGTCTTTCTACACATTTCTCTCTCCCATACTTACTGTTTCCTTTTATTTTTAACTCCAAACTTAGGAAAAAGGAAATTGTATACAAAGTCTCAGTCAAGCTTCTTCAAAAGTCTGCGATGTCAAAAGAGCCAGATGTTTAACTTAAGCTTAAGATTCTGTTTAAACAGTGGAGTAGGGCAATTAAACTCCATCTCCCAACAAAGGGAATACACAGGAGGTTGCATTTTACCTTCTACTTCAGAGATGGAGCCACAAAAGCAGGTCCACCATCAGAGCCTATGTAAAGAGGCAGGCCATATTTAGGGATGATTTCTCTAAGTAGAAAATGTGTGATGTTTTTGGCTTTTTCGCTTCCAGTAGGAAAAGCTTCGACTCACCCTGAGTTATACCAGCAGATACTTATTTCCTTTGCTTGGAGGTCTACTAGGATGTTTTCAAAGGGTATAGTTCTTACACTTTGAATACCTGGTGGCAGATGGGGACCTTATTTGGCATTAAATTGGCTACAGGTGACACATCTTTGACTTACTGTTTTTGCCAGGCTTGCTAGATGTTTTTTGTAGAAATATTTTCCTAGTAGTTGGAGTGGAGTGTCCCAGATGGGTGGGTTCGTGCACAGCCTGCACCTACAGTAGGTCCCAATAATTCTGGCACAACTGTTCTTTCATCTGGTAAACACATCCAACCATCATCTATGGCAGTGGTTCTCAACCTTCCCAATGCCGTGATGTATTTTCATTGTTACAAAGGGGTCGCGACCCACAGGTTGAGAACCACTGAATGTCAAATGCTTGCCCTTGTGCTGACCACTCCAATTCTTTTTTTTTTTTTTTTTTCTGTATCCTGGTGTTACATTTGGGACCCAAGGTAGTAGGGCTGCAAATATGTATTGGCTTGCCACTACCTGGGTTGCTTCTGCATCACTTTTAGCATTCCCTAAAATAACATGTCCTTGCCTCTTTTCGTGTCCTTTGTAATACATTACTGCCACCTTGCTAGGTTTTCACATAGCCTTCAATAAGTTTTATATTTCTTGGTGATACTTTGTTTTCCAGCTGAGTTTAATAGTCCTTTTTCTCTATATGGTGCATCATGTACATGCAGGGTTAGAAAGGCATACTTTGAATCAGTACAAATGTTGACAGTCTTATCTTTACCCAATTTCAGAGCCTTCATGAGTGCTATAATTTCTGCCTTTTGGGCAGATGTTCCAGGTTGGAGTTATTTTCTTTAATGGCTTGGAATGCTTTTTCCTGGTGGGGGGCTCCAACACTAGGGGTTCCTTATCACTCCCCTTTGTAACTTCATATAAGGGCTTAGCAAACACAAAAAAAAATTAGGGTCCATAGAAGAAGCCAGCTGCCCCTAAAAATTCTCAGCAAGGTCGCCTGGCCTTGGGAACAGTCAGGTTACAAATTACCTGTTTTCTTTCAGCAAATTTTATATCCATAGTTCTGCAAATGTTTTAAAAACATATCAGTTCCTTGAGCACATCCTTTCCTAGTCTCACGGCCTAATAGTAAATCATCCACAAACTGCAGTAAGGTACACTGTAACTGTTGTATAGAAAAAGGTTGACAGGTTCCTGGCCAGTGCTTCCCCAAAGATTGTAGGGGAGTTTTTGAACCCTTGTGGCAACCGAGTCCAGGTATGTTGTCAGAACAACTGCATTTCGGTAGTCTTCCCACTGGAAGGCAAACAGCTTCTGACTTACTGGAGGCACTCAGATAGTAAAGAAGGCATCTTTCTTTTTTTTTTTTTTTTTGTAGAGACAGAGTCTCACTGTACCACCCTTGGGTAGAGTGCCGTGGCATCACACGGCTCACAGCAACCTCTAACTCTTGGGCTTACGCGATTCTCTTGCCTCAGCCTCCCGAGCAGCTGGGACTACAGGCGCCTGCCACAACGCCCGGCTATTTTTTGGTTGCAGTTTGGCCGGGGCTGGGTTTGAACCCGCCACCCTCGGCATATGGGGCCAGCGCCCTACTCACTGAGCCACAGGCGCTGCCCAAGAAGGCATCTTTCAAATCTAAACAAATGAACCAAGCGACCTCTGCTGATACCAAGCTAAGAAGAGTGTATGGGTTTGGCACTGTCAGCTGCAAAGCTACAGTAGCTTGATTGACTAGTCTTAAGACTTGTACAGGGTGATACTTTGAGGTCCCACCTTTGCTACTGGCAAAAGAGGGTGTTGTGATTGGCAGGGGTGGATAATTCCATAAGAGTTTAGACTGTTTGAAGGGGCCTGCATTCCCTCCAGTGCTGCCCTTGGCATTGGAGACTGCCTTTGTCTGACAGGTGGTGCCCCTGTCTTTAGTTTCACATACATAGGTTCCTGGTTTATGGCCAATCCAAGGGGGTTGTTTTCTGCCCATACCTTAGGCCACTTAGCAATTGACTGTGACTCTAAATTTTCTTATTCTGGACTCATGAATAATCTCCATTCTTATTCCTGGGGCATAGTTACAGTTAACAATAGATATGGTGTAGGAGCCTTGAGATCCATGGTTCTCTTGTCAGTAAATGTTATCGTGGCCTTAGTTGTATTTCAGATGGGTCCTCTGGATTAGGACCTACTGGTACTTGGCCTTTTAGTTTGTTGCCAAGTCTTTTGATCTTTTGTTCTTCTACTTTAGCTACCATTGTAATTGCCGCCTGTCCTCTCAGCCACAGGGGTGGCTCTAACAATAGTGTCAGCTAGGTGTCTCCGTATGGGGACTGATCAGGGTGTCCAGGCTTGCCACGCTCCATACCTACTTTACTAGACTTACATCTAAACTCCCTCTGATGGCCAGCCTGCTCCACAGGATGGCCATGGTAGCTCACAAAGTTTTCTCAACCTTTTAGGGGTCACAGCATAATAACTCCACAGTTCCCTACAAAGCTGTTTAAAAATTCTGAACCAGTAACTCTAGGGGAGTTTCCTTAGATGGTGCAGGATCCATCCCTGTGGTGCAGACAAACGGGGGTAAGATCTCTCAGGTTCCCGTCTGGCTGTGCCTCTCTTGAGGCTTTAAGGAGTGTCTTAGCTAAGGTACACCCTATAAACCCTGGGCCTGGTGGCTTCTGTGCAGAAAGTCACTGTTATGCCTTATGATGTCTCCACGGAACCACAGGTTAGGGCCCAATCGAGCTCTGTAACTGTGACTAGTTGTGGAGCTATACAGTCACTCTTTCACACACCACTTATTCACAGAGGCTAAACAATTCCTCTTAATCCCTTTTATTTTTGTTGAGGCCCTCTGCTTTCTGGAGGGCCCCTGCCTCCTCCTGTTTATTTTAACCCCTCTTACTGAGGCCTTCTGCCTCGTGGAGGTCATTTTACTTCTCTGACTGAGCCCCACTGCCTCATGGAGGTCAATTCCTTTTCCTGTCCCTTTTTATGGAGGCTCCTGCCTCAAGGAGGTGATCAAGCTCCTCTTCCGCTCTCTGGAGTGGGCTTTACTAGTATTATACTCTTTTTTAATCCAGTCTTACCTAAGTCTGGACATGCTCTCCTCCTCTATGTTCGTTCTTCTGTTGGTGAGCTGCCACGGCAAAGTGGCAGAGGACCACCATGGACCTCCCCACCACTCTGCTGAGCCCTCCTCCACACCCGTGTAATCTGCACAGGAGCGCTCTTAGGGAACAGCGTTAGTCAGGGTGCCAAGGAGTATCCCCAAGGGGTGCTACGCACAGTGTGGGGAAGCCCCCAGAATCTCTCGGTCCTAATCCGCCTGCTTGTTTTCCTGGCCAGGGAACCAAAAGTGCTGCAGGAAAATGGCAGTTAAAACAGACACTTAACACAAGCAATATAGAGGAAGGAACCTTTAATTGGGGGGAGAGGGGGTAACTCAGCTGTTCACTCCTCAAGGCACCTGAGTTCTCACCAGCAATTAAAAGTTCCTTCCTCTATATTGTTGGTGTAAGTGTCTCTCAGTTTTAATTGCTGTTTTCCTGCAACAATATGATACAGCATTTGCACAACAAAGATACAATAAACATAAATAACCCCAGAAGCATATCAGTAAAATGTACCAAAATAATTAGAAAACAATCAGTTTTATATTTATCACCTATGTTCTTAAGGGAATATATTTTATTGTAAGTTTATGCAATTAAATTTTAGTAATGACAGCAACTAACGAGCTCCCAAATTTCTGACAAATGAACAATCATTTCGCAGGAGCCCATATGAGCCAGCTCCAGGACATCAGTGCTTATTGATCTCTCTTTCCTATTCACACCTCTGTAGATAGTTCTTTTTTTTTTTGTTTGTTTCATATCAGTTTTTTTTTTTTTATTAAACCATAGCTGTGTACATTAGTATGATCGTGGGGCACCATACACTTGGTTCATAGATCGTTTGACACATTTTCATCACACTAGTCAACATAGCTTTTGTAGCATTTTCTTAGTTATTTTGCTAAGACCTTTACATTCCACATTTACTAGGATTCACATATACCCCTGTAAGATGCACCGCAGGTGTAATCCCATCAATCCCCCTCCTTTCCCCTCCCTCCCCCTTCCCTCCCCTCCCTTTCCCCCTTCCCCCTATTCTTAGGTTATAACTGGGATATAGCTTTCATGTGAAGGTCCTACATTAGTTTCATAATAAGGGTGAGTACATTGGGTACTTTTTCTTCCATTCTTGAGACACTTTACTAAGAAGAATATGTTCCAGCTCCATCCATGTAAACATGAAAGAAGTAAAGTCTCCATCTTTCTTTAAGGCTGCATAATATTCCATGGTGTATTATTTTTTCAAGATCTTTAAATTATGACAATGGAGCTTTAATGGGGATTGCGTTGAAATTATATATTGCTTTGGGTAGTATGGACATTTTAACAATGTTGATTCTTCCCAACCATGAGCATGGTATATTTTTCCATTTGTTAACATTCTCAGCTATCTCTTTTCTTAGAGTTTCATAGTTCTCTTTATATAGATCTTTCACGTCCTTTGTTAGATAAACTCCCAAGTATTTCATCTTCTTTGGCACTACTGTGAATGGGATAGAGTCCTTAATTGTTTTTTCAACTTGACTGTTGTTGGTATATATAAAGGCTACCGATTTATGAATGTTGATTTTGTAACCTGAGACACTGCTGTATTCCTTTATCACTTCTAAGAGTTTTGTAGTAGAGTCCAACTTTCGCTCTTCGCAGATGATATGATTGTATATCTGGAAAATACTACGGGCTCTACTACAAAACTCTAGATAGTTCTTTTTTAAACCACTCTTGAGTTAAATATTGTTAGAATGTGCCAGTGTTTTTCACCCTTTTTTATCTCATGGCACACTTGAACCTATAGTTATACTTCTGTGGCACACTTAAATAATATTGGTCAAAGAAACAAGAGTAAAGGAAAGAATGTACTTACTGTGCTTTCACCTTCTTTGAAAACAATTTAATTAATGATTTTTAAAAATTTTGCCAGCACACCTAAGATCCTTTCATAGCACATTAGTGTGCTACTGCACACCATTTGAAAATCACTGGAATGTGCCATCTTTTTCCTGCTGTGTCCTGATTAACACTCCAAGGGTACACACAGGCATCTTAGAAACTATGTGAGGACATTTTCATCTATCAGTTGAAGTGTGTTCCCAGGTAACAAACCTCTTTGGCTAGCTCTGCACGGGAACCTTAATGCAGAGAATGGGTTGCTTACAAAATCATTTAAAGAGCTGGAAGAAAGGAATCTTGGCTGAGGCTCTGGGAATGACGCCCACAACTGACCTGCCCAGGGAACCAATGACCACATAACTGACCTGCCCAGGAAACCAGTACGCATGCCATGAGATGAAGGCAGAGAATACTAGACTGCTGGCTCCACCTAAGTGTTGGTTCCAGAGACACCGTGCAGGTGCTAGATCTGAATAGGACACAAGAAAGGATGCCTTGAACCCAGCAGTGTAATGCTAAACATTTAACTATATGCTCTTTATAGGCAGGGAGAGCCCTGATTCGTGACATTTGCTGATTGGTATACATACATATACACCCATCATAGCTGGTTTCAAGTTGCCAACATAACATCTCTGAGGTTGATGAGTTGTGAGGGGATGCTTCCAATGGGCTGTCACCAGCAGGTACAAGCTGCCTCTAGTACACCCCTACTTGCCTTTGCCTTGCACCACACACAGGAATGTCAGCTAATACTGACACAGAAATGTGAATCTTTGTGACTTGCAGAGAGGGGAGAAGGGGCACATTCCACCTCACATTGCCTTCCAAGTCAAGTGCTAGTGCAACTCATTGGCAAAATCTAAACCACATGTGGAATGCTACTTCAAAAGGAGCATGGAAGATGTTGTTTTTATTTCTCAATATCTACTGTTGAAAACGGCTCGCTTGACGAAGGTGGGGTGCGATGGTGAGGAGCCAAACAACAGAATGCACCATAGTTCTCCCTTGGGTTCCTCAACATGCATATGCATACTTCTTTTGATACATAATGATAGCTAACACTTACTGGATTGCTGGATTGGCACCTCTGTCTAAAATCATTTAGCCATAGATGCATGGATTTATTTCTGGACTCTCAATTCTATTCTACTGCTTTATACAGAGTGGACGTAAAGTTCTTCTGCAATCTTTAATAGTTGTGACTTTAAATTGCACACGAACTTTATGTCCACCCTGTGTGTTTATCCTTATGCTACCACAGCACAGTTGTTTTTTTTTTTTTTTTGAGACAGAGTCTTAAGCCGTTGCCCTCGGTAGAGTGCCTTGGTGTCATAGCTCACAGCAACCTCATACTCCTGGGCTTAAGTGATTCTCTTGCTTCAGCATCCCAAGTAGCTGGGATTATAGGTGCCCACCATGACGCCTGGGTATTTTTTTGTTGCAGTTGTTATTCTTGTTTTAGCAGGCCCAGGCTGGGTTCGAACCTGCCAGCCTCGGTGTATGTGGCCAGTACCCTACCCACTGAGCTATGGGCGCTGCCCACCACACAGTTTTATTACAGGAGCCCTGTAGTAAGTTTTGGAATTGAGAAGCATGAGTCTTTTGATTTTGTTCTTGTTTGAGATTGGTTTTGCTATCTGTGGGTCCTTGCAATTCCACATGAATGTGAGGATTGGCTTTTCCATTTCTGCAGGAAAAAAAAGGCGTTGGAATTTTGGTATTGATTACATTAAATTTTCAGATTGTTCGGGGCAGTACTGACCACTTAACAGTATTAAATCTCCCTACTCATGAACACAAGATGACTTTCTGTTTATTCAGGCCAGTCTTTAATTTCTTTTAGCAATATGTTGTAATTTTCAGTGGAAAAACCTTTTACCTCCTTGGTTAAATTTATTCTTTGGTGTTTCATTCTTTTAGATCAGTGGTTCTCAACCTTCCTAATGCCATGATGTATTTTCATTGTTACAAGGGGGTCATGACCCACAAGTTGAGAACTGCTGTTTTGGTATTTTAAATGGAATTTAAAAAAAAATTTTTTTTTATTGTTTTGGATTCATTAAGGGCACAAAGAATTAGGTTACACTGATTGTGGTTGTTAGGTAAAGTCCCTCTTGTCATTGTGTCCCACCTCACAAGAGGTGTGCCATACACTGTAACCCCCCCATCCACCTCCCACCTCCACTCTCCCTGATACCTTATTTCCCTAACCCCACTTGTATTAGATCATCTACTGCCTTCATATTAGAACTGAGTACATTGGATTCTTGCTTCTACAGTCTTGTGATGCTTTACTAAGAAGAATGTGTTCAACCTCCATCCAGATTAATACAAAGGCTGTAAAGTCCCCATCTTTTTAATGGCTGAATAGTATTCCATGGTATACATATACCACAGCTTGTTAATCCATTCCTGGCTTGGTGGGCATTTAGGTTGTTTCCACATTTTGGTGATTGTAAATTCAGCTGTGATAAACAGTCTAGTGCAAATGTCCTTATGATCAAATGATTTTTTTTTCTTCTGGGTAGATGCCTAGAAATGGGATTGCAGGATCAAATAGGAGGTCTAATTTGTGTTCTTTGATGATTCTCCATACTTCTTTCCAAAAAGGGAATTGTTTTCTTAATTTCCTTTTGAGGTTGCTCATGGCAGGTGCATAGAATTACAGCTAATTTTGGCATGCTGATCTTTTACCCCTAAGACACAGTAGAATTTGTTTATCAGCTATAGTAACTTTCATGTGAATTTTGGGGATTCTGTGTGCATAGAATCATGTTATCTGTGAACAGATATGGCTTTACCTTTTCCTTCCAGTGTGAATACCTTTTATTTCTTTTTCTTCTAAACTTACTCTGGCAGAACTTCTAGTACAGTATTGAAAGCAGTCGTCCTTGTTTTGTTCTTGGTCTTAAGTGGAAAGTTTTTGTTTTTTCACCATGAAATATGTTGTTCGCTATGGGCTTTTCATGAATGCCCTTTTCAAGTCAAGGAAGTTCCCCGATATTACTAGTTTTTTAAAACTAGTCACTAGTTTTTGAGTGGTTTTATCATTAAAGGTATTGAAATTTGCCAAATGCCTTGTCTGTGTCTAATGAGGCCATCTTGTGTTTTCTTCCCTCTTTGTCTCATTAATGTGGTATATTACAATGATAGATGTGTCATTGCTGTTGAGTTATACATGCATTTCTGGGATAAGCCTCACTTGGTCATGGTGTATAAAATTTTTAAAAACCTGTTGGATTTGATTTGTTAGCATTTTATTGAGGATTTTTACACCTATGCTTATAGTTAGTATTAGTCTCTAAATATTTCTTTATGTGTGATGTTTTTAATTTAGCCTTCATATCAGGCTAGTGCTGGCTTCACAGAATGAGTTAAGAAGTAGTCTCTTCTCTCCTATTTTTTGGAACAGTTTGTGGATTGGTGTTAATTCTTTTTAAAATATTTGGTAAACCGAACCAGTGAAGCCATCTGGTTCTGGTCTTTTCTTTGGAGGGTTTTGATTACTGATTGAATCTCTTTACTTATTATACTCATGCTGAGATTTTTAAAATCTCTTATAGACATTTTGTGTGTTGCTAATTTGTTGGTGTACAATTGTTTATAGTATTCTTTTATATACCTTTAATTCTTTTTGAGATAGGGTCTCACTCTTTCACTTGAGCTATGATTATGCCATCAGCCTAGCTCAAAACAACCTCAAACTCCAGAGTTCATGTGATTCTCCTACCTCAGACTCCCAAATAGCTGGGATTAAAGGCTCCCACCACAATGCCCACTAATTTTTTCTATTTATTTTTATTTAGTTTTTTTGTGTGTGTGTGTGACAGTCTCAAGCTGTCACCATGGGTAGAGTGCTATGGCATCACAGCTCACGGCAACCTCAAACTCTTGGGCTTAAGTGATTCTCTTGCCTTAGCCTCCCAAGTAGCTGGGAGTACAGGCACCCACCACAATGCCCAGCTATTTTTTTGTTGTTGTTGCAGTTGTCATTGTTGTTTTAGTTGGCCAGGGTGGGTTCAAACTCACCACCCTTGGTGTATGTGGCTGGCACCCTGCTGACTGAGCTACGGGCACTGCCAATTTTTTTTATTTTTAGTAGACATGGGGTTTCACTGCTGCTCAGGGTGGTCTCTAACTCCTGAGTTCAAGGAATACACCCACCTCAGCCTCCCAGAGTGCTGGGATTATAGGTATGAGGCTACCGTGGCCAGGCTATATTTGTAATTTTTTAAACTTTTGTAGTAATATCTCTACTTTTGTAACTATTTATAGTTATTTGTGTCTATTTTTTTTTTGGTAGTCTACCTAGAAGTTTTTCAATTTGGGTGATATTATCAATGAACCAACTCTTGATTTCCTGGATTTTCTCTATTGTTTTTTGTTTGCTTGTTTTTTGTTTTGAGACAGTCTCTGTCACTCTGGGTAGAATGTCGTGGCATCATAGGTCACAACAACCTCAAACTCCTAGGCTTAAGTGAACCTTTTGTGCATTTATAACTATCCATGTGTCTTCAAATAGTTCTTTGTGCCCAAAGACATCAGGAAAATAATGGCCAACCTATCTGGTCTATTAGGAAGGTGTTGAGGGAGCAAGAGGGTGACTGGTGTCTAGAATGCTTGTTGTTGAGAAAGCATTTCTCTGAGCAAAGTCAGCAAAGAGGGCCTGGTCCTGGAGCTGAGATCCTGTAGATCTGAGATCCTGAGATCCCATCATCTGGCGCCTTCCACTAGGTGGGCAGCTTTTGTCTCTTCCTAGGCCTGCGCAGGAGGGACCTGCAGCAGTCCTTCAGTCGTCACCAACTTGATTCTTTTCTGCTGATCTCCAAAATAATCCTACCCTGCAGACAAATTGAACATTTACACACACACAAACATGCACAAACACACATAGACCTACTGTTAACAAGCTGGGGATATGCTCCTGTGTTATTGAAAGAAAATATTACCATGAGAATGTGACCACTTCTCGCTCCCTACCATAGGAATGTGACCTTTTGTAACTGTTCCAGGAGATAGCCCCAGGAGCTGCAGCAAATGTTTACTATTAAGCAAATATTTGACTGTTAGTCTTGTCTTAAGACAGTTGAATAGTGAACTAGAGTTCTTCTTATCTAGTTAGAGTCCCAGGTGTGTGTATTCTCTCTTACTTTATTAGAGCCCCTGGCATGTCTGCTATTCCCGCCTACTTTGTAGTTTTTGCCTTTATAAGCTTGTAAAAAACTGCTGTGCGGGGCCTGACTTCTCGGCTCCTAAAAGAGTTGTGAGTCAAGTCCCAGTATACTGGAATAAAAATCCTCTTGCGTTTTTGCATCAAGCGACGTCTCTTGCAGTTGATTGGGGTGGTCAGAGCTCCGGGCTGAGTGAGGGGTTCTGCCCCAAGTCTTTCATTATACATATGAGATACATGTCCTGTGGCTGCCTTTCTTGTGTTTTCTATCCATCTCTTACATTTTTGAGACTTTGCAAAATGATTCTCCAGGAGATGATGCCCCCTGCACTCTCCTCATGCCCTCTGCCTCAGTCTCTCACCCTTTGGAAGACAATTCTGAGGTGCAAGTGATAGTCAAATGAACAAAATGAAACAAATGAATAGAAATAAGAGTAGTCAAATAAGTGTTAACTTAGTAAACTGTCATTACCTATCTTAGTGGAATCATGGGAAGGAAATGTGTAAAGGAATACTATATATAGAAATACAGTAGAACCCCACAGCTGACCACTTTCCTACACTGACCATCTCCTTAATTTAATCTAATTTTCATAGACCAGACATGCACATATCAGTCCAGTAGGCCTACTTCCTTATGTTGACCACCTCCATGTGTTGACCAGTTTGTTACAGTCCCTTGGGTGGTCAACTTACAGAGGTTCTACAGTATTTCTATATTATATGAGTTGTTTGTAATTACAATTTATTTACCCAATATATACACAATAAAACTAAAATTACTAGAAGAAAATTTAGATGAACTTTATTTGACTTTTGAATGGGAAAATACTTTTCTAAGCTTACTAGGAATGGAATAATAATAACCAATAACATGTATTAGGTAATTATCATGTTCTAGTCACTGCTCTAAGCACTGAACAGTAATTAGCTCATTTATTCACAAATATACCACATTCACATTGTAGTTATCTTTAGATAATGGTGATTTTTATTTTCTTTCCCCAATTTTCCCCTTTCTCTCTCTCTCTCTTTTTTATGGTAAACACATACTTCATTTGTAAGCAGAACACTGAGAAAAGTATTCAACAATTGTTGAGAAAAACTTCTAATTAGTTCCCAAGGGAACTATTTTGCTGAAGTTTTAATCATCCTATTCAATTCATTGGAGGCTGTATTTTTCCTCTGAAAGTTCTAATTGGCACTTTTTGGTGATGCAAGGAGGAAGACTATGCTATAACCAAGTCCCTGAAGTCATTGAGCCTCAGGGCTCATGGGTAGACAATATGGGGCCACAGAGACAGGCCACTCTCCTGTCTCTGTGGCTTTGAGCTACTTCCAAAGAGCACTCCTTTCTAAATTCTACACACAATGTTAGTCCTAATTTGAAAGTTATTCCTCCAGAGGGCAACTGATATGTTGCTTCATCAACATTTTGTCAATATTACACAATGAGATACTTTTTTCTTCTGTCCTTTCTAAAGGCTCCTATACACACATATGTGCTTGAACACACAAAATACATCACATACACACAAGCGTGCTCAGCAAAAACAGCTCTAGTTCTACATGTCTGGCGACAAAGCTTTTGTGTTTCTGCATCAGAGAAGATTTGTTTGGAATGTATTAAATATATTTTAAATCACAGGCATAATATGTAATGATTAAGTCTCGAGGTGTCAGGCTCAGGGTGTATAAATTCAAAGAAGGTAACACTCATTCAAGGTGAAACGCTTAAATTCTGGAGTTTCAAACTGGTATAGCCATATAAATCTGGAATCCCTGTAGGTACCTCAAACCCAACCAGGTCCCCCAATGGACAACACTGTCTATTCCCAACTCCCCAAATGCTTCCCTCTTCTTTGTTCTCTGTCTTGGTGGCAAGCATTTCCTCAGCCTCCCACACTCTCCAATTTCCTTCAACATGTCCTCTCTACCCTCCCTAGGCATCAGCTCTTAACCTATATGATGAGAAAAGCTTCTTCCTTCATTTGCACAGGTTCCTGGGCTCCTTTCCTAGAGATTTGGCCTGAGTAGGACCCACCCTCTCTTGAGAGGGGGATGGGTCTGGCATTGGCTGGCCTAATGTGCACAGAGGGAGGGCCTGGCTGTACCTACAAAGGATGGGAGGCCAGGCCAGGTCTTGCTTTGCTGATGCAGGTCACCATGACCTCTCATGATGGACCCAGGACCCTCAGCATGGGAGCCTCTGACCTTCTTCTTGCTCCCCCCTACCATTTGGAGATGGTAAAAGATTTTCATGTGGTGCTAGGACCAACCTAGGAACAGGGGAAGCTTTTCTGCTTTGAGCAGCTCAGCTGGCGCCCCAGGCACTGCCAAGATGGGGCAGCCACCTGCCTTTGAAGGTGTCCATCTCCTCCCAGCCTGATGTATATTCTGCCTCTCATTGGAAAGGGACCTATCCCTCCGCTCTGAAAACCCCTGTGTTGCCAAACCCTGACCTCACAGCTTGGGAGCAGCTTGACTCCATGTCTTGCCCCCCACAAGGCTGTGTGTGTGTGTGTGTGAGAGAGAGAGAGAGAATGGGGGATGGGGGGTAACAGGGGGACTCTAAGCAAGGGAACCACTAGGCAAACAGGACAAGTCAGTAGTCTTTAACTTTAAAAACTTTTTATTGTGAAAATTACGTATTACACAATTACACAATTACAAAATTACACAAGCAGAGAAAACAGTATTTTTTTAAAAAATCAACAATTATCAACATTATACTAGTTTATTTTAAACTAGGGGAGTATTTAGGGATGCAAGCAATGGGAGATAATGCTTCTTGAGATGGAGTTTGCACAAATACAGGGGTGCCCATTGAAGGCTACAAAGGCATCATATGGCCCTGAAACACAGGGTCCACATGGGGCTGGAGTAGGTGTTGTCAGCACTGAACAGCTACTGTTTTGAACACTGTCTTTCTTTTGTTATCATCCCCATTTGCAGCCTGAGGAGGGAGGGCAACATGGAAGGGCCCAGTGCTATCCTAAACTGCCGCTAATCCTCACTGTCAGTGGTTTGGCACCTGCATGCGGGGCCCTGGCCATGTGTCACTCTCCATGCAATCTTTACCTCAATTCCAGGAAACTTCTATCTGTCGTTGGGCATAGAATTGATAGCACTGGGATATCACCAGGTATTTGATAGCACTGGGATATCACCAGTTCCCTACACTGATTTGTCAGCTCCTAGGCAGAGCCTATAGTGGATTCTTTTCTGTAGTTATCATCTTCTCTCACTGTCTTGCCACAGCTTTGTCACTGGCCAAAGAGCAGGCAGGGATGGGCACTAGAAAAAAGAATGATGTGGTGCCTGCCCTTCAAGGTCTACCACTCCCATCTATGAGTGCCTCACTGGTGGCTCCTAAAGCAGGGCATTCACCTAGGCATGACAAGGAAGGTGGTAGAGGAACTGAATTGAGGAAAGCTGACAAGGTTGGAAATAGTGGATACTTATGGTCCCACCATGCCTTACTTAGGAATGCTTTCTGGGTTCAAACCTTAGGGAAATTTTGACAGAACACAAAGTCCAGAGGGAGGCAGTCTTGGTATTGATTTAGTTGCCCAATGAAGGGTCCATCAAGGACCTAGGCTCCCTCCTTCTTGGCCTTTTTAACAGCAGGTGGGTGTTCCTAGGTTTGGTGGTAGAAACGATTCATCCTTTCCAATGAAGGAACAGCTAGTAGCCACAATATTAAAATGAGTTGTTTCAGTGTCTAATAGCTCATGATAATTTGTGAGCTCTTTGAGGGCAGGGACTTTGTCTTGAACTTTTCTGCACCCCAGTGCCAAGCCCAGTGCCAGGTACACATGGAGTGCTCATTCATTCACTGAAGAAATGTTTCCTACTAAGTATTATTGTGGAGGAAAACATAAGCATCCAAGGCTGAGCCCAGCTTATGGTGTGGAAGTGAGGTCAGCAAATATTTTCTCAAGGTCACAGAGGCTTCAGCCCATTAGCACACTAAAAGTTTTCATTCCATTATCACGTTGAGTCTGAAGACATTCCCTGTGCTAAAGCTCATGGAGACTTGCAGTTCAGTTCACTTACCATTTATTGAGCACTGATTATGTGCCTGGTGCTGGGGTGACAGAAATTAACCATAGTTCTCAGAGACAGACGAACTATTTCAGTACTACATGATGTGTAAGCACATGGTGCTTCTGAGAGCAAGTTGCCCTGTAAAGGAGATTGAAGGATGAGGAGGATCCAGCTGCCCCAAAAGCAGCTGTGGGGCAGATCCTGAAATGTCTTAGTGAGGATGGTGAGTGGATCAAGGGTGGAATCCTCAATGCTGCTGCTTCAGGCTTCATTTGTGTCTTAAGTGTTCTTTAGGTCATTTTCAGGTGATGGAGAAATTCAGTTCCTGGGATGGCTTTGCCTTTTCATCCAAGGATCTGGGAGCTCCTTGTATTTCTATCTCTGTTGGTTCTTTGGCCATATAATTGTCTGGTTTAATGGTTTGTTTGGATCATCTCATGACCTTCTGCCTGTCTGTGTCCATGTCTCTGACAGTGCTGTGAATGATGGATAGAATTGTCTGTGAGAGGACAGTAAAACGTCCACAAATGCCCCCAGAACTTCTGAATCTCAGAAAATCTTAGGATTCTTTCCTTATTTCTGACCACAGAACAGGTGTACAGTGAGATGGCTGACTAGTAGGCCCTGACTTCCCTTTCAACCTGCATTGGGCTGCCACTTCATCACCAGGAGTCTCCTGAGAGCACCCTTGACTTCCTTGTTCCTCAGACTATATATCATGGGATACAGCATGGGGGTCACATTGGTGTAGATTAAAGACACAATTTTGTCCTGTTCTGGGGTGTAGCATGACTTGGGGCGAATGTAGATGAAAATCGCACAGCCATAGTGCAGAAGTGAGACCAGCAGGTGTCCCGCACAGGTAGAGAAGGCTTTGCTTCTGCCCTCAGCTGAGTGGATTCTGAGGATGGCAGTGATAATGAACCCATAGGAGAGCAGGATCAGCAAGAAGGGCATCAGCAGAATGAGCATGCACACAAGGAAGACTGCAATCTCTTTGTCTTGTGTGTCTGAGCAAACCAAGAATAGCACAGCGGGGATGTCACAGAAGAAATGATTTATCTCATGGGACCCACAGAAGGGCAGGAGGAAGATCAGTGTGGTAAGGGTGAGTGAGAGTGCAAAGCCACTGATGCATGCCAGAGCCAGCATCTGCAGGCAGATGGCCCTTGTTATGATGAGTGTGTAGCACAGGGGATTGCAAATGGCCACAAAGCGGTCATAGGCCATCATGGTTAGGAGGAAACATTCTGCCCCACCTAGGGCAATGAACAGGTGCATTTGCAAGGCACAGCCCAAGAAGGGCATCCGCTGGTTCCTGGAAAGGAAGTTGGCCAGCATGTTGGGGACAATAACCAGTATATAACCAATTTCAATGATGGACAGATTCCGGAGGAAGAAATACATAGGGGTCTGGAGGTGGGAGTCAATGAGGGTGATGAGGACAATAGTTGTATGTTCTGCTAGGGTGATAAGGTGCATGGTTAAAAAGAGTACAAAAAAGAGGATTTGCAAGTCAGCCAGGCCCCCAAAGCCCAGGATAATAAATTCAGAAGTCATGGTCTGGTTATTCTGCGGTAGATCCATCCTATATTCTTCTTCGTAGAACTTCTACACTGAAAAGGTTAGTTTTCTAGCAATTCTCCAAGTTGGAAACTTGGAAGCTGTCTTCAGGGATGGGAGTATAGCCAGCTCTCCAGGCCCTCCAAGCCCCTTTTCCAGACTTAGCTTTTTGAATTCTGCCCCCTGCTGACTGAGAATGAAGCCCTGTTCATATGCCGTCACTTTAGTTCACCTGTTGAATTATTACAAAAATGACCTGAGATAAGTGAACTCTAAATATGAAGTTGCTTTTCCTAGACTCTAAAGATAATCTTTCTGTCAGAACTGTTCTCTATTTTGAAGAGTTTGTAAGTGGGGGTCGGAGATGGGGCTGCAGAATCACCAGGTCTGTAGGTGGGGGTTGGGGGTGGGGCTGCACAGTCACTGAGCTGCAGGGAGTTCCTGTAGGATGTGGGCACTTTTGACTTTGTTCACTGGCTATTTTGTTCTTCCCCTACTACCACCTCCAAACTTCTGGGAATCCTGCAGGCAATGAACTGTGAACAGGGTGCTAGAGAGTTGCCTGTCCTGTGTCCTTGCCTCAATTACAGGGAGGCCCCGGCTCAAATGTCACCTTCTTCTAGACAACCCTCCTAATCTCCTAGGCTGTGTTAGGCCCTTCCTATGTTCCCACAGCACTCTGTACTTCCCCAATCATATTATTTATCTGTGAGTCCTGTGATTCTTTGATTATTTCTCTGTCTACCCCAGATGGCAATAATGGTGTCTTGTTCAGCCTCTCAGTGGATGGTACATTTTGGAAGTATAAATAAATATTGAATGACTGTCTGTTGCTCATTTATGCATCCTTCACAGTTAACACAGGGTCAGGCACAGTGAGAAGAGGGCAAAGGGACAAGCCAGGTCACAGGGCAGAGGAATATAACAGAGTAAGGAGACACTCAGGGAGGAACTATATCAGAACAATGGGGTATTGAGTGCCTGGTGGGATCATTGCTTCCCTGGTTTCCGGGAAATGTTTGCTTCCTTGGAAGGACCCAGGTTACCAGTAGAAAGCCTTGTGTTTAGCCTCTGATTTTGTCCTATACATCCCTCCATCATAACAATGGAGAAGAAGCAGAGGTTTGTAAAGATAGAGATTTAGCAAATCAAGAATGAACAGGAGTTAAGGGCCCTGCAGAAGTGGAGTTGCCACCTAAAGGAGCTTGCTTTTTAAGGACATACCATTTCTACTGGTTTCACTGATGCTCAAAGTGAGTTTAATGAAACTAAACAATCCATTTGATGATAGCTCTGCTTGATATAAATGGGCATTCTTTCAGCTTCCCAGCTACTTTTGTGTTACTCTGAGCATTATTTTGTTTTTCATAAATACTTACCTAAATGGCATCTGAAGTCTTTTAGTTGGACAGGTTCCTAGAGGGCAACATGCCTCCTCCTCACATTAGAGAGGATGGTCACCAAGCCTCTTTCTTTGGATTACCCACCTCCTGTGCCTGTTCTGGTCACTGGCCCTGCCTCAGGAATCATAGTAAGTTCCTGCCTGAAGTCCCCTATCCTGACAGAGCCCAGCCTATCCTGGGATTCCTCCTTTTGCCATCTTCCTTACTACAGCCACTGGAGTCCAGTCTGGAAGGACTGACAAACAGTAGGATGACTAGCCTCACTCCAGAAAGGGGCTTCCTACAGCTTGAGCCCAACTCCCTCCCATTACCTAGTCCAGCCTCCCACTCTCAGCACCCCTTCATAACTCTATGAGTGAGAATGTGCTTTCCAGGTTCATGTTTGTCTTCCTTGGATTGATACACTTTGGCTTGCCACTCTTTACCCCTATGACAATGCTGCAGAAAGGTGGGTATTGCTTTATTGGGGCCCTAAACCTTGAAAATACTGAAAAACACAAAAATGAAAGTAAAAGTCACGTATTACCCAAAAAGTAAGAAGTGAAAATCAGTGTGGAAGTTTCTGCTCTTTTAGTTTTCTCCCTGCTGTTCAGAGAGAAGCCTTCTTAGTATTTACTTTCCAGCTTTCTCTTGTGCATACAAACATACACTCATTCACTCATACACACACAAGCACATATGAACATACACACAGTCATACATACACACATGATCACACACTCTAACATATACATAAACACTCATCACACTCACATGTTAAAAACACTGAATGGCCAAAAGATTGTTTGGAGCTATGAAGTACAGAAAAGCACACATTAAATGGGATCATAGTGTACAAAGGTACTTCCCTCATTGTAGTAATTTGATGGGATGTCTGCAGGAGGTTTTCAGTCAGCACATGCTGGTTTACTGCATTCTTTTAATTGCTGCATTCTACAGTGTAAACACACTATGTTATTAATGATAATTAATTATAGTTAAATATTAATAAGGGCTATAATATACATAAATAAAAATTAATAAAATATAATCAAAAGAAATTATAATTTTATCAATATTTTATTACTTCGATGTCAAAGTGTCCTCTCAATATTTTTTTTAATTACACAAAGGATATCCCACTGCAGAGCTCAGCATGCCCATCTATGAAGACTGCTAGTGTGTCCTGTCCTGCTTTTTTCTCATATCTCTGAGCACTCCTGGAGAAGAGGACTAGGGTTACCTGGAAGGGGCAAATCAGTGTGTGAAGTGGAGACCCGGGTAGCAGCTTGGTTGGAGATTCTTCTGTGACCTTCTCCTGTGGGCGAGAACTTGAGAAGGATGAGCAGCCTGCTAACCAGGCAGCACAGCTTTCCAGAGCCCAGATGGTGGCTTTCTAGCCTGTCTGGACCACAGGGAGCAGTCCTCGGAAGTATTGCTGTTGGCTGTTAGGAAGTTGGTGTCCTTAGTAACTTGTGTTAAATAGCAATGAGAGCAGGACTTGGAGAGTCCTAGGAGAGGTCAGGAAGGAGGCCGCACTGGGACCCACCCATTGAAGGGAGTGCTTTCCTCAGGTCACACAGTTGCAACCCCCCAGTGAGTTGTATTGTATTTGCAAACCTTGTATTGTATATAGGCCTGGACAATGTTATTTAAGTAGGATCTGCTGAAACTGCAGCCCCCATTGTGCAATTACCAGAAGGTGAAGGGCTTCAGGCTGATTCCAGAGGCAGAAAACTTACAGGTCTGGCTTGAATCAAATCCAGTGACCAAGCTTTGCTAGAGAGGAGTGTAAAGTGGGCAGCAGAATAGAGATTGGTGGTGTCTTTTTAAGCACTCCCTGCCCTGCTCATGTTGTGCACTTCTTTGTGGTAACTAGGAGGGGACATAATCAGACTCATCAAATTGGCTTACTTCATTGAGTGAAGTGAGGAGGAAGAGTTATAGAGCCTCAAGAATTCCACTGTTCAGCTGAGCTAACCTTCCTTTAATATTTATGTCTCCCCAGGCAAGCATCTCCACACCCTGATTTTAGGTGCAGACTGATTTCCAACAGGCAGCATGGTTCCCATCTTGGTAAAGCAGTCATTTCCTTCCTGTCTGGTGTGCCCCATCGTCCCCTAATGCTGTTTCACCTGTATTCAGAAAGCAGCCTTCCAGCAGCAGCCACTCTGGGCTACTGACCCTGGGTCCTCCTCTTTTTCAGAAAATCCTCCTCACCACCTGCTCTTTCTAGGAATACCAGTGCCCAAGCCAAAGTCATTGCCACATCTTGGAAAATTTCAATCCTTGGAGGGCCTGGAAAGCTTCTCACCACACTCTCAAACGGGCTCTTAAGAGCCCTGTTTGACCTTAGAATCATACACACAATCCCCCTTAAATAATTCTGGTAGTTTCTGCCTCTGCCTCCACCCCCAGAGAGGCTCTTAACACTCCAAGTTGGTACTTTTCCAGCCCCTCCACTTCCTTCTTCTTCCTTCATCCTCTCCAATGCTTCTCTCATCTTGGGTACAGTTTCTAAAACTAAAACTCTTCTGCTTTTAACAGACAAAGGCCATAGAAATATTGTTCTAAGCACCTATGGAGTAGGTTTTGTACAAAGCTCCATGAGATGACCTTGTCCTATATATGGGAACTATGTGGCCTGTCTTAAAATTACCAAGCCTTCCTGAGCAAAGCCAGGAAACGGCAGAAACCTTCAGAAACCCGAGGGAGGGACCCGACCTGGAGAATGAGAATGTCTGCTCATGGAGACCATGGGACTCTTTCAGGATTACCTAGACATGGAGCCAAACAGGGAGGATGGGAAGGAAGAGGTTTCAAACGTAAACTTTGAACATTTTGGAAGAAAAGCACTTCAACAAGACCTAAGAAAATGGGGCTTCTTCCTTTGCGAACTTAGATGTTCTAGAGCAGTGATAGTTCAGGGACCAGAGCTGTCAAAATTACCCACACTTATTGCCTCTCCCTCCAATTAGACAGCAGTTAGTGATCACACTTTCTGATAGGATTTTGGGCAATATGGTACTAAGTCTTATTAAGTATTTGAACTCTGTAAAAATGGAAAGTCGAAGACAGTTGGTATTTAAATAACCTAATTGCCCAGGCATTGAATAAACAGCACCTATTCCTGTGGAAGTTGGCCCACACTGCAGAACTCTGACCTCACAAAATATCCAGAACTTTTAACTGAACGTGAGCAGAGGGGAGGTTGGAGAGAATGATCAAGGGCTCCAATGTCTTTCAACTTTGGCTCACAAGATCAAAAGACTTTTTTGTTTGTTTACTTTAAGACAAGGTCTTTCTTTGTTGCCCAGGTAGAGTACAGTGGCATCAGCCTCGTTCACAGCAGCCTCAAATCCCTGGGTTCCAGTGATTCTCCCGCTTCAGGCTTGCAAGCAGCTGGAAACTACAGGCATCTGCCCTCCAGGCCTGGCTAATTTTTCTATTTTTAGTGGAGACGGGGTCTTGCTCTTGCTCAAGCTGATCTTGAACTCCTGGACTCATGCAATTCACCTGCTTCAGCCTCCTGAGTTGCTAAGATTATAGGTGTGAGCCACAGTGCTCAGCCCAAAAGACTTTTCGTTTGGACTTTTCTCCAGTGTCCTTGAACTTTAAATTACTAGGAGAATTTTGAGCTGCTTTGTCTCCTCTGGAAATTCTTCATAGAAAAGATGAATATTTGGGAGATCTTGTATGTTGGAATTTTATTTTTATTATCATGAGGAATCCAGACACCCCCTATAGCCTGGACACTAAGATCAGCTCAGTGAAATGGTCTTATGTGTTGGATTAAAACATGATGAAGTAATCTGCTTAATCTTTTTTTTTTTTTCCTCACTTGACCTTACTAATTAGTCTGTGTGTCTTGAAACGGTTAGCCACAGATTTATGGGTTTTTAAATTTTTTCTCATCTGGGAGGGTGGTGCAAGAGGGGCACTAGAGGCAGCTTTCATCAGAAGTGCCCGTCTAGAAGGAGGAAAACTGTACTGAAGCAATTTTGGAGTAGTTGAAATTGGGGGTTAGATCTAAAGGAGAAAAACAACCCAGCTGAGACAAACTGCAAGGGCAAAGATGAGAAAAAGGAAGGGATAGATCAGAGGAAAGTTATGGAGTGGACCAGGCTGGAGGAGCCCAGAGAATAGAAGGGTAAGAGGAACCCCACCCCCACTTGGGGGGGCTCTCTGCAAACAATGAAACACAGGATCTCTCACCCCACAGGAGGCTTCCATGAAGGACAAATTAGTCCCAGTTTTCCTGCACCTAGGGATACCCTTCTCTGGGTTCCCATCCAGACTGTTATAATAGTGAGCAATTTTGGGCAACCTGTGTGATCCTTAGTCAGCCATAGGAGGAAAGAGAAATAGGCCCTGCATCCCCAATATGTCTGGCAGGATCTTGGAGGGACCTCTTCTTTGGTTGCCTGACAGATTGCTCCCTACAGAGGCCTGATTCCCAGTGTCCAGGACAGTTGCAGAACTAGCTGGGCTCAGATAGCGTGGAGGGGTTGCCCTACCCCAAGGCACCAGAGAGGCAAAGGAGCTTTTGTCCCTACCTAGCCCCACAGTGACCACAGAAGCAATGTTACAAAGGTCACTTTCTCTGTCAGTGGCAACTGGTGGGATCCTTAGTTGGCCATGGAAGGAAAGCGAGATAGGCCTTGCATCCCTAACATGTCTGGTAGGGACCTCTGCATTGTGTGGCCTGGTGAACTGACTATGCCCTGCCACTCCTTCCTCCTCCCCACTGAAGGAGGAAACTGGCTCAACTACACTAACTCTAACAAGGGGAGATCTCTCCTTAGTCTCCCTCCTGTAAGGGAGGACCTTTCACTACCCTCTGGAGTGGCTCTCTCCAAAATCATCACCCAGCAGGCCCCTCCTGGAGGCTTGGCCCCATCTCCCCTCCTGTCTACTTAGAGAGGGATGATGCTCTGGGAAGACCAGGAAGCAGATGGCAAGCAAGATACCCACTCCCCTAACCACAGGCCAAAGCCTTTCAAATCTGTTGTGGCTGAGACTTTAGCAAAAATTGAGGCTTTTTATGAATCCGTTGGGGTAGGGGATGGATCTTTGGCTGGAACAGTTTGGCTCATGATTTGGGAGCCACCTCTGGCCTAGAAGTGTCAGGAAGATGTCTACCCCCACTCCACCCAGCTTAAGGAAAGCGAGGCCATTTTCAGGGTCCCTCACATACTGCAGCCCCCTCAGGGACCTTTGGGATGCTGTATCAGGGAGGGGCACAGGTATAAGCAAAAGCTCATTTGAGTGTTGTGTGGTGAAGGGGAGTGACAAGCTCCATATCCTATTGTCTCTGGATCAGCCCACCAGTTTTAGTTTCAAACAGGTCTCTGGGGTACTGCCTAGAGGATCCCAACTAGATTATTTCTCAATAACAATTTAGGGATGACCTAACATTCCAGCTTAAAAGTATAATAAATAGATTCTGGGAAGATGGCCTACTAGTAGCAACCCTCAGCAGAGGCTCCTGACCAGATGGAGAAAAATTGGACAGAATCAGACTCTATGAAGCCAAAGGTGCGGAGATGAGCCAAGAAAGAAGTTCAGCAGGCTGTGACTCAAGGAAGAGCATTTAAGAAAACAAATTACAGGAATTCTGGAAGGATAAGAGGATGGTCCTAAAGGATAAGAGGATGGATAAGAGAATCTACTCCAAGAGATTATGGAGGAGAATTTCCCAAACATTGCAAGAGATACAGAAAATCAGACAGTAGACAGTTTCCGAACCCCAGCAAGACTCAATCCAAATAAAGCATCAACTAGACACATTGTGATTAACTTTGCCAAAGTTAATATGAAGGAGAAAAATTCTGCAAGCAGACAGATGTAAGAAAAGCATTACCTACAAAGGGAGAAATATCAGAATGACTGCAGATCTCTCAGCCAAAACTTTTCAAGCCAGAAGAGGATTGTCGTCAACCTTCAATCTCCTAAAACAAAACAACTTTCATCCCAGGATCCTGTATCCAGCTAAACTAAGATTCATTTGTGATGGAGAAATCAAATACTTTACTGACTTATACACATTGAAGAAATTTCCCATAACTAAACTAGCTCTCTGGGATATTCTAAGACGCATCCTCCACAATGACCAGCTTAATGCTCTACCACCAAAGTAAACTCACGCAGAAATTTTTGAACAAAACCCAACTTCCACAGTGGTGAAAGAATTAAAAATGTCCATTCATTTTTATGGACAAAAATGTCCATAAAAAATGGACGTTCAAAAAACATGATACCCAAAACACTACCAGGCTTATCAATTCCCTCAATTAATGTGAATGGTTTAAATTCACATTCCTTTAAAGAGGCACAGGTTGGCTGACTGGATACCTAAACTCAGACCACATATCTGCTGAATACAAGAATCTTACCTTAACGGATAAAAATAGACTCAGGGTGAAGGGATGGACATCTATAATATAGACAAATGGAAATCAGAAAAAAGCAGGAGTTGCAATTTTATTTGCAGATACAATTGGCTTTAAACCAACAAATATAAAGAAAGATAAGGATGGTTACAACATATTTGTCAAGGGAAACACCCCACATGAAGAGATTTCGATAATTAACATTTATGCACCCTAGTAGAATGCTCCTCAATTTATAAAGCAAACCCTAATGGATGTGAATAACTTGATATTTTCCAGCACTATAATAGTTAGACATTTTAACACCCCTTTGACAGTTTTGGATAGATCCTCCAAGAAGAAACTAAAGAAAGAAAAATTAGACTTAAACCTAAGCCTAGAACAAATGGATTTAACAGACATCTACAGAACATTTCATTCTAATAAAAATGAATATACATTCTTCTCATCAGCCCATGGATCATTCTCCAAAATTGATAATATCTTAGGGCACAAGTCTAACCTCAGTACATTTAAAAGAATAGAAATTATTTCCTGTATCTTCTCAGACCACCAGATGAACTCAACAACAACAGGAATATTCTTACTCAAAGTCAGGGAAACTAAATAATCTTAGGCTGAATGAAAGCTGGGTCGAAGATGAGATTAAGAAGAAAATCACCAAATTTTTGGAACAAAATGATAATGAAGACATGAATTATCAAAACCTGTGGGAGACTGCAAAGGCAGTCCTAAGAGGGAAATTTAGGAAGTTGGAAGTTGGAAGATGAAGTTGGAAGCCTTCATCAAGAAAACAGAAAGAGCGGGGAAGCCAACAACTTAATGGGTCATCTCAAGCAACTGGAAAAGGAAGAACATTCCAACCCCAAAGCCAGCAGAAGAAAAGAAATAACCAAAATTAGGGCAGAATTAAATGAAATAAAAAACAAAAGAATCATTCAGAAGATCAAAGAAAGAAAAAGTTGGTTTTTGAAAAGGTTAATAAAAATTGATAAACCCTTGGCCAACCTAACCAGAAACAGAAAAGTAAAATCTCTAACATTGTATATCAGAAATGATAACAGAGAAATAACAACAGACACCTCAGAAATTCAAAAAATCCTCAATAATTACTATAAAAACTATATTCCCAGAAATATGAAAATCTGAAGGAAAGGGACCATACCTGGAAGCATGCCACTTTTCTAGAATCAACTGGAGAATTAGAAATTTTCAATAAACCTATATCAACCACTAAAATAGCATGAACAATACTAAATATCCCCAAAAGAAAAGTCCAGGACCAGATGGCTTCACATCTGAATTCTATCAAACCTTTAAAGAGGAACTGGTATCTATATTATATAACCTTTTCCAAAGCACAGAAAAAGAGGAATACTTCCCAACACATTCTATGAAGCAAATATCAACCTGATCCCCAAGCCACAAAAGGATCCAACAAAGAAAGAAAATTATAAACCAATATCATTAATGAATATTGATGCAAAAATATTTAATAAGATCTTAGCAAACAGAATCAACAATACATCAAAAAATATATATACATCATGATCAAGTTGGTTTTATTCCAGGGTTACAAGGTTGGTTCAACATACACAAATCTATAAATATAATACATCACATACACAAAATAAAAAACAAAGACCATATGATTCTCTCAATTGATGCAGAAAAAGCTTTTGATAATAACTAACATTCTTTCATGATCAGAACACTTAAGAAAATAAGCATAGAAGGGACATTTCTTAAACTGATAGAGGCCATATACAGCAAGCCCACAGCCAATATCTTATTGAATGGAGTAAAATTGAAAACATTTCCACTCAGATCTGGAACTAGAAAAGGATGCCCATTATCTCCACTGCTATTCAACATAGCAATGGGAGTCTTAGCCATCACAATCAGGCAAGAGAAGGCAATCAAGGGTATCCAAATGGGGTCATAGGAGATAGAACTCTCATTCTTTGCTGACGATATGGTCCTATACCTGGAAAATTCCAATATGATCCTATACCTGGAAAATTTCAGGAACTCAACTACAAAACTCTTAAAAGCAATCAAGGAATACAGCAGCATCTCAGGATACAAAATCAATACTTACAAATCAGTAGCTTTTATACATGCCAACAATAGGCAAACAAAAAATATAGTCAAGGACTCTATTCCGTTTACAGTAGTGCCAAAGAAGACAAAATATTTGGCAATAGACCTAACAAAGGATGTGAAAGATCTTTCTAAAGAGAACTGTGAAACTCTGAGAAAAGAAATAGCTGAAGATGTTAACAAATGGAAAAGCATACCATGCTCATGACTGGGAAGAATCAACAGTGTTAAAATGTCCATACTACCCAAAGCAATATACAAATTTAATGCAATCCCTATTAAAGCACCACTGTCATAGTTTAAAGATATGGAAAACAATACTACTTCATTTTTTATAGAATCAGAAAAAAACCTCGAATATCAGAGACAATACTCAGAAATAAAAAAAAAAAATCAGGAGGTATCACATTACCAGACTTCAGGCTATACTATAAATAAATCTATAGTGATCAAAACAGCATGGTACTGGCACAAAAACAGAGAGGTAGATTTATGGAACAGAATAGAGAACCAAGAGATGAACCTAGATACTTATTCTCATTAGAACTTCAATAATTGTATCAAAAACATTCAATGGGGGAAGTATTTCCTATTTAAAAAATGGTGCTGGGTGAGTTGGCTGGAAACCTATAGAAGACAGAAACTGGACCCCCACCTTTCATCATTAACAAAAATTGATTCTCACTGGATAAAAGATTTAAACTTGGGGAGGAGACAAGATGGCTGACTGAAGCCAGCTTTCCACAGAGGCTCCCATCCAGAAGGAGAGTTAAAGGACAAAAATTCAGCAAGTAACCTGGTGGATTTGAGCTGCACTAAGAGAGAAGGTTGTAGAACGCACGTCAACCCCGCTGAGGCGAGCTGCGACCACAAGGATACAAACAAAAGGTACAAAATTCATCACCAAGTGGACGGGAGTCCCCTCCCCCATGGGAACGGCTCAGAGTGCCCCACAAACAACTGGTCAGAGTTCAAAGGTCCTCCCACTACACTCCATGGGACAGACCCCCTAAAAACTGGACCTACTTCCCCTACTAGGGTGCCACGGTGTCCTCCTGCCAGGCATAAAACTGTATAAACTGTATATAGTCTCTACCTGGAATTCTGAGCTCCCAGCGCTCCCCTTCGCTCACACTGGGGTCTGGAGGCCAGTCCCCGTCGGATGGCGGAGACGGGACTGCACCGGAGTGGCAGTTGCCTGAGGCACAGTGCGACAGCCGTCTTTTGGTGACAATACAGCCAGGCATAAAACTGTGTAAATCTCTGTGTGTTCTCTGCCCGCAACCCCAGGCTTCCAGTGCTCCCTGCACTCCCCTCTGCTGTCGCTCCAAGGTCTGGAGGCCTGTCCCCCAGGAGTCTGGACTCTTGGACGATTGTTCGAGGGGTGTAGACAGTGCTGGGCTGCAGCCTGTCGGTGCAGACTCTGGGGTATGGGAGCGGAGAGAGGACGGTTGGCTGGAGGGGAGCTACACCGGAGTGGCCATTGCCTGAGCCTTAAAGCAGCGGCCCTCTTTTGCCAGCAATACGGCTCACTACCGAATATTCTGAAGCCACACTCCCTGTCTCCCTGTGCAACCAGAGACTCTGAGTTTGCCTGAGGCAACTCCAACTTGCAAACCAGGGAAACTCCCAGGGTGGGGCTGACCCAGAGGTCCGCTTTACTAAACCTAAGACACACCTGGCCCTCAGGGGATCGTCAGCCTATAGACAATACAGGAGCAAAGACAAGCTGATTTGGAGCTCAATTCAGCTTCTCTTCTGCAGGGGAACTGCAGAGTTGTTCTGTTCTGTTCTGTCAGTAACATTGATCAGGGGCGAGACTGGACCTGAGTGAAAACCCCTCAACCTTCATCAAGCACCCGAGGTTGTCAGGCCTCACCTCCTCCTGCTGGAGAGAGGGAGAGCGCAGCGGCCTGGCAGACTTCCTTGTGATTCAGGCAGGTACAAACTCTTGGAGTACCGATTCACTACAGGCAACTGGGTCAGCCAACTGCAGGGCTATCAGTGACTGGATGTGAAGTGGTGCAAGGTGGAGAAGGAGGCAGCAACCTTCCCAGACTGATTTATTGGCTGGGTGGCTTCTCCTGACTCCATGCAGCACTGGAGCAAGCCACACCAGAGTAGTCACCAGACCCCTGTGATCCAGTTCCCAGAGACCTCTTAAACTCTCTCACCCAAGACAGGTGCAGATGGAGACAATTGATTTGGACCTTTTTGAACTGAACCAATTGCCTGAGGACATATCAGGTGGTGCCCTGGGTGCACGGTGAAGGTTTGATTTTTCTTCTCCAATTGTTTGCCGGTGGGGGGCGGGGTGACTTAATTGCTGATATTTCTCCACAGCTGAGACTTTAATCCAAAGTATCTGTTTCACTAGGGTGGAACAGAAACCAGCTGAAAACAAGACAGAACCACTTAGCCCCACCACACCAGACAGGGCCCCAGTTTCTCAGGCCACAACACTGTACAGGCCCTCGACAAAGCCCCAGGGGAAAAAATCAGAGGGAGTAAAACAACCATGGGGTGGAATCAGCGGAAAAACTCTGGTAACATGAATAACCAGAATAGATCAACCCCCACAAGGAAAGATATGGCAGATGCAATTGAAGATCCCATTCATAAACAACTGGCTGAAATGTCAGAAATCAAATTCAGAATTTGGATTGCAGACAAGATTAACAAAGTGGAATTAGGAATTCAAGGAGAAATTCAAAAGCTGTCTCAAGAATTTAGCAAATTTAAAGACAAAACCACCAAAGACTTAGACACACTGAAGCAAGAATTTTCAGCCCTCAAAGATATGAAAAATACAGTAGAATCCCTAAGCAACAGAATGGAGCAAGCAGAAGAAAGGATTTCTGACATCGAAGACAAAACTTTTGAATGCTCCCAAACTCTCAAAGAGGAAGAGAATTGGAGAGCAAAAACGGATCATTCTCTCAGAGAGCTCTGGGATATTTCGAAGAAGGTGAATATCCGAATCATAGGGGTTCCAGAAACAGGTGAAGTGCCCTCGCTGGGCACAGAGGCCCTTCTGCATGAAATTATGAAAGAGAATTTTCCAGACATGCCTAGAGATTCTGAAATTCAGATAGCAGACAGCTTCAGAACCCCAGCACGACTCAACCACAAAAAGACATCTCCCAGGCATATCATAATTAACTTCACTAAAGTTAATATGAAGGAGAAAATCCTCAAAGCTGCCAGGAGAAAGAAAACCATTACCTTCAAAGGGAAGAATATTAGAATGACTGCAGATCTCTCTGCTGAAACTTTTCAAGCCAGAAGAGGGTGGTCACCGACTTTTAATCTCCTAAAGCAAAATAACTTTCAACCCCGGATCTTGTATCCAGCTAAACTGAGTTTCATTTATGATGGAGAAATTCAATACTTTAATGACATTCATATGTTGAAGAAATTTGCCATAACAAAACCAGCTCTTCAGGATATTCTCAGACCTATCCTCCATAATGACCAACCCAATCCTATACCACAAAAGTAAACTCACTCAGAAACTTCGGATCAAACTCCAATTTCCACACTGGCAAAAGGATTAAAAATGCCCACTGGACTTTTGAAAAACTCAATACCCAAAACTTCACCACACTTATCAATATTCTCCATTAATGTGAACGGCTTAAACTGTCCTCTAAAGAGGCATAGGTTAGCTGATTGGATACAAAAACTCAGGCCAGATATTTGTTGCATACAAGAGTCACATCTTAACTTAAAAGACAAATACAGACTCAGGGTGAAAGGATGGTCGTCCATATTTCAGGCAAATGGTAATCAGAAAAAAGCAGGTGTTGCAATTTTATTTGCAGATACAATAGGCTTTAAACCAACAAAAGTAAGGAAGGACAAGAATGGTCACTTCATATTTGTTAAGGGTAATACTCAATATGATGAGATCTCAATTATTAATATCTATGCACCCAACTAGAATGCACCTCAATTTATAAGAGAAACTCTAACAGACATGAGCAACTTGATTTCCTCCAGCTCCATAATCATCGGAGATTTCAACACTCCTCTGGCAGTGTTGGATCGATCCTCCAACAAGAAGCTGAGCAAAGAAATGTTAGATTTAAACTTAACCATCCAACATTTGGATTTAGCAGACATCTACAGAACATTTCATCCCAACAAAACTAAATACACATACTTCTCATCAGCCCATGGAACTTACTCCAAAATCAATCACATCTTAGGTCACAAGTCTAACCTTAGTAAATTTAAAGGAATAGAAATTATTCCATGCATCTTCTCGGACCACCATGGAATAAAACTTGAGCTGAGTAACAACAGGAATCTGCATACTCATACAAAAACATGGAAGTTAAATAACCTTATGCTGAATGATAGCTGGGTCAGAGATGAGATTAAGAAAGAAATCGCCAATTTTTTGGAACAAAACGACAATGAAGACACAAACTATCAGAACCTCTGGGACACTGCAAAGGCAGTTCTAAGAGGGAAATTTATTGCACTACAAGCCTTCCTCAAGAGATTGGAAAGAGAGGAAGTTAACAACTTAATGGGACATCTCAAGCAACTGGAAAAGGAAGAACATTCCAACCCCAAACCCTGTAGAAGAAAAGAAATAACCAAAATTAGAGCAGAATTAAATGAAATTGAAAACAAAAGAATAATACAACAGATCAATAAATCAAAAAGCTGGTTTTTTGAAAAGGTCCATAAAATAGATAAACCTTTGGCCAACCTAATCAGGAAAAAAAGAGTAAAATCTCTAATCTCATCAATCAGAAACAACAAAGATGAAATAACAACAGACTCCTCAGAAATCCTTAATGAATATTACAAGAAAATTTATTCTCAGAAATATGAAAATCTGAAGGAAATTGACCAATGCTTTGAAGCACGTCACCTTCCAAGACTTAGCCAGAATCAAGTGGAAAGGTTGAACAGGCCCATATCAAGTTCGGAAATAGCATCAACCATACAAAACCTCCCTAAAAAAAAAAGCCCGGGACCAGATGGTTTCACGTCAGAATTCTACCAAACCTTTAAAGAGGAATTAGTACCTATATTACTCAACCTGTTCCAAAAGGTAGAAAAAGAAGGAATACTACCCAATACGTTCTATGAAGCAAACATCACCCTGATCCCCAAACCAGGAAAAGACCCAACAAGAAAATAAAATTATAGACTGATATCACTAATGAATATAGATGCAAAAATATTCAACAAGATCCTAACAAACAGAATCCAGCAACACATCAAACAAATTATACATCATGACCAAGTCGGTTTTATCCCAGGATCTCAAGGCTGGTTCAATATACATAAATCTATAAATGTAATCCAGCACATAAACAAATTAAAAAACAAAGACCATATGATTCTCTCAATCGATGCAGAAAAAGCTTTTGATAATATCCAGCATCGCTTCATGATCAGAACACTTAAGAAGATCAGTATAGAAGGGACATTTCTTAAACTGATAGAGGCCATCTACAGCAAACCCACAGCCAATATCATATTGAATGGAGTTAAATTGGAATCATTTCCACTCAGATCAGGAACCAGACAAGGCTGCCCATTGTCTCCATTGCTTTTTAACATTGTAATGGAAGTTTTAGCCACTGCAATTAGGGAAGAAAAGGCGATCAAGGGTATCCGTATAGGGTCAGAAGAGATCAAACTTTCGCTCTTCACAGATGATATGATAGTATATCTGGAAAACACTAGGGACTCTACTACAAAACTTTTAGAAGTGATCAAGGAATACAGCAGTGTCTCAGGTTACAAAATCAACATTCATAAATCGGTAGCCTTTATATATACCAACAACAGTCGAGTTGAAAAAACAGTTAAGGACTCTATCCCATTCACAGTAATGCCAAAGAAGATGAAATATTTGGGAATTTATCTAACAAAGGACGTGAAAGATCTCTATAAAGAGAACTATGAAACTCTAAGAAAAGAAATAGCTGAAAATATTAACAAATGGAAAAACATACCATGCTCATGGCTGGGAAGAATCAATATTGTTAAAATGTCTATACTACCCAAAGCAATATATAATTTCAATGCAATCCCTATTAAAGCTCCACTGTCATACTTTAAAGATCTTGAAAAAACAATACTTCATTTTATATGACGAATCAGAAAAGACCTCAATGCAATCCCTATTAAAGCTCCACTGTCATACTTTAAAGATCTTGAAAAAACAATACTTCGTTTTATATGACGAATCAGAAAAAACCTCGAATAGCCAAGACATTACTCAGAAATAAAAACAAAGCAGGAGGAATTACGCTACCGGACCTCAGACTATACTATAAATCGATAGTGATCAAAACAGCATGGTACTGGCACAAAAACAGAGAAGTAGATGTCTGGAACAGAATAGAGAACCAAGAGATGAATCCAGCTACTTACCGTTATTTAATCTTTGACAAGCTAATTAAAAACATTCAGTGGGGAAAGATTCCCTATTTAACAAATGGTGCTGGGTGAACTGGCTGGCAACCTGTAGAAGACTGAAAGTGGACCCACACCTTTCACCATTAACTAAAATAGACTCTCACTGGATCAAAGATTTGAACTTAAGACGTGAAACTATAAAAATACTAGAAGAGAGTGCAGGGAAAACCCTTGAAGAAATCGGGCTGGGCGAGTATTTTATGAGGAGGACCCCCCCCAGGCAATTGAAGCAGCTTCAAAAATACACTACTGGGACTTGATCAAACTAAAAAGCTTCTGCACAGCCAAGAACACAGTAAGTAAAGCAAGCAAACAGCCCTCAGGATGGGAGAAGATATTTGCAGGTTATGTCTCTGACAAAGGTTTAATAACCAGAATCCACAGAGAACTCAAACACTTTAGCAAGAATAGAACAAGGGATCCCATCGCAGGCTGGGCAAGGGATTTGAAGAGAAACTTCTCTGAAGAAGACAGGTGCGCGGCCTTCAGACATATGAAAAAATGCTCATCATCTTTAATCATCAGAGAAATGCAAATCAAAACTACTTTGAGAAACCATCTAACTCCAATGAGACTAGCCTATATCACAAAACCCCAAGACCAGAGATGTTGGCGCAGATGTGGAGAAAAGGGAACACTTTTGCACTGCTGGTGGGAATGCAAATTAATACATTCCTTTTGGAAAGAGATATGGAGAACACTTAGAGATCTAAAAATAGATCTGCCATTCAATCCTGTAATCCCTCTACTGGGCATATACCCAGAAGACCAAAAAGCACATCATAACAAAGATATTTGTACCAGAATGTTTATTGCAGCTCAATTCATAATTGCTAAGTCATGGAAGAAGCCCAAGTGCCCATCGATCCATGAATGGATTAATAAATTGTGGTACATGTACACCATGGAATATTATGCAGCCTTAAAGAAAGATGGAGACTTTACCTCTTTCATGTTTACATGGATGGAGCTGGAACATATTCTTCTTAGTAAAGTATCTCAAGAATGGAAGAAAAAGTACCCAATGTACTCAGCCCTACTATGAAACTAATTTAGGGTTTGCACATGAAAGCTATAACCCAGTTACAACCTAAGAATAGGGGGAAGGGGGAAAGGGAGGGGAGGGAGGGGGGAGGGGGTAGAGGGAAGGGGATTGGTGGGATTACACCAGCAGTGCATCTTACAAGGGTATATGTAAAACTTGGTAAACGGTCTATAAAGCTAGTGAATGATGCCCCATGATCATATCAATGTACACAGCTATGATTTAATAAAAAAAAATAATAAATAAATTAAAAAAAAAGATTTAACCTTAAGACATGAAACTATAAAAATACTAGAAGAGAGTGCAGGGAAAACGCTTGAGGAAATTCGACTGCGAGAATATTTTATGAGGAGGACATCCCCAGGCAATTGAAGCAACACTAAAAATACATTACTGGGATCTGAGCAAACTAAAAAGCTTTTGCAAAGCCAAGAGCACAGTAAATAAAGCAAACAGACAACCTTCAGAATGGGAGAATATTTTCGCAGGTTATGCTTTTGACAAAGGTCTGATAACTAGAATCCATAGAGAACTCAAACTAATCAATAAGAAAAGAACAAATAACCCCATTTCTATGTGGGCAAGAGACTGGAACAGAAATCTCTCTGAAGAAGACAGGCGCATGGCCTACAGACACATGAAAAAATCCTCATCATCTTTAATCATCAGAGAAATGCAAATTGAAACCACTTTGGATGTCACTTAACTCCAGTAAGATTAGACCACATAAAACAAAATCCTAAAACTACAGATGTTGGAGTGGATGTAGAGAAAACAGAACACTTTTACACTGCTGGTGGTAATGCAAGCTAATATGGCCATTTTGGAAAGAAGTTTAGAGAACAGTCAAGGAATTAAAAGTAGACCTACCATTTGATCCTGCAATTCCTGGTATATACCCAGATGATTAAAAATCATTTTACAACAAAGACATTTGCACCAGAATGTTTATTGTAGCCCAATTCATAATTGCCAAGTCATGGAAACAGCCCAAGTGCCCATTGACTCATGAATGGATTAACAAATTATGGTATATGTACACCATGGAATACTATGCATCCATAAAAAAGATGGAGACCTCACATCTTTTATGTTTACCTGGATGGAGCTGGAACATATTCTTCTTAGTAAAGTATCTTAAGAATGGAAAAATAAAAGTATCTACTATGAAATCAATATATAATCACCTACATATTCACACAAATGGTAAAACATAACTATAGTCCAGAAAGTAGAAGGGAAGAGGAGAGAGAGGGGAAGGGCACGGGGAGGCGGGAGGAGGGAAGTTATCTGGGGGGACCTCACCTAATGTGCATGATGCAATGGTACATTTCAAAACTATTAAGAAAAGACTATAATTGTGATTGATGTGTTAATCAGTTCAACTTTAGCATTTCACATTGTATATTAAATCGGTACACTGAACCCGATAAATGCATCAATGTACACAGTTATTATTTAATAAAAACAGAAAAATAAATAAATTTTTGAAAAAGTATAATAAATATACAAACATACTTAAAATACATAGGAAAGAATCAGCAGAAAAACCCTTGCAACATGAAAAATCAGTGCAGATCAGCTTTCTCAAGAGATTACTAGGAGACACAGCTGAAAATACCATCCATACAGAAATTGTTGAAATTACATAAGTAGAATTCAGAATATGGATGGAAAATACAATGAATGAGATTGAGAATAAAATGAAAAAAGAAATCCAAAAGAAAATCCAAAAACCGTCTCAAGAAATCAGTGAAATTAAAGACAAAGTCACCAAGAATCTGGACATAATTAGGAAGGATATAGTATAGCTTAAGGAATTGAAAGAGTCATTCAAGGAAGTTCAAAACACAGTAGAGAGTTTCAGCAATAGAGTAGAACATGGAATAGAAAGAATCTCAGAAATTGAAGGCAAGACTTTTTAAACTAACCTAATCACTCAAGAAAGACAGAAAAAAAGATAATAAAAGCAGAATTTTATCTGGAAGAGACATGAAACTATATGAAATGTGTGAATATTCAAATCATAGGTATTCTTGAAGGAGAAGAAGAGGGTCCTAAAATTATGGATATTCTACTTCATGGTGGAGAATTTCCCAAGCATTGTGAAAGACCCAGAAATTCAGATACTAAATAGTTTCTGAACTCTAGCTTGACTCAAATCAAACAAAGCATCTCTTAGACACATTGTAATTAACTTAACCAAAGTCAAAATGAAACAGAAAATTCTGCAAGTAGCCAGGAGGAACCAACTTCTTACCTACAAGGGGAAGAATATCAGGGTGACAGTGGACTTTTCAGCTGAAACTTTTGAAGCCAGAAGGGAATGATCATCTACCTTTAACCTTCTTAAACAAAACAATGTTCAGCCCAAGAGTCTGTATCCTGCTAAACTGAGTTTCATTTCAATGAATAAATCAAATCTTTTATATTGACAAGCAAACATTGAGGAAATTCATGATAAGACCAGCTCTGCAGGAAGTACTCAGACCTGTTCTTCACACTGATCCTCACAATGGACCACCAGCAAAATAGACACCAAAAAACTAATGGACAAAGCCTAGCTTCCACAGTGGTGTAAGGTACAAAACTAAGCAGCAGACCTTCAAAAAATAAGATTAACAGAACTCCACAATACTTACTGATTCTCTCAATAAATGTGAATGGCTTGAATTCCCCATTGAAGAAACACAGACTGGCTGACTGGATAAAAATACACAAGCCGACTATATGCTATCTCTAGTAAAGACATATAACCTAGAAGGACAAACCAAGACTCAGAGTGAAGGGTTGGAAACAATATTTCAGGCAAATGGAAATCAGAAGAAATCAGGGGTAGCAATCTGATATGCAGATATAATTGGATTTAAACCAACAAAAGTAAAGAAAGACAAAGATGGATACTATGTACTGCACAAGGGACAAGATATTTCAATCCTAAATATCTGTGCACCCAACTTAAATGCTCCCAGGCATATAAAATGAATGCTAACTGATCTGAACAATATGATATCCTGCATTGAAGGAGAGAAAATAAGCAAGACTGACCTAGACTACTGATGCTCTATGTGTTGTTGCCGATGGAATACCCCAGTACATATCCATATAGAACCATTGTGTTCAATGTAAATGCCCTGAAAGCTATAGTGTGAGACCTCAGTTGTGGGATTAGGGGAGAATTGGGCTTTTTTTCCTAAATGGATGCCTGCAATTATGAACTAGTTATACATGTGTTTTCTCACTTATTCCTCCAAACAATGAAGTTAAGTAGTTACTGTTATTTGCTCCATGTCAAAGAAGAAAAATATAAAGCTGACAGAGAGATTAAGTATAATAGCTCACCCTAAATCACACAGCCAGGAAGAGGTGGAGTTCAGCTTAGAACTCTGGTGGTCTGCCTGGCTCCAACTCAAGTCCACCCCTTAGTTTTCCTTCTAGGTATACTAATTCTTTTTTTTTTTTTTTATTGTTGGGGAATCATTGAGGGTACAATAAGCCAGTTACACTGATTGCAATTGTTAGGTAAAGTCCCTCTTGCAATCATGTCTTGCCCCCATAAAATGTGACACACACTAAGGCCCCACCCTCCTCCCTCCATCCCTCTTTCTGCTTCCCCCCCATAACCTTAATTGTCATTAATTGTCCTCATATCAAGATTGAGTACATAGGATTCATGCTTCTCCATTTTTGTGATGCTTTACTAAGAATAATGTCTTCCACTTCCATCCAGGTTAATACGAAGGATGTAAAGTCTCCATTTTTTTTAATGGCTGAATAGTATTCCATGGTATACATATACCACAGCTTGTTAATCCATTCCTGGGTTGGTGGGCATTTAGGCTGTTTCCACATTTTGGCAACGGTAAATTGAGCTGCCATAAACAGTCTAGTACAAGTGTCCTTATGATAAAAGGATTTTTTTCCTTCTGGGTAGATGCCCAGTAATGGGATTGCAGGATCGAATGGGAGGTCTAGGTTGAGTGCTTTGAGGTATCTCCATATTTCCTTCCAGAAAGGTTGTACTAGTTTGCAGTCCCACCAGCAGTGTAAAAGTGTTCCCTTCTCTCCACATCCACGCCAGCATCTGCAGTTTTGAGATTTTGTGATGTGGGCCATTCTCACTGGGGTTAGATGATATCTCAGGGTTGTTTTGATTTGCATTTCTCTAATATATAGAGATGATGAACATTTTTTCGTGTGTTTGTTAGCCATTCGTCTGTGGTCTTTAGAGAAAGTTCTATTCATGTCTCTTGCCCATTGATATAAGGGATTGTTGGCTTTTTTCATGTGGATTAATTTGAGTTCTCTATAGATCCTGGTTATCAAGCTTTTGTCTGATTGAAAATATGCAAATATCCTTTCCCATTGTGTAGGTTGTCTCTTTGCTTTGGTTATTGTGTCCTTAGCTGTACAGAAGCTTTTCAGTTTAATGAAGTCCCATTTGTTTATTTTTGTTGTTGTTGCCATTGTCATGGCAGTCTTCTTCATGAAGTCTTCCCCCAGGCCAATATCTTCCAGTGTTTTTCCTATGCTTTCTTTGAGGATTTTTATTGTTTCATGCCTTAAATTTAAGTCCTTTATCCATCTTGAATCAATTTTTGTGAGTGGGGAAATGTGTGGGTCCAGTTTCAGTCTTTTACATGTAGACATCCAGTTCTCCCAACACCATTTATTGAATAGGGAGTCATTCCCCCAAGGTAAGTTCTTGTTTGGTTTATCAAAGATTAGGTAGTTGTAAGATGTTAGTTTCATTTCTTGGTGTTCAATTTGATTCCAAGTGTCTATGTCTCTGTTTTTGTGCCAGTACCATGCTGTCTTGACCACTATGGCTTTGTAGTACAGACTAAAATCTGGTATGCTGATGCCCCCAGCTTTATTTTTGTTACTAAGAACTGCCTTAGCTATACGGGATTTTTTCCGATTCCATACAAAACGCAGAATCATTTTTTCCAAATCTTGAAAGTATGATGTAGGTACTTTGATAGGAATGGCATTGAATAGGTAGATTGCTTTGGGAAGTATAGACATTTTAACAATGTTAATTCTTCCCATCCATGAGCATGGTATGTTCTTCCATTTGTTAATATCCTCTGCTATTTCCTTTCTGAGGAGTTCATAGTTTTCTTTATAGAGGTCCTTCACCTCCTTCGTTAGGTATATTCCTAGGTATTTCATTTTCTTTGAAACTATGGTGAAGGGAGTTGTGTCCTTAAGTAGCTTCTCATCTTGACTGTTATTGGTGTATACAAAGGCTACTGACTTGTGGACATTGATTCTATATCCTGAAACATTACTGTATTTTTTGATGACTTCTAGGAGTCTTGTGGTTGAGTCTTTGGGGTTCTCTAAGTATAAGATCATGTCGTCAGCAAAGAGGGAGAGTTTGACCTCCTCTGCTCCCATTTGGATTCCCTTTATTTCCTTGTCTTGCCTAATTCTATTGGCTAGAACTTCCAGCACTATGTTGAATAGTAAAGGTGACAGAGGACAACCTTGTCTGGTTCCAGTTCTAAGAGGAAAAGCTTTCAGTTTTACTCCATTCAGTAAAATATTGGCTGTGGGTTTATCATAGATACCTTCAATCAGTTTTAGAAATGTGCCACCTATGCCTATACTCTTCAGTGTTCTAATTAGAAAAGGATGCTGGATTTTATCAAATGCTTTTTCTGCATCTATTGAGAGGATCATATGATCTTTATTTTTGCCTCTGTTAATATGGTGGATAATGTTTATGGACTTGCGTATGTTAAACCAGCCTTGCATCCCTGGGATGAAGCCTACTTGATCATGATGAATGACTTTTTTGATGATAAGCTGTAATCTATTGGCTAGGATTTTGTTGAGAATTTTTCCATGTATGTTCATGAGTGAGATTGGTCTGAAATTCTCCTTTTTGCTTGGGTCTTTTCCTGGTTTTGGTATCAGGGTGATGTTTGCTTCATAGAATGTGTTGGGGAAGATTCCTTCTTCCTCAGTTTTTTGGAATAATTTCTGCAGTACAGGAATAAGCTCTTCCTTGAAGGTTTGATAGAATTCTGGAGTGAAGCCTTCTGGACCAGGGCATTTTTTAGTTGGAAGCTTTTTTATTGTTTCTTTGATCTCAGTGCTTGAAATTGGTCTGTTCAGGAGGTCTATTTCTTCCTGGCTAAGTCTAGGGAGAGGGTGTGATTCCAAATATTGATCCATTTCCTTCACATTGTCAAATTTCTGGGCATAGAGTTTCTGGTAGTATTCAGAGATGATCTCTTGTATCTCTGTGGGATCAGTTGTTATTTCCCCTTTATCGTTTCTGATTGAGGTTATTAGAGATTTTACTTTTCTATTTCTAGTTAGTCTGGCCAATGGTTTATCTATTTTATTTATTTTTTCAAAAAACCAACTCCTTCTTTCATTAATTTTCTGAATGATTCTTTTGTTTTCAATTTCATTGATCTCTGATTTGATTTTGGATATTTCTTTTCTTCTACTGAGTTTAGGCTTAGATTGTTCTTCTTTTTCCAATTCCATAAGATCTCTTGTGAGATTGTTGATGTGCTCTCTTTCTGTTTTTCGAATGGAGGCATCTAAAGCGATGAATTTTCCTCTCAAAACTGCTTTTGCAGTATCCCACAGGTTTTGGTAGCTTGTGTCTTCATTGTTGTTATGCTCAAGGAAGTTAATGATTTCCTGTTTTATTTCTTCCTTCACCCATCTGTTATTCAACAGAAGATTGTTTAATTTCCATGCCTTTGGGTGGGGTCGAGCATTTTTGTTAGAGTTGAGTTCCATCTTTAGTGCCTTATGGTCTGAAAAGATACAAGGTAAAATTTCAATTCTTTTGATTCTGTTGATAATTGTTTTGTGTCCCAGGATATGATCAATTTTGGAGAATGTTCCATGGGGTGATGAGAAGAATGTATATTCTTTATCTTTGGGGTGGAGTGTTCTATATACGTCTATCAAGCATAGTTGTTCTAGGGTCTCATTTAAATCTCTTACATCTTTGTTTAATTTCTGTTTAGAGGATCTGTCCAGCTCTGTAAGAGGTGTGTTAAAGTCCCCTGTTATGATGGTATTATCAGATATCATATTGCTCAGACTGAGTAAAGTCTGTTTCAAGAATCTCGGAGCATTTAAATTGGGTGCATAGATATTTAGAATTGAAATGTCTTCTTGTTGTAGTCTTCCCTTGACCAATATAAAGTGACCATCTTTGTCTTTTTTGACTTTAGTTGCTTTAAATACACATGTATCTGAAAATAAGATTGCAACTCCTCTTTTCTTCTGAATTCCATTTGCCTGAAAAATTGTCTTCCAACCCTTGACTCGGAGCTTTAATTTGTCTTTTGAAGCCAGGTGTGTTTCTTGCAGACAACAAATGGATGGCTTGTGTTTTTTAATCCAGTCAGCCAATCTATGTCTCTTCAGTGGGGAATTCAAGCCATTAACATTTATTGAGATAATTGATAAGTGTGGTAGTATTCTATTCGTCTTATTTGGTGAGAGTCCATTGCTTAGTTTTATCTTTTGCATCAGTGTGGACGTTAGGTTCTGTCCTTTGATTTCTGAGTTCTTACTTTGCTGCTAATCCATTGTGGTGGTCAGTGTGCAGAACACGTTGAAGTATTTCCTGTAGAGCTGGTCTTGTTGTGGGGAATTTCCTCAATGTTTGTATATCCGTAAATGATTTGATTTCTCCGTCAATTTTTAAGCTTAGCTTAGCAGGGTACAGAATTCTGGGCTGAAAATTGTTCTGTTTAAGTAGATTAAAGGTAGATGACCATTGTCTTCTTGCTTGGAAAGTTTCATTAGAGAAGTCTGCGGTCACTCTGATGGATTTGCCCCTGTAGGTCAACTGGTGCTTACTCCTGGCAGCTTGCAGAATCTTTTCTTTTGTCTTGACTTTGGACAGGTTCATCACAATGTGTCTTGGAGAAGCTCGGTTAGAGTTGAGGCGACCTGGGGTCCAATATCCCTCTGAAAGCAGTGTGTCAGAATCTTTGGTGATGTTTGGGAAATTTTCTTTTATAATATTCTCTAGTATGGCTTCCATTCCTCTGGGGCATTCTTCTTCCCCTTCTGGAATTCCTATAAGTCGTATGTTGGAACGCTTCATAAAGTCCCATAATTCTGACAGTGAACATTCTGCTTTCTCTCTCTTCTTTTCTGCCTCTTTTACTGTCTTAGTTATCTCAAGAACTTTGTCTTCTACCTCTGAAATTCTTTCTTCTGCATGGTCTAACCTGTTGCTGATACTTTCCATTGCATCCTTAAGTTCCCTAATTGACTGTTTAAGTTCCTTCAGGTCTGCTATATCCTTTTTATATTCTTCATATCGTTCATCTCTTATTTGATTCTGTTTTTGGATTTCCTTTTGGTTATTTTCCACTTTATTAGCAATTTCCTTCATTGTTTCCATCATTTCTTTCATTGTTTTCAACATGTGTATTCTAAATTCCCTTTCTGTCATTCCTAACATTTCTATACTGGTGGAATCATCTGCAGTAGCTACCTCATGGTCCCTTGGTGGGGTTGTTCTAGACTTGTTCTTCATGTTGCCTGGAGTTTTCTGCTGATTCTTCCTCATGAGTGATTTCTTTTATCTGTTTCCTTGCCCTAATTTTCCTTTCACTTCCTCTTGCTCTTTAAGTTCTTATGCCTGTGGACTAAGGGTTACAGGACCAGAAGGGTGAGAAGGTTGAAGAGCAAAAAAAAAGGGGATGAAAGAAAGGAGGACCGAGTGATAAGAAAAAAAGAAAGAGAGGGGGTGGGTATAAGGAATATTGACAAAAAGAAGAGAGGCACAGAAAGAGGTAGACAGGGCAATATAGGTGTACAGTAGGGTACTTTGACACAACCTTAAAGAACCCCACCTTCTGGGGGTGCCCAGTTGCATGGTTCCCTTGAGGTCAGCAGCTCTTTGCTAACCTGATCAGACACAGTACCCCACCTCCACCAAGTAGAGAGGAAAGACAAAAATGCTATAAATCAAACCAAAACAAGAAAACAGAAAACTTTACAGGGATAAAATTGGGTGAAAAACCAAATTATATCGGTAGAAACACTAGCAAAAATGAAGTTGAAGTTATTAAAAAAGGCAGCAATGGGAAATTATAATTAAACTAGGAAAATTGAGAACGAAAAAGGGATCTGTGTGGAAAAGATTGAAATTAAAAAAACAAAAGAACATCAGCAACGTCAAAATAAACAAACAAAAAACCAACCAAAAAAAAAAAAAAAACGAAAAAAATACACAACCAAAAACAAAGCAGTTTGTATATGTTATTGAATATTGTCTGGGCAACACGTGGTCTTCTGGGGTATGAGATGTTAGTCACAGTTCTGATACGACTGGAGGCTGCTGATTTCTCAAACCCCAGCAGGTAGACACCCTAAATCTCTCTTCAGCCTACTTAAAAGGCACTTTGAACTTGTAAACTTGCTGAGCAGAAGCTTTCCCAGCTTTCTCGCTGGAATCGCTGCTGAAGTGGCTATCCACTTACCCAGTGTGCCAAAACTGGTCTCACTCTGCCCCTGAGGGTTAGGGCTGCAAGGCGGCTCAGACCCCACACTTAGGCTACTTGGTTGCTGGGTTACCAGCTCCCACCCGTTTCTAGCTCTGCGACCCTGAGGGCGGAGCTTGCCGGGGCAGATCACTGACAATGGATCCGTGTGACCCACCGCCAAACACTATTAGCTCCGTCTGGCTCAGCGGCTCAGACTGGGGCCCTAGACAACGGCCAAAGTTCTCCGCACTCCCGCTCAGGCCTCCCCCAAGGCAGTTCAACTCAGTGCCAAGTCCAAAGACATCAAAACAGTTCACAGGTAAGGCCTTTCTGGTTTGCAGTCTCGCTGCTACTGAACTTACAGTTGTGGGCGGGTTTAGACGGATTGAACACATGCGACCACTTGCCAGTTTTCCATGGTTTTAGTCCTCCTCTTGGGGTCCAGAAGTCTCTCGCTGACTCCCTGTATCCTCATAGGAGTGATGATAGGCAGTTCCCACCAGCCAGAGATGCCTGGAGTCCTATCTCCCCAGACTCACGGTGCCCAGATGCAAGGAAGCTGTTACTCGGCTGCCATCTTGCTCCGCCTCCTATATGTGCTTTTTCCTAGGTATACTAATTCTAAGCATTCTAAGCAGACTTAATTTTAATGCCTAATTCTTAACACCTGCTTCAAAGTGGCTTTCTATTAATCTGTGAACTCTTGCTGAGCTCTCCCTTACTCATGGCAACTAGCACAGATCCTGGCATAGAGGAAGTAGAAAGTAAATGACGGAAGTAAACTATATAATTCTTATGTTTGGGTAAGAGTCAGTGATTCCTGGGCAGTGCCTGTGGCTCAGTGAGTAGGGCACCGGCCCCATGTAATGAGGGTGGTGGGTTCAAACCCGGCCCCAGCCAAACTGCAACAACAAAAAAAACCTGGACATTGTGATGGGCGCCTGTAATCCCAGCTACTTGGGAGGCTGAGGCAAGAGAATCGCCTAAGCTTAAGAGCTGGAGGTTGCTGTGAGCTGTGATGCCACAGCACTCTACCAAGGGTGACAAAGTGAGACTCTGTCTCTAAAAAAAAAAAAAGAGTCAGTGATTCCTGAAATGGTCTTGAAACATGAGTGCAGAAATCCCATGTATTGGGCTGTGAGATTGCAGCATGAACTTGTTATTTGTCATAACTCTTTGACACAAAGAGTTAGTCTGTTTGTTCCACCAGGGACAGCGTTTACAATTTTGGTTGCCCCCTGAGGCTACTCAAACATTCAGTAATATGGTTGGCATACACTTCTAATTGTTTCCCACGAGGCTCTCTTGCCAAGATACTTTTGTTATTGTTGTTGTTGTTGCATTTTGGCCAGGGATGGGTTCAAGCCTGCCACCCTTGGTATATGGGGCCGGCGCCCTACCCACTGAGCCACAGCACCACCCATTGCCAGGATACTTTTGTATTTCTTAAGTCTCTGTTTAATAAGGTCAGTAAAGTTAATACCCAAGTCAACTGTCACCTCTACAACAAATTTCATGTTGAAAATTCAGGATTACTTTATTGAGCCACATTGTGAGATAATGAGTGACTCCGGGAAGTATATATCGCTTCCTAGAGTGAGAGGCTAGCTGGAGATGCACCAACTGTCATTGACCTTTGTCCCTAGCAAGACAACTGGACTTCATATTACCTGTCTTGGTTTTGCTGCAGCCTTGATTCATGGGCAATGGAGTAACAGTGGACAGTCATAGGGCAACTCAGATTCAGAAGATTCTCTTGGCATAGCCCAGGCCTCTGAAGTCCTTGTCAAGTTTGCCTAGGGAGATGTCTCTTGCGTCTTTCCCAGGTGGACTTCAGAATCTGGGGATCAACCAGTTAGGAAATGTTGATAGTTAAGGAAAAAGAGTGAAATTTAGCCCACACACCTGGTAAGAAGAAATACTCACCTCTGTACACATCTTCATTTTCTACGATACTGCCTGCTTTTTCAGAAGTAGAAGAGAATTACCTGGCATGCATCTAGTCTCCGAAGAAGCAATCAGGAAATAATTCATTCACTATTGATATATACAGCTCTTAGGTCCATAAAACCATTTTAATCTGTTAATATTGAACTCCTCAAGACACTAACAATCAAGCTTGTTGACCTCTGTCTGAAGGAAAGCACTTGCTGAGCAGAGACCAAAGTGATTCCCATCCCACAAGTAAAGGACTACTAGCCAATGCCATAAGTAAGTGAGACTTCATGGCTGTCTGAAGTTTTGTTAAATTCAGGCAAACATGTTATAACTTGGCAAGGGAAGGGTTACCAAAAAATATCATGTTCATCCCAAAGGAAATTTAATCTTAGGAAAAGAAAGTTTTGCTCTAAGTCAGAGCGGGAAGTGGCTCTTGGTCTGGTTTTCTGTACCACTGTCATGAGTGGATTCCTTCAGTGAGTAAGGCCTTAGTACATAGCTAGAAGAAGCCTGACTGATTTGAGTCAGAGGCTCAGTTCATCTTACAGATGCAATTTGGTGATGATTCTATCTTACACTTGAGGGATAGAGTTGGTGGTATGTCATTTTTAAAAATTCACGGCATCCATGGAGTTCACAGTGAATAGTATGTTGAGATTTTTTTTCTTGGAGATGGTGTTGACAATGTTAGAATGGTACAGGCTACTTTTGAGTGCAAAGAGGAAGTGGAGGCTGCTTTCCTCAGACCTCCAGGCAGATTCCGAAGAAGAGAAGGGTCAGTCCACTAATCAAGCACATCTGATGACGTTGTAGTTTGGCTCTGATGGCAACAGGGAGTGACCAATTTCCAAAATGACAAGCCTGCTCTGTGCTATAGGACATAGCAGCAGCCTTTTCACCAAAAGATGGGATTGGAGTAAGCCTGTCCGTGGCCTTTGAATGGTTGTAGTGCTTGCTCTTCAAACCCAAGTATACATTCAGGGCAAACAAAGCCTTTCTAAGGAATATTCAGGCAGAGGTAGTTGCAAATTCTGAATATTTACAGCAAGTCAGAAATCATATTTATGTAACTAAACTTACGAAAAATTCAGATGCTAGTTTAAAATGTGTGTATGTGTGTGTGTCTGAATAGTTTTACAAAATTCTTTGGGAGGAACCCTACAATTATTAAGCATCTGAAAAGCTGTCTAAGTTTATTTTTTCTCCTATTCCTGCTTTAGGATGAAAGTTGACAGCCACCATGAAATGATTAAGCTATACTTGAACCAGTGGTTTTCAAGCTTTAGAATCATTAGAACGAACTTCAAGTCTTGTTAAAACACAGATTTCTGGGCTCCACTCTTAGGTTTTCTGAGTTGGAGGGGTCTGGGGTGAGACCTGAGAATCCATATTTCTAAAAAGTCCTAGAGCTTGCTGATGCTTCTGGTCTACAGACTCCACTTTGAGAACCTCTGGTCTAACCACATGTGTTTTTCTGTGGAAACTGAGATGAGCTACTTGTGATCAAGTTAGTCTTTTCCTTTTTGGTGCCTCCTTCTGTCTAACCTTCCTCATCCTATATTGGAATGGTCAGAATTTTTTTTTAATCTCATAGATAGCAAACAGGAACTAGGGTATTTGCCTTTGTTTCTTCTTTCTCCCCCCATCTTCTTTTTGACTGTCTAATTCCTATTCATTCTTCATGTCTCAGCAGAGATGTCACCCCTTCCTTGATCAGAATTAGTCAGGTAACCTTCCTGGGTGCTCTTTGTATGCCCTTTAACCTACCCCAATACATAATTATATGTCAGAATTGTCTGTTATTTTCTGTCCCTCACATAAGATATTCGAACCTCTTGATGGCATGGTCTGTGTCCAGGAGGTTGCTAGTAGTGAGTCTTTGTATTAGGTAATGAGTTCTTGGTTTCCAAAAACATGAGAATAGAAAGGAAGGTATGGATATAAGACACATGGCAAGGGAATATCATTCTCAGTGCCTGCTCCATATTATGTGTTTGTCAATGTTTATTAAATTAAATGAACACATTAACAGAGTTTGTTGACTTATGTGATATGAAGAGTAAGGCAGAAACTAACATTTGGGAGGTGCTAATACGTCCTAGACACTGATATAGATAGTAAAGTTGAAAATGGTATTGGTTTAGAAAGATATGGGACAAAATAATGGGTTTAACATTGGTCAAGTGGTATTTAAAGTAATAGCAAATGTATACATGGCTATGCACACCTGGAGAAGTGGTACAGAAGATTTATTGATTATAAATTGTAGCACTGTCATTACGAGCATTGACATACGAATCGCACACATCTGTGGCCAGCTTTGTTTCATCCAGCAAGCCTCACCAAGCTCTCATACCTCATCATTCTTGTGCAAGGGAGGTCAATCTAGACCTTGCTGGCCAGAGAGAATATTTGCAACAAAGTCTAGAGCACTTTTGGCCTGGCCAGCAGCCCCAGACACCTGCTTATCTATAGGCAAGAGTCAGAAGGGAACACAGACACCAAGCAGTGCAGTCCTTACTGGCCCACAATGGGTCTCTCCCCTAGATATTCTGATCTCATGACCTTCCCTTTCTCCTTTCTCTTTTCTCTACCCTAAAGAATGATAATGCACTGGCTGAAGAGGTGGGAGGTAAGCATTGGAGGTCTTTCTGTCTCAATCCCAGTGTGGGAAGGGACATGGAACCTTGAGTGGTGAACTTGAGCAAGCAAAACCCAATATTGTTCTGGCTCGGCGCCTGTGGCTCAAGCGGCTAAGGCACCAGCCACATACACCTGAGCTGGTGAGTTTGAATCCAGGTCAAGCCCGCCAAACAACAATGACAGCTACAACCAAAAAATAGCTGGCTGTTGTGGCGGGCACCTATAGTCCCAGCTAACTGGGAGGCGGAGGCAGGAGAATCACTTGAGCCCAGGAGTTGGAGGTTGCTGTGAGCTGTGATGTCATAGCACTCTACCCAGGGCAACAGCTTGAGGCTCTGTCTCAAAAACAAACAAACAAACAAACAAACAAACAAACAAACACCAATGTTGTTCTGACAACCTTTCCCTGTGCCACCACACCATAATCCCTCTTCTCATTCTGTTCTTGAATGATAAGATAATTGGTTTCCACCTGTGGTTAGGTCTCATTTAGCTTGGAGTGGAAGCTCATGGGAGGCTTGTTGGCCAGAAGGTCTGGTGGATGCTCTGTTCTCTCTTCCTCAAACATTATGTTCACACAAGTCCAAGGGTCCAGATCCTTTTATTATTATTATTATTATTTTTTGCTAGAGAACTACCTTTATATTTTTTCCAGCAGAGGATGCAGGGATGGGGGTGGGCCACTGAAACAGCTGGTGGGTTCGGGGATAAAAACTTTGGAGATGAGCTTGTGTCAAGGGCTTTTGTGCTTTAATCAACCGAATAGTATAATCAATGCATTCTTTGTTGACAAAGATCTGATTCAACTGCTTTCTTTCCCCACCTGTAGCTGTGGATAGAAGAAATGAATTACCAGGAAATTGGAAATCATGCCAAAGTGACTGAGTTCATTCTCTTTGAATTCTCCAAATACCCTGCATCCCAGAGTCTTCTCTTCTGGGCACTGATGTTTCTCTACATAGTAACTTTGGCAGGAAACAGCATGATCATTTTCCTAGTAGGAGTCAATCCTCAGCTCCACACCCCAGTGTATTTCTTCCTCAGTAACTTGTCTTTACTGGATCTCCTGTTTTCTACCAGTACTGTACTGCTGATCATGGTGAACTCACTGCAGAACTTCCCCCACCATCTCCTACAGCTCCTGTTTTGCCCAGCTTGCCATTCGAGCCTTCTTGGCACTAGCTGAGTGTTTTCTTCTTGCCAGTATGGCTTATGACTGATTTGTGGCTATCTCAGATCCACTCAGGTACAACCTGGTCATGTCTTCTCGAGTACGTATTGTAATGGCTTTTGTTGTGTGGATGAAAGCCTTCCTACTTACTATTATGCCCAATCTACTCTTTCCTATCAGTTTCTGTGGGCATAATGCAGTCAACCACTTTTCCTGTGAAGTCCAAGCCATCTTTAAATTATTGTGTTCCAATCAGTGTAACCTGGCTTAGTGCACCCTCAATTAATCCCCAACAATTAAAAAAAAAAATTATTGTGTTCCAACACCATTTCCCTAGAGATTATGATGATGGTGTGTGCTGTCATTTCAATGCCAGTACCTTTCATGTTCATCTTTATCTCTTACTTTTTTATTCTCAAGGCTGTCTTAAGAATGCACCAAACTAAGGCCAAGCTTAAAGCCTTTTCTAGATGTGGCTCTCACTTGGTCATGGTCACCATCTACTTTGGGACACTAATATATATTTATATGAGACCACAGATGAAAAATTCCCAAGATATAGATAAAATTGTCTCTATATTTTATGCAGCAGTGACCTAAATGCTAAATCCCTTTATCTACACCCTGAGAAATAAGGATATAAGACTGCTCTCAGGAAAGTAACTTGTGGGGCTAATGACTCGAGCACACAATAGCATGCTGGGTAATAGGACAGTGCAAGGGCTTGAGCTGCCCTGGCCAATTTGTATCTGTGAATGGATTTTGGAAATGGGAAATAAATCATACCAAGAGCAGGATTCAATGACGAAAATATAGAAGTGCTTTGTGTCACATGAATCTTAAATAAACATAAAATGCAATCTACACAGAAAGAGCAAGGTTTGAAATGTATATAACAGAAAAGTAATCAATAGTCTGTATGTATATAACCTCTTGAAAATCATTAAGGCAGAAAATAAACACTCTAATAAGAAAATGGTTAAAGGGCATAGACACACAATTTAGTAAAGAAGAAATAAACATTCACACTTATGCAACAAAATATCACTTTTCACTTCACATATTAACAAAAACATAAAAACATTTATAGCATATAGTGTTGGTGAGGATTTGGGGAAACATTATTGGAGAGCCTGTAAATTTGTACAGCCTTTCTGGAGAGGGAGCCCTTAGCTGGCAGTCATCTTGTCCTCTGCATTTGCTGCTCTGGGAGCACTGGAACAGGTATGCAAGGCCAGTGACTCTGAAAAATATCCAACCCAGTATAAGATGTCAACCTCTGCTTTTCACAGACTCCCACAGACTGTACATTTGAGGTGCTTGCCCCTGCACCCTTCCAGACATTAAGAGAACCTTGGGGGAAATGGTGGTTTCTCCCCAAAGGCAACTCCTTCACCTCTGCCCTCTTTATGAGGAAGCTGTAGAATGGGCTTCTTTGAAAAGGCACCTCTTGAAAATTCCTGCAGTGAGGTAGTTGGTCCTGAACATGTGGCCCTCTTTATTTAGAGGGGGAGTTATTTTGAAGATCTTTTTTTCACACCTGTAGACCTTGGTCATCAATTACCAGAAAATAAGAAAAACTCACTTTGACATCTCATCTCATCATGCCACCTCAATGTGTCTACACCACAGAAATGCTCATAGATTTATGTAATAGTTAGGTGCAAGAATGTTTACTAAAGCAGTCTTTGGATTTGTGGGAATTTTGAATAAAAGTCTCCAGTGTCCTTCAATTGACCAGTGTTTAAATAAATCCATATTATAAATAATATCCATATTATGAAACATTGCGAAGCTTTGGTATCCCCACTCTATGAGTCTCTTATTCTTTTAAGACCAGAAAGTCTCTTAGCTATTGGACATATTCTTTTCATAATGATGACTGATATGTAAGATGGGTGACCATGACACATCTTAAGGCCTAGGATCAAATTAGCACTTTGTTACTTTCATCCACATTCCATTAGCTAAAGGTAGTCACACAATCAAGCTCAATATCAGTGGGGCTGTCCTCAAAGTCATGTGGCTAAAGGTATGGATGAAGATGAAGATTAAGAATTGAAAAAAATACTACAATCTACCACAGAGGGCTAGGCAGTGCTAGGGCATGGGCAAGGAGTCTGGAAACTTTACATGTGTTGGAGGAAAAAAACAAATATATACTCAATTCTACCACTGTGGGAAGTGGGTATAGTTGATGACTCTGGCTAGCAGTCACCATCACCTGTTGGGCCACAGTCAGTTGTCTACTGGGTTGTGAGGTAATAAGTAACCCTCCATAGCATGAAATCTATTGTTATACTGTTTTCAGGAACACTTATGTTACAAGAGGAAGAAACCACCTCTATCCAGGTCATCTATTTGGACTTCATGGGCAAAGGTGGTGGAGAGAACAAGCTTTGAGGAGAGTGAGGGCAGCATAGATATTCAAATTACACTGGGGTACTGAATTTATAATGGTGACAATCTCTCTGGTTATCTCCTCCAGCCATGCACCACAGCTTAAAAGCAAGAATGGAGAAAAGAGATGGTCAGATTAATTTTGGCTTGGGGACTTGTGATTGAAGGTCTAGGGATGCAGCAATTGTGTTCCCAGTTCTTAGAAAGGTGTCTTGATGAGGACCAAGAACAGGGAGCATGAAAGTAATGAAGTGAAATAACTAAAGTATCAGGGAGTTGTGTTGACAAAGCAATAGCATTTTCCAATTTATTTTGAAAAAAATTAAAACATAAAAAGAAGGTAAAAATTGGCCATAATCATTCCATTTTAAAAATGATCCTATAAAGCAGTGAAAATCTGTCCACTCACTTTCCAGAGAAACCATGGGTAACACAACACATTTTGATCATGGTAGAGAAATAACCAAAGAAAAAGAAAGAGCCATAATTCTTATAAAGATTGATTTTAGCTGGTTTAGGGAGAAAGAGATTTATTACAGTGGTGTTTCTTAAAATTGTATTGGTTATTTATTTTTTTTTTCTGGTTCCATACGAAACAAAGACTACTTTTTCCAGTTCTTCAAAGTATGACATTGGTGCTTTGATGAGGATTACACTAAATCTGTAGATCGATTCTGGTAGTACAGATATTTTAATAATGTTGACTCTTTCCAGCCATAAACATGGTAAGTCCTTCCATTTGTTAACATCTTCTGTTATTTCTTCTTCTTTTTTCTCTTAACAATTTTTTGATTAAATCATATATGTGTACATGAATGCATTTATGGGGTACAATGTGCTGATTTTATATACAATTTGGAATGCTTACATCAAACTGGTTAATATAGCCTTCACCTCACTTACTTAATTATTGTGTTAAGATATTTATATTCTACTCTTAATAGATTTGACATATACCCTTGCAATATGTACCATAGATGAGGTCCCACCGATTACCCTCCCTCCATCAAACCTCTCCCTCCCCTCCCATCCCCTTCCTTTTCCCTCCTTCATCCTGGGCTATCGTTGTGTTTTATCATTTGTATGGAAGTGTGGGTAATTATATATTGGTTTCATAATAGTACTGAGTACATTGGATACATTTTCTTCCATTCTTGAGATACTATACTAAGAAGAATATGTTTCAGCTCCATCCATGTAAACATAAAAGACATAAAGTCTCCATCTTTCTTTAAGGCTGCATAATATTCCATGGTATATTAATTAATGTTTGTTAATCCATTCATGGGCAAATGGGCACTTGGGTTTCTTCCATGACTTGGCAATTATGCATTGGGCTGCAATAAACATTCTGGTGTAAATGTCTGTGTTGTAAAGAGATTTTTGGTCTTCTGGATAGATACCTAGTAGAGGAATTGCAGGATCAAATGGCAGGTCTACTTTTAGGTCCCTCAGTGTTCTCCAAACTTCTTTCCAAAAGGAATGTATTAGATTGCATTCTCACCAGCAGTACAGAAGTGTTCCCTTTTCTCCACATCCATGCCAACATCTGTAGTTTTGGGATTTTATGATGTGGACCACTCTTAATGGAGTTAGATTATATCTCAAAGTGGTTTCAATTTACATTTCTCTGATGATTAAAGACAAAGAGCATTTTTTCACGTGTCTGTAGGCCATATGCCTGTCCTCTTCAGAGAAGCTTCTGTTCAAGTCTCTTGCCCACAATGAAATGGGATCACTTGTTCTTTTCTTATTAATTAATTTGACTTCTCTGTGGATTCTGGTTATCAAACCTTTGTCAGAAACATAACCTGTCTGCTTGCTTTACCTACTGTGTTCTTGGCTGTGCAGAAGCTTTTTAGTTTGATCAAATCCCAGAAATGCATTTTTGGTGTTGCTTCAATTGCCTGGGGGTCCTCCTCATGAAATATTCTCCCAGGCCAATTTCTTCAAGTATTTCCCCTGTGCTCCTCCAAGTCTCTTTATGTTTCATGTCTTAAGTTTAAATATTTTATCCAGTGAGAGTCATTTTTTGTTAATGGTGAAAGGTGTGGGTCCAGTTTCAGTCCTCTACAAGTTGCCAGCCAATTCACCCAGTACCATTTGTTAAATAGGGAATCTTTCCCAAACTTATGTTTTGACAGGCTTATCAAAAATCAAATGACAATAAGTGTCTGGGTTCTTCTCTTGGTTCTCTATTGTGTTCCATACATCTACCTCTCTATTTTTGTGCCAGTACCAAGCTGTTTTGATCACTATAGATTTATAATATAGCCTGAAGTCTGGTAGCGTGATACCTCCTGATTTTTTTTTTTATTTCTGAGTAATGTCTTGTTTTTTTCTGATATTATATAAAACAAAGTAGTATTTTTTCCAGATCTTTAAAGTATGACAGTGGTGCTTTAAAAGGGATTGCATTAAATTTGTATATTGCTTTGGATAGTATAGACATTTGAACAATGTTGATTCTTCCCAGCCATGAGCATGGTGTGCTTTTCCATTTGTTAACATCTTCAGCTATTTCTTTTTTCAGAGTTTCACAGTTCTCTTTATAGAAATATTTCACGTCCTTTGTTAGGTCCATTGCTAAAAATTTCATCTTCTTTGGCACTACTGTAGAAAGAATAGAGTCCCCGACTATATTTTCAGCTTGCCTGTTGTTGGTATACATGAAAGATACTGATTTGTAAGTATTGATTTTGTGTCCCGAGATGCTGCTGTATTCCTTGATCACTTCTAAGAGTTTTGTAATTGAGTCCCTGGGGTTTTCCAGGTATAAAATCATATCGTCTGCAAAGAGTAAGAGTTTGATCTCCTCTGACCCCATTTGGATACCCTTGATTGCCTTCTCTTGCCTGATTGCAATGGCTAAGACTTCCATTACTATGTTGAATAGCAGTGGAAACAATGGGTATCCTTGTCTCGTTCCAGATCTAGGTGGAAATATTTTCAATTTTATTCTATTCAATATGATATTGGCTGTGGGCTTGCTGTATATGGCCACTATCAGTTTAATAAATGACCCATCTAAGCCTATTTTCTTAAGTGTTCTGATCGTGAAAGGATACGGGATATTATTAAAAGCTTTTTATGCATCAATTGAGAGAATCATATTGTCTTTGTTTTTTATTTTGTTTATGTGATGTGTTATATTTGTAGATTTACATCTGTTGAATCAACCTTGAGACCCTGGGATAAAAACCAACTTGGTCATGGATTATAGTTTGTTTGATGTGTTGCTGAATTCTGTTTGCTAGGATCTTATAAATATTTTTGATTCAATATTTATTAATGATATTGGTCTATAATTTTCTTTCATTGTTGGGTCTTTTCCTGGTTTGGGGATCAGGGTGATATTTGCTTCATAGAATGTGTTGAGAAATATTCCTTCTTTTTCCATGTTTTGGAAAAGGTTATGTAATATAGGTACTAGTTCCTTGTTAAAGGTTTGGTAGAATTCTGATGTGAAGCCATCTGGTCCCAGACTTTTCTTTTTTGGGGAAATTTTGTATAGTTGATGCTATTTCAGTGCTTGATATAGGTCTATTCAACATTTCCAATTCTTTCTGGCTGAGTCTAGGAAGGTGGCATGCTTCCAGGCATTAGTCTATTTCCTCAAGATTTTCATATTTCTGAGGGTAGAGTTTTTTGTAGTATTCATTAAGGAATTTTTGAATTTGTGAGGTGTCTGTTGTTATTTCTTCTTCATCGTTTCTGATTGATGATATTAGGGACTTTACTTTTCTGTTTCTGGTTAGGTTAGCCAAAGGTTTATCAATTTTGTTAATCTTTTTAAAAAACCAATTTTTTTGATTCATTGATCTTCTGAATGATTCTTTTGTTTTCAATTTCATTTAATTCTGCTTTAATTTTGGCTATTTCTTTTCTTTTCCTGGGCTTGGGGTTGGAATTTTCTTCCTTTTCCAGTTGCTGGAGATGTCCCAGTAAGTTGCTGATTTCTTCTCTTTCCGTTCTCTTGATGAAGGTTTGCAATGCTATAAATTTCCCTCTTAGAACTGCATTTGCAGTATCCCACAGGTTTTGATAATTTGTGTCTTCATTGTCATTTTGTCCCCCAAATTTGGTAATTTCTTTCTTAATCTCATCTTTGAGCCAGCTATCATTCAGCATAAGGTTATTTATTTTCCATGACTTTGTTTGAGTATGAAGATTCCTGTTGTTGTTGAGTTCAACTTTCATTCCATGATGGTCCAAGAAAATACAAGGGATAATTTGTATTCTTTTAAATGTGGTAAGGTTAGACCTGTGACCTAAGATGTGATCAGTTTTGGAGGATGTTCCATGGGCTGATGAGAAGAAAGTGTGTTTAGTTTTGTTAGAATGAAATGTTCTGTGGGGAAAGGAGGGGGGAGGTTAGGGTGGAGGGAGGGTGATGGCTGGGGCCACACCTATGGTGTATCTTAGAATGGGTACAGGTGAAACTTACTAAAGGCAGAATACAAATGTCTACATACAATAACTAAGAAAATGCCATGAAGGCTATGTTGAACAGTTTCATGAGAATATTTCAGATTGTATATAAAACCAGGACATTGTACCCCTTGATTGCACTAATGTACACAGCTATGATTTAACAATAAAAAAAAAAGAAAGAAATGTTCTGTAGATATCTGTTAAGCCCATTTGTTATAGGGTCAAGCTTAAGTCCAATATTTCTTTATTTAGTTTTTTTTCTTGGAGGATCTATCCAACACTGCCAAAGGGGTGTTAAAATCCCCAACTATTATGGTGCAGAAGATATCAAATTGTTCATGTCTGTTAGGGTTTCCTTTATAAATTGAGGAGCATTCTGGTTGGGGGCATAAATGTTAATAATTGAAATCTCTTCATGTTGAGTGTTTCCCTTGACAAATATGAAGTGACCATTCTTATCTTTCTTTACCTTTGATGGTTTTAAGCCTATCGTATCTGTGAATAAAATTGCAACCCCTGCTTTTTTCTGATTTCCATTTGCCTGAATTATATATGTCCATCCCTTCACCCTCAGTCTATTTTCATCCTTTAAGGTAAGATGAGATTATTGTATGCAGCATATATCTGGACTGAGTTTTTGTATCCAGTCTGCCAATCTGTGCCTCTTTAGAGGACAATTTAAGCCATTCACATTAATTGAGAGTATTGATAAGCATGGTAGTGTTTTGGTTGTTATGTTTTTCACATGTCCAGTGGATATTTTTAATCCTTTCACCATTATGGATGTTGGGTTTTATTCAAGGCTTTCTGGGTGAGTTTACTTTTATGGTAGACCATTAAGCTGATAATTATGTAGGATGGGTCTGAGACTATCCTGGAGAGCTGGTTTAGTTATGGCAAATTTCTTCAATGTGTATAAATCTGTAAAGTATTTGATTTCTCCATGACAAATGAAACTCAGTTTAGCTGGATACAGGTTCTTTGGCTGAAAGTTGTTTTGTTTTAGGAGATTGAAGGTCCATGACCATTCTCTTCTGGCTTGAAAAGTTTCAGCTGAGAGATCTGCAGTCATTCCAATATTCTTCCTCTTGTAGGTCATACTTTTCTTACATCTGGCTGCTTGCAGAATTTTCTCCTTCATATCCACTTTGGCAAAGTTAATTACAATGTGTCTAGGAGATACTTTAGTTGGATTGAGTCGTTCTCTGGTTCTGAAACTGTCTGCTATCTGAACTTCTGTATCTCTTGCCATGCTTGGGAAATTCTCCTCCATTATATCATGGAGTAGAGCATCAGAACCTTTAGGACCATTGTCTTCTCCTTCAGGAATTCCTATAAGGCAAATGATTGCTCTTTTGGCGTGGTCTCACTCTCTCAGGGAGTGATATGTTTTTGCTCTCCACTTCTCTGCCTCTTTGAGCATTTGAGAACATTCAAAAGCTTTGTCTTCAACTCCAGAGATCCTTTCTTCTGCCTGCTCCACTTCATTACTGAGGGATTCTACTATATTACGAAGCTCCTCGAATAACTTTCTAATTTCTTTGAGGTATGCAATTTCTTTTTGCATTATGTCTAAATCCTTGGAGATTTTGTCTTTTAATTCATTGATTTCCTGAGACAACTTTTGAACAACTCCTTGAATTTCTAATTCCAATTTTACTTCCATTCTTTTAATCTTATTTACCATCCATATTCTGAATTCTATTTGACATTTCAGCCATTTGTTTATGAATGGCATCTTCTGTTGTGTCTCCTTTGTCATTCCTTGGAGGTTTTGATCTACTCTGATTATTCATGTTGCCAGAGTTTTTCTGCTGGTTCTGCCCCATGATTATTTTTCACAGCTTGGCTAGAGAAGCTGGTAAGGTGAGATTGGATTGAGGGCTCCTGGAGTTGTAGTTAACCAGCCCTTTACCAAAGAGCTTGGAATGGTGACTGTGGCTTTTCCCCTACAGCTTCACAAAGGTCCCTTTAAGTCCTGCAGCCTGAGACTCTGATGACCTGACTGGTGTCATAGGGGTAGGTGGCTCTATCTTGTATTCAGCCAGCCTCTATCTAATCCTAGTGAATAGGTGGGTTGGGGCTGAAATCTGAGCTGGGAAGAGATACAAGCAACTAAGGCACCCTACCCTCCACCACTGAAAACTGGGAGAGGACAATCAGTCCCTCCCACAATGACACAACCAGGGCTCAACTTTTGAGGGTCCCTGGGTGGCCTGCTCAGGTCGAGAGTTCCAAACGAATTGTCCTGGGCAGTGCAATCATTGTTCAAGGGGGAGAGTTCAAAAGGTCTCCAGCAACCAGAAAGCGGGGGTCCACTGGCAGCTCAAGTGTGACTTGCTCTGGTGGTCCATGGAGTCAGAAAGGCCCACCAAGCAAAAGAGTTAGTCCAGGGATGTTGGCACCTCCTTACCCACCTTGCACTTCCACCATGCCCAGCCACTGTTAACCCCTCGGGGCTGTGACCCAGTTCCCTCCAATGAGCAAATGTGCCAGGGATTTGCACCTGCCAGAGTCAAAAGGGAGTCCAATTCTCTTCAGCCATGCCACTGCACTCTGCCACCAGCAGGCAGGGAGAGCTGAAGCCTGACTCCCTCTGGTGCTCATTGGAAATTGGGGAGTGTTTCAGCTGAGTCTGTTCCAAGCCGGGGATTAACATCACAGGGTATGTTTTTCTCCTTCAGAGACTGCGCCTCTGCCCCAGCTACACTCCTCCTCTGGTACCCCTGCAGGGTGAGTTCTGACTCCCTTCAGAGGTCCACAGAATTTAGGAGGTGTCTCTCCAAAATTTGACTGTGGTGGAAGCACTCCAGTATTGCTGCTGCATGGCAGGTGCCACCACCCGCACCTCTGCCCACCACTGATACTCACTTCCATGGTGTCAGACAAGTCACCCCCCCACCATGCCTCTCTCCAGTTCTACTCAACTCAAGTTGTGCAATTGCACAACTGCAGTCCTTGGCATGCCCAACCCTAGCAAAGAACCACCGGACACTCTAGTCTCTGCAGGGGGTAGGCTTCCAGACTGCCAGGCCAGGGGGAAAGGGTGGCCTGAGAGTTCAGAATGGCAGGGAAAATATTTGTTCAACTTTTATGCCAGGCAAGAGAATGCCCAGGTTCACAGAAGAATCTCTCTGGGGAAGGAGTCCCAACCTTCAGCAGCTCTCTCCTGTGGGGTGAAACAAGAGGTCTTCTTTTCCTTTTTTTTTTTTTTTTTAAGGGGTCTTCTCTTCACTGCATGATGCTGTTGAGAGTACACAGCAAGCCACTCTCTTGGGGGAGGGGATGAACTCTTATCTTCTTTGAGATGGGTTTTGTACCTTAAATTTGCTTCCTTGGAGTCTCAGCTTGCCTCAGCAGGGATGATGCACACTTCCCAATCTTCTTTCTCAGCTCAGCTCCCAACGTTCAGCTTTATTTGGTTCATTCTGGCCATTATCTCTCCCTCTGGATTGGAGCTTCTGTTGAAAGCTGGCTCCAGTCATCCATCTTATATCCTCCTCCCTATTTAATTTTTTTTTACACTTCCTAAATTGTTTTCAATTACTTTGTACTCTTGCATATCTGAATCCTAGAACCTTCCCTCCAACCAATGGCATAAATATATGAGGGTGCCTTAGCTGAAAAGAAGCTCAAGAGACAGAATAGCGGCTCATCTTTTATTTTGCAGGAACAAACATTTAAGATTTAAGCATCTGCCTCCTCTAGCAACAAGAAAACAATAGGGCAAGAGTGGTCAGAGGCTGACACAAACAATCAAACAATCAGGCCCCACAAATAAAGTGGCAGGCAATTACTGTGGGAATCAATCCCCCAGGGAAAGATACATCACTTGGATGAGACACCATGTTAGGCTTAGCCCCCTATTCCTGGATGAGACTTAGTAGAAAACAGGGGCACAAAGTGCTGCAGGGTCTGTATCAACAGGGAAACCTGGTCAAGACAGGAGTTGATGGACATTCATAGTTGGCCAGGGTCTTCAGCAGTCATTCGGCTAAAAGTGAGGGGAAAGGAAAATCTGGTCAAAGGTGATAATTGTGCACTTACCTCTCTCTGTTCCCTGCAGGGACAGGCCCAGTGCATCAGTTCTCTGTTTTTAGTCCCTACCCTTTGTGTTCCACTTCTCTATTAGAATGACCCTCAGATGGTGATTAACCCCAGTCCCCTGCCACCACACCCCACCCAGGCTCCTTCTAGAAATGACAGTCAGTATATTGCTGGATAGTACCAGTTCTTTCTGAACCACCCCTTCTTCAAGGGGTTGCACATGTGAGGCCAGGGTCTGGTGCACCATCTCCGCATCCATGGGAGATAGGAAAGACATGGTGAGGATGCTGGTGGAGATCAGGTTAAGGCACCATTTGATACTGACTTTGCCTGTGCCTCAGGGAAAGGAAGGAGAAAAGCACAAACAGCCCTCATGCACAAAGAAGCTGCTGTAAACATGCATGGTGTAAGCCATGGCTCACAGTGAGCTTTCCATTTCCACAGGGGGAGAATAGCAGACACTGAAACTAAGATTAAAGAAATATGTAGGCCACAGTAGAAAGGAGTGGGTGAGAGCCCACCATCAATTCTGTGCCTTGTTTTTTTCTGCAACAGGGTCTTGCTCTGTCCTGTAGTGCCATGGTGTCATCATAGGTCACTGCAACTTCCATCTCCTGGGCTCAAGCGATCCTCCTGCCCTAGCCTCACAAATAGCTGGGACTACAGGCACCCACCACAATTCCTGACTATTTTTCTATTTTTAGTAGAGATGGGGTCTCACTCTTGCTTGGGCTGGTCTTAAACTCCTGAGCTTAAGGAATCCACCTGCCTTCGCCTCCCAGAGTGCTAGGATTACAGGCACAAGCCCCTGTGCTTGGCCAATTTTGTGCTTTCTTTTTGCTTGTCCCCTAAACCTTGCCTATAGCCAAAGAGGAAGTAGCCATTGGGCAGCATGTATGCCATGTCTGGGGCAGTCTAGAGTGACATGGGGCCCTGACTATGGATGGAATATGTAGAATGTGAGAACACTGACACCTTGACTATCCATTTCTAACTGCCTGTGAACAGTTTCCCCCAAGTTGGCCCAGATTCATCAGAACAGATTCATTTGGATATACAACTCACTGTACTGAGTCCTATGTCTATGCCTCTACTAAAACTATGGAGAAGTAGCAGATGAAAGCAAAAGAGGAAATGAGGACAACGTGCAGGTTCTGGCTGAGAAGGGGGAAGACAAGCTCATTTGTGTTGTGTAATAGCTGTTGAAATACCTGTGAGGAGAGACTAACCAACATCAAGCCAGGAGAGAGTCAGGTTGTTGCCATGATAGAGAAGAAGGGGAGGGAGGGGAGAACCAGGATGAATAACCCAATGAGGAGAAGGAAGAGGGATTGGAGCTGTGGAAGGAGGTAATTTGTTCCTGCTGAGGGGGTAATTTTTTCCCATAGTTAGTTCCCATGGTTATGGATGGGAACTAAGAGACCACAGAAGGGCATGGAGTAGGCAGAGTCACATGGTCTCCAGATCTATGTCACTATGGACTATAGGCTTCCCACTCAGAGGGTAGCCCAGGCTTCCAACAGGGAAAAGACAGACCACAGAAGAATCTGAGAAATACTTTAATTTCAGACTGCAATGAACTGGGTGACACTGTGTCACTAAACCTGAAGAAAGAGAAGGAAGCTCTGGCAGGGAGGCAGGGAGGTAGGGAGGCAGTGTGGCAGGCAACAGGGCAGTAAAATAGCAGAGCAGGGTCTTCTGAAGAGATGCTGTCAGGATGGAGGAACCAGCATGGCCATAGCTCCTCAACTCAAAAGGTACCAGCTGCATCTATGTGGATACTGGGTTAAACCTGTCAAAGACAGCAGAGTCAGGCAAGGGATGCCAATCAGGTCAGGCCCTAGCCCTCCAAGATGACCAAGAATGTGGGAAGTGTACAGAATGTGTACCACTCACTTCAAAGCTTCTGGAATTTTTCAATGAGGCTCTGCATGGCCACTGAAACAGAGAGAGTAATTAACTAGGCACTGTAGGCATAGGGAGGTAGAAACCCTCCTCTTACCCCAGGGGACCCACCTGTCACCCAAGTTAAAGGCAGATAAATTTTCTAAAAAGGAACACAGTGTATGAATAATTCTCAAACTTTGGTGCCTATCATAACCTATTAAAAATTATACTCTCCCTGTCAAGCATCAATTAAAGTGAAAATAAATGCAGTTTCTCCAAGTGTGCTAAAATAAGGTCTCTAGTTGCTTGATGACTTGGGATATGGGGAAAAAAAGAGGGGGGGAAAAATGAGATTTAGACTTACTGAAAAAGTGTACATGTGGTTCAAACAATATATTTCTACATGGAAATATAGAATGGATGGATAGATGGAGTAAAAGATTAGCTAAACAGATTAGATAGATTGGATAGTGAGACAGATAGATAAATACAGATAGATGTAAATGCACAGAAAGCTCCAGGACCAGGCCTGCCATAGTCTCTCTCCCACAGGAATGGTGGTTGTGAGTGGCCACCTACACCCTCAGCCCCAGCCCCACACTTCCCCATGTTCTGCACTAAGATACCATGGTCTTCCCGTGTTCTCAGCCTACCAAGTTGATCTTTAAGATTGTCGATTTCTTTCTGCAGCACAAGACACTAGCCCAACAGGTAGGGGAGAAAGTAAAACAGTTAACATATTCTTGCCTCCAATCTCTCCCCAACCTCCACATCCCTCTCTGGCCTCTATCCCCACATTCCAAAACCCAGTGGCTTGACTGGAATGGAAGCTTTAGTAAGAAGGAGCCCTTCCTCCATGAGAAGGAAAGGGTAGGTACAACAAGAGTCAGTTTGACCTGGACTCAGACCCCACTGTTCAGCTTAGAGAACATTACTTGAGGGCAGCACCGTGCTCCAGGTGGCAGCTGCTTCCTTTCATATCTTGGATGGTGAAGAGGTAGACTCTGGTCACCTAAAAGAGAACACAAAATCCAGTTCCCAAGCACAGGAGAGGAAGAAAGGGCATGGCAAGGCCTATGGTGAGACAGCACCACCCTTTGAGGGCAAAAAATTGCCCCTCCTCTGATCAGCAGCTCCGCCCTTTTCTCTAGGCCTGCCTTCTCAGGAACTCTGGCTTAAAGCAATCCCTGATGCACTTTTCTGTGGGAAAGCTATCTGAGTAGGAAGAGAGGTTTGGGAGCAAGGGTGAGGGCCTGCAAATGCCAGAGCCAGTTTTCCCTCAACATCTCCCTCCTTCTCAACCAAATCCTCTAGACTCACCCAAAGATGGGGGCACTATGGGCTTGATGCCTGCCTGGGCCACAGCCATGTGTTGTGAATTTCCTGGAACTTGAGAGGTCTTGGTCTTGGAGTCCGCATTCTTGTCTAATCCATGATGCATGGAAAGATGAGATGGTCCTGGCCTGCTTACTGGAAGCTAAAAAACAAATTTCTGGCTGATTAGGGGTGTGCATATATGTGTGCACATGCACACACACACACATGTGCATGCAGGAGCCAGCTTGAAACAGGGTACAAGGATGGGAAGTAAAAGCCTATATCTTTCAAGCACTTTCTCCCTAGGTCAGCTAGGGATGCCAGGGGGCTCTGAGAAAGCCCCGGGACTCTTCAAGGAAGGTAAGAGAAATCAGAAGCTGTCCAAGCTTTAAGGGGTTGGCCAATCAAAATCAGCTGCCATTTCGCCTCCTTTCCAGACCCAGTTATTCCCAGGCTCCCTATTCCCGATCTCTCTGAGGAAGAGGCAAAAATGTGTAGTGTTGAGAACAGTGCCTGGTACATATTAAGGATCTGATTCCATTAAAGTGACACTGAATTGTCATCCTAATGGCAACCTTAAAAAACAGAAGGAGCACATGAAAAGAGGTCTGTTGCAGGTGCAAATGGGGAAGGGGAAGATGAAAGGCAAGGGGAGGAGGGAAGAATGAGGGTGGTCTACTCACTTGGCTCTTTGGTACTAGCTCTTTAGTTGGGTTGATTTCTTCTGGGGCCACCAGATGGAACTCCTTTGTCCTGCTCACAACAGGTTTCTTCCCAGCATTGTGACTGGCTCGTTTGGACCCCAAAGGGGCCAAGGAATTTTTCTCAGATCTTCCAAGCACAGGAAGGCCAGAAATTGGAGGAAAGGTGGCTGGTCCCGGGGGACATCCTGAGACACAGATCTGGGATTTCCCCCCCAGGACAACTTTTGAGATGCTGCTGCCTAGTGGTTTCTTTTTGGGGGTCACCTTCTTCCTAGGGGAAGCCCGAGGCAGATGGTTGGACTTGCCTCCTTTCTTCCCACTGACCATGCTTGGCATCTTCTCCACTGATGACTTGGTAGGAGAAGAAATGTCGAACTCTCCAACAAACTGCCTTTGCATGGTTGCAGCTAGTGCCAGTGGGACAGAGAAGAAAGCACCTGGGCTCCCAGTGGCTCCTTGCTTGGGAGTGTCTCCAGAATTCTCCAGGCCACTGGACTTGGTTTGGCTTCCTTCTTTGGGGGAAATGCCCACCCTCATCAGCTGTGATTCAGGGAACTCATCCGATGACAAGTCAGAGAGGGCTGGGTCTGAAGGAGGCTGGTCGGATGAAGTTGGCCCCTGGAGATTCACAATGTTATTCAGTCACTTTAACGCCCATAATTCCCCAGCCCCGACTTCCCCCATGCCACCTTCCCTCTAGTCCCTTGGAGTCCCCTCACCCAGGCCTCCAGGGAAAGCCCCCACCCAAAGGGGCACTCAGCCCTTGCCAACCTCTCGCTCATCCCAGCCGTCCCATGAGGACCCCTCAGCCAGGATGCCGTTGACTCCACTGCCCTAGGGCCTCCCACTCAGGCTGTCTTCCCCCATCCTGCTACCCCTTGGAGACCCTCCAACCCAGGCTACCCTGATCCCTGCTGCTTCCTTCCCTGTGCTCTAAGCTGACACCCACTCACTGAGCAGACACCTCATCATCATCTGAAGAGCTCATGTCTGGAGACAGCTGGGCAGCCCCGCAGAAAAACAGCACGATGCTCACTGCTTCCTCAGCCGTACGCGTAGAAGCCGTTGGGGTGGGGGTGGGGCTCCACAAACCTGAAGCATTGCGCAGGTGTGCCAAAGCCCTCCAATCAGCGTGTGCTTCATGGTCCACTCTGAGGACTGACGGTTAAAGAGGCGGTTGGAGGCCCAATGTCCCCTCGGTGAATTTCAGGTTTCAAAGCTCTGGTCCGTCCTCTTCCGTTGCCTCAACTCTAAAACGCGGGAGTAGCTACCTTTCTCTTCTGGGCCTGTGAGGGCTAAATGCAATGGTGACTGTGAAGCATTCCAAGAGGGAAAAGTGTAGTGAGCCTGTGTTCCCTAACAAAGCTAACAACACACTAGGAGGACTGGAGAGGATGTAAACAATTACTAAGCAGGGAGCAACACAGCTCTTCAAAGGGCCAAACAGGAAATAGACTCAGTTTTGAGGGACATGTGATCCATGACAGTTACTCACCTTGGCCATTGTGGTGGGAAAGCTGCCCTGGCATATGTGTAAGTAATCTTCATGCTGTGCTCTACTATATAACTTTATTGGCCAGATGGATTGTAGCCACATGCTGTAGTTTGACAGCCACTGAGTTAATTAAAAGAGGGCATTTCCAATGGTCACTATCACTAATCTAAAGATGCAAACCAATACCACAAATCATTTTTCCCACATTGTATTTGCAAAATTTAAAGAGCATGGTATTACAAGGTTATGAGGGAATCAATGTTTCTGCACACTGCTAGCGCTCATGTAAATTGGAACAGACACTTGGCAAGGTAATCTGTCAGAATCTATGTATAGTAAATTATACAACACTTATTTAGGCTCCCACAACCCTTATAAACACTGTAGATAAATATTAGTTGATCCTATGAACAATTCTATGATTGAAGTATGTGCTATTGTTGCCAACTATCAATGAGGAAACAGGTACAGAGACAGTCAGTGGCTTTCCCAGGGTCACAAAACTTGTCAGTATCAGCAGCAGATGTGAAACAAGGCAGTCTGACTCCAGGGCCTTGCTTTGAACTAAAGGTATTAAAACTTAAAATGTCCATTTTCTCTATAACTGGACAGATCCACTGTCAGGCCTAGCTCCTTGAAAAACACTAGTGTTGCATAGGAAAAGTAAGGAACAATCTAAATTCCCGTTGGTAAGGAAATGGATAAATATGATGGGGCCTGTTCATCCAATGGATTAAAATGCAGCAGTGAAAAGGAATTGATGACACTGTTTTAACTTACATTTCAAAAGCATCCTGATAACTTTACAAAGCAAGGTGCAGAGCAATATATGGCCTATAAATTGTTAATTAAAAAATCCCTCCCAAAGTCCTGTATGTTGGCTGTGGATACATATATGTATGAAAACAGGTAAATGTTTTTTTAAAGGTCTGGAAGTACATACAACAAATATCTAATTCTGGTTGGGGGATGGCAGAGGTTGGGGTGGGGTGGGGATTCCATTGTTTGTCATATTTTCCCTGAACTTACCAGTTCCAAGCTTGCCAGAGCTGACTCTCCTAACACTTGAGGAGTGGCTCTGTCCTAGGTTTCTCTAAGGTCCTTGAGCATAACAATTTCCCGTCTCCAACAGGCCTCTGCCCCTTCCATGCTTCCCTTCTTCTCTTTCCCATTAAAACTCCTGTCCTCACACATCCTATTTTGGTTGATTCCCCAGAGCATAGGCCTGGAATGTCTGAACACCTCTTGCCTGTGGGAACTCAGATGTCTGATTTCCTACAGATCAGTGCAGATTTGGTGCAGCATAAATTCACACTCTCCTATTTCTGGCCGTGTCTGGTTAACTCGCTTCCTCAGCTCTACCATGACTTTGCTGTCAGACATACCTAGAAGGATGAAGAAGGATATAGCAAAGTCTTGTGCACCCAGATGAATGTAGTTTCTAATATACCTCGTGGATTCCATTTACTCCCTCTTCTCCCCACCCTACCACAGAGAGAATCTCAAGGACTTTCTAGATAAAAGCCAGGATTGCCAACTTACCCATTTCCTTGATACCCAACACTGTCTCATCTCTCTGTCCTTGATCTTGGCATATTGAGGACCTGTGCATTTCTGTGCAAGGCCCATCTTTGTGCCTTGCCTTGGGCCCTGTCTCCTATTGCCTTCACTGCTAACTACCCTTCCCCCTCCTAACAATTAGTCTCTCCCATTTAACTAGATCCTTCCTGTTGCTTTCTCTCTTTAAGACAAGAGTGGTTTTATAATTTTTACTTTTTTAGAAGTGACATGTGCACACTGTAAAAACAAACTTCAAAGATACACAATGAAAAGCAAGTTTTCCTCCAGTTTTCCTTGACCTCCAGTCCTCCCCCTCAGCTTATTAACCAGATTTTTATAGATCCTCCCAAAGGTATTCCATATAAATACAAGCATATAGGAATAGATATCCTTTTTTTGGTTATGTACAAGCATAGCAAACCATAGTCACTGTCATTGCAAACCTTGTCCTGCACCTCGTATTTTACACAGCATGCCTTAGAGAGTATCTTACACTATCACATGTAGATTTAATGAATTATTTGTTACATCTGTTCCATTTAGGACACACTACCTGCCATTTCAGCATGGAAGAGACACAGTGTAGTTGGCTGGAACTGAGTATCCAGTTTGTCTCTTCAAGGAATTGCGCTGCATCAGGGATGGTCCCTTTTGCTGGAAGGTTGGCAGTAGTAGATGCATGGGCATTGGTAAATGGGAGTCTTTACTCTTGGGTCTCCATCTGCGTCACTCAGGACAAAGGGTGGCTAGCATGAACTACCTGTTCTGTGCTTCTTCCATAGTGGATTCTTTCTGCCAGGTGTTTGTACACACTTCCTTCCTGCTCCCAAATGTGTGTGCATGTCACAAACCAGCGCAGGGAAGGGGAGCAAACCAGAGTGAAATTGGTGGGGAATGAGGAAAATATAGCACAAGAGAAGACATGGAAACAAAGGATGGGACCAGGAGACTAATTGAGCTGATGGCTACAGCACCAAAGCACAAAATCAGCTTTATCTCTACAGGGTTGTCCAGGGGGGAAGTAGCATAGACAAAATAGGGAAATAGCATAAACAAAAGACATAATTTCAGTCTTAACAGTATAATAGGAAAATGTAAATGACTTTAACAAAGGAAATCATCTTGTTAATGGTTTCTACTCAACTTCGTTAACATATGACAAGGAGAAAGAAGGGAGAGACTCAAGGATCTCTGTATAGATAACTATAGAAAGAAAGGGCTATGTGACTTCTGGCAGAGGGAGCATGAAGAAAGGAAAATGGCTGTTTCGTGAATGGAGGAGAAGCAGTTGGGGATTTATTCTCTGAATGTTCCCCAGGCTATGAGAGCTCTGCCATCTCACAGCCTGCTCTCTACATCTCCTCCTTTCCTATTTGTAAGCCTTAATTCATGAACGGAGGTTTTTAACTGGAGGAATTGTTTGGCTCTGACTCTGCAGAGGACTGGGAAAATATAAAACAAGAATAATATTAAAATTCCTAATATAATTAATGTTATTATAAGATGTTCAATTTTTTCTAAAGGATTAAAAGACTGTAATATATCAAAAATATCTTTAGCAAGTTGAGCATGACCGTAAACATTCAGATGAGCTTCATGTATCGTTTGAATTTCTTGATGAAGTTTTGCTATATCAAGGCTATTATCATTGTGGGACCATATTTCTTGTAAATGATTTTTTACTTTGTTCCAATTCCATTGAGATGCATTATAGAGTTTAGGAATAACACAAATCCATTGGAACTGAGCATGGCAATGTAAAGGCAATCAAGTCTTTAAACTTTGAACTTCATTACCTATTAGACTTACTACTTGTTCCAAAGCATTAAGTTTGGTTTCCATTCTTTTATCTATCTCTTCTTGAAGAGATAAGGCTAAAGAGGTATTTTGAGCCAACGTATTTACAAAATGGGCTGTTCGAATAGACTGAGTGAGAGTCACAGCTGAAGTAACAGTGCCGGCTACTATGGCAATTAATGTTGTGATGCCTACTATGATTAAGCCTATGACTCTTTTTTTATGGGTTATACCATGGTGTGAATATTTACTAAGTTCATTTAAAGGTTTGCATGTCTGATTCATCATACCATGGCTGAAAATTTACAGGTAACATGACAAAAGATGGCTGTTCAATTATAGTAATAGCATCAAATGGATTAATATGGTTAACACAATTAGACAAATTACAATTCAAACAATTTAAAGAAAATCCATGTTCAATTTTAGTTATAGAAATATTACCAACTAGTAAAAGTCTGGGAGGTGAAACACAAGTCATAACATAAAGTTCAAGAGTCATTTTGCATCACTTCATTGGTGGGCTCCAGGACTTCTACTGGCTGAAGGATTACTGCAAGGCACCAGAGATGTTTCTGGCTAACTCTTGATTCTATTGTCAAAGTATTTAGAATCCATTCTCTAGTAGTGACACAATCATTAATGTTACAAGAGCCAAGTAGTCTTCTAGATTATTTCAGTAGTTTCTGATCATCTTCTTTGATAGGGATGCAAATTGGAGTTATAAGGTGATGTCACTTTGTAATTTATAAACTCCTATTCAGGAAGCCAACGAGGACTGTTAGCTGTTCTAGGAAAGACTCAAACATGTCCTCTTCTCCATATTAACACAGGATCAGGCCTTTGTCAGGTATCAGTTAAGGGGAACTTCACAGGACCTCAGAGTATGTAGAGGATGGAGCTTTCCAAAAATGTTCTGCTGCTATGTGACCTAAAGTATCAACTTTTTAAAAAATTTTAAGTGAAAAGAGCATGAGAAGAAGGTTATGTGGAGTTCCAGGATATATCTCCCCCTTTTATAACTTTAGTAATTGAAGTTTAAGGTTGTGATGAGCACATACACCTGTTTTAAGGGTGATAGAAAAGTTGAACAAAAGGAAGAGAAAGTTTCATTAGTGTAAGCAGGACCATTGTCTGTTTAGATTAGTTGTGGGATTTCTAAAACAGCAAAAGTAGTTAAACAATGAGCAATAACATGTTTAGCAGCTTCACGAGGGCGTGTGGAAGTAAAGATGAATCCAGAGTAAGTGTCAACTGTAACATGAATAAAAGAGAGTTTTCCAAATGATGGGAACTGAGTAATAACCATTTGCCAAATTTGACCAAGTAATAGGCCACGTGGATTTACACTGAAGTGAGGAATAGGGAGCTGTTGTGGGCAAGAAGGGCAATTTTAATATTTGGCGAGCTGTTTCATGAGTAAGATGAAATTGAGGTGGAGGGCAGCCACATTTTGATGATGAATAGTAGAAGATAATTCAGCGGAGGATTGAGAAGTTACAGGAAAAGGATGAGTGTGTTTATCAGCTAAAGCGTTGCCTTGAGCCAACGGACCTGGAAGAGAAGAATTAGCTCAGAGGTGTTCCACAAAACATTGTTCTGGGTGTGTACGGATAAGTTTCTGTAAATGAAGAAATTGTTAAACAAAGATTCATCTGTGGTATGTCCAATAAGAGTTGTTTCCATAGTGGCTAAAGCACCTACTAAATATTTGCTGTCAGTATAAAGATTAAAAGAAATCTGGGAGAAGTGAGCGAAAGCCATAATAATAGCACATAGTTCCACACCTTGAGCTGAGGAATAAAATTTTTTTCCATGAAAACTTCATTGTCAATGACCATAGTTGCAATACCTGAAGTAGAGCCATCTGTGAAAACAATAAGGACCTGAGGAATTGGCTGGGAAACAATAGGAGAAGGAAAAAGAAAAGAAGTGATGGAAGCAGATTGAATAATTTTATCTGATGGGTAATGACAGTCTACTTGGCCAGTGAAATTAGCAAAGTCAGTTTGCCACCAAGATGATACTTCCCAGAGCCAGTGTTGTTGGTTAGTAGAATAAGGGACGATGATAAATGCGGGGGCATGTCCTAGGAGTTGCCAAAGTCGTCAGCGACCTTTAAGAATTAAAGCAGTAATTATCTTATAATAAGAAGTTAAAACCTTTTAACTGTTTTTTTTTTTTTTAACCTTTTAGGTGTTGTTCCTAAATGTATTTATTTTAAAGGGCTGAAAGATTGCCATAATAAAGCAGTGGGAATATGAGAGGTAGGGAAAATTAGTAGGTAAACTGGGAAATTGGGATCAACGTGGGTAAATTGTGCCTGCTGTAGGGGCTCTCTCTACTTTAGCGAGAGCTGCGATTGCTGCAGGAGTTAAAGAATGGAAAGAAGGGGCGGCACCTGTGGCTCAGTGAGTAGGGTGCCGGCCCCATATGCCGAGGGTGGCGGGTTCAAACCCAGCCCTGGCCAAACTGCAACAAAAAAATAGCCGGGTGTTGTGGCCGGCGCCTGTAGTCCCAGCTGCTCGGGAGGCTGAGGCAAGAGAATCGCGTAAGCCCAAGAGTTAGAGGTTGCTGTGAGCAGTGTGACGCCACAGCACTCTACCCCAGGGCGGTACAGTGAGACTCTGTCTCTACAAAAAAAAAAGAATGGAAAGAAGAAGGATGAGTTGGACCTTTAAGGATGTCAAAAAGAGGCTTTAAATCTCCAGTAGTATGTTTTAATGAAGGGCAGAGCCAATTAATGTCTCCTAGTAACTGCTGAAAATCATTCAAAGTAGTGAGTTTGTCAGTGCGGATTAGAAGTTTTTGCAGTTGGTTTTGTCTGTCCTCAATAAGTTGACCTAAGTAAGAAAAAGGAGGGATACTTTGTTTTTTTGTTTGTTTGTTTTTCTGGGGCTATACATAACCTATAAACTGTTGATGAGTTCTGTAAATGAAAGAGGATGATTGTTAATGTAGAAGAATCAGGGTGAGAAAGAGAATATAATTTACATGATGGACAATGTCAGCAGTAGGGAATTGTGTACAAATTGGTAATATTGCGGCAGCAACAAATTTTTGACACAAAGCAGGGCTATTAGCCATCCCTTAGGGAATGACTGTCCACTGATATTATGCAGAAGTTCTGAAATTAATATTAGGTAAATTGAAAGCAAAATGTTTAAAATCATCAGAGTGAAGTGGGATAGTTAAAAGCAATCTTTTCAATTTATAATTACTAAGGAGTAGTGCCATGGAATAGCTGTTGGGGATGGAATTCCTGGTTGAAGAAGTCTTATAATTTCCAGGGTTTTAATAATAGCTCTAAGGGTTTATATACAGAACTGGTAGGGAGAAGTCAAAGATGGGCAATTTTTACAGTGATGAAATTTTGAGTAGTATGAGCCATGACTTTTATTTATTTATTTATTGGACATAATTAGAGTCAATTACTTCTGACAAAATAAAAAGACCTTCTATGGATAAACTACTGTGTCTTAAAAAGAAGTTTCACAGTATTTTTAGGTAAAGGTCCATAAATGCCTGTTGGGATAGCCTGAGGGCCCATTTCTGGTGTGGGACTGAGGTTTAATCCTGTGCTGCCTTTGGTGGCTTTGTACAGTTGGGAAACAATAGACATTGCCCCTGCTGTAGATGGGCCAGGGCTGGCTTTTAGACCTGTTCCCGAAATATGATTTCCAAGTAACTGATTTTTGTTCTGTTTAAAGTTAGGTTAGTAATACTCTTGGACATGTTAACTTTCTAATTAAAGTCCTTGAAGTTTGTTAATTTCAAGGTGATTTCCTTTGTAGGACAAACTGGATTCAGTTACTTTTTGAAGACACTTTTTGAGGTGAATTAAAAAGACACTTTTTGGATGAATTAAAATTAATACTGGTAATATATACTAAGATAGGCCAATATTTTATAACATAGGAAAATATGTTGAGAGAGGATACCCAAGAAGGGTGAGGTTAGAAGAACAGGTCTTCTCAAGGAGACCACAAGGATACACCTGCAGGGTCCTTTCCATGGTGACTCAGCTTTTGGGAATTTGTAAACTTAACTTCCTGAAACTTGGAAATTTCCAAGTTCTGTGAAATCCTGTAGTTCTGTAGGGGCGGGAATAGCATCTCCCACTAGATTCAAACTGGCCAATGAGAAGGGTACCTGTGGGGTGGAACTTTTTGACTGTCAATAAAAAGGGAAAGACCAAGGCAGTTGGGGAACACGGCCATTTGGAATTCTATGCCGCAAGCTCCTGGCTAGTGAATAAAGCCCTTCCTCTTATAAACGTGGTGTTTGGGTGCTCTTTTTCCCCGTTGGGCCTGGTTCTCCTGCAACAATATAAATATAATTTATAGAAAATTAATTACAACTTCATATTAGATAATATTTTTTTTTCTTTTTTTTTGTAGAGACAGAGTCTCACTGTACCGCCCTCGGTAGAGTGCCGTGGCGTCACACGGCTCACAGCAACCTCTAACTCCTGGGCTTACGCTATTCTCTTGCCTCAGCCTCCCGAGCAGCTGAGACTACAGGTGCCCGCCACAACGCCCGGCTATTTTTTGTTGTTGTTGTTGCAATTTGGCCAGGGCTGGGTTTGAACCCGCCACCCTCGGCATATGGGGCCGGCGCCCTACTCACTGAGCCACAGGCGCCGCCCGATAATATTTTTTATACATTCTTAATATATCAAATAAGCTTAATGTCTTTCTGAGATTTTTAGTGGTTTTAATATGTTAAAAGGACTAAATAGAGTTGCCATATCCTTTTCTGTCAAATTATTTTTACTTCTAAAAAATCATATATCATGAAATAGGATTACAATTTACTCTGAATTTAATTATTTAATTGGCTAAACTGATAATTATGAGGTATAAAAGGCAAGAATTTTATTTTGGGCTTCTGGAACAATCCAAGATGGCAGCTGAGTAACAGCTTCACAGCAACAGGGCACGGTGAGTCTGGGGAGATAAGACTCCAGACATCTCTGGATGGTGGGATCTGTCTATAATCATCCCTTTGAGGATACAGGGAGTCAGCAAGGGATTCTGGATCCCAAGAGGAGGACAAAAACAGTGGAAAACTGGCAAGTAGTTCCGTGTGTTCGATCGACCTAATCCCGCCGGCAGCCATAAGTATAAGCAGCAGTGAGACTGCAAACCGGAAAGGCCTTACCTGTGAACTGTTTCGTGTTTTTGGCCTTGGCACTCAGTTGAACTACCTTGGGGAGAGCTTGAGCAGGAGTGCGGAGAACTTTGGGCATTTTCTAGGGCCCCAGACGGAGCTGCTGAGCCAGACAGAGCTAATAGTGTTTGGCTGTGGGCTGCAGGGAGCCACTGTGAGAGAACTGCTTCAGCAAGCTCCGCCCTCAGGCTCACAGAGCAAGGATAGGGCAGGAGCTAGTAACCTACTGACTGAGCAGCCTAAAGGCAGGGACTGAGCTGCCTTACAGCCTTAACCCTCAGGGGCAGAGTGAGACCAGTTTTGGCACCCTGGAAACTCGGGCTATTGCCCTGGGTAGAGTGCCGTGCGTCACAGGTCATAGCAACCTCAAACTCCTGGGCTTGGCGCCACCCAGACCTCCATAAGAGCTGCACTGAAACCCCCGACCCGCAATCCATGCCTGCCGGGCTTCTGCATGCCCTGACCAGAAACTGCGGAAGCCGCACAACCCTGCATCCTCCCTCCTGTACCCTCCCTGCCTTCACACTGGCCCACTCGTCTGGCCAGGGACTCTGGTAGCTGTGTGCCCTCTGGAGTGCTCCCTGCCTCTGGGCAGAGCCCTTCTCCTGGCCAGAGACTTGGGCTTTCTGTGCCAAAGTCACTGGGTGCCAGGCACTCCCAGAACCATGCGCACCACCTCCCGGCCTGTTGCTGGATCTGGGTGTGTCAAACTCCGGAGCTGCTTCCACAACCAGAACTCACTGGCTGGGGCAGCCCCAGAGGAACTACACAGAGTCACTCCTTACAAAGGTCCAGCAATAATACAGTGATTCCGCTGGGATCTAATCTGGTAGAGACACCTCCCCAACTTTGAGGATGGCCAGAGGCAATGGTGGAAAACAATCATGAAGTGAAATCAACAGAAAAACTCTGGCAATATGAATAATAAGAGTAGATCAACTTCCACAAAGATCAATGGGGCAGAAACAGCACAAGATCCCATGCACAAACAAATATCTGAGATTTCAGAAATCGAATTCAGAATCTGGATAGCAAATATCGAATCTGAATTCCAAGCAGTAACCCAAAAGATATCTCAAGAATTCAACGAATTCAAAGACCAAATGACCAGATTTTGACACATTGAGACAAGAAGTTGCAGCCCTCAAAGATCAGAGAAACACAGTAGAATCCCTCAGTAACAGAATGGAGCAAGCAGAAGAAAGGATTTCTGACATTGAAGACAAAGCTTTTGAATGCTCCCAAACTCTCAAAGAGGAAGAGAAATGGAGGGCAAAAACAGATCACTCTCTCAGAGAGCTCTGGGATAATTCAAAGGAAATGAATATTCATCTTATAGGGATCCTGGAAAGCAATGAAGCAGCTTCACAAGGCCAGAGTCTCTTCTCCATGAGATTATGAAGGAGAACTTTCCAGACATGCCAAGAGATCCTGAAATTCAGACAGCAGACAGTTTCAGAACTCCAGCATGACTCAACCCAAATAAGACATCCCCCAGACACATCATAATCAATTTCACTAAAGTTAATATGAAGGAGAAAATTCTGAAAGCAGCCAGATGAAAGAAAACAATCACCTACAAGGGCAAGAATATTAGAATAACTGTAGATCTCTCTGCTGAAAACTTTCAAGCTAGAAGAGGATGGTCATTGACTTTTAATCTCCTAAAACAAAATAACTTTCAACCCAGGATCCTGTACCTAGCTAAACTGAGTTTCATTTATGATAGAGAAATTAATACATTCATTAATTTCATTAATGAATTTCAATAATTAATGACATTCATTAATGAATTAATGAAATTCGATGACATTCACATGTTGAAGAATTTCGCCGTAACTAAACCAGCTGTCCAGGATATTCTCAGACCTATCCTCCATAAGAACAGTGTAATCCTACACCACTAAAGTAAACCTACCCAGAAAATTTTGATCAAATTCCAACTTCCACAGTTGCAAAAGGATTAAAAATGTCCACTGGACTCTCGAAAGGCTTATCAATATTCTCAATTAATGTGAATGATTTAAATTGTCCTCAAAAGAGGCACAGGTTGGCTGACTGGATACAAAAACTCAAGCCAGATATCTGTTGCATATAAGAATAGCATCTTACATTAAAAGGCAAATATAGACTCAAGGTGAAGGGATGGTCATCTATACTACAGGCAAATGGAAAGCAGAAAAAAGCAGGCATTGCAATCCTATTTGCAGACACAATAGGCTTTAAACCAACCAAAATAAGGAAGGATAAGGATGGACACTTCATATTTGTTAAAGGTAATACTCAATATGATGAGATTTCAATTATTAATATTTACGCACCCAACCAGAATGCAACTCAATTCATAAGAGAAACTCTAACAGACATGAGCAACTTGATTTCCTCCAGTTGCATAGTAGCTGGAGATTTTAACAGCCCCTTAGCAGTGCTGGATAGATCCTCCAAAAAGAAGCTAAGCAAAGAAATTTTAGATTTAAACTTAACCATTCAAAATCTGGACTTCACAGACATCTACATAACATTTCATCCCAACAAAACTGAATACACATTCCTCTCATCAGCCCACGGAACATACTCCAAAATCGACCACATCCTAGGCCACAAATCTAAACTCAGAAAATTAAAAAAAAAATAGTAATGATTCCTTGCACCTTCTCAGACCATCATGGAATAAAAGTTGAACTCGATAGCAACAGGTACCTGCATAACCATACAAAAACATGGAAGCTAAACAACCTTATGCTGAAGAATAGATGGGTTATAGATGAGATTAAGAAGGAAATCACCAAATTTTTGGAACAAAACAACAATCAAGACACGAGTTATCAGAACCACTGGGATATTGCAAAGGAATCCTAAGAGAGAAATTTATAGCACTGCAAGCCTTCCTCAAGAAAATGGAAAGAGAGGAAGTTAATAACTTAATGGGACATCTCAAGCAACTGGAGAAGGAAGAACACTCCAACCCCAAACCCAGCAGAAGAAAAGAAATAACCAAAATCAGAGCAGAATTAAATGAAATTGAAAACAAAGAATTGTACAACAGATCAATAAATCCAAAAGTTGGTTTTTTGAAAAGATCAATAAAATAGATAAACCTTTGGCCAACCTAACCAGGAAAAAAAGAGTAAAATCTCTCATTTCATCAATCAGAAATGGTAATAATGAAATAACAACAGACCCCTCAGAAATTCAAAAAATCCTTAATGAATACTACAAGAAACTCTACTCTCAGAAATATGAAAATCTGAAAGAAATAGACCAATACCTGGGAGTACGCCACCTACCAAGACTTAGCCAGAATGAAGTGGAAATGTTGAACAAGCCTATATCAAGTTCTGAAATAGCATCAACTATACAAATTCTCCGTAAAAAGAAAAGCCCAGGACCAGATGGCTTTACATCAGAATTCTACCAAACCTTTAAAGAAGAACTGGTACCTATATTAGTAACCATTGTCCAAAATATAGAAAAAGAAGGAATATTACCCAACACATTCTACGAAGCAAACATCACCTTGATCTGCATACCAGAGAAAGACCCAACAAGAAAAGAAAATTATAGACCAATATCACTAATGAATATTGATGCTAAAATACTCAATAAGATCCTAACAAACAGACTCCAACAACACATCAAAAAAATTATACACCATGACCAAGTGGGCTTTATCCCAGGGTCTCAAGGCTGGTTCAATACACATAAATCTATAAATGTAATTCAGCACATAAACTAAAACAATAAAGACCATATGGTTCTCTCAATTGATGCAGAAAAAGCTTTTGATAATATCCAGCATCACTTCATGATCAGAACACTTAAGAAAATTGGTATAGAAGGGATATTCTTTCTTTCTTTTTTTTTTATTGTTGGGGATTCATTGAGGGTACAATAAGCCACGTTACACTGATTGCAATTGTTAGGTAAAGTCCTCCTTGCAATCATATCTTGCCCCCATAGTGACACACACCAAGGCCCCACCCCCTCCCTCCATCCCTCTTTCTGCTTTTCCTGCCCCCCATAACCTTAATTGTCATTAATTGTCCTCATATCAAAATTGAGTACATAGGATTCATGCTTCTCCATTCTTGTGATGCTTTACTAAGAATAATGTCTTCCACGTCCATCCAGGTTAAAACGAAGGATGTAAAGTTTCCATTTTTTTTAATAGCTGAATAGTATTCCATGGTATACATATACCACAGCTTGTTAATCCATTCCTGGGTTGGTGGGCATTTAGGCTGTTTCCACATTTTGGCGATTGTAAATTGAGCTGCAATAAACAGTCTAGTACAAGTGTGCTTATGATAAAAGGATTTTTCTTCCTTCTGGGTAGATGCCCAGTAATGGGATTGCAGGATCAAATGGGAGGTCTAGCTTGAGTGCTTTGAGGTTTCTCCATGTTTCCTTCCAGAAAGGTTGTACTAGTTTGCAGTCCCACCAGCAGTGTAAAAGTGTTCCCTTCTCTCCACATCCATGCCAGCATCTGCAGTTTTGAGATTTTGTGATGTGGGCCGTTCTCACTGGGGTTAGATGATATCTCAGGGTTGTTTTGATTTGCATTTCTCTAATATACACAATGATGAACTTTTTTTTTTTATTGTTGGGGATTCATTGAGGGTACAATAAGCCAGGTTACACTGATTGCAATTGTTAGGTAAAGTCCCTCTTGCAATCATGTCTTGCCCCCATAAAGTGTGACACACACCAAGACCCCACCCACCTCCCTCCTTCCCTCTTTCTGTTTCCACCCCATAACCATAATTGTCATTAATTGTCCTCATATCAAAATTGAGTACATAGGATTCATGCTTCTCCATTCTTGTGATGCTTTACTAAGAATAATGTCTTCCACGTCCATCCAGGTTAATACGAAGGATGTAAAGTCTCCATTTTTTTTAATGGCTGAATAGTATTCCATGGTATACATATACCACAGCTTGTTAATCCATTCCTGGGTTGGTGGGCATTTAGGCTGTTTCCACATTTTGGCGATTGTAAATTGAGCTGCAATAAACAGTCTAGTACAAGTGTCCTTATGATAAAAGGATTTCTTTCCTTCTGGGTAGATGCCCAGTAATGGGATTGCAGGATCAAATGGGAGGTCTAGCTTGAGTGCTTTGAGGTTTCTCCATACTTCCTTCCAGAAAGGTTGTACTAGTTTGCAGTCCCACCAGCAGTGTAAAAGTGTTCCCTTCTCTCCACATCCACACCAGCATCTGCAGTTTTGAGATTTTGTGATCTGGGCCATTCTCGCTGGGGTTAGATGATATCTCAGGGTTGTTTTGATTTGCATTTCTCTAATATACACAGATGATGAACATTTTTTCATGTGTTTGTTACCCATTCATCTGTCATCTTTAGAGAAGGTTCTATTCATGTCTCTTGCGCATTCATATATATGGGATTGTTGGCTTTTTCATGTGGATTAATTTGAGTTTTCTATAGATCCTAGTTATCAAACTTTTGTCTGATTGAAAATATGCAAATATCCTTTCCCATTGTGTAGGTTGTCTCTTTGCTTTGGTTGTTGTCTCCTTGGCTGTACAGAAGCTTTTCAGTTTAATGAAGTCCCATTTGTTTATTTTTGTTGTTGTTGCAATTGCCATGGCAGTCTTCTTCATGAAGTCTTTCCCCAGGCCAATATCTTCCAGTGTTTTTCCTATGCTTTCTTTGAGGATTTTTATTGCTTCATGCCTTAAATTTAAGTCCTCTATCCATCTTGAATCAATTTTTGTGAGTGGGGAAAGGTGTGGGTTAAGTTTCAGTCTTTTACATGTAGACATCCAATTCTCCAATACCATTTATTGAATAGGGAGTATTTCCCCCAAGGTATGCTCTTGTTTGCTTTATTGAAGATTAGGTGGTTGTTAAGATGTTAGTTTCATTTCTTGGTTTTCAATTCGATTCCAAGTGTCTATGTCTCTATTTTTGTGCCAGTACCATGCTGTATTGACCACTATGGCTTTGTAGTACAGACTAAAATCTGGTATGCTGATGCCCCCAGCTTTATTTTTATTACTAAGAGCTGCCTTAGCTATACAGGGTATTTTCCAGTTCCATACAAAATGCAGAATCATTTTTTCCAAATCTTGAAAGTACGATGTTGGTATTTTGATAGGAATGGCATTGAATAGGTAGATTGCTTTGGGAAGTGTAGACATTTTAACAATGTTGATTGTTCCCATCCATGAGCATGGTATGTTCTTCCATTTGTTAGTATCCTCTGCTATTTCCTTTTGAGGATTTCATAATTTTCTTTATACAGGTCCTTCACCTCCTTCATTAGGTATATTCCTAGGTATTTCATTTTCTTTGAAACTATGGTGAAGGGAGTTGTGTCCTTAATTAGCTTCTCATCTTGACTGTTATTGGTGTATACAAAGGCTACTGACTTGTGGACATTGATTTTATATCCTGAAACATTACTGTATTTTTTGATGACTTCTAGGAGTCTTGTGGTTGAGTCTTTGGGGTTCTCTAAGTATAAGATCATGTCGTCAGCAAAGAGGGAGAGTTTGACCTCCTCTGCTCCCATTTGGATTCCCTTTATTTCCTTGTCTTGCCTAATTCTATTGGCTAGAACTTCCAGCACTATGTTGAATAGTAAAGGTGACAGAGGACAACCTTGTCTGGTTCCAGTTCTAAGAGGAAAAGCTTTCAGTTTTACTCCATTCAGTAAAATATTGGCTGTGGGTTTGTCATAGATAGCTTCAATCAGTTTTAGAAATGTGCCACCTATGCCTATACTCTTCAGTGTTCTAATTAGAAAAGGATGCTGGATTTTATCAAATGCTTTTTCTGCATCTATTGAGAGGATCATGTGATCTTTATTTTTGCCTCTGTTAATATGGTGGATAACGTTTATGGACTTGCGTATGTTAAACCAGCCTTGCATCCCTGGGATGAAGCCTACTTGATCATGATGAATGACTTTTTTGATGATAAGCTGTAATCTATTGGCTAGGATTTTGTTGAGAGTTTTTGCATCTATATTCATGAGTGAGATTGGTCTGAAATTCTCCTTTTCGTTTGGGTCTTTTCCTGGTTTTGGCATCAGGCTGATGTTTGCTTCATAGAATGTGTTGGGGAAGATTCCTTCTTCCTCAATTTTTTGGAATAATTTCTGCAGTACAGGAAGGAATAAGCTCTTCCTTGAAGGTTTGATAGAATTCTGGTGTGAAGCCATATGGACCAGGGCATTTTTTGGTTGGAAGATTTTTTATTGTTTCTTTGATCTCAGTGCTTGAAATTGGTCTGTTCAGGAGCTCTATTTTTTCCTGGCTTAGTCTAGGGAGAAGGTGTGATTCCAAATATTGATCCATTTCCTTCACATTGTCAAATTTCTGGGCATAGAGTTTCTGGTAGTATTCCAAGAGGATCTCTTGTATCTGTGGGATCAGTTGTTATTTCCCCTTTATCATTTCTGATTGAGGTTACTAGAGATTTTACTTTTCTATTTCTCGTTAGTCTGGCCAATGGTTTATCTATTTTATTTATTTTTTCAAAAAACCAACTCCTTGTTTCATTAATTTTCTGAATGATTCTTTTGTTTTCAATTTCATTGATCTCTGATTTGATTTTGGATATTTCTTTTCTTCTACTGAGTTTAGGCTTAGATTTTTCCTCTTTTTCCAATTCCATAAGATGGCTTGTGAGTGATAAATTTTCCTCTCAAAACTGCTTTTGCAGTATCCCACAGGTTTTGGTAGCTTGTGTCTTCATTGTTGTTATGCTCAAGGAAGTTAATGATTTCCTGTTTTATTTCTTCCTGCACCCATCTATTATTCAACAGAAGATTGTTTAATTTCCATGCCTTTGGGTGGGGTCGAGCATTTTTGTTAGAGTTGAGTTCCACCTTTAGTGCCTTATGGTCTGAGAAGATACAAGGTAAAATTTCAATTCTTTTGATTCTGTTGATATTTGTTTTGTGTCCCAGGATATGATCAATTTTGGAGAATGTTCCATGGGGTGATGAGAAGAATGTATATTCTTTATCTTTGGGATGGAGTGTTCTATATGCATCTATCAAGCACAGTTGTTCTAGGGTCTCATTTAAATCTCTTATATCTTTGTTTAATTTCTGTTTAGAGGATCTGTCCAGCTCTGTAAGAGGAGTTTTAAAGTACCCTGTTAGTATGGTATTATCAGATATCATATTGCTCAGACTGAGTAAGGTCTGTTTCAAGAATCTGAGAGCATTTAAATTGGGTGCATAAATATTTAGAATTGAAACATCTTCTTGTTGTATTTTTCCCTTGACCAATATAAGGTGACCATCTTTGTCTTTTCTGACTTTAGTTGCTTTAAATCCACATGTATCTGAAAATAAGATTGCAACTCCTCTTTTCTTCTGAATTCCATTTGCCTGAAAAATTGTCTTCCAAACCTTGACTCAGAGCTTTAATTTGTCTTTTGAAGGCAGGAGTTTTTCCTGCAGACAGCAAATAGATGGCTTGTGTTTTTTAATCCAGTCAACCAATCTATGTCTCTTCAGTGGGGAATTCAAGCCATTAACATTTATTGAGATAATTGATAAGTGTGGTAGTATTCTATTCGTCTCATTTTGTGAGAGTCCATTGCTTAGTTTTATCTTTTGCATCAGTGTGGAGGTTAGGTTCTGTCCTTTAATTTCTGAGTTCTTACTTTGCTGCTGATCCATTGTGCTGGTCAGTGTGCAGAACAGGTTGAAGTATTTCCTGTAGAGCTGGGCTTGTTGTGGCGAATTTCCTCAATGTTTGTATATCCGTAAATGATTTGATTTCTCCGTCAATTTTGAAGCTTAGGTTAGCAGGGTACAGAATTCTGGGCTGGAAATTGTTCTGTTTGAGTAGATTAAATGTAGATGACCATTGTCTTCTTGCTTGGAAAGTTTCATTAGAGAAGTCTGCAGTCACTCTGATGGATTTGCCCCTGTATGCCAACTGGCGCTTACTCCTGGCAGCTTGCAGAATCTTTTCTTTTGTCTTGACTTTAGACAGGTTCATCACAATGTGTCTTGGAAAAGCTTTGTTAGAGTTGAGGCGACCTGGGGTCCAATATCCCTCTGAAAGCAGTGTGTCAGAATATTTGGTGATATTTGGGAAATTTTCTTTTATAATATTCTCTAGTATGGCTTCCATTCCTCTGGGGCATTCTTCTTACCCTTCTGGAATTCCTGTAACTCATATGTTGGAATGCTTCATAAAGTCCCATAATTCTGACAGTGAACGTTCTGCTTTCTCTCTCTTCTTTTCTGCCTCTTTTACTATCTGAGTTATCCCAAGAACTTTGTCTTCTACCTCTGAAATTCTGTCTTCTGCATGGTGTAACCTATTGCTGATACTTTCCATTGCATCTTTAAGTTCCCTAATTGACTGTTTCAGTTCCTTTAGCTCCGGTATATCCTTTCTATATTCTTCATATCGTTCATCTCTTATTTGATTCTGTTTTTGGATTTCCTTTTGTTTATTTTCCTCTTTATTAGCAGTTTCCTTCATTGTTTCCATCATTTTTTTCATTGTTTTCAACATGTGTATTCTAAATTCCCTTTCTGTCATTCCTAACATTTTTTTTATAGGTGGAATCATCTGCAGTAGCTACCTCATCGTCCCTTGTGGGGTTGTTCTGGACTGGTTCTTCATGTTGCCTGGAGTTTTCTGCTGGTTCTTCCTCATGAGTGATTTCTTTTATCTGTTTCCTTGCCCTAATTTTCCTTTCACTTCCTCTTGCTCTTTAAGTTCTCATGCCTGTCGACTAAGGGTTCGATGAGTCCTTTTGGTACAGGACCAGAAGGATGAGAAGGTTGAAGAGCAAGAAAGGGATGAAAGAAAGGAGGAAAAAGTGAAAAGCAAAAAAATAGAGAAAGGAGAGGGGGTGGGTAAAAGGAATATTGACAAAAAGAAGAGAGGCACAGAAAGAGGGAGACAGAGCAATATAGGTGTACAGTAGGGTACGTTGACACAAACTTAACAAAAAAACTCACCTTCTGGGGGTGCCCAGTTGGGTGGTTCCCTTGAGGTAAGCAGCTCTTTGCTAACCTGATCAGACACGGTACCCCACCTCCACCAAGTAGGGAGGAAAGACAAAAATGCTATAAATCAAACCAAAACAAGCAAACAGAAAACTTTACGGGATAACATTGGGTGAAAAACCAAATAATAGTGGTAGAAACAATAGCAAAAATGAAATTCTAGTTACTGAAAAAGCAGCAATTGGAAATTATAATTAAACTAGAAAAATTGAGAAAGAAAAAAGATCTGATTTAAAGAAGAACTAGTACCTATACTACTAAACCTCTTCCAAAATATAGAAAAAGAAGGAATATTACCCAACACATTCTACGAAGCAAACATCACCTTGATCCCCAAACCAGGGAAAGACCCAACAAGAAAAGAAAATTATAGACCAATATCACTAATGAATATAGATGCTGAAATACTCAATAGGATCCTAACAAACAGAATCCAACAACACATCAAAAAAATTATACACCATGACCAAGTGGGATTTATCCCAGGGTCTCAAGGCTGGTTCAATATAAGTAAATCAATAAATGCAATTCAACACATAAAGTAACTTAAAAATGAAGACCATATGATTCTTTCAATTGATGCAAAAAAAGCTTTTGATAATATCCAGCATCCTTCATGATCAGAGCACTTAAGAAAATTGGTATCGCAGGGACATTTCTTAAACTAATAGAGGCCATCTACAGCAAACCCCCAGCTAATATTGTATTGAATGGAGTTATATTGAAATCACTTAGATCAGGAACCAGGCAAGGTTGCCCATTGTCTCCACTGCTCTTTAACATTGTAATGGAAGTTTTAGCCATTGCAATTAGGGAAGAAAAGGCGATCAAGTGTATCCACATAGGGTCAGAAGAGATCAAACTTTCACTCTTCGCAGATGATATGATCATATATCTGGAAAACACTAGGGATTCTACTACAAAACTTTTAGAAGTGATCAAGGAATATAGCAATGTCTCAGTCTACAAAATCAACACCCATAAATCTGTAGCCTTTATATATACCAACAATAACCAAGCCGAACAAACAGTCAAGAACTCTATTCCTTTCACAGAAGTGCCAAAGAAGATGAAATATTTGGGAGTATACCTAACAAAGGACGTGAAAGATCTCTACAAAGAGAACTATGAAACTCTAAGAAAAGAAATAGCCGAAGATGTTAAGAGGTGGAAAAACATACCATGCTCATGGCTGGGAAGAATCAACATTGTTAAAATGTCCATACTGCCCAAAGCAATACAAAATTTTAATGCAATTCCTATAAAACTCCATTGTCATAGTTTAAAGATCTTGAAAAAATAATACTTCGTTTTATATGGAATCAGAAAAAACCTTGAATAGCCAAAACATTACTGAGCAATAAAAACAAAGCAGGAGGAATCACGCTACCAGACCTCAGACTGTACTATAAATTGATAGTGATCAAAACAGCATGGTACTGGCACAAAAGCAGAGAAGTAGATGTCTGGAACAGAATAGAGAACCAAGAGATGGATCCAGCTACTTATTGTCATTTGATCTTTTTTTTTTTTTTTTTGGGGGGAGTTTGGGTTTTATTCTACTTGTAATAGATAACCAGTGCAGGGGGTGAAGCAGAGTGGAAAAGAGTCCCTATTTAACAAATGGTGCTGGGTAAACTGGCTGGCAACCTGTAGAGGATTGAAACTGGACCCACACCTTTCACCATTAACTAAGATAGACTCTCACTGGATAAAAGATTTAAACTTAAGACATGAAACTATAAAAATACTTGAAGAAAGTGCAGGGAAAACTCTTGAAGGAATCGGCCTGGGTGAATATTTTATGAGGAGGACTCCCCAGGCAATTGAAGCAGTATCAAAAATACACTACTGGGACCTGATCAAACTAAAAAGCTTCTGCACAGCCAAGAACATAGTAAGTAAAGCAAGCAGACAGCCCTCAGAATGGGAGAAAATATTTCCAGGTTATACCTCTGATAAAGGTCTAATAACCAGAATCCACAGAGAACTCAAATGTAATAACAAGAAAAGAACACGTGACCCCATCTCAGGGTGGGCAAGGGACTTGAAGAGAAACTTCTCTAAAGAAGACCGACGCACAATCTACAAACACATGAAAAAAAGCTCATCATCCTTAATCATCAGAGAAATGCAAATCAAAACTATTCTGAGACATCACCTAACCCCAGTAAGAGTAGCCCACATAACAAAATCCCAAAACCAGAAATGTTGGCGTGGATGTGGAGAAAAGGGCACACTTCTACATTGCTGGTGGGAATGCCCACTAATACGTTCCTTCTGGAAGGATGTTTGGAGAATAGTTAGAGACCTAAGAATAGACCTGCCATTCAATCCTATAATTCCTTTACTAGGTTTATACCCAGAAGACCAAAATTCACAATATAACAAAGACATCTGTACCAGAATGTTTATTGCAGCCCAATTCATAATTGCTAAGTCATGGAAGAAGCCCAAGTGCCCATCGACCCACGAATGGACTAGCAAATTGTGGAACATGTATACCTTCGAATACTATGCAGCCTTAAAGAAAGATGGGGACTTTACCTCTTTCATGTTTACATGGATGGAGCTGGAACATATTCTTCTTAGCAAAGTATCTCAGGAATGGAAGAAAAAGTATCCAATGTACTCAGCCCTACTATAAAGCTAAATTATAGCTTTCACATGAAGACTATAACCCAACTATAGCACAAGACTATGGGGAAAGGGCCAAGGAAGGGGAAGGGAGGGGGGAGGTTTTGGTGGAGGGAGGGTAATGGGTGGGGCCACATCTATGGTGCATCTTAGAATGGGTACAGGCGATTGCACTAATGTACACAGCTATGATTTAACAATAAAATAAAATTAAAAAAATTAAAAAGAAAAAAGATCTGTACAGAAAAGGTTGAAATTAAAAAACAAAACAACATCAACAACATCAAAATAAACAAAAAAACCCCAAACAAACAAACAAAAAAAACACAACCAAAAACAAAGCAGTATGTATATGTTGTTGAATATTGTCTGGGCAACACGTGGTCTTCTGGGGTATGAGATGTTAATCACAGTTATGATATGACTGGAGGCTGTCGATTTCTCAAACCCCAGCAGGTAGACACCCTAAATCTCTCTTCAGCCCTCTTAAAAGGCACTTTGAACTTGAAAACTTGCTGAGCAGAAGCTTTCCCAGGAAAGTGCTTGTCGCTGGAATCACTGCTGAAGTGGCTATCCACTTACCCAGTGTGCCAAAACCGGTCTCACTCTGCCCCTGAGGGTTAGGGCTGCAAGGTGGCTCAGACCCCACCCTTAGGCTACTCAGTCGCTAGGTTACCAGCTCCCAACTGATTCTTGCTCTGTGACCCTGAGGGCAGAGCTTGCCAGGACAGATCACTCACAATGGCTCCCTGTGGCCCACAGCCAAACACTATTAGCTCCATCTGGCTCAGCGGCTCAGACTGGGCTAGACAACGGCCAAAGTTCTCCGCACTCCTGCTCAGGCTTTCCCCAGGGCAGTTCAACTGAGGGCCAAGTCCAAAGACACCAAAACAGTTCACAGGTAAGTCCTTTCTGGTTTGCAGTCTCGCTGCTGCTGAACTTACAGTTGTGGGCGGGTTTGGACCGATTGAACACACGCAACCACTTGCCAGTTTTCCACTGTTTTAGTCCTCCTCTTGGGGTCCAGAAGTCTCTCGCTCACTCCCTGTATCCTCACAGGAATGATGATAGGCAGATCCCACCAGCCAGAGATGCCTGGAGTCCTATTTCCCCAGACTCACGGTGCCCAGATGCAAAGAAGCTGTTACTTAGCTGCCATCTTGCTCTCAAAAACCTAGAAGGGACATTTCTTAAACTAATAGAGGCCATCTACAGCAAACCCACAGCCAATATCGTATTGAATGGAGTTAAATTGAAATCATTTACACTTAGATCAGGAACCAGGCAAGGTTGTCCATTGTCTCCATTGCTCTTTAAAATTGTAATGGAAGTTTTAGCCATTGCAATTAGGGAAGAAAAGGTCATCAAGGGTATCCACATAGGGTCAGAAGAGATCAAACTTTTACTCTTCGCAGACAATATGATTGTATATTTGGAAAACACAAGTTATTCTACTACGAAACTTTTAGAAGTGACAAAGGAATATAGCAATGTCTCAGGCTACAAAATCAACACCCATAAATCTGTAGCCTTTATATATACCAACAATAACAAAGCTGAAAAAACAGTCAAGAACTCTATTCCTTTCATAGTAGTGCCAAAGAAGATGAAATATTTGGGAGTATCCCTAACGAAGGACGTGAAAGATCTCTACAAAGAGAACTATGAAACTCTAAGAAAAGAAATAGCTGAAGATGTTAACAAATGGAAAAACATACCATGCTCATGGCTGGGAAGAATCAACATTGTTAAAATGTCTATACTACCCAAAGCAATATATAATTTTAGTGCAATTCCTATTAAAGCTCCATTGTCATATTTTAAAGATCTTGAAAAAATAATACTTCATTTTATATGGAATCAGAAAAAACCTTGAATAGCCAAAACATTACTGAGCAATAAAAACAAAGCAGGAGGAATCACGCTACCAGACCTCAGACTGTAATATAAATCAATAGTGATCAAAACAGCAGGGTATTGGCATAAAAACAGAGAAGTAGATGTCTGGAACAGAATAGAGAACCAAGAGATGGATCCAGCTACTTAGTGTTATTTGGTCTTCGACAAGCCAATTAAAAATATTCAGTGGGGAAAAGATTCCCTATTTAACAAACGGTGCTGGGTGAACTGGCGGGCAACCTGTAAAAGATTGAAACTGGACCCGCACCTTTCACCATTAACTAAGATAGACTCTCACTGGATAAAGGATTTAAACTTAAGACATGAAAGTATAAAAATACTTGAAGAAAGTGCAGGGGAAAGTCTAGAAGGAATCAGCCTGGGTGAATATTTTATGAGGAGGACTCCCCAGGCAATTGAAGCAGTATCAAAAATACACTACTGGGACCTGATCAAACTAAAAAGCTTCTGCACAGCCAAGAACATAGTAAGTAAAGCAAGCAGACAGCCCTCAGAATGGGAGAAAATATTTGCAGGTTATACCTCTGATAAAGGTCTAATAACCAGAATCCACAGATTACTCAAACGTATTAGCAAGAAAATAACATGTGACCCCATCTCAGGGTGGGCAAGGGATTTGAAAATAAGCTTCTCTAAAGAAGACAGACACACGATCTTCAAACACATGAAAAAAAGCTCATCATCCTTAATCATCAGAGAAATGCAAATCAAAACTACTTTGAGATATCACCTAACCCCAGTAAGAGTAGCCCACATAACAAAATCCCAAAACCAGAGATGTTGGCATGGATGTGGAGAAAAGGGCACACTTCTACACTGCTGGTGGGAATGCCCACTAATACATTCCTTCTGGAAGGATGTTTGCAGAATACTTAGAGACCTAAGAATAGACCTGCCATTTGATCCTATAATTTCTTTACTAGGTGTATACCCAGAAGACCAAAAATCACAATATAACAAAGACATCTGTACCAGAATGATTATTGCAGCCCAATTCATAATTGCTAAGTCATGGAAGAAGCCCAAGTGCCCATCGACCCAGGAATGGACTAGCAAATCATGGTGCATGTATACCATGGAATATTATGCAGCCTTAAAGAAAGATGAGGACTTTACCTCTTTCATGTTTACATGGAACATACTCTTCTTAGCAAAGTATCTCAGGAATGGAAGAAAAAGTATCCAATGTACCCAGCCCTACTATGAAGCTAAATTGTGGCTTTCACATGAAGGCTATAGCCCAACTATGGCACAAGACTATGGAGAAGGGGCCAAGGAAGGGGAAGGGAGGGGGGAGGTTAGGGTGGAGGGAGGGTGATGGGTGGTGCCACACCTATGGTGCATCTTGGAATGGATACAGGCAAAACTTACTAAAGGCAGAATACAAATGTCTACATACATTAACTAGGAAAATACCATGAAGGCTGCATTGAACAGTTTGATGGGAATGTTTCAGATTGTACCCCTTGATTGCACTAATGTACACAGCTATGATTTAACAATAAAAAAATAATAATAATAAAAGATAAGTATGCCAAAAAACCTGTTTTCCTGTACTTCGAAACCCTCCTTCTCTTTTTATGGGAGCTGCTTTTCCTTTATGATAGGGTAAAATTAGCATCTGGGCAATTCTCTGCCCAGCTTTAAGCTGGAAAGGTTTAGTAGAAGATGCCATTATTAAGATTTCTCCTGTATAATCAGCATCTATGACACCTGGATGGACATTAAGTCCCTCCATAGTGAGGCTGCTACACCCTAAAATGAGGCCAACAGTTCCTGAAGGTACAGGACCATAAATTCCTGTAGGTAATTTTTTAGGAGAGTCATTAGGAGTTATAATGACATCAGTTAAAACAGGTAAATCCAGAGCAGCGCTCTCCTGAGTAGCATGAAAGAGATCTTGGACCTGTAATTTTTTTATGTTTAATTGTTCTGATTCATCTGGGCATGCGCATCATTGCTGACTGGAAACCGTACTTGCAGGCTCGGTTGTTTTTGGGGGGCCTCGAGCTGAGGCCCCCGAAAAGTTTTTTTAATTATTAGTGGAATTATTATCTTCTTTCAGTGGCAATAGCTTTCCATGTTTATCTCTGACAGAACGACATTCATTCATCCAATGCTTTCCTTTGCCACACCTACGGCACAGCCCTGAAGGCTGTGGTTTGGTTCCTTCATTTTTTCCTTTACAGTACTCTTTTCTAGTGTGCCCTACTTTTCCACAGTTAAAACATTTAGATTTAGGATTGTTTATTTGCAAAGCTGCCGCGAGAGTAGTCACGGTGGCATTGGCTTGTAATTGAGCTTGAAAAGTCCCTGAACCTAATTCTCTGCAGGCTCACAAGTACTGCTCAATTGTCACTTTCTCCAAATTCCTCATTCCTGCCAGCACTTGCTGACAGTCCGTATTTGCTTTTTCAAAGGCTAGCTGCAGAAGCAGCATTCTTTGAGCCTCCACGCCTGGAACTGAGCACTCAATAGCAGTCTGTAAATGATCTACAAATTCAGAGTATGGTTCATTATTTCCTTGAGTAATCTTAGTAAAAAATTCTTTTACACCATCTTTCTCTTCTAATCTCTGCCAAGGTCTAATGCGTACATCTTTTACTCGTAATAGAGAATTCCAAGGCAAAAGTATTTGCCTCTGGAGAGTCTCAGAATCACCACTCCCCGTGAGTTGACTGAAAGGGACTCTAGATGCTCTATTTTGTAATTTTGCTTCCTCCAGCCACCAGGCTTTGAATTGTAAAAACTGACCCGGACTAAGGGTGGTCTTAGCAAGCGTTTCCCAGTCCATCGGCAAGAATGAATGATCTGTACAGTATGAATTTAAAATGCCAATTACATAAGGAGATGTGGGTCCATAAGCATGAACAGCATCTTTCATAGTCCGTAAAAATTTTAATTCAATTTGAGAATGATAGGCTGCTCCAGGTTGTCCATCATCTCTGATTTCTCTAAAAACTGGAAAAATGGCATTTTCGGGAATATTAGAATTCAATTCAGTAACTTGGATAGGAGCTTCATTACTTAATGAAAGCTCAGATGTTTTTAGAGGAAAATGATGTTTAGCAGTAAACTTAGTGTCAGCTGGATTGTGCCAGACAGGATAAATGCCTGGTGGAGCATTAGGATGCCATGGCCCATCCTGACATTTAAGAGGAATATCAGGATCAGGAGGAGCAGTTAGACTTAGGAGCAGTTGGACTTAGGAGAAGTTGGACTCTAAGGAGACTTAGACTTGTAAGGTGGCGGAGAATGTACGTAATTTGCTCTGGGGTGTGCTCTAGAACTTGGTCTGGATGAAGTTAACAGTTCAGCCCCTTTCTTTTCTAACTGTGTAATTCTTTGATTCACGGTTTGGAAGCCCTCAGCAACAATTTTCTTTAAATGATCAAATTCTTCCTTGTCGGGGGTATCAGAAACAGCGGGGCCATTTTCAGTATCGATGTCAAAGCTAATTAAGTCATTTGACACTTTACTAGCCGGTCTAACCTGTCTGGCTCTGGAGACGGAGAATTCTCATATCCAGGCTCTTCTGGGAGAACTATTTCTTCCCCCGCTCCTGCCAGCAGTCGGGGGTGGGCGCGGAGTATATCCTCTGCTTCAGAGGCTGAATCAGAATATGGTTGAAACGGCTCCAGGGCCCTGGTTACTAGATGATACACAGCCCATACTTCCTTACTAATAAACTCCCCCTTTTGGTGCACTCTTTTAAAAAGTCCTGCCTACGCAGTTCCAAACTTTGAGATTTAACTGAACCTTACGTTCAGGAGACAATCAGTAACAATGCTTAAGAACCACTTGAAACAGTTCGCTTAGAATACGAGCCTTAACAGGAATATCCATGGAATTTTAGCAGAGTTTTTAAAAGAGCCACATATTGTTCTTCCAAACTGGAATTGAGCTGAACACTTAAATTATTTCCCATGCTTTTTGCAATGCCAGACGTTCCACGTACCTACTGCGTGGCGAAAAAAACCTGTCTGGTTACAGGGTTCTCAAGCCTACCTTAAGCGGCTTCAGCAAAGCTCTTCGCAAAGCTCCTGAACAGAGGAGTTTATAGGGCTCCTCACCGGTCCTCTGGTCCGTTGCCCGCGAAGCTCTCTGGTTCCTCTCACAGTCCTCTCAGTGACCCTGCTTGCTGCGCCAAAATATGTTGCGGTGAGGGATAATGTGAGGGAACAACAGCTTTGCAGGAGATACAGGCTTGCTCCTGTAATGTTTTGGAAAACAAGAAGCAGGCCACATCTCAGATTGGTATGTAGCAAATGAGCTTTATTTGGGACCACCTTATATAGTCAAGCAGTCACGTACACTCCATTAATCTATAATCAAAGAATTTTCCTTCTAAACAATTCTTAGCTAACTTTAACTTTGCTTGAGGATATCAATTCTAGAAATCAACAATATCTATTCAAAACATCCCTTCTTACATTATTTACAGACATGCTTCCACTATCTGTAAAAATAAGAAACTTGGGTGGTAAAATAATCAGGATTTCCATGTGCCCATTGAGATTTAACAGACAAGCTTTACGATTTTGTTTATCCACAGAGCTTGAAGCTATACAGCTGTTAAGACAATGTTTTTCACACATCATCAACCTCTGGGCTGTATCTCCAGCAGGCAGGCTCTTAACCTGTGACCTTATCTGGGCTTAACAACCGCCTCATAAAGTCACTGCAAATGGAATATTACTTCCTACTTTACAGGCCCTATATGCTGACAGAGGCAGCTGGCTGTGTTAGCAAAAGCCATGTCAACTCGCCTTTCCCTGCTTTATCCCACACTGTTGGGTACTACATAGAAAGAGATCACAGATCTCTGCAAATGGCCTTTAGTACATTCCTGTTTTGCAGTGCATCCCTGCCATGTGAACATGTGGGGACATGTGCAGTACTTGGAGTGAGCCACTTTCACTGTCAAGAATGCTCATCACTAGACAGCAGCATTAGGGAAAGATACTTTCACCTTAGACTGGTCTTTGGAGGCGGAGCAAGATGGCAGCTGAGTAACAGCTTCCTTGCATCTGGGCACCGTGAGTCTGGGGATATAGGATTCCAGGCATCTCTGGCTGGTGGGATCTGCCTATCATCATCCCTGAGAGGATACAGGGAGTCAGCGAGAGACTTCTGGACCCCAAGAGGAGGACTAAAACAGTGGAAAACCGGCAAGTGGTCGCGTGTGTTCAATTCGTCTAAACCCGCCCACAACTGTAAGTTCAGTAGCAGCGAGACTGCAAACCAGAAAGGCCTTACCTGTGAACTGTTTTGGTGTCTTTGGACTTGGCACTCAGCTGAACTGCCTTGGGGAGAGCCTGAGCGGGAGTGCGGAGAACTTTGGCCTTTGTCTAGGGCCCCAGTCTGAGCCGCTGAGCCAGACGAAGCTAATAGTGTTTGGCTCTGGGTCACAGGCAGACATTGTGAGCGATCTGCCCCAGCAAGCTCCGCCCTCAGGGTCGCAGAGCTGGAATTGGGTGGGAACTGGTAACCCAGCGACCAAGTAGCCTAAGGGCGAGGTCTGAGCCGCCTTGCAGCCCTAACCCTCGGGGGCAGAGGGAGACCACTTTTGACACACAGGGTAAGTGGATAGCCACTTCAGCAGTGATTCCAGTGACAAGCACTTCCCTGAGAAAGCTTCTGCTCAGTAAGTGAACAAGTTCAAAGTGCCTTTTAAGTGGGCTGAAGAGAGATTTAGGGTGTCTACCTGCTGGGGTTTGAGAAACTAGCAGCCTCCAGTCGTATCAGAACTGTGATTAACATCTCATATCCCAGAAGACCACGTGTTGCCCAGACAATATTCAATAACATATACATACTGCTTTGTTTTTGGTTGTGTTTTTTTTTTTTTTTTTTGGTTTGGTTGTTTTTTATGTTATTTTGATGCTGTGGATTGTTGTTCTGTTTTTTAAGTTCAACCTTTTCCATACAGATCCTTTTTCTTTCTCAATTTTTCTAGTTTAATTATAATTTCCCATTGCTGCCTATTTCAATAATTAGAACTTCATTTTTGTTAGTGTTTCTACCGCTATTATTTGGGTTTTCCAGCCAATTTTATCCCGTAAAGTTTTCTGTTTGCTTGTTTTGGTTTGATTTATAGCATTTTTGTCTTTCCTCTCTACTTGGTGGAGGTGGGGTACTGTGTCTGATCAGGTTAGCAAAGAGCTGCTGACCTCAAGGGAACCACCCCACTGGGCACCCCCCAGAAGGTGGTTTTTTTTTAAGGTTGTATCAAAGTACCCTCCTGTACACCTATATTGCCCTGTCTCCCTCTTTCTGTGCCTCTCTTCTTTTTGTCAATATTCCTTTTACCCACCCCCTCTCCTTTCTCTATTTTTTTTTCTTATCACTCCGTCCTCCTTTCTTTCATCCCTTTTTTGCTCTTAAACCTTCTCACCCTTCTGGTCCTGTAACCCTTAGTCCACAGGCACAAGAACTTAAAGAGCAAGAGGAAGTGAAAGGAAAATGAGGGCAAGGAAACAGATAAAAGAAATCACCCATGAGGAAGAATCAGCAGAAAACTCCAGGCAACATGAAGAACCAGTCCGGAGCAACCCCGCCAAGGTATCATGAGGTAGCTACTGCAGAGGATTCCACCTATACAGAAATGCTAGGAATGACAGAAAGGGAATTTTGAATACACATGTTGAAAACAATGAAAGAAATGATGGAAACAATGAAGGAAACTGCTAATAAAGTGGAAAATAAACAAAAGGAAATCCAAAAACAGAATCAAATAAGAGATGAACGATATGAAGAATATAAAAAGGATATAGCAGAGCTGAAGGAAATGAAACAGTCAATCAGGGAACTTAAAGATGCAATGGAAAGTATCAGCAACAGGTTAGACCATGCATAAGAAAGAATTTCAGAGGTAGAAGACAAAGTTTTTGAGATAACTCAGATAGTAAAAGAGGCAGAAAAGAAGAGAGAGAAAGCAGAACGTTAACTGTCAGAATTATGGGACTTTATGAAGCGTTTCAACATACTAGTTATAGGAATTCCAGAAGGGGAAGAAGAATGCCCCAGAGGAATGGAAGCCATAGGAGTTGGTTTTTTGAAAAAATAAATAAAATAGATAAACCATTGGCCTGACTAACGAGGAATAGAAAAGTAAAATCTCTAGTAACCTCAATCAGAAATGATAAAGGGGAAATAACAACTGATCCAGGCAACATGAAGTAACTTGTGCATGTGTTACTGAAACAGCCTCCCCAATAGTCTCCCTGCATCTGTTCTTCCCACTCTTGCACAGCAGCCAGATGGATTCCTTCACAAAACATAAGTGAGATTATGCCACTTCTACGTTCACAAAGCCCCGATGCTAGTCACTCAGTAACTGACAAAAGAAAGTATACAGAAAATCTATAAATATATAGATAATCTGAAGAACACCAACAACCAAACTGACTCATTCAAAATGTATAGAAGACACCATCCAACAATAGCAGAATACACATTCTTCTCAAGTGCACGTGAATCATACATTATACTTGACCATGTGCTGGTCCATAAAACAAGTCTCAATGAATTTAAAAGGACTGGAAGCATACAGAGGATCAGTTATGAGCACAGTGGAATTAAATGAACAATAACTTCCTTAATCAGAAGAAAGTCATGAACAGCACTGTCTTCGTCCTTTCAAGATTCCATAACAAAATGCCATAGACTGGGTGGCTTAAACAACAGAAATTTATTTTCTCTCTGTTCTAGAAGCTGAGCAATCCAAGATGAGGGTGTCAGCATGATTGGTTCCTAGTGGGGGCCCTCTTCATTGCTTTGAGATGATCACCTTCTCTCTGTGACTCCACGTGGTGGAGAAAGAGAGGTCTGGTGTCTTTCTCTTCTTATTAGGGCACAAGCATGTTGGGTCAGGGTCCCATCCTTATTGTTGAATTTAACCTTAATTACCTCCTAAATGCCCTATCTGGAAACAACTCACCAAAGTTGAACCAGTAGACACCAGTTCTGCAGTTACAACTGCAGCTGTGGCTAGCAATTTCACTTCAACCTCATGAAAGACTTTAAACTAGAACCACTTGACTAGGTTACACCCTCACCCTCATAAACAATTAATGTTCACTGTTGTGTTAGCCACTGAATTTGGGGGTAATTTGTTATGCAGCCACAGATAACTGATTAGAATAGTCAAGACTTCCTATCAGCACTCTTCATAATAGCCGCATAGAGGAAGCCCCCTGAGTATTTGTGAACAGTGGAAGGGGTAAATCGAGTTGTATGCATAAAATGGAACACTGCTGAACAAAGATAATGAATGTACTGAAACACTTGACAACTATTTTGAGTTAAAGAAGTCAGACACAAAAGGGACTTCCTGGATGATTCCATTTCTCAAAATGAAAAATAGGCAAAAGTTAATCAAGCCAGGACAGTGTTTACCTGAGAGAAGAGGTCTTGACTGGGAGAGGACACTGGGTGCTTTAGGGGCTCTGGTTATGTTCTATCTATTGATTTGAGTGTTGGTCACATGGGTATTTTGATTCTGTGAAAACCACGGAGCTTCATACTTGAGATATGTGCACTTTCCTGTATATGGTTTGTATGGTAAAAAAAGAGAGATGATGAAAGTATGCCTTCACTGATCAGTTTATTTCCGTGCAAAGATATTCTTTCTTCCCTGAGATGCTGAAATGGGGAGAAGGAGACCAAATATCACAAGAGATGCACCCTGTAGACAAGGTACATTAACCCCACAGTGAATGAGTTCCAGGTTGATTTAGAGCTCAAGTATCAAGGTCACATTTCTCAATTAGGATGAAAGCACATCTCTGTAGCTGTAAAGTCTAATTGAGGTTTGAGGCATACCTTTCTAGGAGAGGTTCTTGGGAAAGGCAATTGGATCAACACAGTGGAGGTTCATGATGGCATTCAAGGTCCCTCAAAGCCAGACACTAGGGGCTTTGATGGGCAAGAATTCAGAGACTCACTGAAAGGCTGGTGGAGAGCAGCTTTGCCACAGCCAAAGCCTGCAATACATCTGTCAAAATCTTGGGTTTATATGTGTCTTGGAGTCCAGCAGTTGAGGCCTATATCTCACATGTATGGTCACATAAGGTGAGATGTCACATTCTTGTGGAAAGGGGGATTACATTCCATGTTGCTATCACCATGAAGTATACGTCACTCACATAGTATCTGGAATCATTGTAAAGCTACATCAAAGTAAGTTGTTTTGCAATACAATTTTACGTAAACTTAATAAAGTGAGATTACTTCTCAATAGAAGAGAGCATGGTGAGAATAGACAGCTACTGGTTGTCTGCGATCTTTGCAAACTGGCACGGGGGAAAGACATTGACCCCATCAATAGCTGCATAATGGTCCCATGTTGAGAACAACCTCAAATGGCATCAGCACCTGATTAAGCATGAAAGAATATACTGTTATTCTTCAAGAGTCATATGTCTTCTGCAAAAGACAGATGGGGCATTGTATGGTATTAACTACCCTTTATGTATAGGGGCTTTGATGGTGGCATTAATCTCTGTGGTTCTTCCAGGGATGTCTTGTCTATCAGGTTGTATATTGCTTGAGGAGATCTGCAGCAGTTTCTATTTGGGCCTCCATCAAGATAGTCCTTAATTCAGGAGTCTGCTTCCCATACCTGTAAGAAAGGAAACGGCCTCAACCCTCCCCTCACTTAGCTGCAAAAGTTACTTAAAGATCTAACTAGTTATCAGACAGTCACATCAACTGGTCCTCCCCTGCTTCTGACACTGTGAAGGTCATCATGACCCTGGGATGAAGAAAAAAACAACAGAGGGGGAGGCGGAGCAAGATGGCGGCTGAGTAACAGCTTCCTTGCATCTGGGCAACGTGAGTTTGGGGAGATAGGACTCCATGCATCTCTGGCTGATGGGATCTGCCTATCATCACCCCTGCGAGGATACAGGGAGTCAGCAAGAGACTTCTGGACCCCAAGAGGAGGACTAAAACAGTGGAAAACCGGCAAGTGGTCCCTTGTGTTCAATCCATCTAAACCCGCCCGCAACTTCCACAGGCACGAGAACATAAAGAGCAAGAGTAAGTGAAAGGAAAATTAGGGCAAGGAAACAGATAAAAGAAACCACTCATGAGGAAGAATCAGCAGAAAACTCCAGGCAACATGAAGAACCAGTCCAGAACAACCCCGCCAAGGGACCATGAGGTAGCTACTGCAGAGGATTCCGCCTATAGAGAAATTTTAGGAATGACAGAAAGGGAATTTAGAATACACATGTTGAAAACAATGAAAGAAATGATGGAAACAATGAAGGAAACTGCTAATAAAGTGGAAAATAAACAAAAGGAAATCCAAAAACAGAATCAAATAAGAGATGAACGATATGAAGAATATAAAAAGGATATAGCAGAGCTGAAGGAACTGAAACAGTCAATTAGGGAACTTAAAGATGCAATGGAAAGTATCAGCAAAAGGTTAGAAAATGCAGAAGAAAGAATTTGAGAGGTAGAAGACAAAGTTCTTGAGATAACTCAGATAGTAAAAGAGGCAGAAAAGAAGAGAGAGAAAGCAGAACGTTCACTGTCAGAATTATGGGACTTTATGAAGCATTCCAACATACGAGTTATAGGAATTCCAGAAGGGGAAAAAGAATACCCAGAGGAATGGAAGTCATACTAGAGAATATTATAAAAGAAAATTTCCCAAATATCACCAAAGATTCTGACACACTGCTTTCAGAGGGCTATCGGACCCCAGGTCGCCTCAACTCTAACCGAGCTTCTCCGAGACACATTGTGATGAACCTGTCCAAAGTCGAGACAAAAGAAAAGATTCTGGAAGCTGCCAGGAGTAAGCGCCAGTTGACCTACAAGGACAAATCCATCAGAGTGACCGCAGACTTCTCTAATGAAACTTTCCAAGCAAGAAGACAATGGTCATCTACCTTTAATCTACTTAAACAGAACAATTTCCAGCCCAGAATTCTGTACCCTGCTAAGCTAAGCTTCAAAATTGACGGAGAAATCAAATCATTTACGGATATACAAACATTGAGGAAATTCGCCACAACAAGACCAGCTCTACAGGAAATACTTCAACCTGTTCTGCACACTGACCACTACAATGGATCAGCAGCAAAGTAAGAACTCAGAAATTAAAAGACAGAGCCTAACCTCCACACTAATGCAAAAGATAAAACTAAGCAATGGACTCTCACCAAATAAGACGAATAGAATACTACCACACTTATCAATTATCTCAATAAATGTTAATGGCTTGAATTCCCCACTGAAGAGACATAGATTGGTTGACTGGATTAAAAAACACAAGCCATCCATTTGCTGTCTGCAGGAAACACACCTGGCTTCAAAAGACAAATTAAAGCTCCGAGTCAAGGGTTGGAAGACAATTTTTCAGGCAAATGGAATTCAGAAGAAAAGAGGAATTGCAATCTTATTTTCAAATACATGTGGATTTAAAGCAACTAAAGTCAAAAAAGACAAAGATGGTCACTTTATATTGGTCAAGGGAAAAATACAACAAGAAGACGTTTCAATTCTAAATATTTATGCACCCAATTTAAATGCTCCCAGATTCTTGAAACAGACCTTACTCAGTCTGAGCAATATGATATCTGATAATACCATCATAACAGGGGACTTTAACACTCCTCTTACAGAGCTGTACAGATCCTCTAAACAGAAATTAAACAAAGATATAAGAGATTTAAATGAGACCCTAAAACAACTGTGCTTCATAGACACATATAGAACACTCCACCCCAAAGATAAAGAATATACCTTCTTCTCATCACCCCATAGAACATTCTCCAAAATTGATCATATCCTGGGACACAAAACAAATATCAACAGAATCAAAAGTATTGAAATTTTACCTTGTATCTTCTCAGACCATGAGGCACTAAAGGTGGAACTCAACTCTAACAAAAATGCTCGACCCCACCCAAAAGCATGGAAATTAAACAATCTTCTGTTGAATAACAGATGGGTGCAGGAAGAAATAAAAAAGGAAATCATTAACTTCCTTGAGCATAACAACAATGAAGACACAAGCTACCAAAACCTGTGGGATACTGCAAAAGCAGTTTTGAGAGGAAAATTCATCGCTTTAGATGCCTACATTCAAAAAACAGAAAGAGAGCGCATCAACAATCTCACAAGAGATCTTATGGAATTGGAAAAAGAAGAACAATCTAAGCCTAAACTCAGTAGAAGAAAAGAAATATCCAAAATCAAATCAGAGATCAATGAAATTGAAAACAAAAGAATCATTCAGAAAATTAATGAAACAAGGAGTTGGTTTTTTGAAAAAATAAATAAAATAGATAAACCATTGGCCAGACTAACGAGGAATAGAAAAGTAAAATCTTTAGTAACCTCAATCAGAAATGATAAAGGGGAATAACAACTGATCCCACAGAGATACAAGAGATCATCTCTGAATACTACCAGAAACTCTATGCCCAGAAATTTCACAATGTGAAGGAAATGGATCAATGTTTGGAATCACACCCTCTCCCTAGACTCAGCCAGGAAGAAATTGAGCTCCTGAACAGACCAATTTCAAGCACTGAGATCAAAGAAACAATAAAAAATCTTCCAACCAAAAAATGCCCTGGTCCAGATGGGTTCACACCAGAATTCTATCAAACCTTCAAGGAAGAGCTTATTCCTGTACTGCAGAAATTATTCCAAAAAATTGAGGAAAAAGGAATCTTCCCCAACACATTCTATGAAGCAAACATCACCCTGATACCAAAACCAGGAAAAGACCCAAACAAAAAGGAGAATTTCAGACCAATCTCACTCATGAATATAGATGCAAAAATTCTCAACAAAATCCTAGCCAATAGATTACAGCTTATCATCAAAAAGGTCATTCATCATGATCAAGTAGGCTTCATCCCAGGGATGCAAGGCTGGTTTAACATATGCAAGTCCATAAACGTTATCCACCATATCAACAGAGGCAAAAATAAAGATAACATGATCCTCTCATAGATGCAGAAAAAGCATTTGATAAAATCCAGCATCCTTTTCTAATTAGAACACTGAAGAGTATAGGCATAGGTGGCACATTTCTAAAACTGATTGAAGCTATCTATGACAAACCCACAGCCAATATTTTACTGAATGGAGTAAAACTGAAACTGAAAGCTTTTCCTCTTAGAACTGGAACCAGACAAGGTTGTCCTCTGTCACCTTTACTATTCAACATAGTGCTGGAAGTTCTAGCCAATAGAATTAGGCAAGACAAGGAAATAAAGGGAATCCAAATGGGAGCAGAGGAGGTCAAACTCTCCCTCTTTGCTGACGACATGATCTTATACTTAGAGAACCCAAAAGACTCAACCACAAGACTCCTAGAAGTCATCAAAAAATACAGTAATGTTTCAGGATATAAAATCAATGTCCACAAGTCAGTAGCCTTTGTATACACCAATAACAGTCAAGATGAGAAGCTAATTAAGGACACAACTCCCTTCACCATTGTTTCAAAGAAAATGAAATACCTAGGAATATACCTAATGAAGGAGGTGAAGGACCTGTATAAAGAAAACTATGAAATCCTCAGAAAGGAAATAGCAGAGGATATTAACAAATGGAAGAACATACCATGCTCATGGATGGGAAGAATCAACATTGTTAAAATGTCTATACTTCCCAAAGCAATCTACCTATTCAATGCCATTCCTATCAAAATACCAACATCGTACTTTCAAGATTTGGAAAAAATGATTCTGCGTTTTGTATGGAACCGGAAAAAAACCCGTATAGCTAAGGCAGTTCTTAGTAACAAAAATAAAGCTGGGGGCATCAGCATACCGGATTTTAGTCTGTACTACAAAGCCCTAGTGCTCAAGACAGCATGGTACTGGCATAAAAACAGAGACATAGACACTTGGAATCGAATTGAAAACCAAGAAATGAAACTAACATTTTACAACCACCTAATCTTTGATAAACCAAACAAGAACATACCTTGGGGGAAAGACTCCCTATTCAATAAATGGTGTTGGGAGAACTGGATGTCTACATGTAAAAGACTGAAACTGGACCCACACCTTTCCCCACTCACAAAAATTGATTCAAGATGGATAAAGGACTTAAACTTAAGGCATGAAACAATAAAAATCCTCCAAGAAAGCATAGGAAAACCACTGGAAGATATTGGCCTGGGGAAAGACTTCATGAAGAAGACTGCCATGGCAATTGCAACAACAACAAAAATAAACAAATGGGACTTCATTAAACTGAAAAGCTTCTGTACAGCTAAGGAGACAATAACCAAAGCAAAGAGACAACCTACACAATGGGAAAGGATATTTGCATATTTTCAATCAGACAAAAGCTTGATAACTAGGATCTATAGAGAACTCAAATTAATCCACATGAAAAAAGCCAACAATCCCTTATATCAATGGGCAAGAGACATGAATAGAACTTTCTCTAAAGATGACAGACGAATGGGTAAGAAACACATGAAAAAATGTTCATTATCTGTGTATATTAGAGAAATGCAAATCAAAACAACCCTGAGATATCATCTAACCCCAGTGAGAATGGCCCACATCACAAAATCTCAAAACTGCAGATGCTGGCATGGATGTGGAGAGAAGGGAACACTTTTACACTGCTGGTGGGACTGCAAACTAGTACAACCTTTTTGGAAGGAAGTATGGAGAAACCTCAAAGCACTCAAGCTAGACCTCCCATTTGATCCTGCAATCCCATTACTGGGCATCTACCCAGAAGGAAAGAAATCCTTTTATCATAAGGACACTTATACTAGACTGTTTATTGCAGCTCAATTTACAATCACCAAAATGTGGAAACAGCCTAAATGCCCACCAACCCAGGAATGGATTAACAAGCTGTGGTATATGTATACCATGGAATACTATTCAGCCATTAAAAAAAAATGGAGACTTTACATTCTTCATATTAACCTGGATGGACGTGGAAGACATTATTCTTAGTAAAGCATCACAAGAATGGAGAAGCATGAATCCTATGTACTCAATTTTGATATGAGGACAATTAATGACAATTAAGGTTATGGGGGGAAGCAGAATGAGGGACGGAGGGAGGGGGTGGGGCCTTGGTGTGTGTCACACTTTATGGGGGCAAGACATGATTGCAAAAGGGATTTTACCTAACAATTGCAATCAGTGTAACCTGGCTTATTGTACCCTCCATGAATCCCCAACAATAAAAAAAAAAAAGAAAAGAAAAAGAGGGGACATGTAGAGATTAGGAATGTAACAAAGAGTCCTGCAGATAGAGATTAGAGAGCTGGATAATGTATAGCTAAAAACAGCAGCTATGGGGAGCGTATAAAAACTCTAGGAAGTTATGTCAAAGTAAGGCAGGCTTTGAGAATGATCTTGTGTTCCTGGGATCCTGAATCTTGGTAGGACAACTTTAACCCACACGAGTGTTTGGCTCTTGCTCCTCATTCCAGCACCCCAGTTACATAACTAGAGTTCTTTTGGTTCTGTACATCAGGTAGGGCCTTAGTAATTGCTCATCTATTTCTGTCCTAGAGACCCAACAATTGATTAGGCATCACTTAATATTAATGTGATGCAAGCAACACTCTGCATTCAATGAACATATCCTGCAAAAACAGAGATTCACAAAAACCTTCTGAGAGCAGTGAACACTGAGAGAATCTGCTGCCAACAGACACACATTGCAGGAAATACTGAAGGAAGTTCTTCAGGCAGAAGGGAAATGACACCAGGTGGCAACTCAGGTCTACAAAGAAGAATGTAGTTTATGGAACACAGTAAATATGTGGCTCAACATAAAGGAATAATTCCTTGCTTTTTAAATAGCTTAAAGGACATTGGATGTTAAATGTAGAAATGATAATGTACTATGATGTTTATAATAACACATGCACATTGAATTCATAAAGGAAGTTTACGGATTATTACTTCAACGTAGATAAGGATAAACTAACAGTGCTTGTAATCCCTGGAGCAAACACTAAAACTTCATAAAATGCATGTCAAAGAAGCTAATATAAAGAAATTACACTTAGCATAAAAAGGTGAAAAGAGGAAAGAGAATGTTTCTCCCAGATCAACTGACTACAAGATAAACAGATAATCTACACAACAATTGCTTTTCTTTTTTTATTGTTAATGATAGTTTTCTTTATTATATTTTTTTTATTAAATCATAGCTGTGTACATTGATATGATCATGGGGCATCATTCACTAGCTTCACAGACCGTTTGTATTGCTTTTCTTTTTTTTTTTTTTTTTGTAGAGACAGAGTCTCACTGTACCGCCCTCGGGTAGAGTGCCCTGGCGTCACACGGCTCACAGCAACCTCTAACTCTTGGACTTACGCGATTCTCTTGCCTCAGCCTCCCGAGCAGCTGGGACTACAGGCGCCCGCCACAACGCCCGGCTATTTTTTTGTTGCAGTTTGGCCGGGGCTGGATTTGAACCCGCCACCCTCGGCATATGGGGCCGGCGCCCTACTCACTGAGCCACAGGCGCCGCCCATGTATTGCTTTTCTTGAGCACATCAAAGAGTTGAAACCACACAGCAACCAGGTGACCTGAATCCCAAAGAATGAGCATAGTGACAATAAACAACTTCTGTTTGTCCACAGTCTTTGTGAGCTGGTATAGGGGGAAAGACACTTATCCAATCAATAGCTGTATAATGGTCCCATGTTGAGAACAGCCTGGTTACCTGAGGAAAGATGAGACAGGGAAACTGTTTCAACACTGGATTTGCCTGGGAGGAAGAGGCAGTGGCCATATTTAGGTGCACAGAAAACAGCTAACATGTTATCATGTGGAGTAAGTTTGAGAAAGGTTGTAACAAGAGGAAGGAAGCAAAGAGAGCATACAGACAAGTCTTGAGATTTTTGCTGCAAAGAGGACAGAAATAGTGTTCATTTTGTGAGAAATGATTAGAAATTGACTAGTACCATGTCATGTGGTCACCCCAAGCTTCAGAGGAGGCTGGAACATGGGTCTTAGTTTTACAGGGAAAGGAGAACAGGCTGAACATACAATTGGCCGTCAGTGTGTTCTTTAGGGAATTTGCTTCTTGGCTTTCAACTGGGCAGATCAGGTCCCACAACATCTGGATCTCCTTTGTTTCCTGACATGATGTCCATGTAGTTGCCTGTCTTATCCTTATCTTTTTTTTTTTTGCAGCTTTTCCCCAGGGCTGGATTTGAACCTGCCACCTCCAGCGTATGGGGCCTGCGCCCTACTCCTTTGAGCCACAGGCACTGCCTTATCCTTATCTTTGTAGTTGAGCTGTTTCGAGAGGTCTACCTCTTATATGTGAAAGAGCTTAGTGAGAAAAGAGAGAAGGTGGCACAGCTAGGCAGTGCTGAAGACAGTCCTATCTCAAAGGAGCAGGGGTTTTCACAAGAGAGGCAGGAGTTGTGTCTGGGATCCCGGTGGCAATCAAGGACAGTGCCAACTCCACCTCCCATCTGAAGGCTGGGGGCAGCATCCTTCTCTGCTGTGCCAGTGCTGTCCTATGAGACAACCTGGCTTCAGTCAATGACAGAGATGAATGAGAGCTGAGCAGAGATGCTGAGATGTGGTGGAGCTTGTGGACTATGGAAAGGACGCAGGGACTGTTGGGACTAAGAGAATTTTCTCTGCCTCAGGCCAGGGTGCACAAAGGAAAAATGAAATAGAAAGAACAATGCCACAATGACCTTCCTATCATGCTGGCCGGATTCCTTGGGAACCAGTGAGCTCACTAGCTCTTGAGGGCTCAGTCAGAGATATCAGGAGCATTTAGCAAGGCTTATGGTAAGAAGAAATTCAAGCCCCAGATGGGGGTGTTCCCAATGATTCTCTGCAGCCCTAATAGTTCATACTTCCAAGTCAAGGCCTTAACACATTAATTGCCATGTGAGCTGTATTTAACTTAAGCTAGTTTTGAGTCTAGGGCCTCATAAGCTATATAGAATTGACACATTTCTCAACCCATACTGAGCAAATAAAACCATAAAACCATGGCCCAAAGTAAAAAAAAAAAATTTTTTTCTAGCGGGGCAGCCCACGTGTAAAGAGTCAACTCTACTCCTATCTTCCCAAACATGGACAAAACATGGTACAGGAGTTGGAGTCATAGTGAAATGCGGAAGCCCAAGCAAAACTGGCCACAGCTGCAGCATGTTCCCACCCAGGAAAGCAACACCCTGTGTGGTCACCATGCCCCAGGGCTTCATCAATAGCTGTTTGTGGAGGCACCCTGGGGAGCCAGCTAAGCCTCCAGCGCCGAGGGTCGGGCGCGTGAGGGAGGCTCAGTCTCTGGGGGCCAACGGTGACTCCTAGAGGACTCAGGCGGCAGTGCAGCCTCTCCAGGAAGTGACCACGTGCAGAAGCTGTTTGAGCATGCGCAATGCGCATCACCTGATGCATTGTGGGGGAAGGGGCGGAGCGTGGCACGAGAAACTCACTCCTCCCCTCTGCCGTTTTTCGGGGAGGCCGGTTGGTTCCCTCGTGAGCTCTGTGGGAGAAGGGACGGTGCCATGGAAGTCCCAGGCGGTGGCACAGTGGGAAGCGCAGGAAGCCAGGGTGGCCGCAGAAGCCTCCATGGTCAGGGTGGCCCCAATGGCCAGGGTGGTGAGGGCGCAGTCGGTGGCGCTCAAGTGCCGGATGCCAATGCTGGCAGTGTTCCCTGTGTCCTGTGCGCCCTGCTTGCTCGGGGTCGAGGTGGACAACTTGTGCCCGCGGAGAGAAGACCAGCACTCCAGCTGCATGAATTGTATCCTTTTGCAGGAGCCAGCCTTGGCTTGGAGGCCCGGAGAGACCAGAGAGGCATAACGGGAGGGGCAGAGCAGGGTACAGAGTTGGGAACATGGAAGGGATCGTTAATAGCACCTGGAAGGGAAAGGCAAGGCCGGGGTGGCCCAAGGGGACAGGAGAGGGGTGTGGGTAGTCCAAAGATGCAAGAGGTGGAGGAACAGGCCTGGGGCAGAGTGAGGGGACAGAAGGAGAAGTCTAGGCTGAGGAGACTGGGTGGAGTGGGCGTGGAGGGGCTGAGGGTTACACTGAGCAGATGGACAGGGAGAAGGGTCAGGACTCAGATGACTTGGTGCATGTGGGGCTCACCTGACGGCTGCCTGGGGCGGGGAGTAGGCCGAGAGGGTCAAGGGGCCCGAGCACGGGTGAAGTCAGCAAGGATGATACCTTAACGGTCTCTCCAGCACTCTCAGAGTCCCATTCCCATCGCCTTTGGAGGCTGAGATTGCTCAGAGATCCTTGGCTCCATATGCGGAACACCACCTGCAGGCCATCCATAAGGAGTTCACAGTGGATGGCAGCGCCCTGCTTGTGTTAGTTTCTAGGAAGGAGCTGGGGTGGAGAGGTGGAGATAGGTGCTCAAGTGGAGTGGGCATCTTAATTGAGACGGAGAGACACCTAGGGGTTAGGTCAAAAGAGGAGTGGGTGGTGTACTGGGCACAGGCAAGAGTTCTGACTGTTACCTCCGTTTCTCGTTTTCCCTCACTTTTAGTAGCTGGGCCGCTGAAGACGCTCATCTCCTCCAAATTTCCTTCACATCCTTTCTTGACCAGCTTTCCCTGATGGTGCGGGCCATGCAGCGCTTTGGGACCCTGTCTCCACCTACATCTCTGCCAAGAAACGAAGGCTGAAGGGCAACCTCGTGTCCCATGGCAGGAATGCATCCTTTCCTAGGGTAACGATTCCTGCATTAATTGCCCCTTTATTCTTGGAGCCTAATATTTTGCCTATGCTGTTCCTTGGGTGCTCGGGGCCCACTTGTTTTGTTTCCTTGTTGCTGGTGGAGGAAGATGAGTAAATGTTTGTTGCTGCAGAAAATAAAACTGAGCTATGGTTCCATGTCAGAGTTTCCTTTCAGCTACAAAACATCCTGACTTCCTTGCTTCCTCCTAGGGTTACAGGGGAGGATCTGGCGATTCAGATAGTCAAGTAGTACAAGGTAATTGAAGACAATTTAGGCAACAGAAGAAAATCAAAACCATTGGGTCCTGCCACTTTGAAATCATTATAATTTTATAGGTGTATTTATGTAGTAAGTGCATAACAATAATACGAATGTATAGCTTACTTTTTGTAAGTTTAGCATTACCTTTTTCCTGATTTTTTTGCCACTCGACATATAAGCTTTTCCTTACAAAATCCTTCAAAAACAAGATTCTTGATCTACGGGGCACAATGGCTTTCCAGATGTGTCCTCCCACAGATTTCCAGTTTCCCAAAATTCTCATTTTCTTTTTAAATTTCAGGTTAATGTGAGGGCACAAACAACCAAGTCAAAATATTTGAATTTGATAGGTAAAGTCCCTCTTGTAGTTATGTCTGTCACCCGAAAGGTATGCCATACACCCCTACATTGTGCCCTTTCAGTGGGAACACCCCAAACCACCCCTCTCCTCTCCCTCCCACAATGGCTTTCCTTCTCCCCGCAACTTGAATTGAAATGAATTTTTCTGCTGTGTGGGCATGAATTAGATCGACTACTGGCTTCATATTAGTATTGAGCACACTGGATATTTGCTTTTCCATTCCCCTCTCTCTGCATCATGCCAGCATCTGCAACTTTGGGACTTTGTGAGGTGGGCTAATCTTACTGGGGTTAGGTGATATCTCAGGGTGGTTTTGATTTGCATTTCTCTGATGATTAGGGATGATGAGCATTTTTCTGTGTTTGTAGTCATTTGTCTGCCTTCCTCAGAGAAGGTTCTGTTTATGTCTCTTGCCCAGTGATAGATGGGATTGTTAGCTCTTCTTTTGCTGATTAATTTGAGTTCTCTATAGATCCTAGTTATCAAGCCTTTGTCAGATTCGTAATATGCAAATAACTTCCCATTCTGAAGGTTGCCTGTTTGCGTTTGCGTTGATTGTCGCGTCTTTAACTGTGCAGAAGCTTTTCGGATTAACTAAGTCCCATTTGTTCATTTTTGTTGTCATTACAATTGCCAAGGAAGTCTTTTTTTTTTTTTTTTTTTCTTTGCAGTTTTTGGCCCGGGGCCGGGTTTGAACCCGCCACCTCTGGTATATGGGGCCGGTGCCCTACTCCTTGAGCCACAGGCACCACCTAGGAAATCTTCTTTATAGCTCCCTTTAATCTTTTTCTGGCAGCCCGTTCCCAGGCCTAGGGTCGTTTCTCACATGCTTGTGCTGATCAGTGGCCTGCTGAACGCTGCAAGGGGACCCTCTGTGGATACCCAGGGTTCTCTCTGTCTGCAGCTCTTGACTCTTGATCTGTAGTACACCAGACTGTAGTCTGCTTGTCCCTCCATCTCTCAGCAGAAACTGGAATCAGCCTGCTGCCCTGGCCTCACAGGTGAACTGCTGCAGCTGCTGGGCTGATTTAAAACCCAAGCCAGAGTTGATGCTGTTCAAAACCCTCACATGGGCTCCCCTCTTGCTCAGAATCAAAGCCAAGCCCATACGGTGGCCTTCGAAACCCAGCGTGGCTCATTTGCTCTCTGGTCTCATCCACTCCTGCTCTCCCTCCTTGTTCAGTCTAATCTAGCAGTACTGGCCTCTTTGCTCTTTCTGAGAGAGGCCCCCTGCTGACTCAGGGCCTTTGCACTGGTCTTTTCTGTCTGGAACTATTGCACTAGGGTGTCACCTGGCCTCCTCCCTAACCTCCTTCAGGTGCTTGTCAAATGTCACCCCCTCAGAAAGGCCTTCCTGACCACTCTCTTTAAACTCACCCCCTCCTCCCCCTGCAGTATCTCCAGCTCCTAGAGCAGGGCCAGCCTGGCACAGAGTATCCCCAGACAAACTTGCTCCTAATCAGACCATAATCCTCTGTCACCCAGGTCTCTTTAAATGCCATTCTCCTGGCCCTGGACACTCCTTACCTGTCCTGGATTTTCTCCTTCACGCTGCTTTAACAGGTTGGGATATGAGGCTGGTTGGCGCATCTTGTTGGACACACAACCAGGATAGTAAGGAGCTGCCCCATCTGTAGGATTTGGGCTCCCCTAAAGCCACGGGAGGACTTTAAACAACAGTGCGGTGACACCATCCGATCCGCCCTGTATCCTAACAGGATCTCTCTGCCTCCAATGCTAAGAATAGGCTGGAGGGAGCCAGGGCAGGAGCAGGGAGACTGGCATCCATGTGGGAAGTGAGGGCGCCTGAGATCTGGGCGGGGCAGTGGAGGTGAGGAGGAGGGAGCCGATTCTGAAGACATGTGGAAGGTAGAGCCACCAGGATTTGCTGATGGCCTGGGCATGGCCCTGAACCTCCTCAAATCCTCAGGAGCCCTGCAACGAGTTCCCCTTTCTCCCATAGCAGGGGTCCAGCTCATCCAGGGTCCAACAGGTCTGCCCACCCGTCCCAGAGATGAGGCCACACTCTGACTCCATTTTCCCAACATTTAATTAGGAAAACACATTCCATGGAGACAAACACTCGTGCAAGTAAAGAGAGAATTGGGGTCCAGGACTGTGAGATGGGGCCAGATTCTTCAGGGGAGGCGAAAGGGAGCAGTAAGGCGCTGCTGCCTTGGCCGTCCAGGAGGGTGCACAACGGGGCAGCTGAGGACCAGGGGGTCCAGGGCAAGTGCAGAAGACATAGGAGGTTTGGCGGTAGGGCAGGGAGGAGGAGCATCTGGAACCACCCCCAGGCCTAGAATCTAAATAAATGGGGAAATACACCATGTTGGTGTTCTTCCAATTATGGAAGATACTAAGATGTCAATTTCCCCCACAACTGATCTATAGATTCAATCAAAATCCCAGCAGGCATTGTTGTAAAAATTGATGAGCTGATTTTAAAATTTATATGGAAATACAAAGAGCCCACAATAGCAAAGAAATTTGAAGGACTAACAATGGCCTGATTTCCAGACTGGTGCCAGGGTAGACACAGATTCCTGACACAGCAGCCCTGGGAGTGCAGAAGTAGGCTCACACGAGGACCTGGACAACTGATTCTCCCCAAGGGCACCAAGACCAGACAATGGGGGAAAGAATAGCCTTTTCAGCGACTATTGTTCTGCAACGACTGGATGTCCAAGTGGAAAACCCTGCATGTAGAATTGTGTGTGTGTGCGCGCGCGCGCGTGCGTGCGCACGTGCGTGTGTGTGCAGAGCTCATGCTCTCAGGAACCAGGGCACTGGACTCTGTTGCATGCCAGAAGCTTACAGGGGCAGCTTCCAACGCACAGTGCACTGTGTGTGGCCGGTAGAGAGGGATGCCTGCCCAGGGAAGGAGGGCTGCTGTCCATCCCTGAGGTTGATGAGCTGGGGAGGGACTTAGCATGTATTTGAGTAGGATGGCAGCCCCATCCCGAAGACACTGCAAGAGGGACATTTATGGGTGGGGTTCCATCTCCAGGAATGGGAGACCATGGGCGTGAGCATGAGCTCAGGAAGGAAGCAAAGGAAGGTTTCTAGACGGGGGGCTTCAACCTGCACGGGCAACGTCAGCTGACACAGGCCCTCCTTTCCTCAGGGATTGGGGACTGAGCGAAACCACTTCTCTGGCAGAGGAGCAGGGTGGGGTTGGCCCAAGGATACAAGCCCATGTGCGTGCCAGGGGCTGCTGAGGTGGCCCTGGTCACTCTGTGGAATGTCTAGGGGCCGTGGTGTCAGCCCCTGAGGCCAGGCCTGCAACTAGAGGCAGCCTGTGCTCCCTGAGCAAGCTGGCCAAGCTGTGCCTTCCAGAGGACCCTGGAGGAGGACCCATGGCCAGGAAGGAATGCCAGGATCATGCCCCCAGGTCCCCATCTCAGTGACAAGGCCCTGGTGGTATCAGTGGGAAAATCATGGGGTGGAAGGGGAAGGGGTGGGGGAGGCCATGGCAAAGCTAGCGGTGAGTCTGGGAGGTGCCCAGGCAGGGTGCCTGGGAAGGTGGCATCCCGTGTGCTTGCCAGGTCCCGTGGCCTGGTCCTCCGCTGTGCCGAATCACAAGTTCAGCTGCAGGACGGCACCCAGACAGGCTCAGGCAGTCTGAGTAACTGACCACGACGCCCGCTAAGCTCATGTACCGGGTGTGCCAAGCCAGGCAACAGGAGAAGACATGGGTTGGGTGGCCTCGGGGTTGCGGATTCAGAGGGTGGACGCCCAGAATGGAGGGGCCGGTTCTAGCAACATGGTCACCTTCTTTGAGTCTCGTGTGTGTTCAACCCACTGTGCAGGGGGCACAGAGTGTACACCAGGCCTCTTCTGCCTCTGCTGCTGCTGCTGCTCCCAAGGCCTTCCTGCCTCCATCAGAGTTCTTTCATTCCTCTTTTCCCTATGTTGATGATAAAACGCACGTGATCCTCGTGAGAGAGAAGTTGAGGAAGGCAGAAAGAGGGCACTGCAGAGGGACTGTATTGTGCCACACAGAATGTCCCTCACGAGGTTGCCGATGCCTTGACGTGTGGCCTCCCATGGCTGTTCGTGCTCCTGAAGCTTCTCTACCCAAACACACAGGTGGTGGGGTATGGGCTGCGGGGGTGTGACCACACAACCGGTGAGTCTGGGCCAACTCCCTACAAGTGCAAAACGTATGCAAAGTCGGAGGGTCACCTCCATAGCCTGCCTGGGTTTTTTTAAAGTGTGGAAACAACAAAGAAGCCATACTTCTATTCTTCAGAGCTCTGTAATTTTACATTCAGACATGAGCATAATAGTTTAAAACATTCCCAGTAAATCATTTCAGCCTTCAGAAATATAAATGGTGTGTTTCCTGTAGCTTCTCCCATCCCTTGGCACATGCCTTTACACTGCTGGAGGCCTGGACCCTCCAACAGAGAAGCCTATATGGTCCACATTATCCTTAATGGCTGTGTAATACTCCACAGAGTGTATATACCACAGGCATTTTAACCGTTTCTCTATATGCAGAATTTTCCATTGCTACTAGTATTTTAGTGTTGTAAACAAAGCTGCAGTGAATATCCTGGCACACCGCACATTCTTTTCTTGCAATCCATTATGTACAACAGATTTGTATAAGACAAATTTCTAGATCAAAACGATAAGCCCCTTTGAACGTGGTTGATGTATGTCACCAAATGGTTTTCAAGAAAGCTTGCACCAATTTAAACCCTGATTGCATATGAAAGTATATGCAACAATATTATCATTATTTAATTTTATTTTATTCATCTTTTAATCTCAAAATATTTATTAAGGGGGTACACATGTTTTTGTTGCATGGTATCTTCTATCATGCTTAAGTCAGGGCTTCTGGTGTACCTGTCATCGATATAATGTTCATTGTACCCAACAGATAGTTTTTATCCCACATCCACCCCCCACCCTCCCCTCTCCTTGGTGTCTCAAATCCTTTAGATCACTTTGGGCCCATGAATACCCATCTATTATTAGCGCCCACTTATTAGCGAGACTGTATGGTGTTTGGTTTTCCATTCCTGAGACACTTCACTTAGGATAATGGTCATCGATTCCATCCAAGTTGCTGCAAATGATGTTATTTCATTCCTCTTCATGACTGAGTAGTACTCCGTGGTATATATACAAGGTGGGCATAAAGTCCGTGTGCAATTTAAAATAGTTTAATGTGGTAAATCGCACACGAACTTTATGTCCATTCTGGTCTGTATATACCACAGTTTCTTTATCCACTCCTGAAGTGAAGGGCACTTAGGTTGATTCCACATCTTTGCAATTGTGCTGTGATAAACATTCCAATACAGGTGTCTTTTTGAGAAAATGACTTCATTTTATTTGGGCAGATACCCAGCAGTGGGATTGCTGGGTCCAAAGGTGGGTGAACATTTATTTCTTCAAGGAGTCTCCACAGTTTTCCATACAGGTTGTACTAGTTTGCAGTCCCAAACACAAACAGCATATAAGCATTCATTTCTCTCTTCACTCACACCATCATCTATTGTTTTTTGACATTTTAATAATGGCCTTTGTGACATGGATAAGGTGCTATCTCATTGTCATTTTAATTTGCATTTCCCTGGTGATATTGAGCATTTTTTCCATATGTTTGTTGGCCATTTGTCTATCTCCTTTTGAAAAACTTCTTTCATGTCTTTTGCCTACTTTTTGATGGGCTTCTTTGTTTTTGTTCTTGCTAATTTGTTTCAGTTCTTAGTAGATTCCGGATACCACTCCTTTGTCGCGTGTATAGTTTGAGAATATATTCTCCCATTCTGTAGGTTGCCTGTTCCCTCTGTTGATTATTTCCTTTGCTGTGAAGAAGCTTTTGAATTTAATTAAGTCCTGTTTTAATTACTTTTGCAGTTGCTATATTTTCCATTGGGGTCTTAGGCATAAATTCTTGTGCCTAGGTTGATGTGTAGGAGAGTCCTTCCCACGTTTTCTTCTCAAATTTGCATGTTTTCATGCCTTACATTTGAGTCTTTAATCCATCTTGAATTGATTTTTGTATATGGGGAGAGATAGGTGTTCTGCTTCCTTCTTCTGCACGTGGCTATCCAATTTCCCCAAGATTATTTATTAAATGAGACTTCCTTTCCCCAGTCTATGTTGTTGTCTGCTTTGTTAAAGACCTGTTGGTTGTAGGTGGATGGCTGTATTTCTGAGTTCCCTATTCTGTTACACTGGTCTGCGTCTCTGTTTTCATACCGGTATCATGCTGTTTTGGTCACTGTTGACTTGTAGTATCCTTTGAAGTCAGGGAAAGTGATGCCTCCTGGTTTGTTCTTTTTACTTACGATTGCTTTGGCTATTCAGGCTCTCTTTTGGTTCCAAGTGAAGCTTGGCATTGTTATTTTTTGGATCTGTGAAATATGACTCCGGTATTTTGATGGGAGAATGTGTTGAATGTGTAAATCACTTTGGGCAGTGTGGACATTTTAGCAATGTTGATTCTACCAATCCACGAGCAAGGGATGACTTTCCATTTGTTTGTGTCATCTGTGATCATTTTCATCAGTGTTTTGTATTTCTCCTTATAGAGGTCTTAACCTCCTTTGTTAAGTATGTTCCTAGGTATTTTATTGTCTTTGTAGCTATTGTGAATGGTACTGAGTCCTTGATTCTGATAGCTTGTGCCCCCATTATCATTCAGTTTGAGGAATTTTTTGATTTCCCTCGTAATTTCATCATTGAACCAAGGATCATTCAGCATCAGGTTGTCTAATTTCCACGACTTTGTGTAGATTTTAGTGTTTCTCTTGGAATTAATGTCTACTTTGATCTCACTGAGGTCTGAGAAGATGAATGGTATGATTTTAATGGTATGATTTTATTTTATTTTTCCAATTTGCTGAGACTTATTTTGTGGCCTAAGATATGATTAGTCTTGGAAAATGTCCCATAGGCTGATGAGAAAAAATGTATTTTCAATATTTTGTGGGTAGAATATTCTGTAAATATCTGTCAGATCGATTAGGTCTAGAGTCTTGTTTAAGTTCAGTGTTTCTTTATTCATTTTCTGCTTCGATGATCTGTGCAGTTCTGTCAGTGGAGTTTTGAAGTCCCTGACTATTAAGATGCTACTGTCTAGTTCATTGCTTAGATCCAGAAAAAAATTGCTTTATGAAACTAGGAACTTCTGTGCTAAGCGCATATGTATTTAGGATGGTCATGACTTCTTGTTGAATTCCTCCCTTTACCATTACATAATGAGCATGTTTGACGTTTTTTTTTTTTTTTTACCATTTACCATTTTTTTTTAACCATTTTTTCACCATTGGCGATTTAAAGACTATATTTTCTGATATGAGGAAGGCTACACTTGCTAAATTTTGGTTTCCATTGGCATGGAGTACTTTTTTTCCGTCCCATTATCTTGAGTCTGTGTGAGGCCTTGTGAGTTAAATGTGTTTCTTGGAGACAGAAAAGCCTTGAGTTGTGTTTCTTCATCCACACAGCAAGTCAGTCTTTGTGTTCTAAGTGGGCCATTCAGACCATTCACATGGAGTTTTAGTATTGATATGCGAGATGGTGTTCTGTTTACTTTCTTGGATGATACTTTATTGTTTTGTTTTTTCCTCTTGTGCTATAATTTTATAAGAGCTATGGCCTATAAATTTGGGGTGTTTTTACACTGTTGGGTATCTATTGTGCTGTTGCATGTATAATGCACTTTTAAGCATTTCCTGTAGGGCAGGTCTAGTAGTGACAAATTCCCATAGTGTTTGCTTGCCTGGGAAAGACTTTATTTTTCTTTCATTCATGAAACTTAGCTTAGCAGGATACAAAATTCTTGGGTGGCAGTTATTGTGCTTAAGGAGACTAGATAGGATCCCATTTCTTTCTGGCTTATATGGTCTCTCTTGAGATGGCCAAGGTTAGCCTGATGGGTTTTCCTTTGCAAATTATTTGATATTTCTACCACACGGCTCACAGGAGTTGCTCCTTCATGTAGACTTTGTCCAGTCTAATGACTATACACCTTGGTGGTATCCTTTTGGGGTGAATCTCCCAAGTGTTAGTTGAGCTTTTTTTATATGGATGTCTAATTCTCTAGCATGATCAGGGAAGTTTTCCTCAACCATTCCCTCAGATAGGTTTTCCAGGCATTTTGCTTCTCCTTCTTCACCTTCAGGGATGCCTATGATTCTTATATTTGGCCATTTTATATCTGGATTGTTTTTCTGGTTCCTTTGAGTTGGTTTTCCATTTTCTCTTGCACTTCCCTATAATCCATATTTAAATTCTTTATTTGTCATCTCAGTATTATCATTTAGTTGGAATCCATTGCTAGAGAGCTGGTATGCCCCTTTCGGCAGGGGTGGGGGGCTGGGAGGGTAGGGGGGAGTGTCCTTTTGCTCTGATGCTTTATACTTTCGGAGTTCTCACACTGGTTCCTTCTCATCTGGAGCAGCTCTCACTTCTTTTTCTTCTTTTTTGCTTAGGTGGACCTTTCCCCAATCACTCTTAAGGGTGTGTGTGTAGCCTATGTTGGGTAATAAACTTTGGCTTCGTTTGTGGGCACTCTGATAGGGTTCTAGGTTCTGGATGGATGCCTTTTTATAGATATCCGTAGTGTGGTGGTTTTCTCAATTGCTGGGCATTTGTAGATGCATTGTGTGCATGGGCAGATTCTATGTCTTTCTTGATGAGAGAAGATTGAAGTCTTTGAAATCCTTCTCTTTCCTCAGCCCTGTGGTCTTCTTAGAGTGAATCACATTTGGCTGCCCAGTTTAATCTCTAAGTCAGTAGGTCATGCTCATGGATAACAATCAGCCATGCCCTCCTGTGCGACTGGATCAGTAGATGCTGTAAAGGGCTGTAAGGGTAGCTGGCACTTGCTGGAGACAGCCAGCTGCACTGTTGTTTTCTGCAACTTGTGACTGGCTCTAACCTCTCCAGAGAAGCACTCAAATGCTCCAGGTGGTGGGCAGGGCCATAGAGCTCCCAGGAGACTACTTATTCTCCACCAGTGCATAGATGAATGGGGGAGCAAGGCTGGGCTGGGCTGGGTCTGGTGAGCCTGCCTTCAGGCTCCACAAAGGCAGGCTCAAGAGCTGTCTCAACTCCTCAGCCAGGGTGGAGGGCCAGCTCCCAGGCTCCTGGGGGAAAGCCACCCAAGAGGGGCTGAAGTGGCCCCACCAAGCCAGAAAGACTGTTCGTGGGGGAGGAGCCATCTGAGATGCATAGACTGGCTGCCAGGAATGGGTTTTGCTCTTCTCCTTCCTCTCCTGCCCTGAGGTCTCCTTCTAGCATGTGGCCACAGCAAGGAGCCCAAACAAGCTTAGCTCACCAGCAATGGTGCTACAGGCTGGGAACTTCCCTGCCCAGGATCCCACCAGCTGTCTTGTGGAAGCAGGGGTGCTGTATGACTGTGCACAGCTTGGACCCACATCACACTATCCTTTCAGTTCTGCCCACGTGGGCCCCCTCGCATCCCAAGATTTGTTCCCAAGTCTCCACCTCCATGGCCCCAAGCAACACACGATCCAGTCCTTGGGGCTGTGGTATCTGGCCTGAAGGCCTGCCCACTAATCCCCCAATTTCAATCCCTGACCATGGCTGGGAGAAGTGTGCTGGTTCAGAGTTGCCCCTGGAATGCTCAAGCAGGTTTAATGTCCCTCCACTTCGGGATATGCCCTGCTCTTGCTGGAGAAGCCAGGCGAGTAGCACCAGGGAGGGATGGCAGGCAGGAAGCTCAGACTACATCAATCCTTGGTCTGCTGCAGGTCTTTAAGAGGGAAGGTATGAGCCCCAGTCCTGTGGGAGCCTCAGTGTAGTGGACACACTGACAGAGAGGAATCAGACACTCTGAGAGCCCTAGCTCAGTTGTCCCTTGGGGGCCAGGTGCAGTGTGCTGGGAGAATAGGGACCGAAGACTCCATTCTTGGAAACAGAAAACACCCCTAGAAAAAGAGGAAAACTAAAATGTAAGCTGAGTGAATCAGAACAAAGAAAAGTCAGCTAGTTTACATTTAAGCTAGCCATTGCTAGCAAGCTTCTTGCCTTTTCTGAAATTCTAGCCTGTTAGGGATACAGCTTACAGACACCCTGCTGGGTCTGTGAGCACTGTGAGGAGAATAATGGCCATAGAAGAGATTATGGCAAGTCCTAGGAAAGATACATCTTCTAGGACGTTTCCTGCCCATTAAACAGGCAAAGCAGATACGCATTTGGAGATTTGCATTTGCCTGTGGCAGAGACCAAAGGAGTAGCTTGAGCCCTGAGATATGGGCAGAAGAGCTTATATTCCTTATCGCAGAGGAAAAGCCTCTGTGATGGTAATGGGAGGAAAATGCCTGCCTCCCACAGATCCCTCAGACGAGATTAATGCCGGTGGTGTTTTACTCCACAGAGGACTAGCGGAGTTTAAAACCTTCCTAGAAATCTGTGTGTGCGATCTCAAGCAGGAGGCTCTCCCAATACAGGACTCAGATTTCAGATTTCTGAAGGCTACCCTTAAGGTTAATAACAATAACAATGGGAGCTGACATGCTCACTCAGAAACCGCTGGCATCTTTGTTCCCTCCTCGTCTTGCCCTCTGGGTAAATAGACTTCAATAAAATCAGAGTGGAGCAAACACTCTGGGCCATTGCTGGAATCACACAAGCGGGCAAAGGACCCCTGAGCTCTCACTTTTAATTCTACTCTATGTCTCATGGCTCTTTCTTTACCGTCTGTTTCTAATTCTGTATTTCTTCAGTCGGTTGCTGCCAGTTTCCACAGGTCTCAGCGGACCCTGTTCCTGGGGGGATCCCGACCCAGTGGCTCATGCCTGTAATCCTAGCACTCTGGGAACCTGAAGTGGGTGGATTGCCTGAGCTCAGGAGTTCGAGACCAGACTAAGCAAGAGCGAGACCCTGTCTCTACTCAAAATTGAAAAACTAGCCAGGCATTGTGATGGGCGCTGTAATCTCGGTTGCTCAGGAGGCTGAGGCAAGAGGGTCGCTTGAGCCCAGGAGTTCGAGGTTGCTGTGAGCTATGATGCCATGGCACTCTAACCAGGGCACACAGAGTGAGACTGTATCTCCAAAAACAAAATAGTCCCTTGGGGCACTCGGTGGCAGTGGGTGGGGAAGGGGAGGGGGATGAAAAGAGCCTAAATGGAGAAGAGGTAGAACTCTGGGCCCCCTTTTCCCCCTCCCTGGAATTGCCAAGCTCTGGGATCACACAGTTTCCCCAGTTACATCACAGTCTGGGAAGGAGTTGGGAAATGTGTGTGGGGACAAGTGACACAAAAACTGAGGGGGTGAAGCTCCCTAGGGAGGACAAAGGCACACAATGGGTAGAGAAGGAGTATGTATGGCACCCATGGTCTGGGCTCAGGTCTGTGGCCCCAAGGGGGCTGGCAGTCCGGTGCATTGTTCCCGAGCAGCTCCCAGTTAACTGGTGACAGCACCTCTTGGGCTCGTGAAGGTAGAGAACCTCTCCAGCAGCTCAGGAGGCCACTGACTACTACAGGTGTGAGGAGAGAAGATACAACCCCCTGGCTACTCTTTCCACGGGACTGCAAGTTTCTCAGGGCTTGATCTCTGCCAAAATCTTGCTCCTTCTTGTTCTGCTCCACAACTTCTTCCTGTGGAATCTCTGGTAGATTGTGGCACTGTTCCCTCAGAATTACACCTGTGCTATGTTTTTCTTTCAGAGACAATGCAACCACTAATGTCTCTAGTCAGCCATCTTGCCCCCACCCTCCTACCATTATTTTAAATAGTTTCCCATGTGATAAGCAAATTTGTGTCTCAATGTTCTTTATTTTTCTGTTAATTTTAATGCAGATGAACAATATTTCATGACATCTGCTTAGTAGCATCTCCTTCTGAGAACTGTTCATTTCTATCCTCTATCCTTTGCTTATTTTCTCTTTGGGGCAGTCATGCTTTTTCGTCTTGATTGATAAGTATTCTTTAAACACGGAGAACACCACATCTTTGAAATAATTTGAAAATACTTTTCATCCTCATTGCTTCATTTTCTGCTATGCCCACTTGACTTTTTGTCTGTGGGAGCTGTTGGAAAGGCACTCATTCATGCCTTGCCGACACTTTCATGGTCACATAAGTGTGTGCCTTGGGCCTGGAACATTTCATTCCATGGTGTCCTGGTCCATTATATGTGGCTATATCATAGTACCTGATGCTGGTTAATTTCTAAGATAAAGGGGGTTTATTGGCTCATGGTTCTTCAGGCTGTACAAGAAGCCTGGCCCAAAAAAAAAAAAAAAAAAAGAAAAAGAAGAAGAAGAAGCCTGGCCCTGGCATCTGCTTGGCTTCTGGCGAGGGCTTCATATGCACTTCTCTGTTCTGCTTAAGTGTGTGCATTGTACAGCACCTGGCCAACCTAACCGTTATATGCGTTTCTGGTGGGGAGAGACTGGGGTTCTTTACCTGCAGCACAGGATGCATACCATCTCCCCACATCATCATCTCTGGGAAAAGACCAACTGGCCATTGACGACGGATGCCCACTATTGAAGCTGATCTTTCTCTGCCTGTTCACTATGTGAATAAGACATTCTTCTGTCCAGTGCCTTGTGATTCATGTCTTTCTTGGAGACCCTGACACCTGCAAACCATGCACTGAATTGACATCGTGGAACTGCTGCTCCTGGTGCTGGTCATCGCCATGTTCCATGCAATGGGACTCCTCAACTGGAGATTGTCACAGGTGTCAATAATTGACAACATTTTAAATTATTTAGTATATTTAATAAGAGATTGATGTGTCCAGTATGATTTCTGGACTTTAATTTCCTATGAAGGAATAAAATTTAAATTATAAAATTATAAAAATATCCACCAATTCCATCTTGTACTACTTTAAAATTTTCATCTACTTGGAATTTCTTTTGGTGTGAGAAATGACACTGGGATCCAGCTCCCCTAGCCCCAAACATTGCCCAGGAGTGCCAACATCATTTACGGGGTAATCCATATTTTCCCCACTGAATTGACATGTCATCATCACCAAATTCTACATTCCCCTGTTTTATCCCTGCACATTTTTTCTTCCAGTTGATTTAAGATGGGATTCCCTGGGCAGATTCTCTGAGGAAATGACCTGAAGTATACAGAAGGGAAAGTTGGAAATGGTGAGTGTGAATACATGGGTGAGAGAGGGGGGAGAAAAAGAGAGAGAGAGAGAGGATGTGTGAGCATGTGAGAGACAGAGAGAAGAAGGAGGAGGAGGAAGAGGAGGAGAGGGGAGAAGGGGAGGAGGGGAAAAGGGGAAGAGAGGAGGAGGACAGGAGGAGGAAGAGTAGGAGAGAGAAGGAGGAGGAGAAGTAGAAGAAAGGAGAGGAGAAGAGAGGAAAGGGGAGGGGTGGGAAGCAGGGAGGGTTGGAGAGGGGAGACTGCACTCTCCTTCTGAAAGGTACCTACATCTTGGTGCATATTGCCTTCTTGCATTGAGAAAGCATGATTAATGTGTTCAAGTAGTAGATAATAAATTACTACTACAGATACTTTCCTTCTTTTTTTTTTTTTTTTTGCAGTTTTTGGCTGGGGCTGGGTTTGAACCTGCCACCTCTGGCATATGGGGCCAGCACCCTATTCCTTTGAGCCACAGGCGCCACCCTACAGATACTTTTCTATTAGACAAATTGAACATTTTTCATGTAGAAAGGGTGACCTTGTTACCACTGATTTTTGTTGTTGGCATTTGTTTCTTAAGGTTTTAGCAATGTAAACTACATCTGATACATTTAACTCCAGTTTTCCTCATACATAGTATTGCCTAATAATTGAGCAGTCATACTCATTTCATCCTTAGAAAGATACAGGCTACTGCCTGTATAAAGGTAGGTAACTCACCACACCTATCCCTGTGTCCTTCTCATATGTCAAAAGTCAAACAAAATGGGAGGGGTGTATCCCAGTGGTCCCAGAACAACAAGGTTATACCTCCTTATATTCTTGACGACCACAGTGTTGCTTGATGGGAACTGTTTTATATCAGTTCACAGGTTCCTTTTATTAGCACACCTCTCCCTTAGAACTCTGGCCCAGGAACTAAGCAGGGGAACAATCTATCCACCAGTACCATCACTTGCAGTTTTGTCCTTTATGCTAAATTGCTGTCCATGGGTCAAGCTTATTTGCCTCCTATGAAACAACTTGGGATGGGCCTTGAAGAATGATTGGGATTTGAATTCCAAACTGGACGATTTTTGAAAGCCAGGAAATGGTTTACTAAAGACATGTAACACAGTGACTTCAGCAGTTTGGTTGCGATCTGAGGAACCATAAAGGGTCCACAGTCTGAAACCTTGGCAAGCATACACCTCTGGGTATGCCAAGACTTTCGGGAGCCAGACAGGCATGGATATTCCTTTCTGGACTCTCACATTGCCAATTCGGTCTTTCCTAAATCTGAACTGACTCAGAATGAGCAGTAGCTCCCTACTTCTGTTTTTCCAACTTCTCTTGCACCATCACCTTTCCCTATGTGAAGAAAGTATGGCATAACTCTCTCCTGTCTCACTTGGAGGCACTGAGGGAGACATGAACCCTCTAGGGGATGAGGGAGGGTTGGCTAAGTAAAAGGAAAATGTGAGAATGTATTGCATGAAAGTAAAGTCCTCAGACCAGTAAGTACCAGGGGCTCGGTAAGACCTGCTGAAGGCTCTCAGCAAGATGGCAGAATAGCAAGCCCCAGCACATGCTTCCCCTACGGAGACACTGACATAACAACAATTTGCCTTGTGGAGACCTTGGGAAGGCTATCAAGAGCTTGCAGCACACAGGTAAGTGGGAACCAAGAAGAGCTGCATGGAAGGGGGGTAGGAAATTCCTTGCATTTTGTCCACTTAGCTCTCCCCACTCCCCATTGCAACATCGTGGAATTGGGAGAAAAATTCCCATCTCAAGGCTTATCCCTGGAGAGGGAAAGAGAAGAGTCGTACATCAAGTCCAACATTCTGCCTGAGGGACTGGTTTCTGACTACTGGCATCTAGCTCACCTAACCCCGAGCACTGCCCTTTGCATTATAGTGCCAGGAAGGATGCAGTTCTGTAGATAGATGCCAGGGAGAAGAGGTGACACGGGCTTCTGAGAAGAAACAAAGGCAATCCTCTGTAACTGGGAAATTACATACACAAGCCCAGAGAAGGACCTTCACCCACTGTTGGTGGGTGAATGTAAAACACTGTAGCTGCTATGGGAAACAGCATGGTCAGCTGCAAAAAGTTAAAAATGGTAATGCCATGTGATCCACCAATTCCACTGCTGGGTATATACCCCAAAGAATTGAAAGCAGACTCTTGGAGAAAAGAGATATTTGTACACTCAAGTTCATTGCGGTATTGTCCACAAGAGAAAATAGGTGGAAGCAACCCACATGTCCACCACAAGATGAATGGGAAAAGCAAATGTGGTACAATGGAATATAATGCAATATTGTTTAGCCCCTACAAATAAGGAAATTCTGTTGCATGCTACAACATGGATGAACATCAAGTATGTTGTACTAAGTAAAACGAGCCAACACAAATACTGTGTAATTCTTTTTAGATGAGATCCCTAGAGAAGACAAATTCATAGAGACAGAAAGTTGAATGGTGGTTGCCAGTGGCTGAGGAGGAGTGCAATAGTAAGTTGTTGTTTAACAGGTGTAGAGTTTCATTTTGGCAAGAAGAAAAATTCTGGAGATCTTTTGTACAAAAACGTGAATAGAATTTACACAACTGAATTGTACACTCAAAATCGCATGTATTAACATGTACTTAACAGGGTCCATCTGTGTTATCTGATTTTACCACAGTGAAAAAAAGAAGGACGTACTCTTGAAGGGGTAGCATACACGTTCATGCAGATGACAAACTTATGGTGAAAAAAACTCTCTCCCTCCTTCCCTCCCCCCTCCCTCCATCTCTCCCTCTCTCTCCTCCTTCCTTCCATCATCTATCATATCTATCTATCTGCCTATCATATGTCTACCTCTATCTATCTATCTATCTATCTATCTATCTACCTATCTACCTGCTACCTATCTATCTATCTATCTATCCATATATTGTGGAAGAAAATTAAGACTAGGGCTTTCTTAAGTGGAGTGAGGAAGAGAGTAAGGGGGGGGGCAGGGAAGATGGCTGACTACTAGCAATGCCCAGCAGAGGCTCCTGACCAGAGGGAGAAAAACTGGACAGAATTGGACTTTATGAAGCCACAGGTGGGGAGCTGAGCCAAGCAAGAAGTTCGGCAAGCTGTGACTCCAAGGAAGAGCGTTAAAAAAAAAAAAATGAATTATAAGTACAAAGCCTATAGCCCAGAGGATGGGTGACTTCTCCCCCAAGTGGGAGGCTCACTGCAGACTCTCTGTAAGTGAGCAGGGGACAAAAGATTTCTCATTTGACCTTACTGGAGAGAGCCACTAAATACTGGGTCTCCTTGTGAACCTAGACACCACCCTGCCTGGCATAAAGTTGAACAAATATTTTCCCCACAATTCTGAACTCCCAGTCCACCCTTCCCCCCTTGCATGACAGTCTGAAGTTCTGCCTCATGCAGACCCCAGAGTGTTTGGTCTTTTCCTAAGAGATCTGGGCATAGTGTAGACCTTTCAGCATCAGCACAGAATCTGTGACTCCTGGGGAAGAAAGAGGGCATGGGAAGAAAAGGGCATGTGGCGGGAGGAGGAACAGTCCCTTGGTTATGACTATGCCTAACCAGCAGTGGTGCTGACCCACTGTTCTGGCTGTGTCTGGTGGAAGGTGGCACAGAACCCCCAGCCTCAACCGAGCCAGCGAGCAGAGGTGCAGAAGCCTGATGTGGAATCAGCCCAGTAGGTGGGGGCACTGATGCCTAGTTGGGACTTTGACGGGCAATTGGTGGATTCAACTGAGCCAGCGAGTGAGGGAGCAGTCCCCTGTTGTGGACTGAGCAGTCCCCTGGCTCCAGCTGAGCCTGCGAGCAGAGGTGCAGACACTGGGTGTGAACTGAACCCAGCAGGCTGGGGCGCTGGTGCCTAGTTGGGACTTTGACAGGCAATTGGCAGCTCACAAGAGGGGACCTGGTGCCATACCCTGGGGTTTGCAGGACAGAATTGACTGTGGATTTCTATCCGCCATTGGAAACCCTTGGATCCCTCTCTGTGGAGCAGGATTTGTACTGCCTGAGACAATCTGGTTGGAACTCACATCTGGGGCTGTCCACCCGGGGACACTCTGAGGTTGACCTGTGGAAGTTCTGTAGTGGAAAAGAACTGAATGTCAGGGGCAGGGAGCCACAGGTATCTGTATCTATCTCTCCCCAGCTGAGACTTAAACCCAATACCGTGAATTCTTAGGATACGGTAGAGGTTGACTGACTTCAAAATTGCACCAGGTTGCACTATCTCACCAAGTAGGTCCTCAGAGTCTCCAACCGAAACACTGAAAGGGGCCTTTGTAAGGTTGTAGGAGATAAGCCACAATTACAAGGCCTAGCACTTTGGTAAGGGGATGATTAACCCTACCACCTGGGACCTCCAATTCAATCTCACCCTACTAGTTATATTAACCAAACGGTGGGAAATAATCACAGGGCGGAACCAATGGAAGAACTCTGGCAACATGAATAACCAGAGTTGATCAACCTCCCGCCCCCAAGTAATGACAAAGGAGATACAACTGAAAATGCCATGCATAGACAAATGGCCGAAATGTCAGAAATAGAATTCAGAATGTGGATGGCAAGTGAGATGAATAGAATGGCAGGAAAGATGGAAATAAAAATCCAAAGAGTAGTTCTAAAGTTGTCTCAAGAAATTAATGATTTCAAAGACAAAGTCACCAAGGATATGGACATAATGAGAAAAGATATAGCAGAGCTCAAGGAAATGAAAAAGTTATTTGGGGAGCTCTGAAATAAAATAGAATCTCTCAGTAATAGACTGGAACAGGCAGAAGAAAGGATCTCTGAAATTAAAGACAAAGCTTGGGAACATTCTCAAATGCTCAAAGAAGCAGACAAATGGAGAGCAAAAACTGATCATTCCCTGAGAGAGTTGTGGGATCACTCCAAAAGATCAAACATTTGTCTTATAGGAATTTCTGAAGGAGAAGAGGATGGTCCTAAGGGCACAGATGCTCTACTCCAAGAGATTATGGAGAATTCCCCAAGCGTTGCAAGATATACAGAAATTCAGATAGTAGACAGTTTCCTAACTCCAGCAAGACTCAATCCAAATAAAGCATCTCCTAGACACATTGTGATTAACTTTTCCAAAGTTAACGTGAAGGAGAAAATTCTGCAAGCAGCCAGATGTAAGAAAAGCATTACCGGGCGGTGCCTGTAGCACAGTGTTTATGGTGCTGAGCACATGCACTGAGGGTGGTGGGTTCAACCCCGGCCCAGGCCAGCTAAAAATAAATGACAACTGCAACAACAACAACAACAAAAATAGCTGAGCGTTGTGGCAGGCACCTGTAATTCCAGTTACTTGGGAGGCTGAAGCAAAAGAATTGCTTAATCCCCAAAGAGTTTGAGGTTGCTGTGAACGGTGATGTCATGGCACTCTACTGAGGGCAACACAGAGAGACTCTGTCTCAAAAAAAAAAAAGGAAAGAAAAAGAAAAGCATTACCCGCAAAGGGAGAAATATTTGAATGACTGCAGATCTCTCAGCGAAAACCTTAAGCAGAAAGAGGATGTTCATCTACATTCAATCTCCTAAAAAAAAAAAAAAAAAAAAAAAGAACCTTTCAGCCCATAATTCTTTTTTTTTATTTTTTATTTTTATTAAACCATAGCTGTGTACATTAGTATGATCGTGGGGCACCATACACTTGGTTCATAGATCGTTTGACACATTTTCATCACATTAGTTAACATAGCTTTTGTAGCATTTTCTTAGTTATTTTGCTAAGACCTTTACATTCCACATTTACTAGGATTCACATATACCCTTGTAAGATGCACTGCAGGTCCAGGATCCTGTATCCAGCTAGATGGAGTTTCATTTGTGATGGAGAAATCAAATACTTTACTGACTTACACACATTGAAGAAATTTCCCATAACTAAACCAGCTCTCCAGGATATTCTCAGACCCATCCTCTATAATGATCAGCACAATGGTCTACCACCAAAGTCAGCTCACCCAGAAAGCCTTGAACAAAACCCAACTTCCACCGTGGTGAAAAGATTAAAAATATCCACTGGACATTTGAAAAACATGACACACAAAACACTACCATGCTTATCAATTCTCTCAATTAATGTGAATGGTTTAAATTGTCCTCTAAAGAGGCACAGGTTGGTTGACTGGATACATAAACTCAGACCACATATCTGCTGGATACAAGAATCTCATCTTACCTTAACGGATAAAAATAGACTCAGGGTGAAGGGATAGACATCTATAATACAGGCAAATGAAAATCAGAAAAAAATGCAGAGGTTGCAATTTTATTTGCAGATACGCTTGGCTTTGAACCAACAAAGATAAGGAAAGATAAGGATGGTCGCTACATATTTGTCAAGGGAAACACCCAACATGAAGATATTTCAATAATTAACATTTATGTGCCCTACCAGAATGCTCCTCAATTTATAAAGCAAATGCTAATGGATATGAACAACTTGATATCTTCCAGCACTATAATAGTTGGAGATTGTAACACCCCTTTGGCAGTTTTGGATAGATCTTCCGAGAAGAGATTAAACAAAAAAATAATGAACTTAAACTTTATCCTAAAACAAATGGACTTAACAGACATCTACAGAACATTTCATCCTAATAAAAATGAATGTACATTCTTCTCATCAGCCCACAGATCATCCTCCAAAATGGATTGTATCTTAGGACGCAAGTCTAACCTCAGCAAATTTGAAAGAGTAGAAATTATTCCTTGCATCTTCTCAGACCACTGTGGAATAAAAGTCGAACTCAACAGAAACTGGAATCTTCTTACTCAAACAAAGTCATGGAAAATAAGTAACCTTATTCTGAATGAAAGATGGGTCAAGACCAGATTAAGAATGAAATCACCAATTTTTGCAACAAAATGATAATGAAGACAGGAATTATCAAAACCTATGGCATACTGCAAAGGCAGTCCTAATGGGGAAATTTATAGCATTGGAAGCCATCATCAAGAAAAGAGAAAGAGGGCGGCGCCTGTGGCTCAAGGAGTAGGGCGCCGGTCCCATATGCCGGAGGTGGCGGGTTCAAACCCAGCCCTGGCCAAAAAACACAAAAAAAAAAAAAAAAAAAAAGAAAGAAAGAAAAAAGAAAAAGAAAAGAGAAAGAGGAAGTCAACACCTTAGTGGGTCATCTCAAGCAACTGGAAAAGGATGAACATTCCAACCCCAAACCCAGCAGAAAGAAAAGAAATAACCAAAATTAGGGCAGAATCAAATGAAATTGAAAACAAAAGAATCATTCAGAAGATCAATGAAACAAAAAGTTAGTGTTTTGAAAAGATTAATAAAATTGATAAACCTTTGGCTAACCTAACCATAAACAGAAAAGTAAAATGTCTAATAACGTCAATCAGAAACGATATAGAAGAAATAACAACAGACACCTCAGAAATTCAAAAAATCCTCAATGATTACTACTAAAAGTTATATTCTCAGAAATATGAAAAAATGAGGGAAATAGACCAATCCTGGAAGCATGCCACCTTCCTAGACTCAACCAAGAGGAAATAGAAATTTTGAATAGACCTTTATCAAGCACTGAAATAGCATCAACTATACAAAATCTCCCAAAAAAGGAAAGTCCAGGACCAGATGGCTTCACATTCGAATTCTATCAAACCTTTAAAGAGGAACTGGTACCTATATTATACAACGTATACCAAAGCATAGAAAAAGAAGGAATACTTCCCAACACATTCTATGAAGCAAATATCACCCTGATACCCAAACCAGTGAAGGATCCAACAAAGAAAGAAAAGTATAGACAAATGTCGTTAATGAATATTGATGCAAAAATATTCAGTAAGATCCTAACAAACAGAATTAAACAGCATATATATCATGATATATATATCATGATCAAGTTGGTTTTATTCCAGGGTTACAAGGTTGGTTCAACATACGTAAATCTATAAATATAATACATCACATAAATAAAACAAAAAACAAAGACCACATGATTCTCTCAAGTGATGCAGAAAAAGCTTTCGATAATATCCAGCATCCTTTCATGATCAGAACACCTAAGAAAATATGCTTAGACAGGACATTTCTTAAACTGATAGAGGCCATCTACAGCAAACCCACAGTCAATATCATATTGAATGGAGTAAAATTGAAAACATTTCCACTCTGATCTGGAACTAGGCAAGGGATGCCCACTGTCTCCACTGCTATTCAACATAGTAATGGAAGGCCTAGTCATCGCTATCAGGCAAGAGAAGGCAATCAAGGGTATCTAAATGGGGTCAGAAGAGATCAAACTCTCACTCTTCACAGATGATATGATCCCATACCTGGAAACTCTCAGGACTCAACTACAAAACTCTTAGAAGTGATCAAGGAATACAGCAGCGTCTCAGGATACAAAGTCAATACTTACAAACCAGTAGCTTTTATATATACCAGCAATACTCAAGCTGAAAATATAGTCAAGGACTCTATTCCTTTTACAATAGTGCCAAAGAAGATGAAATACCTGGGAATTTGCCTAACAAAGGACGTGAAAGATCTCTATAAAGATAATTATGATATGCTGAGAAAATAAATAATTGAAGATGTTAACAAATGGAAAAACATACTATGCTCATGGTTGGGAAGAATCGACATTATTAAAATATCCATACTACCAAAAATAATCTACAGATTTAATGCAATCTCTATTCAAGCACCACTGTCATACTTTAAAGATCTGGAAAATATACTACTTCGTTTTATATGGAATCAGAAAAAAACTTGAATAGCCAAGGCATTACTCAGAAATTAAAAAAAAAAAAAAAATCAGGAGGTATCACATTACCAGACTTCAGGCTATACTATAAATCTATAGTGATCAAAACAGCATGGTACTGGCACAGAAACAGAGAGGTAGATTTATGGAACCAAGAGATGAACCCACCACTCATCTTCATTTCATCTTTGATAAGCCTATCATCAGAAACATTTATTGGGGGAAAGATTCCCTATATAACAAATGGTGCTGGGTGAACTGGCTGGTGACCTGTAGAAGACTGAAACTGGACCCCCAACTTTCACCATTAACAAAAATTGATTCTCACTGGATAAAAGATTTAAACTTAGGACATGAAACTATAAAAATACTAGAAGAGAGTGCAGGGAAAACACTTGAAGAAATCAGCCTGGGAGAATATTTTATGAGGAGGGCCCCCTGGACAATTGAAGCAACACCAAAAATATATTACTGAGATCTGATAAAACCAAAAAGCTTCTGCACAGCCAAGAGCACAACAAGTTAAGCAAACACATCCTTCAGAATGGGAGAAGATTTTTGCAGGTTATGCTTCTGACAAAGGTCTGATAACTAGAATTCACAGAGAACTCAAACTAATCAATAAGAAAAGAACAAATAACCCCATTTTTTTGTGGGCAAGAGACATGAACAGAACTTTCTCTGAAGAAGACAGGCATGTGGCCTACAAACAGATGAAAAAATGTTCATTATCTTTAATCATCAGAGAAATGCAAGTCAAAACCACTTTGAGATATCATCTAACTCCAGTAAGATTAGCCCACATCACAAAATCCCAAAACTACAGATGGTGGTGTGGATGCGGAGAAAAGGGAACGCTTCTGCACTGCTGGTGGGAATGCAAGCCAATATGTTCCTTTTGGAAAGAAGTTTGGAGAACGCTGAGGGATCTAAAAGTAGACCTGCTGTTCGATCCTGCAATTCCTCTACGAGGTGTATATCCAAAAGACCAAAACTCACTTTACAACAAAGGTATTTGTACCAGAATGTTTATTGCAACCCAATTCACAATTGCCAAGTTATGGAATCAGCCCAAGTGCCCATCAACTCATGGATTAACAAATTGTGGTATATGTACACCATGGAATACCAGGCAGCCATAAAAAGGTGGAGACTTTACATCTTTTGTGTACCCGGATGGAGCTGTAACATATTCTTCTTAGTAAAGTATCTCAAGAATGGCAGAAAAAGTATCCAATATACTTAATACTATCATGAAACCAATATATAATGACCTACATATTCATATGAATGATAAAACATAACTATAACCCAGAAAGAAAGAGGGGAGTGGAAGGGGAGGGGAGGGGAGGAGGAGGGGAGGGGAAGGGGGAAGCCGGGAGGAGAGAGGGTATTTGGTGGGACGTCACCTAATGTGCATAATACAATGGTACACTTCAAAACTATTAAGAATAGAGTATAAATGTCTTACCACAACAAATAAGCAAGCTAGGTGATGGTTACGTGAATCAGTTCAATGTAAGCACTCCACATTGTTTATCAATTCAGCACATTGTACCCCATAAATGCATTAATGTACACAGTCATGATTTCATAAAGGAAAAAAGGGGGAAAAATAAAGTGGAGTCAGGAGGTTGTGAGAGGATTGCACTCACCCTTGTTAAAGGCCAACCCACAGAATGTTCCAATAGACTTGGATGAACAACTGAAGTCAGTATCTGCCAGCCTTCAACATCTCACAGCTGGGAGTACTAGTCAATCAGAACACGTTTTCAATTTAGGATTTCCCCCCAGCCAGTGAAACGCCTCTCCAAACAACTTTGTTTGTGGAAATCTGCTATCAAAATCCTCTTATGTGCTCGCCATATGAGACACCACTTACGGTGCCTTGATCAAGAGTACCCGAATTGCAAGTCTCTGTTTCCCAAATAAATGCTGCTTCCTTTGACCAATCTGTCAATCTTTTTTTAGTTAACATTATCTACCTGGCTGTTTCTATCATCTCTGTTATAAAGCAAAGGCAAGTTGGTTATCATGGAACAATATGAACACATTTAGTGCAACAAAAAAAAAAACAAAGCTCAACCTTTTTTGACAGAGAGTAAAGTTGGTTTACTGACGACGTAGGGTCCGTGGCACTTGCACTTCAAATACATATATGGTATACTCCAGGCCAGGTAATCTCCCCCTTGCAAATATTAGATTCTTAACAGCAAAACTCTTCAGATATCACCCTAAACATAACTGCGGGGGAGGTAGTTAAGAAAAAGTGTTTTAGGAGGTCTTGGAGCAAGTATTTGAAGAACAGAGGTATAGAAGAGGAGAGACACAGCAACTTGGAAAGAAGCACGCAGCCAGAGTATAAATACGATGGGCCCTCTAGGCAATGAGACTCTAGAGCAGTGATCCCCAAGCTTTTGGCACCAGGGACTGATTTCACAGAAGACAATTTCTCCACAGATAGTGGGGGTGGTGGAGAATGATGGGATAGGAGGCAGAGCTCAGGTAATGATGTGAGCCATAGGCAGCAGCTATAAATACAGATTAAGCCTCCCTGGCCCACTGCTCACTTCCTGCTGTGTGGTCCAGTTCCCAACAGGCTACAGACCAGTACCAGTGCCCACAGCCCAGGGACTGGGGACTGCAGCTCTAGACCATCTATCTAGATTAGCTCACACTTGCTTAAGCCAATGTTTTTCAAAGTAACAAAATACATTCGTCTTAAGATAACAAGCAGACATTATGCTACCTGAAAATGATCTTCATTCTCTCCCAGCAGTGTGGGCTACAGAGGTGTAGTGTATTAGCAGGCAGTTATTCTTCTCAATACAGTCTCACGCAGCGCAGAACAACATTATGGCCATCCACGGACAGCACGGATGATGGCTGTCCCATGGGATTACAATGGAGCAGAAAAATGCCAATCGCCTAGTGATTTCGGAGCCATCATAATGTGGTAGAACAACACACTACCTTTTCTAGGTGGAGATATGATTAGATACACAAATACTTGCCATCATGTGACAATCGCCTGCAGTATTCAGTACGTTCACGTGCTGTACAGGTTTGTAGGCCAGGAGCAGTAGGCTGTACCACACAGCCTGGCAGTGTAGTGGGCCATGCCATCTAGGTTTGTGTAAGTGGTCTGTGATATTTGCACAATGACACACTTCCCAGAACATATCCCTATCTTTAGGCGGCCCATTAACTGTCCTTATGAGACACAGAGCACTATCAATTTGGAAACATGGCCCTACAGTGAAGCAGCACAGATAGAGATATGGAATTTGACAGGAACAGCCAATATCTTAACATGGAAAGCCAATATGCTTCCTTCTTCCCAATGAAAATATTGTCACTGGATGGATGGATGGATTTTATATGACTCTCTCCTGTGGGGTCATTTCTCCAATGAAGCATTACCATCTCCCCTCAAAAACAAATGGAAATGGAGGAATAGAGCTCTTCCCCCTTCATGATGTGATCTGTGGAAACCCTAGTGCTCTTAGATTATAGCCTGGGAAACACAGGTCTGGACCAACATCTCTAGGGTCGTCCTGTGCTTTCCTCAGCGCACATTCATTTGAACCTATCAAAACAGCACCCATCACAGAACCTGGAACTGCTTATCTATCCACATTTTGTTAGAATATGTTTCTTCATCAGTGCAAAGACTCACTTTCCACCACACTTCCTCTCTGGTTTTCTTCTGGTTTACATTAATGCAATAATTAAAATATTTGGGATACGGTCCCTTCTGGCTAATTTTTGCTCTATATAGCAATTAAAAGCACTGATGAATTGTGGGCCCACTGGGGGTCACTAAAAATGAAACACTTATGAATTATTTAGCAGCCTCCTATAGACTTACTTTTAATCAGCACATCTGTGATAAAATTGTCAGGTCGTGGCATGCAGACCCCAACCTGGTTTGAAAGCCAACTGGGAAATGACACTGAGGAAAAATAATCTAGGCCAGTTCAAAACACAGAGTCTGAGAATGTCTGGAGAAAGGCCTACATTATCTCAGGCCAAGCAGCAGACCTGGACAATACAGCAATTCTCTGCCTTCTTCTCAAGGCTTTTATCGATTTCTCACAAAAGCACATCTGTAAAATGCAAAATGCCTAAAGATAGGGCTAAAAGAATCCCAAGTCCCCAGGAAGACTGGATAGAGAGAGAGGCTAGGTAAAAAGTTAGGGGGATGCTAACAAAAGAGCCAATAGCATATATAGAACAGGGTAGGGGAAAACTAGTTCTATCCCCCCAGGGGAAGTAACCCAGGTTCTCTAGTCTAACTGCAGATCAGGAGTTCAAAGGGCTTAGCTCCCCCAACTGTTGACTCTCCGCTCACAGAGCTAGTCCATCTGGTCTAGGTGTCTCCGGGCTCTTTCCATCTTCTGTTGTCTTGATGAGTCCCCACCATTTGCGTACTTTCCCCTGGATACACCTGGATCGAGGCAGGGTGCCCTATGGAGAAGTCAACCTATCTACCTCCCACATAAAATGAGCAAATCTTTATCATAAAATTGATGAGACAGATCAAAATCCTGAAATTCTCAACCATAAAAAACAGATGATAAGATTACATTTAATATAGTCTGAGTTTATTAAATTTATTAGGATGCTGTATGCTGCAACATTAACATTATAGGTGAAGCTGTATGTTGTCTTTCATCACCCTACTTTTCAGAAAGTAAGAAATTTGGCTTTAACACTCCCTCCATATCCTGCGAAACACCCAGCAATGTTCACAGGATTTCGATGGATTTTCAGGGGCCTCAGATCCATGATCACCTCTAGCTCCAGTGTCCACTGAATTCATCCTTTATTCCTCCCCTGTAGCATGCTCAAGTTCTCTCCGCTGCCATGCTGTAAGCCGAAATAGGAAACTCTGTCATTTCCTGAATCCCCCTTTTTACTTAACTACTAAAAGCGTGTGGGTCAGCACATGCACATTCACAAATGCACTTGATTGTGTAAAGACCTGACTTAAGTTTTAAGGAAATGGAGAGGGTTCACACTGCAGCAACACAAACAAGTGTAAATGAAATATTAGACACTCCTATTTTCTAAACGCACTTTTGCCCGTCCTCTTTGTCTCTTTCTCCTCCCTTTCGAGACCAACCAAACTATCCTTCCATCTACGTGAATACATGGTTGTGCATTTCCCTTCAATTCCCTTTATTGATTTTGCCATCTGTACTTTAAATTCCCTTTCTGTCATTAACATTCTTTCTTTATAGATGCAATCTTCTGCGGTAGCTACCTTATGATCCCTTGTCAGGGTTGCTCTGTTTTGTGTTTTCATGTTGCCAGAATCCGACTCTTGATTCCACTTCATCTGTATTTTCTTCTTGTTCACTTCCTTCCTCTACCTTTTCCTCTCACATTGTCCTTCACTTGAAAACACCCTGTCTCTGTGTGCTTACATGTTGAAGTGGCCTTGTGGTATAGGAACAAAAGGAGGAGAAGACTAAAGAGTGAGACAGGATATCAATGTATACAGTTATGATTTAATAAAAAAAAAAGAGTGAGACAGGAGAAAAGAAAAAAAAAAGATAAAGAACAAAAAAGAAAACAAATGAAGGGGAGAATGGAGGAAATTGAAGAAAAGGAGAGAAGGACAGAAAGTGGGGGGCGGGGTAAATGATGGCGTTCAGTAGGGTGTTTGACCCACAGACGCAATTCCAGGGCTCTGGGGGGCTTGCCTGGGTGCGGTCCTCGAGATCAGGTGCTCCTTACCAGGCTGGGCAAAAGCAAGAACCCACCTCCGCCAAGTATAGAATTAAATCAGCAGAATGTCATGTTGTGGACCTACCAATACTGTCTTTCCATAAGCCATAGTTAGAAGGACATGCTAGAGCAACGGCTCAAGGCTTCCTTGAGCCAGACCAATGCCATGGCACCCTGACCTACACCTCAGAGTGCGGCTCTGTCCCGTAAATAGGATACAGAATGAAATGGAATAAAGAAGACCAGAACAAATAATAAAAATAATCCCAGCACTGTTGGAGGCCGAGGTGGGTGAATTCCTTGAGCTCATGAGTTCGAGACCAGCCTGAGCAAAACCAAGACCTCATCTCTACTAAAAGTAGAAAAACTGAGGCAAGAGGATAGCTTGAGCCCGAGTTGAAGGTTTCTGTGAGCTATGACACCACGGCACTCTACCTAGGGCAACAGGTTGAGACTCTGTCTCAAATAATAATAATAATAATAATCATAGATAAGGAAAACTAAAAGGGGAAATTATATAATAGGTAGAAAGGATATGTTAGTTGTTGCTTGAGAAATCAATGTGGGAAAGATGAGAACAGTAGAAAAATATCTACGAAAAGGGAGAACAAAGGAGAGAAATAGAAAGGAAAGAAGAATAAAAGGGGATGAAAACGGTAGCAGAAATGGAGCTGTTGCTATTGAAGAATGTAAAAATACAACAAAATGAAACAAAAGACAACAACAAAAAAGCCTCAGAAAAATAACTAAGAAATTACGTATACATACAAACACACACATAAAAAGTATACGCACACACACATAAATGTATATAATGCAATATATTGCATGGACACCCGATGGCGCCCAAGGATTAGGAGATGCAAAACAGCCGCTTTTCTGCTGCATAACATGAAGGCCAGACGCCAATATACAGCTGCCCATCTCATTAATTTATTTGCCCTCAATAAGGGCTTGGGCATTCTGCTAACATTCAGTCCCAGCAGGATTGGGATCCTGAAGCTCTTGCCAGAGTCCTTACGAGGCCCGCCTCGACCTTGCAAACAGTGCCCCTTGGACACAAAGTGGCTTTCCCAGAAGTGTGCGTCTGTTCTACCTTCTACTCACCCACGCACGGATGGTGGCCAGCGCTTGGCAGCTGCACCACAGCCAGCCACGCACTGTGACCCTGCGAACTGTTCCACACGGAAGCCCTCCCACAATGGTGACACCCTTCTAGGAGCCAAGCCTATGCGAGTTCCACTCCCCGCTCATTCAATCCTGACCTCTGGACACTGAGTTCACTTGCTCACTTAAGCCCTTCCAAGGCAGCTCCAATCAGCAGCCCCATGTAAAAAAGAAAAATTTCACGGGGCAGCACCTGTGGCTCAAAGGGGTGGGGAGCCGGCCCCATATGCCGGAGGTGGTGGGTTCAAACCCAGCCTCGGACAAAAACTGCAAAAAAAAAAAAAATGAAAGAAAGAAAGAAAAAGAAAAAGAAAAAATTCAGGACAGGCCTTCCCCATCTCTCGCCCTCCACTGGAGGGCCAGGCAGCCTCTGACTGCCCCCAGGCCCTTGCCTTCTGTGCTGGTCTTCCACTGCTCCTGACCTCCTCCTTGCCTCTTGGAGCCCGCTACTGCTTCTATATGTCCCCAGAGTGATGTTTCTGGGCTGGACACCCCAGCCGGAGGTGTCTGGGGTCCTCTCTCCCCTGTCTGACCACAAGTGTCTGCTAAGGAGTTGTGTCTAGCCTGCTATCTTGCTCCGCCTCCACCCAAAATTGATCCCGGACCTTCTTCCCAAAGAATTTTGGCTGTGAGTCTCAACCTGTCAGATGGCTCCCTCAACTGCCAGCAAGAGCCCTGTTCTTTGTTTCACCTGACACTTAAGAGTTCCCGACCCAACGGGCTGGAAGAGGAGTTGAGTGCAAATGGACCCATCTGGGCTGATGGAAATGTTCCGTAGCTCAGTCCTGATGGCGGCCACCGACGGTGTGTACCTGTAAAACGTCACAGGACAGTACTCCGAAAGGGCTGAATTTTACAGTGTCCAAATTGTACCTCAGTGAACCTGAGTTAATAAACAAACACGACTAAACAAAAGCAAGGAGTAAAATAGTGAAGGGGCAGACATTTGAGGCACAATTGGATTCCAGCCAAGAACAAGGGAAGTCCCAGGATGACAGCTGTGCAGTCAGTGGGCCTAGATAGAACCAGCCCAACACAGATAGGACAGAGGACAAGAAGAGAGATGGTTTAAGATATCAGCACTGTGAGATTACAGAAACTAAGCCAAGCAAACAGAAAACAGGCAACTGTTTCGCTCTTTTATAAAATTTCAGGTATTAGGGGGTCCACGTGTTTTCCTTACACATTATGATTTTGCACTAGTTGAGTCAAGTGTATCAGCATGCCCCGGATCCAGACAGTGCATACCATAAACCAAAGGTGTGAATTTACCCATCTCCTCCCCCCCCAGCTTGATTTTTTTTTTCCTTTTCTGACTTACTGCCATATGTGCACTTAAGTATAGATCAATCAGTTAGAAACCAGGCAACATTTAACACAGGACAGGGGGTGGGGAGGGACCTGACTAATGGATAGCATCTACTAGAAGAAAAAAGGGAGAGAGAGGAGGGGAAAGTGGAGCACGTAGTGTTGTAATAGCTACATTTGCAACTACTCATCAGTAATTAATACCTATAACATGAGTCCAGAAAGAAAGAAAAAAAAAAAAAAAGACAAAGGAAAGAGAAAAAACAAACAAGAGAGAGTTTCCTGGTGGAGCCCGGTAGGCAGCCAGAGTTTAAAACATGGGTCAGAGAGGGAAAGAACCCTGGGGATCTTCAGGGGGTCCCTCCGGAGTACCCAGCAGACCACCGATGAGCTCAAGCCTGTAAGGGAAATACCCATAGCCGGGGAAAGGAACCCCCAGGACTCTCCCCTCCCCCAAGAAAATGAAAGGTAACTCTCAAGCAGGGCAGGGACTCGTGGCCGACTGAGAACCTCACCATTCACTCACAGGCATCAGTCAGGGCGTTTAGAAGAGTGTTGGGGACAGAGCTCTAGGTAGGGAGCACAGACGTAGGCGCAGGTGCCTGGAAACCACAGCAGAAGCACAGGACGTCTGGGGCTGCCTGCAATGCCTCGAGTCCTGGTCCCCAGGCGGGGCTCATTCGCAACTTGAGGATCTAAGCCATAGCCGAACCATCACAGGTACACACTGAGCTATCACCAGAGCTGGCCGAGACGTGGCTAAGAGGAGGAGATGTCCCCATGCTATCTTGAAGCCACCTGCACAGAGAATGGGAATAATTCTGGGTCAACTACTGAAAGCTATACAGGACGGAGACAAGATTACTTTGGAAATAAAAGAATCTTTTCTAAAGCATATTTTTTTTCAGTCTGTAATCACCTTTCTCCCTCTAGGAAAAAAAAAAAAAAGAGAGAGAAAAAGCTCCACATTTTCTCTTTGGCATACTTGCAGGAATATCTTGCTCTATTAATGTATAAAATCTCGGCTGGGGTAGCAATGACCTACACGTTACCCACAGGTGGTAAAATGATCACATAGCGGTGGAGGAAACTGTCCTTCTCAGGGCTGTTTTGCTCAGCTGGTTTTATTTCTTTACAAAAAAACTTAAAGAAATAGCTTTCTGCTGTAGGCCTTGGTGGGTGCTTTCAAAACGGGCAAGTTCGTGAAACCTGGGAAAGCGGTGCTGGTCCTCGCCGGACGCTACTCCGGACACAAAGGTGTCATCGTGAAGGACATTGATGTGGGTACCTGAGACCACCCCTACAGCCATGCTCTGGTGTTTGGAATTGACTGCTATCCCCACAAAGTGACAGCTGCCGTGGGCAAGGAGAAGATTGCCAAACGATCCAAGATCAAGTCTTTTCGAAAACTTTATAACTACAATCAGCTCAGGCCCACACGGTACTCTGTGGAATCCCCTTGGATAAAACTGTCATCAATAAGGACATCTTCAGAGACCCTGCTCTTGAATGCAAGGCCCAACGGGAGGCCATGGTCAAGGTTGAAGAGAGGTCCAAGACGGGCAAGAATACGTGGTCCTTCCAGAAGCTGCGGTTTTAGTGTTTTTTGATTCAGTCATTAAAAATATTTCTTTAAAAATGAGTCCTGCCCAGTAGCATGGGAAAATTAATCCTACACTAAGAGCCGCTCTGGTCCCCCACAGCACATCTTCAAAGCAAGACTGAAAGGTTCAAACCATTTCCAGGTAACTTAGCAGCACCCCACAACTCAGCACATGGATACATCTAAGAAAACAGAAATAAATACCCAGCAGTCAAGGAGAAAAAGCATGATGTTTGACATCCCATCAAAAACTCCCAGGTGCGGGGGGTGGCACCTGTGGCTCAGTGAGGAGGGCACCGGCCCCATATACCAAGGGTGGCAGGTTCGAACCCAGCCCCGGGCAAACTCCAACAAAAACATAGCCCAGAGTTGTGGCGGGCACCTGTAGCCTCAACTACTCGGGAGGCTAAGGCAAGAGAATCAGCTAAGCCCAAGAGCTGGAGGTTCCTGTGAGCTGTGACACCATGGCACTCTACCGAGGGTGACAAACTGACACTCTGTGTCAAAAAAAAGAAAAACTCCCAGGTAGGGCGGCGCCTGCAGCTCAAAGGAGTAGGCCGCAGGCTCCACATGCCAAAGGTGGCGGGTTCAAACCCAGCCCCGGCCAAAAACTGCAAAAAAAAAAAAAAAAAAACTCCCAGGGATACACAGAAGCAGGAAAATAACCCCTTATGAGTAGAGAAATCAATCAGTGAAAGGCATCCAGACTGGTAGGGAAGAAGAAACACTGTCTTTACTTGCAGACATGACCTTCTATGTAGAAGCTCTGATATAAACTGCCAGACAAATTAGTGACCTTGTTGAGTTCACAGGACATGGCATATTTTAGAGAAAGTTACTGTAAGTGAAGAAATGCCACCTAAAAATACGAGTCTCAGTTCTCCCTGTTGAAGATTAAGGGGAGAGTCGGTAAGACTCCTCTCATCCTCTCATTTCTTAGCACATTCACTTTAGAGATTTTGTAAGTCCCTTGCCTGTCTCTGTTAAAATGGATGTAAATATTCTTCAAAGCTAAAAAGGTTCTTGGAGGCTTTGTGACCCAGGAAGGTCTTTTTCTGGGACCTATGAACCCTCTCTGGCAGATGTGAACATCAGGGGAGAAAGCACCCCTAAAACCGCACTTTCTGTGGGAGGAGTGAAGCCTAACTTCAGTGGGCACCTCGCTCCAAGTTGCAAAAGTAGCTCCTTTCATAAAGATATGAGAAATTCATGCAAATTCTTTTGACAAAGCCAAAGGTATGTGTCTCTTGAGGTATCTGTAACCAGAACCACAGACTGATTGGATGAATAACAGAGATTTATTTACTCTGTCACAATTCTGGAGGCTAGGAGTCCATGATGAAAGTGCCCGCAAATTTGGCTTCTGAGGAGAGCTACCTTCCTGGCTTGTAGACAAGGCCTTGCCACGGTGGGTGTGTGCTGGGAGGCCACGAGCTCTCTTGTCTTTTCTTACAAGGACGCTAATCCTATTGGATGAGACCCTCAAACCTATGACCTTCTGTGGCCTTTAGAGGCCCCATCTCCAAATACAGCCACCCTGGGGGTCAGGACTTTTACATATGAATCGGTGTGGGAGGGACACAAACATTCAGTCTGTGACACTAATGAACTAATACATTACAGTCACCCCAATTAGCAGGTAAGATTAGGATGGACTACGGGCAAGAGATGGGGCTGTGCAGTCCTCACCTGGCTTGAGGACTAGCTAGTGTCAGTCCCGTATGCGATGTGCCATATCCGCTTGGCTAAATAAAAAGGTGAAATTTCTCTGTGGTGACTGCAGTGTTTTAGCAGACTGCCTGTGCTGTGCATCACATTCTGGTGCAATGCTTATTCAATAACAAAACACTGTCCCACCTTTGTGGTGACAGTCTCCAAGTTGGCAGGTGGTTTCTTTGTAATGATATTTTCCCAACACTACAACCCTTCCTCCCCAGAACACTTAACCAATTGTCCCAGCAACCCTCCTTCACTGATCTGAGGTGGGGAGGGGGCAATAAGCCACAACATTTTTATTCTAGTGTTTCTGCCTTGTTTGCTCTTCTCAGGCAGTTTCTTAAATTTTGGCCGGGATACAGATCCAGTGGTGACAAGGGTGACAAGGATGTGGGGAAACCAACATTCTGGTGGGAAGGCACACTTTCTGGAGAGCAACTTTGTACTGCAGATCCAAAGCCTTAAATGAGCAAATAGAAAAGGAGACAGAAGGTAATTCTACCTCTTGCAATCCACGTGAGGGAAATCATCCACGCAGACATATTTCTAGCCTCTCTATGAATCCTTAGCCACCATGGGGGGGGGGAAATTGAGAACAATTTAAATGCTCAACAATTGCATTGTAACATGTCTTTTATGCATCCAATCAATAAAAAGCATTTGTTGGCTCGGTGCCCATGGATCAAGTGGCTAAGGCACCAGCCACATACACCTGAGCTGGCGGGTTCAAATCCAGCCTGGGCTGCCAAACAACAATGACGGCTGCAACCAAAAGATAGCCAGGCGTTGTGGTGGGCGCCTGTAGTCCCAGGTACTTGGGAGGCTGAGGCAGGAGAATCGCTTGAGCCCAGGAGTTTGAGGTTGCCGTGAGCTGTGATGCCACAGCACTCTACTCAGGGCAACAGCTTGAGGCTCTGTCTCCAAAAAAAAAAAAAAAAGCATTTGTTGCTTTGTAGAAAGAGGTGAAGTTCGCTGGTGACCATGAAAACATTTCATGGAAATAAGCTAATAGCAAACCTGCAAAACTCTGTATGTTTATTTGACTGCTGTACATTTAATGTAAAATACAAGTAAAAAACTACAAAATGTTTTGAAATGCTGACTAGTTAATGCTGAGACAGGACCCAATTGATGTCTATCTTGTTCCTTTCCTACACTGTCTTCAATTACCTGTACTCCTTGACTATATATGGACTTACTCGTTTTTTGTTTTTGTTTTTTTTTCCTTTTACACAAGGCCTCGCTCTGTCACTCTGGGTAGAGTTCCTCAAAGTCTGGGACTCAAGCCATCCTCCTGAGTCAGCATCCACAGTACTATGGACTACAGGTGCCCAGCAGAATGCCTGGCTATTTTTTTCATATTTACTAGTGGCGGCGTCTTTCTCTTGCTCAGGCTGGTCTCCCAACTCCTGAGGTGAAGTGATCCTCCCGCTTCGGCCTCCCAGAGTGGTAATTACAGGCTTGAGCCACCATACCTGGGCCCTCCTTCACTCTCTAAATCCCAGATGCTGCCTGACACCACGAAAACAAAGGCAGAAAACCTGGACGTGCCAACAGCTGAAAAGAAACTCCAGCACTGACTGAATAGTAGCTCCGTTTTAATTTCACAGTAAACAAACATGTACAGACCAATCCAAACACGCGGGGAGAGCGCACTCAAGGGCCAGTCCAGGCAGACGAACAGCCGGTCCCACCAAGTCAAGAGGCAGCTACTACAGGAATCACTGGGGCCTCCCAGCCCTGGAAGGGACTCGCCGCTGTGCCTTAACGGCCCTTTCCCAGCCGAGGCTCAGCGATGAACCGGGATACGCAGCGGCGCACAGTCTGCGCCACCACCGAAAGCTGGTTGAGCAGGGAGGCCACGGAAATTTGGAGGAGGACAGAGTTTTCAGCACTTAAGCAGCTAAAAGCAAGGGAAAGGAAACAATGTGAGCACAGCTTACTTCCCGTGCCCGCCAAAGGGCAGCTTTTCCACCTAATCCTTAGATGTCTTGCTGAGAGCTCCCTGCTAGGCAGGCACAGGCTCTGTGCAAGACCCTGCTCAGTCAAACCCATGGTGTCCCCGCGTCCTACAGCGACCCACCACCACCCCCATCGCCTCGGTCACTGCTGTCACTCCACACAGACCCTGCCATTCTGGGGACTTACATGAACAAGTCATTGCCTATCACAGTGAACTCCCGGTGAACTGCCCCGCCGAGGGGTTCCACTCCTGGGGCCAGATACCACCGGGCCATCTCCGCCTCCATGAAGGTCAGGAAGGGCACCACGAGGGCGCTGGTGGAGATGCCGTCAAGGAGACTCCGTGGGTCGGGCCTCCTCCCGGCCAGGCCTCCCCTCAGTCTACCCGACACCCCTCACACCGTCCCTTCAGGACACTTTACCCCATGTAACTCTTTCTGCCAGCTCAGGGGTAAACCTGACTCCTTACTCTCTCCCTCGCCGGCCCCTTAGGCCCTCTCCCTGCAGAATGCTCTGCTTCCAGAAGTCCTGCCCTCACCCTGGGGGCTTCTTGCAAAGGATACAATTCCTGCAATCTGCATTCTGGGGCTCCTTCCGAGGACGCGGCCGCCTCCAGAGTCTCCCCACTCGGCCCTGGATCCTGCGAGGCAGCCTGGAATGTCCCCTCCACCGGGTGAGGGCCCTCAGCCACAGCACCCTCTGCTCCTTCTCCGCCCCAGGCTCCAGCGTCCCTGGGGTTTCTGGGGTCGCCCGCTGCACCAGCTTGGCCCATCTCACCGCCTGTATTGGCTGCACCACCACCTGAGTCCTGCATGGTTGGTCCCCTTCTTCGAAAAAGTGGATCTACCTCTTGGAGAGCTGCAGAGCGAAGGGGTGAGGGTTCTGTACCACGCTCCAGGCCTTCACTCTCCCCCCCCCCCGCCCTTTCTCCCACAAGGCAATGGGCTAGGCCCACTGCGCAGGTGCAAGCAGCTTCTGCGTGTGGTTGTTTCCCGCCATGGCCATGCTGCTGCTGGTGTCCGCTAGGAGTCACCCTCGGCTGCCAGAGACTGAGGCTCCCTCATCAGTCTATGCCCTGGGTGCAGGAGCCATAACAGGCTCCCCAGGGCGCTTGTGCAAACACGCTCCTCATAACCTGAACAGGAGAGCTTCAGGTGCAGGTGGGGCACAGGAGGCAGGGTCAGAGTGGAAGGGTCCAGACACAGGAGAGCAACAAGATGGGGCCGTGTATGGCTGGGCAAATGGGGTTGAGACACCATGACTTAGCCTAGAGGGAAGATCAGCCACCACTGTTTAGGACTTTCAGCAGTGTGTGCACAGAGTGACACATCTCTTTCATTCCCTGTGGTCCCGGTTTCTGTCCAAAGTCACCACATCTGTAAATGGGGCCAGGGACAGAGGGGAAAACTGCAGGAAATTGGAACGGAACTCCAATTTTCAAGAGTCTAAGTATAGCACAGACCATTCAAATGAGCTTTTGTCCTGTAAGCACTCAGCTGCTCCAGCCAGCCCACAAACTCACTTCCCAGAAGGGTGTCCCCATGTGCCCATGCGGCACCATCAAGAGATGAATGATGACTTTCCACTCCCAAGGCCTTCACGGCATCACCCATACCAGGCCGTTGCCAGGCACTACAGGGCTAACCACACCATCCCACCACCCCTCAACCACATAAAGCCAAAAACAAACAAACAAACAAACAAAAAAACCATATAACCTTAAAGAAAAAGTGTCTCTCTTATTGGGAGGTTCCTACTGATGCTTGCCTTCACAACAGGCCACCAACACCAGCCCACCCTCACAACCACCCCTGAAATCAGTATTGCAGCCATTTATATTTCCCTTCCAGCCATCACCAATACTCACATCCTGCCCCAGCCCTTCAGAGTCCTACTCTCAGCCATATGACAAAATAGTCTGTTAAACTATTAGATCCCTAATGAGTTCATAAGCAGTGCTACACACTCAGCCCAATGGGTGTATACACTTTACCAGGGAGCTGACGATTTACTCCACCGACCAGAGAAAACTTCTTCACTGACAGCCCCTCTATGTTAGCTGTTGAGAGAGGTGTGACAGAAGGAAGAATCAAGGTCTCACAGATGGGGGACAGGGTGGAGACAGTAAGCTATGATTTAGGGACACAAATTTGTGCAAGCACTTCAAATCCAAAGGGCTAGATTTAGATTCCAGAATCAAAGGAGCTATCAAGGTCCAGGCTTGTCACGATGGTTATTACTGGGCTTTCGCTCAGTGTGCGCTTGGCATGTTCCTTCCTCCTGTGTTCCCTTCCTGGAGAACACTGCCCTCAACCCCCACACTGTCCCCACCAGTGCGACTGACTGATCTTTCTCCTGTGCCAGGCACAGTGCCCCAAATCTCAGGGCCAGGAAGTGACACAGGCCTTGTCTTCCTTCCTTTCCGCTGCTCCCAGGACACTCTGTATCTGTTGTGCTGCTTAGTGCCCTGCCCCTCCCTCCATCTAGCTGTCCTGCCTTGCTCCCTACCCACAGCAGGCTGACCTTCTGTGGCTGGAGGATGGTGCCACCCAGCGGGCTCCCTTGTTCTGACTCTTGGGCTAAGCCAATGGAAGGCACTGGCAGAACACCACAGGGTGAGAGGACAGAGACCCAAAGATTTTTGTTCCCCCTACACTGTCCTGGCCTCCCTGCAGCTCTGGGAGTGGCGAGTTCCCCCACCAGCGCTAGGTTTCACTGGGATGCGGTAGCACCAGCCCCATCCTTGCTCCTTCAAGCCTAGGTCTGCCAATGGCTTCACTGGCTGTCTGGCTGTCCCTTCATAGCAGTGTTCTGCTGGTGAATGTTTGAAAACTGAGTCTTTGAGGTTATGTGAGTGGTGGTGGGGGGGGCCGCGGGTGACAGAGGGGCAGTTTGCTTGATGGATGTGGCATCCCCTCATCCCAAATCATTATACTTTTCTTTTTGTGTGAGACTATCCCTTTGCCCCTAGTAAGCCCCAAACTACACACTTTCACTCCAGACATTGGTTTAAATCGGGATTTTAAAACATTTTAAACATCATGAAGCCAAACAGGAAATAATCCTGAGAAAAGTATATAGCCTCAGTCAAAACCACTTCTCTGCACATAACCCCAATGCATCAAATCTCTGCATCAAATACCTAATTATTTGCTCACTACTTTCGATGACATTGTTTCTGAATCAGGCAAATACACATACTATTTTTACATAGTGAAGGGAAAAGGGCTTTGGGAGGGGGTAGGAGGAGGGAAAGGTATTTGGAAGGAAGGAAGGTGAGATACAGCAGGCATTATTAGTTGAGGTAAAGGAGGGAAGGACTTCATGGGGGGAGGTGAGGAGAGGAAGAGAGAGGTGTCTGTAGTTGAAAGGCTTCCAGGAAAGGGCCTTTGACAGAGGAGGTGAATGAGGGAAGGCCTTTATAAGGGAGGTGCTGGAGTGACATCCATTGTGAGGAAGTGAGGCATAGAAGGCTTTGCTGAGGGGAAGGAAGGCCTTTGTGAAGGGAGATGAGTGAGGTGTGAAGTCCTTTGTGAGGGAGGATGGGGGAGGTTGGTGCTTTTCCAATGCAGCTAACAGACTGAAGATCTAGTAAGGAAGGTGAGTCAAGGCGTGCATTAGCCAGAGCTGTAAGGAAGAAAAGGCTTTTCTGAGGGAGGTGAGTGATTAGCATTTTGAAAGGGGAGGTGAGCAAGTGAAAGCTTGTTTGAGGGGAGGAGAGGGGAGGGAAGGATCTTTTGAGGGCACGTCCAAGGGGGAGGCTGCTGAGAGAGGAGGTGAGAGAGCATACCTATGACTTCCCAGGGATGGTGAGGGATAGAGGCCTTTGTGACTGGATGTGAGAGAAATCAGAACTGTGTGACAGGAGGTTAGTGAGGGCTGGTCTTTCTGATAGATATGAGGACATTTAGAGCCTTGGGAGGGACTTTCGAGAGAAAGAACATGAGAGGTGAAGTAAGGAAGGGAAGGCTTTTATGTGATAGCAGATGATGAAGTAAAACCAAATGTGAGAGTGAGTCCAGCAGGGAAGGCATTAGTGAGGAAAGGAATAAGCCTTGTGAGGTGAGGTGAAGGAGGTTAGTATTTTTTGAGGGCTCATGAGGAAAGGAAGGCCTTTGATAAAAGAGGTGAAAAAGTACTTTTAGACATAGGTGAGGGATGTAAAATCTTTTTTTTTTTTTTTGTGGTTTTTGGCTGGGGCTGGGTTTGAACCTGCCACCTCCGGCATATGGGACCAGCGCCCTACTCCTTGAGCCACAGGCGCCGCCTGGGATGTAAAATCTTTGTGTGGAGAGGTGATGGAGGCAAGTTCTTTACAAGGGAGAAAGGAGAGATTAGTACTTTGTAATGGAGGAGGCAGTGAGATATTTGGGTTTTGGGAGTTTGTTTTAATGTACCTATTCTTTTTTTTTTTTTTTTTTTTTTTCAGGTAAAGCGAGGGTACAAACAAACAAGCCACAATGTTTGAATTTGTTAGGTGGAGTCCCTTTTGTAGTTATGTCCCACCTGCAAAAGGTGTGCCATACACCCCTACCTTGTGCCCTTTCAGTTGGAGTACACTAAATGCCCTTACCCTGTTCCCCCTCCCCACAACATGACTTTAAATGAGGTTTTGTCCCATGTGGGTGTGAATTAGATCATGTACTAGCATCGTTTTAATATTGAGTCCATTGGATATTTGCTTTTCCGTTCTTGTGATACTTTACTGAAAAGAATGTGTTTCAACTCCATCCGGGTTAATACAAAAGATATGAAGTCGCCCTCTTTTGTGGCTGAATACTAATTCCATGGTATACATATGCCAAAGTTTATTATTCCTTTCCTGAGTTGGTGGGCATTTAGTTTGTTTCCACATCTTAGTGATTGTATGTTGAGCTGCAATAAAAAATCTAGTGCAAATGTCCTTATGATGAAATGATTTTTGTTCTTCTGGGACAATGCCTAGTAGAGTGATTACAGGGTCAAATGGGAGATCTAATTGAGTTCTGTGAGGATTCTCTGTACTTAATTCTAATGACTCTGTATTAGTTTGAAGTCCCACCAACAGGAGTAAATGTGTTCTCCTCTGAGAGGTGTGTGTGAGAGAAGGGAATGCCATCATGAGGGATGTTCTTTCTGAAGGGAGGTGAACAAAGGAAACAAGAGCTAAATTGTATACACGGTGGAATTCATCCAAGAATCTTTATGTGAGGAGAGGCAAAAGAACATGAGAATAAAAGGTGTCACCTGAGTAAATAGTTAAGAATGTTTGAATGTACATACAAACTGAAAAGCTTTATCATTTAAAGGAAAGGAAAGAGGTTCGGTGCCTGAAGCACAGTGGTTATGGTGCCAGCCATGTGCACCATGGCTGATGGGTTTGAGCCTAGTCCAGGCCAGCTAAACAACAATGACAACTGCCACAAAAAATAGCTGGGTATTGTGGTGGGTGCCTGTACTCCTAGCTACTTAGGAGGCTGAGGCAAGAGAATCGCTTAAGCCCAAGTGATTGAGTTTGCTGTGAGCTGTGATGCTGTGGCACTCTACCCAGTTCAAGGTGGTGAGACTCTATCATAAATAAATAAATAAATAAGTAAAGGCAAGGAAAGAAAAGACAGGAAATTCAAGATAAAGTAGATAGAAAACGTTTCTCCCATTCCATGGGAAGGAATTGGTATTTGCTCACTCTTAGCCTGTGACAGTTCAAGTGGACTAATTAGCCCCAAGAAAGGAGGCTATTGAACACATAGGCCCAAAAGAACACACTTCAACACCTTTCAGTATTAATGCATGACTTTCTTGACACGATCCTTAAAGGGGTGATCTTGGCCAGGTGTGGTGGCTCACACCTATAATACTCTTAGTACTCTGGGAGGCAGAGATGAGTGCATTGCTTGAGCTCAGGCGCTCCGGACCAGCCTGAGAAAAAGTGAGACGCTTTCTTTAATAAAAATAGAAAAATTAGCCATGCATTGTGGCCGGTGCCTGTAGTCCCAGATACTCAGGAGGTTGCGGCAAGAGGATTGCTTGAACCCTGGAGCTTGAGTTTGCCATGAGCTATGATGCCATGGTACTCTTCCCAGAGTGACAGAGTCTCACTCAAAATAAATAAATAAATAAATAAATAAATACAAGTAGGGTCTATTGTTTTCCCATCCTACCAATTAAGAAACTGAAGGACAGAGAGAGCAAAAGTGAACATACAGAAGAACTTAATAACATAATTAGGAAGGCAAATGAAATTTGTATATCTAAATGTATACCCTGAAAATAATGAATGCACTTCCTTTCCAACTGTCCTTGTAACATTCATAAAGAGTACCCTAGGAAAAAACATTAATAGATGAAAAACAAAAATCAATAAATACAATAAAACTAAAAATGCATTTAAAAAGAAAAAGCCACTCCCATAATCTGCCACAGTTAACATGCTTCCTTAAACTCTTTGATTCAAGGAGGATAACAATACAAGAATTCAATAATTGTCTATAAAATAGTGACAATGAAAGCACTATGTATTCAGACCCATGCGATGAGGTGTATGGCAGTGCTGAGACTAAATTTTCCACCCTAAAATACTAGTGTTAATGAACATGAGAGCATGAAAAGAAAGAAATTAAGTGTCCAGCTCAAAAAGGTAGAAAACTAACCAAAAATAAACTCCAGGCTTTTTTTTTATCTCTTATTCCAGCCAGAGCTCAGGGATCTGGGGTCCCATCTTTACTGCTTTGTTTCTTCCGCTCAGGGAGGCCTGTCATACCCAATGTGAGTGGAATTATAGAGAAAATGGCAGCACACTGAGTTCAAATTAGGTATGAGGTCCTTTACTGACTAGCTGACAAAGAAGGGTTCACGCCCCAAAATTCTCAGCCTCGCATAACAAAGGAAGGTAGTTGTTTGGCCGGGGCTGGGTCCGAACCCGTCACCCTCAGCATATGGGGCCGGCGCCCTGCTCACTGAGCCACAGGCGCTGCCCGGAAGGTAGTTTTTATATCTTATTTTCAGTTGGGGTGGGGAGGAATCCCTCAAGCAAAGCAGTTTACAGACGTGAGATATTGCAAGGTTAGATCTATAGGGTAGTGGGTTGGGTAGTTACAAGGGGAACCAGATGTTGTGTGAAAATAGGAATGTGGTTTTACAAGGGTCTGTAACTCTGGGCTAATGCCCCCTGTCTGCAGGGTATGTTTGTTTAACAACCCGTTTCCCAAGTCATACTTGCTTGGGGGCGGGTAGTGACGAGGAGGGGAGGGGAAAGGAAGTGCAAGATGGGCTCTGCCTGGCCTTTTAGGCCCAGGTGCCTCTTCTATAGTTTCTGTCATCTGGGGCCTGCAAGTACTGTGAGATCCATGGCTAAGATGCCAGGACACTTCAGAAGCTGAGAAATGCCTCTCTTGGAAAGGTTAGGGAGAGGACAGACTAGCCACCTCCAACTGGATCTTCCTGGCAGAAAGAGAATGTGAAGGAATAGCTGGAACACCAGGAGTGGAAAAGATAAAGGGAGGGAGGGCCAATTCAACCTCAAAGCCTAGAGACAAAGAAGATGGAAGGAGGATGAGAGAGAAGTGGGGGAAACATATAAAGAAGAAACCACACATGAGGAAGATCCAACAAAACTCACTAGCAACATGAAAAATTAAAACAGATCAATTATCCCAAGGGATTATAATGTAGCTACACCAGAAGATACCAACTATAAAAGAACTGTGGAAATGACAGAAATGGAATTCAGAGTATAGATGGCAAAAATGATAAGGGGAATTGAAGGGAAACTGGAAAGACAGCAAAAGGAAATCCAAAAATTGACCCAAGAAAATACTGAAAGACATCATGAAATTAGAAAGTATATAAGAGTGCTTAAAAAATTGAAGGAGTCATTCGGGGAGTTTCAAAATGCAGGAGAAAGTTTCAAAAATGTAGTATACTGTAGAGAAGAAACAATGTCAGAGCTTGAAGATGAGGCTCTCGAGCTAAACCAGTCACTTATAGAAGCAGAGAAACAAAGAGAGTAAAAGCACAGAAATCTCTGAGACAGTTATGGGATTACATGAAGCACACAAACATACAAATTATAGGTATCCTTGAAGGAGAAGAAGAGTGTCCCAATGGCACGGAATCCCCAGCTGATGATATTATACCTGAAACTTTCCCAAACATCACCAAAGATTCACACGTATGCCTACTAGATGGATATCAAACCCTGGGTCCACTCAATTCAAATAGAGCATCTCCTAGATACATTGTAAATTAACTAGGCCAAAGTCAAAATGAAAGAGTAAATTCAGCAAGCGCCCATGAGTAAATACTAGCCAATGTACAAGGGTAAAACCATTAGGGTGACAGTGGAATTTTCCGTGGTAACTTTACAATCCAGAACAGCACGGGCTCCCACTTTCAATCTTGTCAAATAAAACAACTTTTAGCCTAGGATTCTATATCCTGCAAAACTAAGTTTCATATTCAATGAAATCAAATCTTTTACTGACAAGCATGCGTTGATGAAATTTGCCACTACAAGTCTAGCTCTGCAGGAAGCACTCAGACCTGTTTCATACCCTGACCATCACAATAGACCACCAGCAAAGTAAAGAGAGCCAGATACTAAAGAACAAAGCCTAGCTTCCACAATTGCCCAAGTGATGAAACTAAGAAAGTAGGTACCTCCATAACGCAAGATGAACAGAACTCCACCTTACTTATCAATTCTCTCAAGAAATGTGAACATCTGGAATTCCCCACTGAAGAGACATAGGCTGTTTCAATGGATAACAAAAAGGACAAGCGAAGTAGTTGCTCTCTTCAGGAAACATATCTAACCTCCAAGGACAAATCGAGGGTCAAGCTGAAGGGCTGGAAAACAATATTTCAAGCAAAAGGAAACCACAGGAAATATGGGAGTCACAATCCATTTTGTGGATACAATTGACTTTAAAGCAGCAAAAGTAAGGAGAGACAAAAATGGACACTATATACTGGCCAAGGGAGCAATGCAACCTAGAAGGAGTTGGAGAACAGTCTTCTAAGGAAAGTATCACAGGAATGGAAAAACAAACATCACGTGTACCCACTACTAACTTAAAACTACAAGATTAACAACTACAGGCCCAAGTGAGAGAAAAACTAAATTGAATTCAACAATGGGGGATGGGGAAGGAGGTCAGCAATTTTGCACCGGATTGATACAATGTACAGGTATGTGCCATACTTCCTGGGTGAAGGACACATCTCCAATGAGCACTTTCCCTTACAAACGCAAACAAAGTAATCTAATTATACATACCCTCATATTAATCCAAAATAAAAAATAAATCCACGAAAACCAGAATGAAGCAAAATGTAGAGAGAAAGGCAGAATCAATTAATAGGGAAATAGTAGTTAACACAATCAATTAAAAAGGGGAGGAAGCACACATACTCAAAACAAGAAAAGGAAGTGGGCGGTAAGCATATATTTAGACCTAATTATATGGATTATGAATTACAAGACATTATTTGTTAGGTACAAAGAACTATGTACCTAAGCTTGGGAACCGGGATAAAGAGCTTGATTTTCTGGGAAAACATACATAACCCAAATTCACCTTAGAAAAAAGAAGATCTTTAAAAATTAAAAACCACTTATAAAAGAGATAGAGCAGGTCATTCAAATCAACCTCCAAAATCTTCTATTCCAAAATGGTGGAGTAGAAGCAATCTGGCTTCGTTCTCTCCCACAGAAAACCAAAGCCAAATATCTAGTGCCAAGACTATCACCAGCAACATTCCAGTACTCAGATCTGAGGCTGAGACAATCCCTGGAGTCCCACAGAATAGGGGGAAACTCTCAGTCGGTGATAAGAGAAACAGACTTCTCTCTCCATGATGTCTCTCCCACAGTCTTCCAGGCAGTGCACACAGAAAACTACTTTTTTCAGTTTATACACTGGACAAAAAGTGAGATTGAGGTGGACAGCCAACTTCCCCACCATCTCTGGATCCCTTGTAGGAAAATGATTCCTGCCTCAACCAACGGGGAGGATCACAAGTGCCTATAAAGTTTAAAAAAAAAAACAAAAACCTCAGGGCAGCTAAAGACAAAGACGGGGGTGGGGGGGTGGAGGGGGGAAAGAACTAGAACCTCCAGCTTGCAAAACACTGCTCTTTTCCTCAGCCAAAGGAGATGCCAAATCACAGTGGCCTTCTGACAGCAACATGCTGTAGAAGGCATGTTCCATGCTTCTTCTGGGCACCAACTCCTAGCCAACTTTCCCATACATCCAAGGTATATGCTTTAGGATTCCTCCCCCTCCCCCCACCCACCCACTGGGACCAGACAGTGCTCCAAACATTTACTAGAGTCAAAGCAAGCCTGGGCTGAAGGTGCCATCTAGCGTTTAAAAAGGAGACCATTACTGGGCATCTACCCAGAAGGAAAGAAATCCTTTTATCATAAGGACACTTGTACTAGACTGTTTATTGCAGCTCAATTTACAATCGCCAAAATGTGGAAACAGCCTAAATGCCCACCAACCCAGGAATGGATTAACAAGCTGTGGTATATGTATACCATGGAATACTATTCAGCCATTAAAAAAAAATGGAGACTTTACATCCTTCGTATTAACCTGGATGGACGTGGAAGACATTATTCTTAGTAAAGCATCACAAGAATGGAGAAGCATGAATCCTATGTACTCAATTTTGATATGAGGACAATTAATGACAATTATGGTTATGGGGGGGGAAGCAGAAAGAGGGAAGGAGGGAGGTGGGTGGGGCCTTGGTGTGTGTCACACTTTATGGGGGCAAGACATGATTGCAAGAGGGAATTTACCCAACAATTGCAATCAGTGTAACCTGGCTTATTGTACCCTCAATGAATCCCCAACAATAAAAAAAAAAAAAGAAAAAAAAAAGGAGACAATAGTCTAGGATTAAGGTGGCTCACAGGCAAAGAACCTCTAAGCAAACATATCCTAGAAAGATCAAAACAAGCCAGACAGAAAAGACTAGAATAAATAACTAACCCTTCAATGCAAAGCCACAGACATACATCCACAAGAAACAACAGAAAACAGGGAACCATGACCTCCCCAAATGGACAAAGCAAGGACTCAGTGACCAATCCTAATGAGATGGCAGTGTGTGAGCTCTCAGATCAGGAATTCAAAGTAGCAGTTGTAGGGAAACTCAGCGAACTCCAAGATACATAAAAAATCAGTTCAGAAGTTTATCATAAAAATGAAATAATGTTTAAAAATGAAACAAACCCTAGAACTGAGAAATGCATTTCCTGCATTGAAAAATACATTAGAGGCTCTCAACAGTAGGAGAGATCAAGCAGAAGAATGAATCATTGAGCTCAAAGAAAGACTACTGTAAAATACACAGTCAGAGAAGGGACAAAAAGAATTAAAAGGAACAAAGAATGCCCACAAGATATAGAGAATAACCTCAAAAGTCCAAGTGTGTCAATCATTGGCATTCAAGAGGGAGTTGGGAGAGAGACACGAGTAGGAAGCTTACTTCAAGAAATAATAACAGGAGACTTTCCAAACCTAGGAAAAGATTTAAATATCCATGTACAGAAAAGTCAGAGATCACCAGATTCCATCCAAGTAAGACTAACCCAAAGCATAGAATAATCTCTCAAAGGTCAAAGATAATGAGAGGATCCTTAAAGCAGCAAGAGAAAAGAAGCAAATAATATATAATAGAGCTCCCACTCCTCTGGCCACAGACTTCTCAGCAAAAGGTGTGGGATGACATGTTCAAAATACAGAAGAAGAAACGTAAAATTGCCAACCACGACTGCAGGACCCAGCAAAGCTTTTCTTTAAACATGAAGAAAAAAAAGTCTTTCCCAGACAAACAAAAGATGATAGAATTCATCACCATTAGGCCTTTCTTAAAAGAAATGCTAAAGGGAGTTCTTCTATCTGAAAAAAAGGATACTAACATGCAAAAAAGAAAACATTTGAAGGCACAAAACTCACTGGTAGAAGTAAGTACAGAAAAATTCACAATACTCTATTACTGTAATTGTGGTGTGTAACCCACTTCATATCTCTGGTAAGAAGATGGAAAGCTGATTCTATCAAAAATAATAATAATTGGGCCAACCTGTTAAGAGATAGGCCATATAAAAAGATGTAAATCAAGACAAGAGAAAGTCAAAATGGGGGAAGATGCAGTTAAAGCATAGAGTTTCTTTTTGATAAAAGCTGTCGATTTGTACAAAGTAACGTGTTATAGCTATGAGGTTTTCTTTTAATCTCATGGTAAGCACAAAGCAAAACCTATAGATACACTTAAAAAGAAAGTGTATAAATTGAAACATACTACCAGAGAAAATCATTTAACCACAAAGGAAGACAGGAAGAAAGGAAGAGAAGATTTGCAAAACAACCATAAAACAAGTAACAAAATGACAGTAGTAAGTTCTTACGTATTGTTAATAGCATTGAATATAAACAGACTAAATTCTCCAATGAAAGACATAGAATGGCTGAATGGATTCGAAACGCAAGACCCAACTACATGCTGCCTACAGAAGCCTCACTTCACCTATAAAGACACACATAGACTGAAAGTAAAATTATAGAAAAAGATACTCCATTACCTAACAAATGCACTCAGTGCAGCCTAATTCTTTGTGCCCTCAATGAAACCCAAACAATAAAAAGAAGATACTCCATGCAAATGGAAATAAAACAAGAGCAGGAGTAGCTATACTTGTGTCAGATAAAATAGACTTCAAGTCAATGACTATAAAAAGATAAAAAGAAGGTCCCTACACAGTGACAAAAGGAGTTGATTCAGCAGGAGGCTAAAACAATGGTAAATATATATGCAACCAATACTGGTGCACCCAAATGTATAAAGCAAATGGCAACAGATCTGAAGGAAGAGATAGATTGTGGTACGATAATTGCAGGGGAATTTAACACCCCACTCTCAATAATGAACGGATCATCCAGACAATCAGCCAAGAAAGATTGGAGTTAAACTACCTTCCAGCACAAATAGGCCTAAATGACATTTCCAGTACATTTCATCCAGCTGCTACAGAATACACTTTCTTCTAACCTCCCAGATAAAACATACGTTAGGCCACAAAATGGGTCTCAATAAACTTTAAAAAGGCAAAATTATATGAAGTATTTTTTTGGACCACAATGGAATGAAAGTAGAAGTCAATAATAAGAGGAACTTTGGAAACTATATAAACATATGAAAATGAAACAACATGCTCCTAAATGATTAATGGCCTAATGAAGAAATTAAGAAGGAAATGTAAAAATTTCTTGAAACAAATGGAAATGGAAATGCAACATCCCAACAAATCTATGGTACCCAACAAAAGCAGTACCCAGAGGGAAATTTATAGCAATAAATGTGTACATCAAAAAGGTAGAAAGACTACAAATAAACAACTTAACAAAACATATCAAGGAACTGGAAAAGCAGGGACAAACCAAACCAAAATTTAGTAGCGGAAAGAAATAATAACGATCGGGGCAGAAATAAATGAAATTGACACTGAGAAAACAATATAGAAGAACAATGAAATGAAAAATCGGGGGGTTGGGAAGATAAACAAAATCAAGAAGTCTTAAGATGGACTAACTAGGAAAAAAAGAGAGAAGACCTAAATAGATAGAATCAAACAAAAAAAAGGAGACACGACACACAACTCATACCACAGAAATAAAAGGCTCATTGGAGACAAATATGAACAACTATACACCAATGAGTTGGAAAACCTAGAAAACATGGATAAATTCCTGGACACATACAACCTGCTGAGATGGAACCATGAGGAAATGTAAAACCTCGATAAACCAACCATGAGCAATGAGATTGAAGCCATAATAAAATGTCTCCCATCAAACAAAAGCCCAGGACCTAATGCCTTCAAACACTTAAAGAAGAACTAATAACACTAATTCTCAGAGTCTTCAAAAAATGGAAGAGGGAGGAATATTTCCAAACTCATATCATGAAGCCAACACTAGCCTGGTGCCAAAACCGGACAAGCACACAACAAAAGCAAACTACAGGCCAAGATCCCAGATGAACACAGATGAAAACATTTTCAATGAAAAACTGGCAAACCAAATACAACAACACGTTTAAAAGACCATTCACCACTATCAAGTGGAATTCATCCCAGGGATGCAAAAGTGGTTCAACACACGCAAATCTTCAATGAATGTGAAACATCATATTAACAGGATCAAGGACAAAAGCTATGTGATCATTTCAATAGGTGGTGGAAAAGTGTTCAACAAAATTCAACATCTCCTTAAGGTAAAAACTCTCAATGAACTGGGTATAGATGAAGCATACCTCAAAACAATAAAAAGCATATGTGACAAACCCACAGCCAGTTACATACAGAATGGGGAACAAATGGAAAGACTTTCCTCTAAGTTCTGGAACAAAACCATTCCTATTCAGCATGGTACTGGATGTCCTAGTGAGAGCAATGAGGCAAAAGAAAGAAATAAAAGGCATCCAAATTGGAAAGGAAGAAATCAAGTCATCATTGTTCACAGAAAACATGATCTCATACTTAGAAAAAACTAAAAACTCCAACAAAAACACTCTTAGAACCGATAAATGAATTCAGTGAAATTGCAGGATACAAAACCAACTACAAAAATCAGTAGCCTTTACATATGTCAACAGTGAACAAACTGAAAAGGAAATCAAGAAAGCAATCTCAATTGCATTAGCTATAAAAAATAAAATGCTTAGGAATAAATTCAACCACAGAAGTGAATGATCTCCACAAGGAGAACTATAAGACACGGATGAAAGAAATTGAAGGGGACATAGATTGGAAGAATTAAATACTGTTAAAATGTCAATACCACTCAAAGCGGTATATAGATTCAATGCAATCCTTATCAAATTACCAGTGACATTATTCACAGAAATAGAAAAAGAGATCTTGAAATTTGTATGGAACCTCAAAAGACCCCAAAAAGCCAAAGCAATCATGAGCAAAGAGAAAAAAAGAGGAGGCAACACACTTCCTGACTTCAAAATATATGACAAAACCATACTTGAACAGCATGGTACTGGCATAAAAAAACAGGCACACAGGGTGGCGCCTGTGGCTCAGTGAGTAGGGTGCCAGCCCCATATACCGAGGGTGGCAGGTTCAAACCCAGCCCCGGTCAAACTGCAACAACAACAACGAAATAGCCGGGCATTGTGGTGGGCACCTGTAGTCCCAGCTAGTCGGTAGGCTGAGGCAAGAGAATCGCCTAAGCCCAGGAACTGGAGGTTGCTGTGAGCTGTGTGACTCCACGGCACTCTACCGAGGGAGATAAAATGAGACTCTGTCTCTACAAGAAAAAAAAAAAAAAAAAGGCACACAGACCAATGGAAGAGAATGAAGGAAGAACTCAGAAATAAATTTTCACACTAACCATCAACTCATTTTCAAAAATGGCATTAAGAACATACATAGGGGAAACACCACTCTCTTCAATAAAGCCTGCTGGAAAAACTGGGTAACCATGTGCAGATTAATGAAGCTAGACCACTGTCTCATCACATAAAAAAAAAAAAAAGAAAAAAATCAACCCACAGTGGATTAAAGACTTAAATGTAAGGCCTAAAACTATGAAACTACTAAAAAAAAAAAAAAAAAAAAAGGACACTGGGGAACTACTAGGAGACATCGGTCTGCACAAAGATCATTTTGGTAAGACCTCAAAAAGCACAGGCAACAAAACCAAAAATAGACAAATGGGATCACAACAAGCTACAAAGTTTCTGCACAGCAAAGGAAATGATCAGAAAATTGAAGAGACAATCTACAGAAGGGGAGAAAATATTTGCAAATATTGTCAGATATCTGACATTCTATATTAATAGCCAGAATATATAAACAACTCAAACAACTCAAGAAAAAAGAGAAAAAACAATACCCAAATAATTTGGTTTTCAAATGGGCAAAAGATCTGAATAGACATTCCTCAAAAGTAGACATACAAATGGCCAAGAGAAGTTGAAAAAAAAAATGCTTAACCTCACTAATCATCAGGAAAATGCAAATCAAAACCACAGTAAGATATGATCTCACCCCAGTTAAAATGGCTTGAATCCAAAGGCCAAAATAATATTGGATGCTGACAAGGATGCAGAGACAGGGCAACACTCCTGCCCTATTGGTGAGGATGTAAACCAAGACAGCCACTGTGGAGAACAGTACGGAATTTCCCCTCAAAAAAAAAAAAAAAACAACTAAAAATAAAAGTAACCCCACTGCTGGTTATTTATACAAAAGGCAAGGAATCAGTATACTGAAGAGACAGCTGCACTCCTGTGTTTACTGCAACACTAGTCACAATAGCAAATTTGGAATCTACCTGAGTGTACATCAACAGACATACACAATGAGATATTATTCTGTCATAAAAAAGAATGAAATCTGGGGTGGCACCTGTGGTTCAAAGGAGTGGAGCGCCAGCGCTGTATGCCGGAGGTGGTGGGTTCAAGCCCAGCCCTGGCCAAAAACTGCAAAAAAAAAAAAAAAAAGAATGAAATATTGTCATTTACAGCAACACAGATGGAACTAGAGGTCACTATGTTAAATGAAATAATCCAGGCATACAAAGAAAAATACTGCATTAACCAAACCATTAAGGTATGGATAACTCCAATGCTATTTAGAGTATTTGAAGGCATAAAAAGTAAAACTTGCAAATTCTGGTTATGAAAGATTCACGCCAAGAAAGCACAAAACTCTACCACTACAGATGAATCTCACCTAAGAATATCTTTACAAAAATACTAAATAAAATATAATCAAACAGAATTTAGTAGGTCGTTTAAAAATTAAAACAACATGACCAGGTGGGATCTATTTGAGAAATAGAAAGGTGATTCAGTATCAGAAAATCCGTGAATATATTTTACCATTTTCATGGACCCAAAATGAAAAATCATATGATTGTTTCTACAGACATTGAAGAGATATTTAACAAAATTCAATATCCATTCTGGGCTCACACACACACAAAATTCTCAATGAAGTCAGATTGGGGATATTTCCTTATCATGATATATCTATATGAATTGAAACTCCTCCAGCACTGTGTTTCAGCTCAGGCTATCCACCTGCCTCGGCCTCCCAGAGTGCTAGGATTATAGGCATGAGCCACTGCTCCCACCAGCAAATTAATTTTAGAACACACTTTATATTTCTACACGTAACCAATATAAAAAATACTGATGGCATGTTTTGCATTCTTAATTTATACTAAGTTTTTGAGTTCTGGTGTGTATTTTATACTGACAGCTCTGTGAGGACATTTCATGCACTAAATAGCTGGCTACAAGTGGCTTGTGGCTACATGTCCCACAGTGCAGATGTGAAGGGTGGGGAAAGGGGAACAACCATGCTGGCAAAATGCTGATGGGCAATACCCATTGTATACCTCCGAGAAGAGCAATTTTGCATGATCCATCAAAATTTAAGTGTATATATCACATGACCCCAGATGCCACTAGTAGAAATTGATTTCAGAGAGTTCGCTGCTTGGTGTTCTGTATTTTTAAGTTTCTGCATTCGTTCGGCAACTTGATGCAGAAAGGTTGCGTGGACTGCACGTCACCTCACAAGGTAAGAGTACCCACTTTATCACATTTCTGTTTTCATAGTGAAAATGGTTACTTGATTGCTTCGGTTCACATTTCTTAGATCATTAACGAAGCTGATTGTTTCCGTATTTTTATCACTCATTTTGTTTCTTCCCCTGTGAATTGTCTTTTCATATTCTTTACTCATTTTACTTCTGTCTTATTGGATTTTTAAATTATTGCGTAAGCTCTTGAAATTAGAATGATGAGGTGTTTTCCCATACCAACGACCAATTCTCTGATTCTCCAGACACCCATTGTTCAACAATTCTAACACACTAACTACCTGGGGTCAGCACAGACCCTAAGGTCTGTCCACAAGATTGCTCCCCACTTGTGACTTTAGTCGCAAGCCCCAGGCCTCCCATACTTCTGACAGATGACCAGCTATAAATCAGGCATTCCCACGGCCCCCTCCTCAGCTTCAATAATTTGCTGTAACAGCTCACAGAACTCAGGAATTCACTTTACTTACATTTATTGGTTTATCTGGAGAAGTACCTAGAGCAAGGCTTAGAGGGGTCCTGTGGCATTGGGGTACACCACCTTCTCAACACAATGGAAGGTCTCCAAGCCATGTTGTTTAGGGGTTTTACAGAGACTTCATCAAAGACAGGCATGATGGATTACTAACTCAATCTCCAGCACCTCTACCCTCCCTGGAGGTATGGGGAGTGGGGCTAAAAATTCCAGGCATCTAATTAAGGCTTGGTCTTCCTGGTGACCAGCTCCTGTCCTGAAGCTATCTAGGGTCCCAACAAAGGATAGTGACTATACATCTTTTGTATTAATTTGGATGGAGTTGAAATACATTCTTCTTAGTAAAGCATCACAAGAATGGAGAAGCAAGAATCCAATGTACTCAATTCTGATATGAGTGCAATTGATGCTAGCACATGGTGGGGGGAGGGGAGAGAGGGAAGGAGGGAGGGGTGTGGGGCCAGGTGTGTGACACACCTCTTGGGGGCAGGACACTATTAATAGAGGGACTTCGCTCAGTAAACACAAGTAGTGTAACCTGGCTCATTGTACCCTCAATGATTCCCCAACAATAAAAAAAAAAAAAAGAGTTAGAGTTGCCATATTAGAATGAAAAGATGCTCCTATCACCCAGTAAATTACAAGAGATTTAGGAACTCTGTCAGGAACCCAGGGACAAAGACCAAACATTAGAAGGCACTCCCTTTACCTTTATCACTCAGGAAAACACCGGGGGTGGGGGGGGCTTTTAGGAGCTCTGTGCCAGGAATCAGGGACAAAGAGCAGATACATTTTTGCGTATAGCATAAAGGGCATGAAAATTTGTTATCTACATAGCAACTATTTTCCTCTCCGGACTTGTCTTTTCATTTTTATGCAGGGATATGTGTCGGTTTTCCCTCAGGCTCCAGGAGTATCACTACACCTTGAGAGCAGCTGTATATTCACATAATCAGCATGTCAATTCACCTGCCAATACCGTCTCTGTTTAAATTATTTTATCTCTTAATGTCTGGTGGAAAAAGTCCTCACAGATTGCAATTTTCCCCTCGTTTCTGCCATTTATTTCGTCTTCCAGATGAGCATTAAAACCTTTTCTCAAATTCAAAAATAAAAGACTGCATTCTTGTTCTAAATGCCTGGAACCTATAGGTTAATTCAAGTCTTCCTATCCCAAAAGGTGTCAAGTCTCTTCCTTTGTCCAGGTTCTCATTTGCATCCCCGGAGAAGCTCTGGAGTAGTATCCTTCCATAGCTTCATCTTGTTTCTAGTTATGAAACTGTTGCTATAGTGTTGGGGATAGTTTCCTGTTGCCACTTTTAAGTAGTTCTTTTCCTCTACATTGAAGGAGTGTTATTAATGTTCACATTTTAGTCCTCATTTAGTCCTTATTTATCCTCTGAATGTGGCTTTGGCCATGCCACGTAGATTTTTTCTCAGTTAGATTGGAGATGGTCTAATACCAGGGTCAAAGTAGCTTCTTAAAAATGAGTTAGCAAGCTTTTCATGTTTGGAATAGATCATCGTATTGAGAGACAATACCTGAGAAAGGTGGGACAGGTCTTCTCAAGGAGACCACAAGGATACACCTGCCCGGTCCTCTCCATGGTGACTCAGCTCTTGGGAATTTGTAAACTTAACTTTCTGGAACTTGGAAATTTCCAAGTTCTGTGAAATCCTGTAGTTCTGTAGGGGCGGGAATAGCATCTCCCGCTTGATTCAAACTGGCCAATGAGAAGGGTACCTGTGGGGTGGAACTTTTTGACTGTCAATAAAAAGGGAAAGACCAAGGCAGTTGGGGAGCGTGGCCATTTGGAATTCTTCTATGCCGCAAGCTCCTGGCTGGTGAATAAAGCCCTTCCTCTTATAAACGTGGTGTTTGGGTGCTCTTTCTCTCCGTTGGGCTTCGTCTTCCTGCAACAGTATGGTAATTGTGTGTTTCATGAACACTGAAATGATAGCTTTTTCCATAAGACACTGCAAACCTGGAGTCCTGGTAGAGAAAATTATTTTAATAATTCCTTAGACTCTGGTGTCTGAGAGTTGAACAGACATCTCATTGTGGGCTTAATTCACATTTCTCAAATTATCAGCAAGGTTGAACATCTCTACATATGTTCAAGAGCCACAGATCCTGTGAATTCATGTTCATGTTCTTGGTCTCCTTTTCTGTTGGATTGCTTCTTTAGAACTTTTGCAAGGGATATCAATATAACTAGCAATGGAAACCCAGTTAACATACACATCCTCACATCATATTTATCTATCAACCAATGTAGTAAATCACAACGTGGGGAATTACATTCTTTCTGATCTTCATCCAGCTAAAATTTACTGAGCACCTACTGACGTCAGGTGAGTAAGACAGACAAACTATCTGGCATCGTGGAGCTCCCATTTTAGTGGGGGAGACAGGTAATAAGAATCTTAAACAGGGTGGTGCCTGTGATTCAGTGAGTAGGGCGCCGGCCACATATACCAAGGGTAGCTGGTTCAAGCCTCACCCCGGCCAAACCTCAACAACAAAAACAAATAGCTGAGGGTTGTGGCGGCTGAGGCAGGAGAATCACCTACGCCCAGAGCTGGCGGTTGCTGTGAGCTGTGACACCACAGCACTCTACCGAGGGTGACAAAGTGAAAGTCTGTCTCTGGAAAAAAAAAAAAAAAAACTTAAACAGAAAAGCTACAATGTTATGATTTCGGGTGGTGATGAGTGCTAAGAAGAGAAGACAAGTAAGTGGTCAGTCCCGGTGTGACATTCCTTTAACAAATGATTGCGTCTTTGTTTCTTTGTTCTTTCTGTTCATGCATGTGTGCTCACACGGGTACTGTTCTCGGGCAGGATGGTGTCAGCCCTATCGATTTTAAAGAGTCAGCTGGTACACTGGCCACATTTGCTGCTGCTCCTAAACATTTTTAACCACACAGGAATTTTCTCTTTCTTGAAGATTTGATGAAATCATCCGGACCTGATTTCATTCCCAGCTAACTTTCTGGTGACCTTCTAATTTCCCTTCCAGTTTTAGTAATGTAAACAAATTTTCTCTCTCTGCTTAAGTCAATCTTGGAAATTAATATATTCCTACAAAATTGCCCATTTCGTCTGCATTCCAAGAAGTTTCGCGTTGTAAACACTTAGTCTCCACCCCCACCCCCACCCCGTTGTTATCTGTTTTTGTTACACCTTTGTGTCTTAATCCAACAGCCATTTCGTTGTGCATGCAGGTTCAGAGGGTCAGGGGTTCAGGCAGGGCGTAGTGGGGATGACGCATGGTCTCTGCCCTGGGAGATCTGCGGCCTCGGCTGGGGAGAAGGCGCGGACACGTGGAGGCTGGGACCCTCTGAGGGCCATTTCCTCACCTGCCGGTGTCTGGCTGGAAGAACCGCAAGGCGGGGCTCTGCAGCCCAGCTCAGCCCAGCGGCCCCTCCACACAGCTCGGCTTCCCGGCTGCCAGCGGCCCCGGAGCCGTCCGACTTCTTGCAGGCGGCTCGGGACAGGCAGAGCACGTGTTCTGGGAACACCGTGGAAGCCGCACCACAGTCCCAGCCTGAGCCTCCGACGTCACGCAGCCTGGCTCCCACTGTCCCGCACCCTGCGGTAGGAGCGGTCTCAGGTGCGCCCGGATTCAAGGGGAAAGGACCCAGACACCACCTGGCACCAGAAGGCCACAGGGGCCATCGTGCACAAGAGCGCGTGGGGTGGGCCACTGCTCCCTGCGTCACCACAGAGAAAGGCACTGGGCTACACTGCTGCTGTCACCACCCTGCACGTAGGGCTAGGACCTGTGCCCAACGCATTGTCTTCCCTTCAGCGGGGAACTCTCTTAGGCAAGCCCCGAGGGCGCAGGGAGGCGCCGCAGGAGTCTGAACCTGGCTCAGGTGCTTCCTCCAAGTGGCACAGGAGCCTGGCGCGCCCTGAAGTCGTGACTGGAGCGTCTGCCGCCACACAGTGGCAGGAGCCCCATCGCAGATCCGGTTGTCTGTAGGCGGGAGGAGCAGCTCTCGTCCCACAGAGGAAGAAAGAATCCCGCGCAAGCAGGCGGGGACAATGCCACTGCCCTTCTCTGAACTTCCCTTTCCTCAGCTACAACATGGACGTGATAGCGGCGTCTCCCTCACAGGGTGGTTTGGACAGAGAGCGAGTAGAGACATTGCGATCTCTCCGAAAAGTGGCCGACGCAAATAAGGTGCTTCTTTGTTACCGGCAGGAGTGTCCCACGCTAACGCAGCTTCTGGTAAAAATCCATGCGGCAGGCGGGGTTGGAGAGGGGCCGCAAAGGACACACGGAAAGATTTGAAGATGGGGTCCCCACGCAAACCAGCTGTGTCCCCAGAGCCTGGCACATGAAAGTCACTCCACACAGGGAGTGTTGGTGGAAACAGCCATGACCGTGAGTGATGGCAGCAGGAACAGGAGGCTGAGCTGGACACCTGTTGCATCTGCCTTCGGGATGGCTCCTCCCTCAGGAAGGGCAGGAGAAGACAGAGCACCTGTGGCCAGAAGCAGGAGTTGCTGTTACCAAACCAGACCTTTCTCCAACTGAGGAGAATTGGAATATAGGAGTACTTAATATTATGACACCTATTAATGAGTTCTAATATACTTGTTAGTGATGGGAGAAGAGCGATACTATATATCTACTTTTTTAGTGATAGGATAACACTACATTTGGCAGATGCCACCTGGCACGTGAGAAATACTGTTATGCCCTGTTCCTCCAGAGATCATACAGCAGACAAGCCAAATTTGCAGGGGAGTCTTTTATTGAAGAGCCGGCTGGCGACTACTTCAGATCCAACACAGGGGTTCAGAGAGCAGCCCCGAGTGCTTAAGGGGTTGGGTTTTTAAGGCTTGGTCTGCATTCTGGTTGGCACGAAGGCTGCCCAGGTACATCCGGGTAGGTTAGCAAGTATTTTACAGAAGCAGAACTTTGTGGTTAGCCATACATCTTTGTTTCAATACTTTCCCCACTTGGTATTTCTTTTTTTTTTTTTGTAGAGACAGAGTCTCACTTTACTGCCCTTGGTAGAGTGCCATGGCGTCACACGGCTCACGGCAACCTCCCGCTCTTGGGCTTATGTGATTCTCTTGCCTCAGCCTCCCGAGCAGCTGGGACTACAGGCGCCCACCACAACGCCCGGCTATTTTTTGGTTGCAGTTTGGCCGGGGCTGGGTTTGAACCCGCCACCCTCGGCATATGGGGCCGGCACCCTACTCACTGAGCCACAGGCGCCGCCCCCCACTTGGTATTTCTTAAAGGTCAATCCAGGAAAATTGGTACCTCCCAGTCCATTTCTCAGGGAGTTAGCCAAGCAAGAAATTGGGAGTGAACTAGAAGCAAGAAATCATATAGTACTTTCCCATCTATCTTGGGAGTGAACTAGATTTACTCTATTTTGCTGAAAGCTTGTAGCCCAGAAATTTGCCAGGAGTTAACTGGTATTTTTCCATTTTAGCCTAGGCCTAACACTTTTCTAACTTAGCCTAGGCCTACTAGGTCTAAGAATACAACATGCATTCCTGACATTTAAAGCCCTTTGAGATCTGGGCATGGTGGCTCATGCACCTTTACTCCCAGCTACTTCACATGCTGAGGTGTGAAGATCGCTTCAACCCAGGCATTCCCATGTTACAGTGAGCTATCATGCCATTTCACTCCAGTGTAAGACTCTGTGTTAAAAACAAACAAAAGCCACTCCTTAGTGAGACTTGAATAAAAGCCTCATCTCAAAGTAGAAAGATCTGAATGTTTTTCCCCTGGCTCAGCTGCCTCACCCAAACCTCCCCCTCACATCTTAACTCTTGCCCTCTGGAAGTCATAATGTGTAGTCAATATCTTCTCAAAGCATCTCTCTGTCCTCCACCTTAATGGAAGCTTGGTTCTGTCCCAGAGGACACTGACTTCTCCTAGCCATCTCCAGAGTAGACATTCCTTTCTTCTCACACCGGAGGCACCTCAGAGTGTGTGTGTGGGAGGGGGCACAGTGCAGCATTGTAGCCCAATATTTTCTCTGTCCTTTAGAAAACAAAGCCCAAACAGGGACATCTGTTAAAATGACAGTATACAGTGATCCAAAGGCCCATTCCTCTACAGAAACACTAGAAAAAATGAGCAAAAGTTATCAGAATCAATTTTGTCAGAATTTTGAAAATAAATCAAAGTTTACATCAAGGGTGCTTCTTCTCCTATGATGCCAGTGTAGCAGGAGGGCCTGGAGGCCCCGGAGGCCCTGGAATGGGAGGCTGTGGCAGTTTCCATGGAGGCTTTAGTTGCAGCATTCAGGCTGGGGTTGCAGCCATGGTCAGAGTTGGTGCCAAGGTCATGGAGCTTGTGGAGGACAAAGAGTAGATGCCTGTCACCAAGCTGGGCCTCCTGGTCAAGGATATGAAGAGCAAATCCCTGGAGGAAATCTATCTCTTCTCTCTGCCCATCAAGGAATCTGAGATCATTGACATTTTCCTGGGGACATTGCTTAAGGATGAGGTTTTAAAGATTATGCCAGTGCAAAAGCACACCTGTGCTGGCCAGTGGACCAAGTTCAAGGCCTTTGTTACCACTGGGGACTATAATGGCCATGTTGGTCTGGTGTTAAGTGCTCTGAGGAAGTAGCTATGGCTGGGCATAGTGGCTCATGCATGTAATCCTAGCACTCTGGGAGGCCAAGGTGAGTGGATTGCTTGAGCTCACAAGGTCGAGACTGGCCTGAGCCAGAGCAAGACCTCGTCTTTAAAAATAGCCAGGCACTGTGGTGGGTGCCTGTATTCCCAGCTACTTTGAAGGCTGAGGCAAGAGAATTGCTTAAGCCCAAGAGTTTGCTGTGAGCTGTGACATCATGGCACTCTACCAAGGGCAACAAAGTGAGACTCTATCTCAAAAAAATAAAAAAAAAAGGAAGTAGCCACTGCAATCTGAGGGGCCATCATCCTGGCCAAGCTCTCTATTGTCCCAGTGCAGAGAGGCTACTGGGGGAGCAAGATGGGCAAACCCCACACTGTTCCTTGCAAGGTGACAGGCCACTGTGGCTCTGTTCTGGTACACCTCATTCCTGCTCCTAGAGGAAATGGCATCATCTTAGCCTCCAAGCCTAAGAAGCTGCTAATGATGGCTGGCATCAATGACTGCTACACCTCACCCAGGCTCTATACTGTTACCCTGGACATCTTCACCAAGCCCACTTTTGATGCCGTTTCTAAGACCTATAGCTATCTCACTCCTGAACTCTGGAAAGAGGTAGTGTTCACCAAGTCTCCTTACTAGGAATTGATTGACCAACTTGTCAAGACTCACACCAGTGTCTCTGTGCAGAGGGCTCAGGCTCCAGCTGTGGCTACAACATAGCATTTTTATACAATAATAAAAAAGTGAATTAAGTCTGCTAAGAAAGGTTTACAGGGGGGCGGAGACAAGATGGCTGACTGAAGCCAGCTTTCCACAGAGGCTCCCATCCAGAAGGAGAGTTAAAGGACAGAAATTTAGCAAGTAACCTGGCAGATTAGAGCTGCGCCAAAAGAGATGGTTGAAGAATGCATATCAACCCTGCTGAGGTGCGCCGCGACCCCAAGGATACAAACAAAAGGTACAAAATCCATCACCAAGCAGACGGGAGTCCCCTCCCCCATGAGAACAGCTCAGAGTACCCAATAAACAAATGAGCGGAGTTCAAAAGCCCTCCCATTATACTCCATGGGAGAGACCCTCTAAAAACTGGACCTACTTCCCCTACTAGGGTGCCATGGTGCTCTCCTGTCAGGCACAAAACTATGTAAAACTGTATATATTCTCTACCTGCAATTCTGAGGTCCCAGCACTCCCCTCCACTCTCACTATGAGGTCTGGAGGCCTGTTCCCCAGGAGTCCAGATTCTTGGGTGATTTCTCGAGGTGTGTGGACAGGGCCTGTACTGCAGCTGGTCAGTGCTGATTCTGCAGCATGGGAGTGAGGAGAGGATGGTTGGATGAGAGGGAAACACGCCAGAGCAGTGGTGCCCCAAGGCGCAGAGAAGCAGCCATTTTTGGCAACAATAGGGCTCACCCCTGGATATTCTGCAGTCACACCCCCGTCTCTCTGGGCAAACAGAGGAGGCCAGGCATATTCTCAGGTGGCAACCACTGGTGGAACAGATCTAGAACTGAAATGCAGGCCCCATGGGTAAAGGGTTTGCCTGAGGCAGTACTGGCCTCAGTGGAGTGCGGGGACTAGAAAATGCATGTGCAGTGCCAGCTGACTCCCAGGGCGGAGCTGACTAAGAGGACCACTTTACTGAGCCTAAGATGCACCTGTCCCCCAGGGGATCATCAGCCTAGACAAAGGAGGGCAGGAGGCTAGAACTGACAGCTAACCGTGCTGTGAATACAAACCTGCAGCTGCAAAGACAGGGCCTGAGGTGCAGGTTCTGTGAACTCAAAACAGCTTCTTTTCTGCAGGGGAATTTAGCTGGAACAGAAACAAATTCAGCAAAGTTGTTCTGTTCAGTCAGTAAAATCAATGAGGGGCGGGGCTGGAACTCAGTGAACACCCCCCAGCCTACATCAAGCACCCAAGGATGTCAGGCCTCACCTCCCCCTGCCAGATAGAGGAAGAGAGCAGCGGCCTGGCTGAGGAGACATAGATTTCCTTGTGATTCAGGCAGGTGCAAACCCCTGGAGTATCTGTTCACTGGAGGCAACTGGGTCACAGACCTGTGGGATTATCAATGACAGAGGTGCAAGGTGGGGAAGGAGGCATCAACCCTCCCAGACTAATCTATTTGCTCGGTGGGTCCTCCTGACCTCACGGAGCATGGGAGCAAGTCATGTTTGAGTTGTCAGCAGACCCCTGTGATCTAGTTGCCAGAGAACTTGTAAACTCTTCCATCAGAGACAGGTGCTGACTGAGACAATTCATTTGGACACTTGAACAGAGCCAATCACCCAAGGAGTATCCAAGTGGTGCCCTGGGTGTGTGATTGTAGGAAGGTTTGATTTTCCCTTTCCAATTGTTGCCTGTGGGGGGTTGGGTGACTTAATTGCTGGTATTTCTCCAAAGCTGAGACTTCAACCCAGAGTAACTGTCTCACTAGGGTTGGACAGAGACCAGCTGAAAACAAGACAGAGCCACTTAGCCCCACCACACCAAACAGGTTCCCAATTTCTCAGGCTGTAGAACTGTACGGGTACTTGGCAAAGCTCAAGGGGAAAAGTCAAACAGTGCAAAATAATCATTGGGTGGAATCAGAGTAAAAACTCTGGTAACATGAATAACCACAGTAGATCACCTCCCCCAACCAAGGAAAGATATGGCAGATGTAACTGAAGATCCCATTCATAAACAGATAGCCAAGATGTCACAAATTGAATTCAGAATTTGGATTGCAAACAAGATTAATAGAATGGAGGAAAATTTAGAATTTGAAATTCAAGGAGCAATTCAAAAGTTGGAATTAGAAATTTGAGGAGAAATTCAAAAGTTGTGTCAAGAATTCAACGAATTTAAAGACAAAACCACCAAAGATTTTGACACATTGAAGCAAGAATTTGCAGTCCTCAAAGATCTGAAAATACACTAGAATCTCCCAGTAACAGAGTGGAGCAAGCATAAGAAAGGATTTCTGACATTGAAGACAAAACTTTTTTTTTTTTTTCTTTTTTTTTTTTATTGTTGGGGATTCATTGAGGGTACAATAAGCCAGTTACACTGATTGCAATTGCTAGGTAAAGTCCCTCTTGCAATCATGTCCTGCCCCCATAAAGTGTGACACACACTAAGGCCCCACCCCACTCCCTCCCTCTCTCTTTCTGCTTCCCCCCCCCCATAACCTTAATTGTCATTAATTGTCCTCATATCAAGATTGAGTACATAGGATTCATGCTTCTCCATTCTTGTGATGCTTTACTAAGAATAATGTCTTCCACTTCCATCCAGGTTAATACGAAGGATGTAAAGTCTCCATTTTTTTTAATGGCTGAATAGTATTCCATGGTATACATATACCACAGCTTGTTAATCCATTCCTGGGTTGGTGGGCATTTAGGCTGTTTCCACATTTTGGCGATTGTAAATTGAGCTGCAATAAACAGTCTAGTACAAGTGTCCTTATGATAAAAGGATTTTTTTCCTTCTGGGTAGATGCCCAGTAATGGGATTGCAGGATCGAATGGGAGGTCTAGGTTGAGTGCTTTGAGGTTTCTCCATACTTCCTTCCAGAAAGGTTGTACTAGTTTGCAGTCCCACCAGCAGTGTAAAAGTGTTCCCTTCTCTCCACATCCACGCCAGCATCTGCAGTTTTGAGATTTTGTGATGTGGGCCATTCTCTCTGGGGTTAGATGATATCTCAGGGATGTTTTGATTTGCATTTCTCTAATATATAGAGATGATGAACATTTTTTCATGTGTTTGTTAGCCATTCGTCTGTCGTCTTTAGAGAAAGTTCTATTCATGTCTCTTGCCCATTGATATAAGGGATTGTTGGCTTTTTTCATGTGGATTAATTTGAAAGACAAAACTTTTGAACGCTCCCAAACTCTCAAAGAGGAAGAGAAATGTAGAGCAAAAAGGGATCGTTCTCCCAGAGAGTTTTGGGATAATTCGAGAAGGCTAATATCTGCCTCATTGGAATCCCTGAAAGTGATGAAGTGGCTTCGCAAGGCACAGAGGCCCTTCTCCATGAAATTATGAAAGAGAATTTTCTAGACATGCCAAGAGATTCTGAAATTCAGATAGCAGACAATTTCAGAACCTCAGCATGACTCAACCCGAATAAGACATCACCCAGACACATCAAAATTAACTTCACTAAAGTTAATATGAAGGAGAAGATTACCTACAAAGGGAAGAATATTAGAATGACTGCAGATCTCTTTGCTGAAACTTTTCAAGCCAGGAGAGGGTGGTCATCGACTTTTAATCTCCTAAAACAAAATAACTTTCAACCCCAGATCCTGTATCCAGCTAAACTGAGTTTCATTTATGATGGAGAAATTAAATACTTTAATGACATTCACATGTTGAAGAAATTTCCCATAACCAAACCAGCTCTTCAGGATATTCTCAGACCTCTCCTCCATAATTACCAGCGCAACCCTCTACCACAAAAGTAAACTCACTCAGAAACTTTTGATCAAACTCCAACTTCCACAGTGGTAAAAGGATTAAAAATGTCCACTGGACTTTCGAAAAACTCAATACCCAAAATTTTACCAGACTTATCAATATTCTCCATTAATATGAATGGCCTAAACTGTCCTCTAAAGAGGCGCAGGTTGGCTGACCGGATAAAAAAACTCAGGCCAGATATTTGCTGCATACAAGAATCACATATCACCTTAAAAGATAAATATAGACTCAGGGTGAAAGGATGGTCGTCCATATTTCAGGCAAATGGTAATCACAAAAAAGCAGGTGTTGCAATTCTATTTGAACATACAATAATAGGCTTTAAACTAACAAAAGAAAGGAAGGATAAGAATGGTCACTTCATATTTGTTAAGGGTAATACTTAATATGATGAGATTTCAATTATTAATATTTATGCACCCAAACAGAATGTGCCTCTAACAGACATGAGAAACTTGATTTCCTCCAGCTCCATAACAGTCAGAGATGTCAACACTCCTTTGGCAGTGTTGGATAGATCCTCCAATAAGAAGCTGAGCAAAGAAATTTTAGTTTTAAACCTAACCATCCAACATTTGGATTTAGCAGACATCTACAGAACATTTTATCCCAGCAAAACTGAATACACATTCTTCTCATCAGCCCACAGGACATACTGCAAAATCTATCACATCTTAGGTCACAAGTCTAACCTCAGTAAATTTAAAGGAATAGAAATTATTCCTTGCATCTTCTCGGACTACCATGGAATAAAAGATGAACTCAGTAACAAAAGGAATCTGCATACTCATACAAAAACATGGAAGTTAAATAACCTTATGCTGAATGATAGCTGGGTCAGAGATGAGATTAAGAAGGAAATTGCCAAATTTTGGGGACAAAACAACAAGGAAGACACAAATTATCAGAACCTCTGGGATACAGTAAAGGCAGTCCTAAGAGGGACATTTGTAGCACTGCAAGCCTTCCTCAAGAGAATGGAAAGAGAGGAAGTTAACAACTTAGTGGGACATCTCAAGAAACTGGAAAAGGAAGAATATTCCAAACCCAAACCCAGAAGAAGAAAAGAAATTAACAAAATTAGAGCAGTATTAAATTAAATTGAAAACAAAAGAATTATACAACAGATCAATAAATCAAAAAGTTGGTTTTTTGAAAAGGTCAATAAAATAGATAAACCTTTGGCTAACCTAACCAGGAAGAAAAAAAAAAAAGAGTAAAATCTCTAATCTCATCAATCAGAAACGACAAAGATGAAATAACAGACTCCTCAGAAATTAAAAAAATCCTTAATGAATATTACAAGAAACTTTATTCTCAGAAATATGAAAATCTGAAGGAAATTGACCAATACTTGGAAGCATGCCACTTTCCAAGAGTTAGCCAGAATCAAGTGGAAATATTGACTAGGCCTATATCAAGTTCTGAAATAGCATCAACCATAGAAATTCTCCCTAAAAAGAAAAGTCGGGGACCAGATAGCTTCACATCAGAATTCTACCAAACCTTTAAAGAGGAACTAGTACCTATATTACTCAACCTGTTCCACAGTATAGAAAAAGAAGGAGTACTACCCAACACGTTCTATGAAGCAAACATCACCCTGATCCCCAAACCAGGAAAATATCCAACAAAGAAAATTATAGACCAATATCACTAATGAATATAGATGCAAAAATATTCAACAAGATCCTAACAAACAGAATCCAGCAACACATCAAACAAATTGTACATCATGACCAAGTTGGTTTTATCCCATGATCACAAGGCTATTTCACTGTACGTAAGTCTATAAATATAATTGAGCACATAAACTAATTAAAAAACAAAGACCATATGATTCTCTCAATTGATGCAGAAAAAGCTATTGATAATATCCAGTATCCCTTCATGATCAGAACACTTAAGAAAATTGGTATAGAAGGGACATTTCTTAAACTGATAGAGGCTATCTACAGCAAACTCACAGCCAATATCGTATTGAATGGAGTTAAATTGAAATCATTTCCACTCAGATCAGGAACCAGACAAGGTTGCCCATTGTTTCCACTGCTCCTTAACATTGTAATGGAAGTTTTAGCCATCGCAATTAGGGAAGAAAAGGCGATCAAGGGTATCCATATAGGGTCAGAAGAGATCAAACTTTCACTTTTCGCAGATGATATGATTGCATATATGGAAAACACTGGGGATTCTACTACAAAACTCTTAGAAGTGATCAAGGAATGCAGCAGCGTCTCAGGCTACAAAATCAACATGCATAAATTGGTAGCCTTTATATATACCAACAATAGTCAAGCTGAAAAAACAGTTAAGGACTCTTCCATTCACAGTAGTGCCAAAGAAGATGAAATAATTGAGAGTTTATCTGACAAAGAACGTGAAAGATCTCTGTAAGAGAACTATGAAATTCTAAGAAAAGAAATAGCTGAAAATGTTAACGAATGGAAAAACATACCATGCTCATGGCTGGGAAGAATCAACATTGTTAAAATGTCCAAATTCCCAAAGCAATATACAATTTAATGCAATCCCTATTAAAGCTCCACTGTCATACTTTAAATATCTTGAAAAAATACTTCATTTTATATGGAATCCATAAAAACCTCGAATAGCCAAGACATTACTCAGAAATAAAAATAAAGCTGGAGGAATCATGCTACCGGACTTCAGACTATTCCACAAATCGATAGTGATCAAAATAGCGTGGTACTGGCAAAAAAACAGAGAAGTAGATGTCTGGAACAGATTGATCTTTGACAAGCCAATTAAAAACATTCAGTGGGGAAAGATTCCCTATTTAATAAATGGTGCTGGGCGAACTGGCTGGCAACCTGTAGAAGACTGAAACTGGACCCACCCCTTTCACCATTAACTAAGATAGACTCTCACTCCATTAAAGATTTAAACTTAAGACACGAAACTATAAAAATAATAAAAGAGAGTGCAGGGATATCTCTTGAAGAAATTGGTCTGGGTGAGTCTTTTATGAAGAGGACCCCCTGGGCAATTGAAGCTGCTTCGAAAATACACTACTGGGACCTGATCAAATTAAAAAGCTTCTGCACAGCCAAGAACACAGTACGTAAAGCAAGCAGATAGCCCTCAGAACGGGAGAAGATATTTGCAGGTTATGTCTCCAACAAAGGTTTAATAACCAGAACACACAGAGAACTCAAACGTATAAGCAAGAAAAGGACAAGTGATCACATCGCAGGCTGGAGAAGGGACTTGAAGAGAAACTCCTCTGAAGAAGACAGGCTCATGGCCTACAGACATATGAAAAAAATGCTCATCATCCTTAATCATCAGAGAAATGCAAATCAAAACTAGTTTTGGATATCATCGAACTCCAGTAAGATTAGCTCATATCACAAAATCCCCAAACCAGAGATATTGGCGTGGATATGGAGAAAAGGAAACACTTCTACACTGCTGGTGGGGATGCAGATTAATACATTCCTTTTGGAAAGATGTTTGGAGAACACTTAGAGATCTAAAAATAGATCTGCCATTCAATCCTATAATTCCTCTACTAGTCATATACCCAGAAGACCAAAAACCACATTATAACAAAGATATTTGAAATGGATTAATAAATTGTGGTATATGTACACCATGGAATATTATGCAGCCTTAAAGAAAGATGGAGACTTTACCTCTTTCATGTTTACATGGATGGAGCTGGAACATATTCTTAGTAAAGTATCTCAAGAATGGAGGGAAAAGTATCCAATGTACTCAGCCCCACTATGAAATGAATTTATGGCTTTGATACGAAAGCTATAATCCAGTCATAACCTAAGAATATGGGGAAGAGGGAGAGGGAGGGTAGGGAGGGGGAATGATGGGCAGAGGGAAGATGTTCGTTGGGATTACACCTGTGGTGCATCTTACAAGGGTACATGTGAAACTTTGTAAATGTAGAATATAAATGTCTTAACACAATAACTAAGAAAATGCCAGGAAGGCTATATTAACCAGTGTGATGAAAATATGTCAAATGGTCTATAAAATTATTTGTGTATGGTGCCCCCATGATCATATTAATGTACACAGCTATGATTTAATTAAAAAAAAAGGAAAAAGAAAAAAATTAAAAAAAGGTTTACAGCAAGCAAGCAAATGCTGAATCAACAAAAAGGTGACTTGGCATTGAAGGGGAGCTTTGTGCTGGTTTAACTTCACCTTGCTCTTTATGGCATAGTGGTGGTTTTGAAAATAACAGCCTATACTCCTGATTGGGCACTCTGTTCTAGAAGTAGAGTGGACTTTGTCCCCAAGGAATTGTATTCATTGGAATATGTCTAGAGATTTCTTGAAGAACTGACTTCAAAATTTGTTTGTTTCAATTAACTCAGCACTTGCTCAGTGTGGAAAAGGACATATGTAGAGGTCATTCTGGAATATGTTGAAATATAATTGAATAAACTGATTCTTCCTCAACTGAAAACTAGTATTGGGGCAAACAATAGGCACACTGAAAGCTTTGGAGGGAGAACTAAGGAGAGAATTTCTGTGATAAGGGCTTTGAAAAGCTTCCATGTTAAAATTTTTTTTTTCATGTATAACAGAGAATCCAAAATTCTACACACATGCCCAGGATTGGACCAAAGAGGAAGATAAATGTTTTATGTCCAGCCTATTTTTAGATTCTGTGCAAGTAAGGAAGTAAAAAAAAAATGTAGTAAGTTGTAAACAGACTAAATATCAAAAGGGTGCCCCCAACACAGAGCCATTCTGCAAAAACTGAAAGAGTAATTGTTTTTTTCATTTGGATCCAGGCATTTAAGAAAATGTCTGTCAAATTATTAGCTAAATTAAAAAACACTTAGAGATCATACATGACAAAGAACATAATTTAAAAAAAAAGAAAAAGCTTTGGAAAAGTCACCAGAGAAGCAACTAAAATCCACAGCAAGCACAACAACAAACTCAGAAAGAAGGAAGACCCTAATTTCAAAATGCCACATTATTCAAAATGTCCAATTACAAGCAAAAAACAATGAAGCATGCAAAAACCAAGGAAGTATGGCCCATTCACAGGAAAAAATAAACAAATATGTACCTAAGGAAGTACAGATATTAGGCTAACTAGACAAAAAACTAAATCAATTGCCCTACATTTGGTCAAAGTGCTAAAGGAAATCATGGATAGACAAATAAAGGAAACCACAAGAATGGAATCTTGACAAACAAAGACTACCAGTAAAGAGGTATAAATTATAAAAAAAGAGCCAAATAGATGTTTTGGAGCTAACAAAGTACAATAATGACAATGAAAAATTTATTAGAGATTTCAAAAGCAGATCTGAGCAAGCACACGAAATAATCAGCAAACTCAAAAATAGAAATGACCAAAAAACAAAAGCAGAGAGAGGTAATCACTAGTGGTCCTATCTTAAAAGAAATGCTAGGAAGAGTCCTTCAGGCTGAAATGAAGAACATGGCACAGCAACTCAAAGCCAGATGAAGTAATAAGGAACATTAGGAAAAGTACCTATATATATATAAATATAAATGCCAGTATTAATGTATGTTTGTTTTGTAACTTTTCTATTTTCCTATATTATGTAAAATAAAAAGGCATAAAAATATAAATCTATGTTAGTATGCACAAGATGTAGAAAGATGCAAGTTGTGACAATAATAACACAAATGGGGATGGGGCAGAGTTTTATAGGAGTATATTTTTGTAACCATTGAAGTTAAACTGCTATTACATAAAACTAGATTATAGAAAAATTAACATGTAATCCTGTTTTACTGCTAAGAAAATTACTAGGAAGGAGGCAGAGCAAGATGGCTGAATAGCACCTTCCAGAAATCTTCCTCCTCCCTCAGGAATACCAAATTGAACAACTATCCATATAAGAAAGTACCTTCATAAGAACCAAAAATCAGGTAAGCAGTCAGAGTACCGTGTTTTAACATCTTATCAGGAAAGAGGCATTGAAGAAGGTAGGAGAGATAATCATGTGTTGTTTACACAACCCCTTCTTCATCCCCAAGTGCCACCACAACAGACAAAATCTGTGTGCTTTGCAAGGGAAAGTGAAGTATTTGTGGGAATTTGCATTGGAACTCAGTGCTGCCCTGTCACAGTGGAACACAACACAAGGCAGAATTCTGCCAGTACCCACAAAGGGTGCATTTAGACCAGCCCCAACCAGAGAAGACTGCTTTGCCTCAGTGGTAAGAAACTGAGTTCCTGACAGCTCCACCACCTGGTGACTAAAGTGGTCTGGGGCCTGGAGTAAATGAAAGTCATTTTGGCCACAAGGACTGCAGACCTTTGGCCAGTCCTGATGCTATGCTAAGCCAAGATATAGGACTGCAGACTTTGGCCAGTCCTGATGCTATGCTAAGCCAAGATATAGGACTGCAGACCTTTGGCCAGTCCTGATGCTATGCTAAGCCAAGATATAGTAGACTTGGGGTGCATGATGACCCAGTGAGACACCAGCTGTGGTGGCAAAGTGAGTGCCTGCATCGTTAACCCCCCAACTGCAGGCAGTGCAGCTTGGGGAGAGATTCCTTCTGTTTGGGAAAAGAAAAAGGAAGAGTACCCCTTTCAACTTGGGTATCAGCTCAGCCACAGTAAAATAAAGGACCAAACAGATTCCTGAGGCCCCCTGATTCCATGCCCTACCTCCTGGACAGTATTTCTAGACCAGAACTCATCACTTTGAAGGGAAGAATCCAGTCCTGGTAGGAATCACTACTTGGTGACTAAAGAGCCCTTGGGCCTTGAATAAACACCAGTGATAGCCAGGCAGTAGTCACCACTGGCCTTAGGGTAGACCCAGTGTTGTACTGGCTTCAGGTGTGACCTAGAGCAGTGTTAGTTGTGCTAGCCATGGGAGTATTCATGTCACCCCTTTCCCAACTCTAGGGAGCCCATCACCAAGAGACATTCCTTCTGTTTGGGGGGAAAATGAAGGAAGAGAGTGAAAGACTTTGCATAGCAATCCAAGGAATTCTCCTTCATCTTACCTAATCCCACTAAGGTAGTACCTCCAGGACTCTGCAAGAGTGATGGCATTACTGAGCTTGGGACACCTCCAGTACTGACACAGCTGCAGTGACCAAAACTTAGATCACAACACTCAGTTCCCTTGGAATATCTGAAAGGCCTTTTCTAGAAGGCTGGGTACTGACAAGCCTAGACCGTGAAGATTAGAATAAATACCTAACTCTTCAATGCTCAGATGTCAACAAACATCCACAAGTTTCAGGAACATGCAGGAAGGCTGGGCGCAGTGGCTCATGCCTATAATCTTAGCACTCTGAGAGGCCAAGGTAAGTAGATTGCTTGAGCTTAAGAGTTTGAGACCAGCCTGAGCAAGAGAGAGACTCTGTCTCTACTAAAAAATAGAAAGATTATCTGGGGTTGGTGGTGTATGCCTGTAGACTCAGCTACTTGGCAGGGTGAGGCAAGAGGATCACTTGAACCCAGGAGTTTGAGGCTGCTGTGAGCTATGACACCATGGTAGTCTAGCCTGAAGCAACAGAGTGACAATATGCCTCTAAAAATCCCCAAAACTCCAATGAATCCCCAACTATAAAAAAAAAATCCAGAAAACATGACCTCACCAAACAAACTAAATAAGACACCAGTGACCAATCCTAGAATAATGGAGATAGGTGGTCTCTTAGTTGAGAAAGCTCAATAAACTTCAAGATAACACAGAGAAGGAATTCAGAATACTACCAGAACTTCAACAGAGACTGAAATAATAATAATAATAATAATAAGCAGAAATTCTAGAGCTGAAAAATTCAATTGACAAACTGAAAAATGCAACAGAGTCTCTTGACAGCAGAATTTATCAAGCAGAAGAAAGAACTAGTGAGCTAGGCTCAGCACTTGTAGCTCAGCAGCTAGGGTGCCAGCCACATACACCAGAGCTGGAGAGTTCAAATCCAGCTCAGGCCTGTCAAACAACAATGCAAACTACAACCAAAGGATAGCCAGGCATTGTGGCAGGCGCCTGTAGTCCCAGCTTCTTGGGAGGCTGATGGAGGAGAATCGCTTAAGCCCAAGAGTTTGAGGTTGCTGTGAGCTGTGACACCACAGCACTCTACCCAGGGTGACAGCTTGAGACTCTGTCTCAAAAAAAAAAAAAAAAAGAATTAGTGAGCGATAGGGCTATAGGAAAATACACAATCAGATAAGGAAAAAGAATAAAGTATAAAAAAGAATGAAGCATGCCTACATGATCTAGAAAATATGCTCAAAAGGGCAAATCTAAGAGTTATTGGCCTTAAGAAGGCAGTAGAGAGAGAGACCTGGTTGTAAAGATTGTTGAAAGAAATAATAACAGACAATATCCAAAATCTAGAGAAAGGTATCAATATTCAGGTACAAGAAGGTCATATAACATCAAACAGATTTAACTCAAATAATACTATCTCATGGCATTTAATGTCACAGATAAAGAAAGGATCCTAAAAGGAGGAAGAAAAAAGAAACAAATCACATATAAAGGAGCTATAATACACCTGGCAGTAGACTTCTCATTGGAAACCTTATAGGCCAGGAGAGAATGTCATGACATATTCAATGTACTGAAGGAAAGAAAAAAACTTTAATCTTAGAATTTTACATCCAGCAACAGTATCATTCATACATAAAATAGAAATACAGACTTTTCCAGACAAACAAAAAAATGAGGGATTTCACCAATACTAGATCTCTCCCACAGGAGATGCTAAAGGGAGTTCTTCAATTTGAAAGAAAAGGATGTTAATGAATAATGTGTGATTGATTGAATGTATGAAACTCACAGTAAAAGTAAGGACTCAAATAAATAGAGAATATTGTAACACTGTAATTGTGGTATACAAACTACTCATATCCTGAGTAGGAAAACTAAAAACATATCAAAAATAAGAAATACAATTACTTTTTCAGAGATAGTATGAAAAGATATAAATACAAACAACAAAAAGTCAAAAAGCGAGAGAGATGGAGTTAGAGTTTTTTGTAGCTTTCTCTTTATTTATTTGTTTGTTGTTTTCTAATCAGAGTTAAGTTGTCATTTGCTTAAAATAATTGGCCATAAAATGTTATATGCGAAGATAGCGGTTGAGTAACAGTTTCCTTGCAACTGGGCATGGTGACTCTGGGGAGACAAGACTCCAGGCATCTCTGGCTGGTGGGATCCACCCATAAACATCCCTTTGAGGACACAGGGAGTCAGCGAGAGACTTCTGGACCCCATGAAGAGGACTAAAGCAGTGGAAAACTGGCAAGTGGTTGTGTGTGTTCGTTCCATCTAATTCCACTGGCAGCTGCCTCATCAAAACCCTTGCCCAGAGGCACAGCAACTTAAAGAGCAAGAGGAAGTGAAAGGAAAATTAGGGCAAGGAAACAGATAAAAGAAATCACTCATGAGGAAGAATCAGCAGAAAAATCCTGGTAACATGAAAAACCAGTCCAGAGCAACCTCTACAAGGGACCATGAAGTAGCTACTGCAGAGGATTCCACCTATAAAGAAATGTTAGAAATGACAAAAAGGGAATTTAGAATACAGATAATGAAAACAGTGAAGGAAATGATGGAAACAATGAAGGAAACTGCTGATAAAGTGGAAAATAACCAAAAAGAAATCCAAAAACAGAATCAAATAAGAGATGAATGATATGAAGAATATAGAAAGGATATAGCAGACCTGAAGGAACTGAAGCAATCAATTAGGAAACTTAAAGATGCAATAGAAAGTATCAACAACAGATTAGACCATGTAGAAGGAAGTATCTCAGAGGTAGAGGACAAAGCTCTTGAGATAACTCAGATAGTTAAAGAGGCAGAAAAGAAGAGAGAGAAAGCAGAAAGTTCACTGACAGAATTATGGAACTTTATGAAGTGTTCAAACATACAAGTTATAGGTATCCCAGAAGGGGAAGAAGAATGCTCCAGGGGAATGGAAACCATGCTAGAGAATATTATAAATGAAAATTTCCCAAATATCACCGAAGACTCTGACACACTCCTTTCGGACGGATATCGGACCCCAGGTTGCCTCAACTTTAACAGAGCTTCTCCAAGACACATTGTGATGAACCTGTCCAAAGTCAAGACAAAAGAAAAGATTCTTCAAGCTGTCAGGAGTAAGTGCCAGTTGACCTACAGGGGCAAATCCATCAGGGAGACTGCAGACTTCTCTAATGAAACTTTCCACGCAAGAAGACAATGGTCATCTACCTTTAATCTACTTAAACAGAACAATTTCCAGCCCAGAATTCTATATCCTGCTAAGCTAAACTTTAAAATTGACGGAGAGGGGCGGAGGCAAGATGGCTGACTGAAGTCAGCTTTCCACAGAGGCTCCCATCCAGAAAAAGAAGAGAAGTTTAGCAAGTAACCTGGTGGATTAGAGCTGAGCCAAGAGAGAAGGTTGAAGAATGCACATCAACCCTGCTGAGGCAAGCTGCGACCCCAAGAATACAAACAAAATTTACAAAATGCATTGTCAAGCAGATGGGAGTACCCTCCCCCATGAGAATGGCTTGCAGTACTCCATACAAACAAGTGAGCAGAGCTCAAAAGTCCTCCCATCCCACGGGAGAGACCCTCTAAAAGCTGGACCTACTTCCCCTACTAGGGTGTCATGGCACTTTCCTGACAGGCATAAAACTGTATAAAACTATATATTCTCTACCTGCAATTCTGAACTCCCAGCACTCCTCTCCATTCTCACTTCGAGGTCTGGAAGCCTGTCCCCCAGGAGTCCAGATTCTTGGGTATTTTCTCAAGAGGCATGGACAGGGCATGGACCGCTGCTGGTTAGTGCTGATTCTGCAGCATGGGAGTAAGGAGAATGGTCACCTGAGAGGGAACCATACAGGATTGGCAGTGCCCCAAGGCACAGAGTGGCAGCTGCAGCGGCAACAATAGGACTCACCCCTGGATATTCTGGAGTCACACCCCCTGTCTCTCTAGGCAACCAGAGGAGGCTGGGCATCTTCTCTGGTGGCAGCCACTGGCAAAACAGATCTGGGATGGAAATGCAGGACCTGTAAGTAAAGAGTTTGCCTGAGGTGGTACTGGCCTGGGTGGAGCATGGGGACTAGAATACGAATGCACAGAGCTGGCAGGTTCCCAGGGCAGGGATGACCCAGAGGACCGCTTTACTGAGCCTAAGACACACCCAGAACTCAGGGGATTATTAGCTGAGACAAAGGAGGGCAGGTAGAGGCTGGAACTGACAGCTAACCAGGCTGCCCCCAAACAAACTGCAGCTAAGACAGGGCAGTAGCATAGACCGGGCCTGAGTCACAGGTTCAGTGAACTAAAACAGTGTCTGTTCTGCAGGGGAATATACCTGGGACAGAACCAAATTCTGCAAAGTTATTCTGTTTGTTCAGTCAGCAACATCCATCAGGGGCAGGGCTGGAACTGAGTGAACCACCCCAGCCTCCCTTAAGCACCTGAGGTTGTCAGGCCACACCTCCCCCTGCCAGATAGTGGCAGAGAGCAGCGTCTTGGCTTAGGAGACCACATAGATCTCCATGTGATTAAGGCAGGTACAAACCCTTGGAGTATCTGCTCATTGGAGGAAACTGGGTCACAGCCCTTCTAGGTTATCAGTGACTGAGTGTGACAGAGGTACAAGGTGGGGAAGGAGGCATCAACCTTCCCAAACTAATCTATTTCCTGGGTGGGTCCTCCCGACCTCAGGGAGCACCAGAGCGAGTCACATTTGAGTTGTCAGCAGACCCCTGCGATCTAGTTGTCAGAGATCTTTTGAACTCTCCCACCTCAGACAGGTGCTGACTGAGACAATTGATTGGGACCTCTTGAACTGGGCCAATCACTGGAGGACTATCCAAGTAGTACCCTGGGTGTGTGGTTGTGGGAAGGTTTGATTTTCCTTTTACAATTGTTGCCTGGGGGGGGCAGGGTGGCTTAATTGCTGGTATTTCTCCATGGAGACTTCAACTGAGAGTAACTGATTCACTAGGGTAGAACAGAGACTAACTAAAAACAAGACAGAGCCACTTAGCCCCACCACACCAAGCAGGTCCCCAGTTTCTCAGGCCATAGCACTGTAGGGGTCCTTGGCAAAGCTTGAGGGGAAATGGCACAGACACCAGTCCCATCTTTTGGGCAAAGGGCTGGGGAATCACTGCTTCTCGTGCCACCAACCCAACTTCTCTTTATCTGCTTATCTACTCAAACAGTGTGAAATAATCACGACGCGGAATCAGTGGAAAAACTCTGGTAACATGAATAACCAGAGTAGATCAACACCCCCAAGGAAAGATATGGCAGACGTAACTGAAGATCCCATTCATAAACAGATGGCCGTGATGTAAGAAATTGAATTCAGAATTTGGATTGCAAACAAGATTAATAGAACAGAGGAAAATTTGGAATTAGAAATTCCAGGAGCAATTCAAAAGTTGTCTCAAGAATTCAACAAATTTAAAGACAAAAATCACCAAATATCTTGACACATCGAGACAAGAATTTGCAGCCCTCAAAGATCTGAAAAATACAGTAGAATCCCTCAGTAACAGAGTGGAACAAGCAGAAGAAAGGATTTCTGACATTGAAGACAAAGCTTTTCAACATTCCCAAACTCTCAAAGAAGAAGAGAAATGGAGAGCAAAAATGGATCATTCTCTCACAGAGCTCTGGGATAATTCAAAGAAACCTAGTGTTTGCCTTATAGGAATCCCTAAAGGCGATGAAGTGACTTTGTAAGGCACAGAGGCTCTTCCTCATGAAATTATGACAGAGAATGTTCAGACATTCCAAGCGATTCTGAAATTCAGATAGCAGACAGTTTCAGAACCCCAGCACGACTCAACCCAAATAAGACATCCCCCAGGTAAATCATAATTAACCTCACTAAAGTAATATGAAGGAGAAATTTCTGAAAGCAGCCAGAGGTAAGAAAACCATTACCTACAAAGGGAAGCATATTAGAATGACTGCAGATCTCTTTGCTGAAACCTTTCAAGCCAGAAGAGGGTGGTCATCGACTTTTAATCTCCTAAAACAAAATAACTTTCAACCCCGGATCCTGTATCCAGGTAAACTGAGTTTCATTTATGATGGAGAAATTAAACAATTTAATTACATTCACATGTTGAAGAAATTTCCCATAACCAAACCAGCTCTTCAGGATATTCTCAGACCTATCCTCCATAATGCCCAGGCCAATCTTCTGCCACAAAAGTAAACTCACTCAGAAACTTTTGATCAAACTCCAACTTACACAATGGTGAAATGATTAAAAATGTCCACTGGACTTTCGAAAAACTCGATATCCCAAATTTTACCAGGCTTATCAATATTCTCCATTAATGTGAATGGCTTAAACTGTCCTCTAAAGAGGCACAGTTTGGCCGACTGGATACAAAAACTCAGGCCAGATATTTGCTGCATACAAGAATCTCGTCTTACTTTAAAAGATAAATATAGACTCAGGGTGAAAGGATGCTTGTCCATATTTCAGGCAAATGAAAATCAGAAAAAAGCAGGTGTTGCAATTCTATTTGTAGATACGATAGGCTTTAAACCAACAAAAGTAAGGAAGGATAAAAATGGTCACTTCATATTTGTTAAGGGTAATACTCAATATGAAGAGATTTCAATTATTAATATTTATGCACCCAACCAGAATGCACCTAAATTTATAAGAGAAACTCTAACAGACATGAGCAACTTGATTTCCTCCAGCTCCATAATAGTTGGAGAGTTTAACACTCCTTTGGCATTGTTGGATAGATCCTCCAATAAGAAGCTGAGCAGAGGGGGAGACAAGATGGCGGACTGAAGCCAGCTTTCAACAAAGGCTCCCGTCCAGAAGGAGAGTTAAGGGACAGGAATTTAGTAAGTATCCTGGTGGACTTGAGCCTCACCAAGAGAGAAGGCTGAAGAACGCACATCAACACCGCTGAGGCAAGTTGTGATCACAAGGACGCAAACAAAAGGTACGAAATCCACCACCAAGCGGACGGGAGTCCCCCTCCCCCATGAGACCGGCTCTAGAGCCCCACAATTGAACAAGCGGGCAGAAATTAAAGGCCCTCCCACTACACTCCACGGGAGAGACCTTCTGAAAACTGGACCTACCTCCCCTACTGGGGTGCCGTGGCGTTCTCCTGCCGGACATAGGGCTGAATAAAACTTTGGGAATCCTTTGCCGGCAACCCTGAATCCCCGGTGCTCCCCTCCCCCCCACTGAGGTCTGGAGGCCTGTCCCCCAGGACTTCGGATCCTTGGGTGATTTCTCAAGGGGAGTGGACAGTCCCCGAGTTGCGACTGGTCAGCATTGACTCTGAGGCGCGCCGAGTGAGGAGAGGGCACCAGGATGAGGGGGAGTCACACCTCGCGGCACTTCCCTGCGGTGCAGTGCACCAACCCTCCCCGGGCATACGGGGCCCAAGACCGAATAAGACTCTGGCTTCCCCGCTGAGAGCTGAGAACCCCTACTCTCACTCGGGGTCTGAGGGCCTATCCCCCAGGAGTTCGGCTCCTTGGGTGATTTCTCGAGGGGAGTGTACAGTGCCTGAGCTGCGTCAGGTCAGCGCTGACTCTGGGACACGTGAGCGAGGAGAGGGCACTCTGCTGAGGGGAAATCAAACCTTGGCGGCACTTCCCTGCGGTGCAGTGCAGGAGCCCTCCCCGGACCGTAGTATTGCGTGAAACTGAATGAAAATCTAGCTTCCCCCCACCCCACTCCCAATTGGGGTCTGGGGGCCCATCCCCCAAGAGTTCTGATTCTTGGGGGATCTCTTAAGGGGTGTGGACCCAGTACAAACAGCGGCCGCTCAGTGCTGACTCTGGGGCGCGGGACAGTGGAGAAAAGGGTCGCCTGAGTGCCCACACCAGAGCAGCAGTTCCCTGGAGGTAGATCAACAGCCGTTTTTTCTTTAACGGCAGAACGCTCACTTCTGGATATTCTGAGGCCACACCCCCTGTCTCCCTGGGCAACCAGAGGAGGCCACCGGTGACACGGCTCACAAACCCGGAAGCCTCCAGGGCGGGGCCGAGCCAGAGAGGTGTTCAGACGCAATTCTCCAGCAGCAAAGACGTTTGAACTCAAAACAGCCCGTCTCCTGTAGGCGACGACAGGAACAGAGACAGAACCTCACAAAGTTGTCTGTTCTGTTCTGTTCTGTTAGCAGCATGCATCAGGGACGGGGCTAAGACTGAGTGAACACCTCCTTCCCATCACCTGCATCAAACACTCAAAGATGTCAGGCCCCATCTCCTCCTGCTAGATAGCGGCAGTCTGCGGGGGCCTGGCAGACTTCCTTGCGATTCAGGCAGGTGCAAACCCCTAGAGTGTCTGTTCACTGCAGGCAACTGGGTTATCCATCTGCAGAGATACCAGTGACTGGGTCCGACGGAGGGGCAAAGTGGGGAAGGAGACGTCAACCTTCCCAGACTGCTCTGTTTGCTGGGTGGCTCCTCCTGACTCCACGCTGCACTGGGGTGAGCTGTGTCAGAGGAGTCATCAGGCCCCTGTGATCCAGTTCCCAGAGACCTCTTGAACCCTTCCACCCGAGACAAGTGCCGATTGAGACAGTTGATTCGGACCTTTTGAACTGGGCTAATAGACTGAGGACTCTTCAGGCGGTGCCCTGGGTGTGCGATTGTAGGAAGGTTTGATTCTCCTTTTCCAACTGGGGCCAGAGGTGGGCAGGTGGGGTGACTTAATTGCTGATTTTTCCACACAGCTGAGACTTCAAGCCAGAGTAGAAGTTGCAATAGGATCGAACAGAAACCAGCTGAAAACAAGACAGAACCACTTTGCTCCACCACACCAGACAGGGCCCCAGTTTCTCAGGCCACAACACTGTACGGGCCCTCGATAAAACCCCAGGGGAAAAAACAAAGGGAGTAAACCATGGGGCGGAATCAGCGGAAAAACTCTGGTAACATGAATAACCAGAATAGATCAACCCCCCCAAGAAAAGATACGGCAGATGTGATTGAAGATCCCATTCATAAACAACTGGCTGAGATGTCAGAAGTCGAATTCAGAATTTGGTTTGCAGACAAGATTAATAAAATGGAATTAGGAATTCGAGGAGAAATTCAAAAATTGTCTCAAGAATTTAACGAATTTAAAGACAAAACCACCAAAGACTTAGACACACTGAAAGAAGAACTTACAGCCCTCAAAGATATGAAAAATACAGTAGAATCCCTCAGTAACAGAATGGAGCAAGCAGAAGAAAGGATTTCTGACATTGAAGATAAAGTCTTCGAATGCTCCCAATCTCTCAAAGAGGAAGAGAAATGGAGAGCAAAAACGGATCACTCACTCAGAGAGCTCTCAGATAATTCGAAAAAAAAAAACAACATAAGGGTTATAGGAATTTCGGAGAATGATGAAGGGGCTGCCAAGGACACAGAGGCCCTTCTACATGAAATTATGAAAGAAAATTTTCCAGACATGCCTAGAGAATCTGAAATTCAGATAGCAGACAGCTTCAGAACCCCAGCACGATTCAACCCCAATAAGCCATCTCCCAGACATATCATAATTAGCTTCACTAAAGTTAACATGAAAGAGAAGATTCTCAAAGCAGCCCGGCGAAAGAAAACTATAACGTACAAAGGTAAGAATATTAGAATAACTTCAGATCTCTCTGCTGAAACTTTTCAAGCAAGAAGAGGCTGGTCATCAACTTTTAATCTCCTAAAGCAAAAAAACTTTCAACCCAGGATCTTGTATCCAGCTAAACTGAGTTTCATCTATGATGGAGAAATTAAATACTTCAATGACATTCATATGTTGAAAAAATTTGCCATAAGTAAACCAGCTCTTCAGGATGTTCTCAGACCTATCCTCCACAATGACCAACCCAATCCACTGGACCTTTGAAAAACTCGATACCCAAAATTCCACCAGACTTATCAATACTCTCCATCAATGTGAATGGCTTAAACTGTCCTCTAAAGAGGCATAGGTTAGCCGACTGGATACAAAAACTCAAGCCGGTGGACATTTTTAATCCTTTCGCCAGTGTGGAAGTTGGAGTTTGATCCGAAGTTTCTGAGTGAGTTTACTTTTGTGGTATAGGATTGGGTTGGTCATTGTGGAGGATAGGTCTGAGAACATCCTGAAGAGCTGGTTTACTTATGGCAAATTTTTTCAACATATGAATGTCATTGAAGTATTTAATTTCTCCATCATAGATGAAACTCAGTTTAGCTGGATACAAGATCCTGGGTTGAAAGTTTTTTTGCTTTAGGAGATTAAAAGTTGATGACCAGCCTCTTCTTGCTTGAAAAGTTTCAGCAGAGAGATCTGAAGTTATTCTAATATTCTTACCTTTGTACGTTATAGTTTTCTTTCGCCGGGCTGCTTTGAGAATCTTCATGTTAACTTCAGTGAAGCTAATTATGATATGTCTGGGAGATGGCTTATTGGGGTTGAATCGTGCTGGGGTTCTGAAGCTGTCTGCTATCTGAATTTCAGATTCTCTAGGCATGTCTGGAAAATTTTCTTTCATAATTTCATGTAGAAGGGCCTCTGTGCCCTTGGCAGCTACTTCATCGTTCTCCGAAATTCCTATAACCCTTATGTTGTTTTTTTTTTTCTCGAATTATCTGAGAGTTCTCTGAGTGAGTGATCCGTTTTTGCTCTCCATTTCTCTTCCTCTTTGAGAGATTGGGAGCGTTCAAAGACTTTATCTTCAATGTCAGAAATCCTTTCTTCTGCTTGCTCCATTCTGTTACTGAGGGATTCTACTGTATTTTTCATATCTTTGAGGGCTGTAAGTTCTTGCTTCAGTGTGTCTAAGTCTTTGGTGGTTTTATCTTTAAATTCGTTAAATTCTTGAGACAATTTTTGAATTTCTCCTCGAATTCCTAATTCCATTTTATTAATCTTGTCTGCAAACCAAATTCTGAATTCGACTTCTGACATCTCAGCCAGTTGTTTATGAATGGGATCTTCAATCACATCTGCCGTATCTTTTCTTGGGGGAGTTGATCTATTCTGGTTATTCATGTTACCAGAGTTTTTCCGCTGATTCCGCCCCATGGTTTACTCCCTTTGTTTTTTCCCCTGGGGTTTTATCGAGGGCCCATACAGTGTTGTGGCCTGAGAAACTGGGGCCCTGTCTGGTGTGGTGGAGCAAAGTGGTTCTGTCTTGTTTTCAGCTGGTTTCTGTTCGATCCTATTGCAACTTCTACTCTGGCTTGAAGTCTCAGCTGTGTGGAAAAATCAGCAATTAAGTCACCCCGCCTGCCCACCTGTGGCCCCAGTTGGAAAAGGAGAATCAAACCTTCCTACAATCGCACACCCAGGGCACCGCCTGAAAAGTCCTCAGTCTATTAGCCCAGTTCAAAAGGTCCGAATCAACTGTCTCAATCGGCACTTGTCTCGGGTGGAAGGGTTCAAAAGGTCTCTGGGAACTGGATCACAGGGGCCTGATGACTCCTCTGACACAGCTCACCCCAGTGCAGCGTGGAGTCAGGAGGAGCCACCCAGCAAACAGAGCAGTCTGGGAAGGTTGACGTCTCCTTCCCCACTTTGCCCCTCCGTCGGACCCAGTCACTGGTATCTCTGCAGATGGATAACCCAGTTGCCTGCAGTGAACAGACACTCCAGGGGTTTGCACCTGCCTGCATCGCAAGGAAGTCTGCCAGGCCCCCGCAGACTGCCGCTATCTAGCAGGAGGAGATGGGGCCTGACATCTTTGAGTGTTTGATGCAGGTGATGGGAAGGAGGTGTTCACTCAGGCTTAGCCCCGTCCCTGATGCATGCTGCTAACAGAACAGAACAGAACAGACAACTTTGTGAGGTTCTGTCTCTGTTCCTGTCGTCGCCTACAGGAGACGGGCTGTTTTGAGTTCAAACGTCTTTGCTGCTGGAGAATTGCGTCTGAACACCTCTCTGGCTCGGCCCCGCCCTGGAGGCTTCCGGGTTTGTGAGCCGTGTCACCGGTAGCCTCCTCTGGTTGCCCAGGGAGACAGGGGGTGTGGCCTCAGAATATCCAGAAGTGAGCGTTCTGCCGTTAAAGAAAAAACGGCTGTTGATCTACCTCCAGGGAACTGCTGCTCTGGTGTGGGCACTCAGGCGACCCTTTTCTCCTCTGTTCCGCGCCCCAGAGTCAGCACTGAGCGGCCGCAGTTTGTGCTGGGTCCACACCCCTTAAGAGATCCCCCAAGAATCAGAACTCTTGGGGGATGGGCCCCCAGGCCCCGATTGGGAGTGGGTGGCGGAGCTAGAGTTTCATTCAGTTTTACGCAATACTACGGTCCGGGGAGGGCTCCTGCACTGCACCACAGGGAATTGCCGCCAAGGCTTGATTTCCCCTCAGCAGAGTGCCCTCTCCTCGCTCACATATCCCAGAGTTAGCGCTGACCTGACGCAGCTCAGGCACTGTGCACTCCCCTCGAGAAATCACCCAAGGAGCCGAACTCCTGGGGGATAGGCCCTCAGACCCCGAGTGAGAGTAGGGGTTCTCAGCTCTCAGCGGGGAAGCTAGAGTCTTATTCAGTCTTGTGCCCCGTAATGTTGCCCAGGGAGGGTTGGTGCACTGCACCGCAGGGAAGTGCCGCGAGGCGTGACTCCCCCTCAGCCCGGTGACCTCTCCTCACTTGCGCGCCTCAGAGTCAATGCTGACCAGTCGCAACTCGGGGACTGTCCACTCCCCTTGAGAAATCACCCAAGGATCCGAAGTCCTGGGGTACAGGCCTCCAGACCTCAGTGGGCGGGAGGGGAGCACCGGGGATTCAGGGTTGCCGGCAAAGGATTCCCAAAGTTTTATTCAGCTGAGGTCTGGTAATGTGATTCCTCCTGTTTTGTTTTTGTTTCTGAGTAATGTCTTTGCTATTCGAGGTTTTTTCTGATTCCATATAAAACGAAGTGTTTTTTCAAGATCTTTAAAATATGACAGTGGAGCTTTAATAGGGAGTGCGTTGAAATTATATCTTGCTTTGGGTAGTATGGATATTTTGATAATGTTGATTCTTCCTAGCCATGAGCATGGTATGTTTTTCCATTTGTTAACATTTTCAGCTATTTCTTTTCTTAGAGTTTCATAATTCTCTTTATAGAGATCTTTCATGTCTTTTGTTAGGTAAATTCCCAAATATTTCATCTTCTTTGGCACTACTGTGAATGGGATAGAGTCCTTAACTGCTTTTTCAACTTGACTGTTGTTGGTGTATATAAAGGCTACCGATTTATGGATGTTGATTTTGTAACCTGAGATGCTGCTATATTCCTTGTTCACTTCTAGGCGTTTTGTAGTAGAGTCCCTAGTGTTTTCCAGATACACAATCATATCATCTGCGAAGAGTGAAAGTTTGATCTCTTTTGACCCTATATGGATACCCTTGATCGCCTTTTCTTCCCTAATTGCAGTGGCTAAAACTTCCATTACAATGTTGAAAAACAATGGAGACAATGGGCAGCCTTGTCTGGTTCCTGATCTGAGTGGAAATGATTCCAATTTAACTCCATTCAATATGATATTGGCTGTGGGTTTGCTGTAGATGGCCTCTATCAGTTTAAGAAAAGTCCCTTCTAGACCAATTTTCTTGAGTGTTCTGATCATGAAGGGATGCTGGATATTATCAAAAGCCTTTTCTGCATCAATTGAGAGAATCATATGATCTTTGTTTTTTAATTTGTTTATGTGCTGAATTACATTTATAGATTTACGTATATTGAACCAGCCTTGAGACCCTGGGATAAAACCAACTTGGTCATGATGTATAATTTGTTTGATGTGTTGCTGGATTCTGTTTGTTAGGATCTTGTTGAATATTTTTGCATCTATTTTCATTAGTGATATTGGTCTATAATTTTCTTTTCTTGTTGGGTCTTTTCCTGGTTTTGGGATCAGGGTGATGTTTGCTTCATAGAATGTGTTGGGTAGTCTTTCGTCTTTTTCTACCTTTTGGAACAGGTTGAGTAATATAGGTACTAATTCCTCTTTAAAGGTTTGGTAGAATTCTGACGTAAAACCATCTGGTCCTGGGCTTTTCTTTTTAGGGAGGTTTTGTATAGTTGATGCTATTTCTGAACTTGATATGGGTCTGTTCAACATTTCCACTTGATTCTGGCTAAGTCTTGGAAGTTGGCGTGCTTCCAAGTATCGGTCAATTTCCTTCAGATTTTCATATTTCTGAGAATAAAGTTTCTTGTAATATTCATTAAGGATTTTTTTGATTTCTGATGAGTCTTTTGTTATTTCATCTTTGTTGTTTCTGATTGATGATATTAGAGATTTAACTCTTTTTTTTTCTAATTAGTTTGGCCAGAGGTTTATCTATTTTATTGACCTTTTCAAAAAACCAGCTTTTTGATTTATTGATCTTTTGTATTATTCTTTTGTTTTCAATTTCATTTAATTCTGCTCTAATTTTGGTTATTTCTTTTCTTCTACTGGGTTTGGGGTTCGAATGGTCTTCCTTTTCCAGTTGCTTGAGATGTCCTCTTAAGTTGTTAACTTCCTCTCTTTCCGTTCCCTTCAGGAAGGCTTGCAGTGCTATAAATTTCCCTCTTAGAACTGCCTTTGCGGTGTCCCAGAGGTTCTGATAGTTTGTGTCTTCATTGTCGTTTTGTTCCAAAAAATTGGCGATTTCTTTCTTAATCTCATCTCTGACCCAGCTATCATTCAGCATAAGGTTATTTAACTTCCATGTTTTTTTATGAGTATGCAGATTCCTGTTGTTACTCAATTCAAGTTTTATTCCATGATGGTCTGAGAAGATGCAAGGAATAATTTCTATTTCTTTCAATTTACTGAGGTTAGACTTGTGACCTAAAATGTGGTCAATTTTGGAGTAAGTTCCGTGGGCTGATGAGAAGTATGTGTATTCAGTTTTGTTGGGATGAAATGTTCTGTAGATGTCTGCTAAATCTAAATATTGGATGGTTAGGTTTAAATCTAAGATTTCTTTGCTCAGCTTCTTGCTGGAGGATTGATCCAATACTGCCAAAGGAGTGTTGAAATCTCCAATGATTATGGAGCTGGAGGAAATCAAGTTACTCATGTCTGTTAGAGTTTCTCTTATAAATTGAGGTGCATTCTGGTTGGGTGCATAGATATTAATAATTGAGATCTCATCATATTGAGTATTACCCTTAACAAATATGAAGTGACCATTCTTGTCCTTCCTTACTTTTGATGGTTTAAAGCCTACTGTGTCTGCAAATAAAATTGCAACACCTGCTTTTTTTCTGATTACCATTTGCCTGAAATATGGATGACCATCCTTTCACCCTGAGTCTGTATTTTTCTTTTAAGTTGAGATGTGACTCTTGTATGCAACAAATATCTGGCTTGAGTTTTTGTTTCCAGTCAGCTAACCTATGCCTCTTTAGAGGACAGTTTAAGCCATTCACATTAACGGAGAGTATTGATAAGTCTGGTGGAATTTTGGGTATCGAGTTTTTCAAAGGTCCAGTGGACATTTTTAATCCTTTCGCCAGTGTGGAAGTTGGAGTTTAATCCGAAGTTTCTGAGTGAGTTTACTTTTGTGGTATAGGATTGGGTTGGTCATTGTGGAGGATAGGTCTGATAATATCCTGAAGAGCTGGTTTACTTATGGCAAATTTTTTCAACATATGAATGTCATTGAAGTATTTAATTTCTCCATCATAGATGAAACTCAGTTTAGCTGGATACAAGATCCTGGGTTGAAAGTTATTTTGCTTTAGGAGATTAAAAGTTGATGACCACCCTCTTCTGGCTTGAAAAGTTTCAGCAGAGAGATCTGCAGTTATTCTAATATTCTTTCCTTTGTACGTAATAATTTTCTTTCGCCGGGCTGCTTTGAGAATCTTCTCTTTCATGTTAACTTTAGTGAAGCTAATTATGATATGCCTGGGGGATGACTTATTGGGGTTGAATCGTGCTGGGGTTCTGAAGCTGTCTGCTATCTGAATTTCAGATTCTCTAGGCATGTTTGGAAAATTTTCTTTCATAATTTCATGCAGAAGGGCTTCTGTGCCCTTCGAGGCCACTTCATCATTCTCAGAAATCCCAATTATTCGTATATTTCTTTTCTTCGAAATATCTGAGAGTTCTCTGAGTGAGTGGTCCATTTTTGCTCTCCATTTCTCTTCCTCTTTGAGAGATTGGGAGCGTTCAAAGACTTTATCTTCAATGTCAGAAATCCTTTCTTCTGCTTGCTCCATTCTGTTACTGAGGGATTCTACTGTATTTTTCATATCTTTGAGGGCTATAAATTCTTGCTTCAGTGTGTCTAAGTCTTTGGTGGTTTTGTCTTTAAATTCGTTAAATTCTTGAGACAAGTTTTGAATTTCTCCTCGAATTCCTAATTCCATTTTATTAATCTTGTCTGCAATCCAAATTCTGAATTCGATTTCTGACATCTCAGCCAGTTGTTTATGAATGGGATCTTCAATCACATCTGCAGTATCTTTTCTTGGGGGGGGGGTTGATCTATTCTGGTTATTCATGTTACCAGAGTTTTTCCGCTGATTGCACCCCATGGTTATTTTACTCCCTTTGATTTTTCCCCTGGTGCTTTATCGAGGGCCCGTACAGTGTTGTCGCCTGAGAAACTGGGGCCCTGTCTTGTGTGATGGGGCTAAGTGGTTCTGTCTTGTTTTCAGCTGGTTTCTGTTCGATCCTATTGTAACGTTTACTCTGGCTTGAAGTCTCAGCTATGTGGAAAAACCAGCAATTAAGTCACCCCGTTGGCCCACCTCTGGCACCAGTTTGAAAAGGAAAACCAAACCTTCCTACAACAGCATACCCAGGGCACTGCCTGAAAAGTCCTCAGTCTATTAGTTCAGTTCAAAAGGTCCAAATTGATTGTCTGAATCAGCACCTGTCTCGGGTGGGAGAGTTCAAGAGGTCTCTGGGAACTGGATCACAGTGGTCTGGTGACTCCTCTGATATGGCTTACTCCAGTGCTGCGTGGAGTCAGGAGGAGCCATCTAGCAAATAGATCAGTCTGGGAAGGTTGATGTCTCCTTCCCCACTTTGCCCCTCTGTTGGACCCAGTCACTGGTATCTCTGCAGATGGCTAACCCAGTTGCCTGTAGTGAACAGATACTCCAGGGGTTTGCACCTGCCTGAATTGCAAGGAAGTCTGCCAGGCCCCTGCAGTCTGCCGCTATCTAGCAGGAGGAGATGGGGCCTGACACCTTTGAGTGCTTGATGGAGGTGGTGGGAGGGAGGTGTTCACTCAGACTTAGCCCCATCCCTGATTGATGCTGCTAACAGAACAGAGCAGAGCAGACAACTTTGTGGGGTTCTGTCTCTGTTTCTGCTAAAATCGCCTGCAGAAGACGGGCTGTTCTGAGTTCAAATGTCTTTGCTGCTGGAGGTTTGTGTCCAATTACCTCTCTGTGTTGACCCTGCCCTGGAAGCTTCCCGGGTGTGTGAGCAGCGTCAGGCAAATCCTTTGCTCACTGGTGGCCTCCTCTGGTTGCCCAGGGAGACAGTGGGTGTGGCTTCAGAATATCCAGAAGTGAGCTGTTTTGCTGTTAAAAAAAAAATGGCTGTTGATTTGCCTCCAGGAACTGCTGCTCTGGTGTGGGCACCCAGCCGACCCTTTTCTCCTCTGTCTCGCGCCCCAGAGTCAGCACTGAGCGGCCGCAGTTTATGCTCTGTCCACACCCCTCAAGAGATCTCCCAAGAATCTGGACTCCTGGGGGGCAGGCCCCCAGACCCCTGAGTGAGAGTGAGGGGAAGCTAGAGTTTCATTCAGTTTCATGCCTGGCTGTATTGTTGCCCGGGGAGGGCTGCTGCACCGCACCGCAGGGAAGTGCCGCCAAGGCGTGACTCTCCCTGAGCCGAGTGCCCTCTCCTCGAGTGTCCACTCCTCACTCGCGTGTCTCAGAGTCAGCGCTGGCCAGTCGCGGCTCGGGCACTGTGCACTACCCTCGAGAAATCACCCAAGGATCTGAACTCCTGAGGGACAGGCCCCCAGACCCCGAGTGAGAGTGGGGGGGAGTTCTGAGAGCTCAGCGGGGAAGCTAGAGCTTCATTCAGTTTTATGCCTGGCCGTATTGATGCACAGGGAGGGCTGCTGCACCGCACCGCAGGGAAGTGCCGCCGAGGCGTGACTCCCCCTCAGCCCGGTGCCCTCTCCACACTCGCATGCCTCAGAGTCAGTGCTGACCAGTTGCAGCTCGGGGACTGTCCACTCCCTTTGAGAAATCACCCAAGAATCCGAACTCCTGGGGAACAGGCCTCCAGACCTCAGTGAGTGGGAGGGGAGTGTTGGGGATTCAGGGTTATCGGCAAAGGATTTTTAAAGTTTTATACAGTTTTATGCCTGGCAGGAGAACGCCATGGCACCCTAGTAGGGGAGGTAGGTCCAGTTTTTAGAAGGTCTCTCCCTTGGAGTGTAGTGGGAGGGCCTTTAATTTCTGCCCATTTGTTTAATTGTGGGGCTCTTGAGCCGGTCTCATGGGGGAGGGGGACTCCCGTCTGCTTGGTGGTGGATTTTGTACCTTTTGTTTGCGTCCTTGTGATCACAGCTTGCCTCAGCGGTGTTGATGTGCGTTCTTCAACCTTCTCTCTTGGTGGGGCTCAAATCCACCAGGATACTTACTAAATTCCTGTCCCTTAACTCTCCTTCTGGACGGGAGCCTCTGTTGAAAGCTGGCTTCAGTCCGCCATCTTGTCTCTCCCCCCTCTCCATTTGTTTATTTTTGTTGTTGCTTTCCAGGGAAGTCTTCTTCATAAAATCTTTCCCCAGGCCAATAGCTTCAACTGTCTTCCCCACACTTTCTTTGTGGATTTTTATTGATTTGTGCCATAGATTTAGATCTTTTATCCATCTTAAATAAATTTTAGTGATTGGAGAAAGGTACGGGTCCACTTTGTGTTTTACATGTGATTATTCAGTTCTCCCAATACCATTTATTGAATAGGGATTCTTTCCCTCAATGAATGTTCTTGTTTTGTTTGTCAAAAATCAGGTGGCTGTAAGATTTTAGTTTCATATCATGGTGTTCTATTTGATTCTAGATGTCTGTGTCTCTATTTTTGTGCCAATACCATGCTTTTTTGATCACTATGGCCTTTTAGTACAACCTAAAGTCTGGTAAGCTAATGCCCCCAGCCTTGTTTTTATTACTAAGAATTGCCTTAGCTATACAGCTTTTTTTTTTCTGGTTCCATACAAAACAAAGAATTATTTTTTTCCAATTCTTAAAAGTATGATGATGGTATTTTAGTGGGTATTTCATTGAATCTGTAGGTTGATTTATGTAGTATAGGCATTTTAACAATGTTGATTATTCCCAGCCATGAGCATGGTATGTTCTTCCATTTGTTAATATCTTCTACTATTTCTTTTCTTAGGGTTTCATAGTTTTCTTTATAGAGGTCCTTCACCTCTTTTGTTAGGTGTATTCATAGGTATTTCATTTCCTTTGAAGCTACTGAGAAGGGAATTGTGTCCTTGATTAACTTCTCATCTTGGCTGTTACTAGCATATACAAAGGCTACTGATTTGTGGACAATGATTTTATATCCTGAGATATTAGTGTAATTTTTAATCACTTCCAGGATTCTTGAGGTTGAGTTTTTGGGGTTCTATAAGTATGAGATCATATTGTCAGCAAAGATGGAGAGTTTCAATTCTTCTGCCATTTGGATGCCCTTTATTATCTTCTCTTGCCTGATTATATTGGCTAGAACTTCCAACACTATGTTGAATAGTAGTGGTGATAGAGAACAACCTTGTCTTGTTCCAGTTCTGAGTGGAAAAGCTTTCAGTTTTATGCCAGTCAGTATAATATTAGCTGTGGGTTTGTCATAGATGGCTTCTATGAGTTTAAGAAATGTGCTGCCAATGCCTATATTCTTCAGAGTTCTAATTAGAAAAGGATGTTGAATTTTATCAAATGCTTTTTGTGCATCTAATGAGAGTATCATATGGTCTTTGTTTCTGCTTCTGTTGATAGGGCAAATTACATTTATGGACTTGCATATGTTAAACCAGCCTTGTATCCCTGGGATGAAACCTACTTGATTGTGATGTATGACTTTTTTAATGATAAGCTGTAATCTATTAGCTAGGATTTTATGGAGAATTTTTGCATCTATATTCATTAGCGAAATTGGTCTGCAGTTCTCCTTTTAAGTTGGATCTTTTCCTGGTTTTTGTATCAGGGTGATGTTTGCTTCATAGAATGTGTTGGGAAAGATTCCTTCCTGGAGGAATTTTCTTGTAAGAGGTCTTATACAGTGGGCAATATGTGCTGGCTACCAGCTGGGATTACTCAGCAGAGTCTGAGTGCCAAGCACCTTGGTTCCTCTCCACGTGTCCTGTGCTTCTTCATAGCATAATGGCTGGGTTCCAAGTGTATGTGTATATGTGTGTATGTATGGGGGAGAGAGGGAGGAAAAAAAAAGAGAAGAGAAGAGAAGAGAAGAGAAGAGGAGAGGAGAGAAACAGCAGGTGGAAGATGCCTTTTATGACCCAGCCTCAGGAGTCACAGTGTCCCCTCTGTTGATCAAGGCAGTCACTACCCAGGTTCTAGAGGAGAGGACATAGATTTCCCCTCTTCCTCAGGACTGGCTATATTCTGGAATAGCAATCTGGACAGGAAATACTGTTGCAAACAATTTTCAAGAAAGCAATGTACTAAATTGGGTCCCCCCAAAGGCTATGACTCCCTAATGGGGGGAGCGGGACAGGAAAGTGAAACAATCCAAGAAAAGGTGCAATCTCTGAAGGAGGAATATTCATCCTGGTCCTACAGCTGAACTCTGTAGTGCAATTTTTACTTAGAGTTTGCCCCAATGTGAGGTAAAGGAGCTGAGATTTGCTAATGCTTCACTCCTCAGAGGGGAAAAGGGGGTCAATTCTGAGGCATTGAAGCTGGACAGAGACACCAAACAGAATAAGAGGTAACAGAGAATTGGGGCAAAGTTTATATTCTGGCTCCTTAAGGAAAAGTATCTTTATTTCACTCATTCCTATATCCCCAGCACCTTGTGAGCACCTGTTATGCAGCAGGGGATCATTAAAAATTTCTTTAATTTAATGGAATTCTCAGTGGAAATATTTATTTTCTTGCTTCTGTTTTTTGTGATTTGATGCTGAAGTTTTTCCACACCAAACATAATAAATTTTCCTGTAAGTTTTAATACTTATTATAGTCACATTTCTTGCATTAAGTTTCTAAAACCCCTAGAGTCTTTTTTCCCCTTCTTGGTGAGTGGTTTTTAAAGTATAATTTACATTCAGTAAGGTGTAAAAATACTAAATTCATGGTTTTGTGACATTTTATGTATGTATACATCTAGATAAACACCACCCAGACTGAGATGCAGAACACCACCATTGTGCTAGAAGGTTCTCTGATGCCCTATTCCAATCAATAATAATTTCCCTAATAAAGGTAACCACAATTCTGACTTTCATCTCCATAGAGTATGAAAATGAATCAAAACTCTCAAATAAAAATATAAAAGAATAAAAATATTAGAATAATTTTAAAATCAAAGACAAACATAAAACAATTAGGTTATATTGTTTTACATGAAGGTAAAATAATTAAAAGTCAGCAAAAAATAATTAAAAGTCAGCAAAAAAATAGAGAGTTTGACCATGAAACACAGAGCAAAACAACAGTGATGCCTGGAAGCAAAGTGGCCCAGATAAAGCATAGGGAACATACATAGTTTATTGTTACATCTTTCCCACTGAGACCCACCTGTAATCAATGTTCATGTAGGGCAGCAGACTGGGGTAAAAGTTTGTTTTTGTCTATCCAGATCTCCATCTGATGACTGGGAACCCTTTTTTGGAAAGGCTGTCCTGTCCCCTCTGTGGTAGAAAAGTTCCCGTGTATGTGAGAGTCCAAGTCTTGGTTCTGCTTCTCCTTAAGCACGCCCACTTGTCCAGCTTCCTCCATTACCACACACTCTCAGTTACAGAAAATAAAAACCAAGTTTACAAAACAAATAGCATAATTAAAATAAATGATAAAGGGCAGCTCCTGTGACTCAGTCGGTAAGGCGCCGGCCCCACATACGGAGGGTGGAGAGTTCAAACCCAGCCCCAGCTGAACTGCCACAAGAAAATAGCCGGGCGTTGTGGCGGGCGCCCGTAGTCCCAGCTACTCAGGAGGCTGAGGCAAGAGAATCACTTAAGCCCAGGAGTTGGAGGTTGCTGTGAGCTATGTGATGCCATGGCACTCTACCGAGGGCCATAAAGTGACACTCTGTCTCTATTAAAAAAAAAAAAAAAAACTAACTAAAAAAATGATACAAATGAAATTTAAGATCAAGGAAAATAAAGGAGAAATAGGAAGCTTAAAATGTAAGCAACTGAGGAAATGTGCCAAGGCATAAGGGTGGCTTAAGTTTTGAGGTCCCTGCTTAGCCCTGCAGCCACAGTGCTCTTCATTGGGTGGGGGCTTGGTCTAGTCTAGGGTGTGTGATAGGTTCATGATTGCCTTCATACTTCATCAGAGGAAAAGAATTTAATGTGCCGTCTCCTTTCTCTCAGCTCCAGGGTCTCCTGGGCCTATCTTCGCTATGCCTTCAGCCTATTTACCTAAACCCAAGCCTGGCCCACTCCCTACTTTGTCTCTGACTTGCTTCATGGCTTAGAGATGCCACAGACTCAGCACCCAGGGTAGCTGGGAGCCTCAGCCATGGAGGAAAGGCAAGTGGTGGCAAAAAAAGACTCCTGCTGTGGAGAGGCAGACCTACAGCTGTTGCTTTTTCATGTAAGTAATGGTGGTGTTGTCAAGGAGAGCAGGTAATTTTACAGTCAGTTATTGAAGCTAGTTTCTGATGAAAGAGAAAAAAAATACAATGTCAAGATGTTGTTCGGCTGACCAGTACTAATTACAGCCACCTGCTCAATCTTTTGCAGTAAACTCTAATAACTTATATTGGCTATTGCACAAATCAGGTTAAGTTTGTTCTACTTAAAAGCTTTGATGAAGTTTATTTTCAAATACTCAGCTTTCAAAACAAGTTCTTTATTTATATTGGATGTCATCATTTAAAAAAAATAATAAAAAACTTAAGTCATGATTCCTTATAAAATTTTTATTAATGCCAGAAATGAAACAGTAGAAACAAAATAAATTTAAAAAATCTGTGTGATTGTGGGTACAGAGATGTTGTGAACAGGGATCAAGGAGACCATAAGAGGAGAAAGCTAGGCTTGAGAGGAGCCCTTCAGTCTCCCTCACATCTTTTAAATATCATCATTCAGTTGGTTCTCATTCCAAGATGAAATGTCCTGTACAGCAACCCCCCAGTGAGTCACTTGATGCCTTTACAGCCAGGCTGCTGGGGGGGCCTCAGGGTTCCTACCTCCCCTAGGAAAACTTAATTTCCAGGGTTCCTGGGTTCATAACCCTCTGGGATTATAGGCTTGAGACTCTTCAGCACCCCATCCTGCAATGGACATCCCCTAATTTGGAGGAATTTCCTCCGAAAATGAGACAAAAGGAAATGAAACAAAAAGGAACCACAGAAAACAATGTGATGCAGATTTTCAAATCTTTTAGGAATGTGTCCACTGCACAGTGTGCAAACGTGCCATGTGTCTTTGGCTCAGAATGGTCTCTGGGATCATTTCTGTAACAAACATCAGACCTTTGGTCAGAAACATTGCCCTCTGTTGCCTACACATCCATTGTCTCCACCAGAAACCAAGATTTGGCTGGCATCATTTTGACTTATCGTGACTTTCTCAGGAGCACATGATGCTCTCAGTTTAAAAACTACCTATGCTTTGTTTCTTTGAATTGTCATGCTTTTGTGTAGCCATCCTTTAGCAGTTTTACCAAAGCAGGACATAATCATGTATACCCTGGAAAAGATGGTGAAGTTTCCTTTTTTAAATTATTTTTTTATTCTGACCCCTATCACTTTTCATACTTTAAATGTAGACAGTGCCTGTTAAGAGCATTCCTGTTTTTAACTAATCAAATTTAAACAGGTCACATTACTCACATGTGTGTTGCTTCATGCTGTAAATATATTCCTGGAAATGTTTTCTACAAACATATTTCTTTTTTTGGTCAATTGAATAACATTTAACTACTGACATAATTTCATCTGTAGTTTCTTTTGTATCTTCAAGGTGGTAGCCCCAATTGACACTGGGGCTACAATTTTTCTGCACCAGCCTTTGTCAGGTAATCAATCACTGTCCCTAACACAGGTGACCACACCTGGGGGAGCTACCATCTGTGGGGACCAGCACCCTGCAACCTGGTTTCTTGCCTGAGACTGTGTGACTCTTTGCAAGTCACATGGGGGAAGAATACAGCTCCTTAGAGGCTCTGGCCTGTGTGCCATGCAATGGAGCTGGCTATGGTGTGCAGGATGTGGGTAGCTTTTCATCTTTCTCTGTCTAAATTCAGTGTGGACTTTAAACTCAAAGTATGTGACCATTGTTCCTTACTTTGCCCCCGGAAGAAAATAATGTCATCAGAATTCGCTGCTTTGAAAATCAAGATGACTTCCTATATGCTCTGAAAAATCAAGACTTTGGCTTTTACTTACCTTTGGGAAGGTGTGAAACCCTGAAACCCTAGCAAAGTCTACGATTGCCCTGAGTACACTATCACAGAACTGCCTGCCTATTTGATCCATCCTTGTATATAGGACACAGTGCCAGTAGGACCAGTATCTGCTTATTCCTCAGTAGTTCAGAGGAGCATCAAATAAAACTCCATGTCCAATCGAGACCTTTATTCTGCATCCCCTGGACCCCAGGACCTATAAAGGAAGGGGGTGACATGATGCTCTTACTACCAAGTGGGGAGTGTTTGCACTCTTAGGATCTAGTCACTTCTCAAGCAGAAGAGAACAATGGCCAGGAAATCTGAGAATAGAACTAACTGTTTTTGTTTGTTTGTTTTGCCTCTGGTAATTTCTATCTATCACTAGAAAGCTTGGTCCCATCATGGGATAGCAAGGAACAATTTATTCTTCCCTGAGATAGTAAAAATTCCTCTCTCAGCATTAGCCAGCAAATGGGAAAATTGCAAAGGGGACCATCTGATCTAAGAATGGATTCCAGGTGAATTATCAGGAGGTATTTCTAATTTTAACTATAGATGATGTTAGAGTTCCAGTTGAATGTTACACAAAGAAACCCTCACTGGACATGCATACCTTTCAAATGTCAAAGTACCTGCTCAGGTCCCTGTGAAAAAGAGAGATAACCCATCTTGTGTATGCAGGTGCTTCACACATGCTGCCAAGGTTGACCCAATTGATCCATTTTGTCCAAATACTCAGAGGCAATGAGATAGTACGATGAGCTTGCAATTGGCAGCCTGGGCAATTCTATTCTAAGCCAAACTCTGTGGCTCAGCTCTCTGAGTAATCTTGAGCAAAGTGTTCCCTTCTCTACTTCTCAGTTTTCTTTTCTTCAAAGTAGGAGTGATACTCTCTGCCATGCCTAGATTCTGAGGTCTTTTAGAGAACAAGATGAGATGATGGATGGAAAGCATGCTGGGAAAAGGCAACAGCAACAGAATACCTGTCTACAGGTAGATGCTTAATCACAACATCCTTACAGCCACCAGTGTCACCTGTTATTCTCCTCACAGAGCCTGGGACCCATTGTCCCCATCATTTGAATTGTCTGTCTTTGGGGATATAAATGACTGGTCTGCTAGAGTCTTTGGAATAAGTAGTGCAGATTCTGCTATCACCGCTGGGCTTGATCTCCTTAACTGTGACTTTAAGGGCTGGAACAAGATGGTCTCCAGGGGCCCCTTAAAAAGGATAATTTATGATTCCAAAGCACAGGAGAGAGGTCAGAATTTCAGGTATTGGAGTCAAATGATGTCATCCTGTTGGTAGCAACACTGGCTCCAATCTTCACTCCAAATACTCTGTTTAAGAGATTTTAAACATAATTTTCAGAAATGTTTTCTTAAGTCTTATTTCTAGTGTTTCTATCCTGCCTGAATGAAGGGAGTTTTTCACATCCTGGTCTGTGGCTATGGCATCCTGTGGCTATGGAGCCAGCTGCACACACCCCTGAGACTTGGGACATGGGCAGTGTGGCTAGGGAAGGAAACTGCTGCCTTTCTGTAGGTCCTTTCCCCCACGACCACAAAAACTATACATTCTCTCTTGGTTTTGACCTGTGTTGACCATCACTGTGTTTTTAGAAAAAAAAAAAAAAAAAAAAAACTCAAACTGAGCCCTAATTTCCTGTGTGAGCCCCTGTTTCACACCCAAGCCCATACTTCTCACACTTTCGATTGCCTCTCATCTGTCCACTCCTGCTTCGTGCTCTGGAGAGCTTGTGTCTTCTGCTCATCCACTTGGACGTAGTCTACTCTTTGCTCTTCTGAAAGGAGAAGTTTCTGAATGGGGATAACAAACATTTTTAATTAAATCTAATTAACAGATTCAGGAAAATATCTACCTTTCTGTGGTACATTACATTGTTATTAAATATTTTCTGCCCCTTCCTCTTTGCAGGAGCATTATACTTTGTGTGTATATGTCTGTTGTGGGTAGAAATATAATGCAGGCAGACATTCTAGAGGACTTGTGCAGGAACACCTCAGGGCTCAGCCCCCTGCTGCTCAGTATATCTATGGTGACAAAGGGTGTCAGAATGCCTGCCAGAATAGACAGAAAACTAGTATGGGGACATCTGAGTAAAATTCAGCAGCTTAGCAGAGTCAAGATATCATCAGAGTTAGAAGGGGATAAAAATTACCCTCCACCGAGACAATCTAGTCTGAAGGCTGTAATCATAACCATTCTTCTTCCATCCTGTAAGGTAATTTTGTTTGTTACCTACATATTTATGCCCATGAGAATTGTTCTAGGATTTAGTGTCTCCACCCTGATGACCTTTTTCATAATTAAATGACCACCCACATGATTGAGTCATACTCTTTACTTCTTCATTCTGGAAACCCACACTCTAAAATATTAATAAAACCTCTTGAGAATTTGGTTCAGGGTAGCACCTTGCTGCCTCACTACAGACTGATACTGTGCCCGTCTTTCTGGGTCTCAGCAGATTCTTTCACAGAAACTCTGCATGTAAATTTCTTGCATGTTTGTCTCCACCATCAGTCAACAAAATCCCTCCTTAGGGAATTCTCAATCCCCTGTGTTGTGGCTCCCTTCTATGCTGCAATAGTCTGTGTCTGTGCCTCTGCTCTCCTTGACTTTGCTCTACCATGTACTTTGACAAATATGACATGCATGTAAGTAACACATGCCTATGATTCTATAGTTTTACTTTTGCCTCTGCCAGAAGACAAGCACATCTTTAGATTGCAGGCTTCTCCTCCTCTTTGGGCCTTGGATTGAACACAAAGGCTCTGGCCTGCAATGGACTGTATCATGAGCAACAACTGAAAATGCCTTTGTTGTAAGTAATGGAGATGGAGGGTTGTTTGTTTTGAGTACATACTCTATGAAAACTGACTGACATACATTTAGTACTTGTTGCTCCCACCTTTCTGATCAGCTTTTCTTGAATCTCAGTTCAGGTTTTTGTAATGATATTAAACATAGAGGTTAACTAGGAGTTACTTTAACAGAAGGGGAGGAAAGCTTCCAGAGTTTTTCTGAACACACACATACAGAATAATGCTGTTCATTCTGTTTAGTTTGTATTCACCAAACAATACACTGTAAAGCACAGTTTGGATTATGACCATCTCTCACTCAAAAATATTTGGTGGTCATCCCCTGCTTACCAGTCACTCATTCCTTACATTGTGAAGTGGATGATAGTAGATAATGGCTAAGATCACTTACATGTATTCACTCAATTAATCCTCTCAACAGCCCTTAATCTAACAGTTATTTCTGACCCCCACTTTACAGCCAAGACTACTACCCAAAGAAATCAAAACTTCAGGCAGAATGGGGACTGAAGACCACATTCTCAGAAAAGGAAAACACCCCCAGAAAAAGGGGAAAATAAAAAAATAAGCTGAGCAAGGTAGAACAAAGAAAAGTCAGCTAGTTTAGCTTTAAACCAGCCACTGCTAAAATTCTTATCTGAGAAAGTTTCCTGCTTTTCCTGGAAGCCTGGCCTGTAGTGGATACAGCTTGCAATCACCCCTGCTGGGTCTGTAAACACTCTGAAGAAATAATGGCCACAGAAGATGCTGTGTGCAGGGCCTAGCAAGAAACATTAACTAGGCTGTACCCTGCCCAATCAACAGCCAAAGCAAATACCCATTGTGAAGATATATATTTGGCCAGGACAGAGATCAAGGGAATAGCTTGAGCCCTGAAATATAGGTAAGAGGGCTTATATCCCTTATGGCAGAGGAAGACGCCTCTGGGGTGGTGATGAGAGGAAATTCCTCTTTCCCACCAATTCTTCAGAGGAGATTGACGCCAGTGGTGTTTTACTTTGCAATGAACTAGCAGGTATTAACCACCCGTAGGAATCTGTGTGTGTGACCACAGATAGGAAGCTGCCCCACATAAGGCTCAGGTTCCAGATTTCTCAAGACTGCTTAGACCCTTAAAGTTAATGATTACAGAAACAATAGGAGCTGATATGCTTGCTCAGAGAAACTGCTGATATCTTTGTTCCCTTCCTCAGCTTTCCCTCTGGGCTAATGAGAAAATAGCCTTCAATAAAAGCTTAGTGGAACAAACACTGGGGGCCACTCGCCAGAACCCAACCAATGAGAAGTGGTCCCCTGTGCTCCCACCTTTGAAAATTATATTGTGTGTCTTGTTTCTTTGTCTTTCATCATTTCTAACTTTACATTTCTTCAGTTGACCACCACCAGATCCACCGGTCTTAACAGACCCTGCCCCTGGAGCAGGACCCTGGCAAAAACTGCCCAGACTGATATTCAAGGCCCTTTACTGAGGGGTTCTGCTTTGAACCTAGAGCTCTTTTCACCACTCCATAAACTTGAGCCAAATTAGGCTGTTACTTGTTATCTAAACAGGTCTTTCCTGTGCCTGGAGAGCCCTCTACCACACCATCATTTCTGCCTGAGAAAATTTTTTTATAAACTTCATGTTTCAAAATTTGAAGAGTGTGACTATGATTATGTATATACACAAAAAGAACATACCCTAGAAGGAAATACACCAGGATTTCACTGTCTGTAGGAAACAGGATTAAAACTGATTTTAATTTTCTTTATTATACACGTCTATATTTTTAACACCCTCTAAAGAGAATATGCATGGCTTGATAATCAGAAAAGTCCAAGTAGAAATGGAATCATCTGGGAATTCTCAGGTACAAAGTCTTTCCTACCTGCTGTATGGGGGCTGGTGATGGTGAATTGAAGTCCAGGGCCAAATAATCCAGGCTGAATTTCTTTGTCCACATGAGACTACCACTGCTCGAGGAGTTGGCTGTTTGGTGGTCTTCCTAAGAACCAAGAACCAACATCATAGGACTCAGGTTAATGATGTTTAACCAGGCTGCCCAAGGGAAGGAGATGGTAAGAGAGTGGTCTCATGAGGCCTAAGCAGATCAGTCTTCATATCTGAGTGAGAGCTGGCATGTCAAACACATTATAGCCAGTTCAACCTTCACTATGAAACCATAACATTATTCTCCAAGGAAACATTTTGCCAAAATTCCCTTGAAAAAGAATATGCTTTATGTAACTGACAGGCCCAAGATACCTTAGAGATTAAAATTTTAAAAGATCAACTACAATTATTAAAATTCTAGTAAAGTTACCCCAATGCATTTAAAGACACACTACATGAGTTATAACATATGTGAAACTCATTACCCAGCATCAGAAGTAGAATTCTACCAATACCTTTGAAGTGATTGTTTCCCCTCTACCATCTCCTCCTCTCCTCCCAAGAAGTAAGGCATTGTCTTGAATTATGTGCTTACCAGTCCTTTTTTTTAAAATACAGTTTTATGAGTATGCAAGTATCTAGCCAGTTTTGAATATCTAATCAATAGGATGACATCGCATGTATTTTGGGTGGCTTTAATTTTTTGCTCAATATTATGCACTTCATGTTCATTCATGTTGCCACATTGGCCCTATTTCACTCATTTTCACTGGGACAGATTGTTTCATTGCCCTGGTTAAATAACCATTTAACCATTCTTCCACCGAAGAGCATTTAAGTTGTTCCCAGTTTGGAGGCTATTACAAACAGTGCTGCCAGGAGCATTCATTTCCTTGGAGAATAATGCACCCAAGAATTTCTATGGCATTTATCTGGGAATAGAATTGCTGGGTTACAAAACTATAAGTTATACAAACATCAACTTTACTAATTTTCAATCACCAAACTATTTTCCAGAGTGATTGTGGGTTGACCAATCTACATGTGTACCAGGAATATTGCTCATATTGCTCTCCATTCTGACAAGATTTGGTATTGTAGATTTTTTAATATTCTCCCAATCTAAGACAGGCAAAAAGTACCCTATTGAGGTTTGAGTCTCCATTTCCCTGATTATTTATTAGTGTAGGCAACCTTTACTCTGTTAAAGGGTCATTTTTTTTTTCATCTTCTGTGAATTTCCTGTTTGGTTGTTTATTTTTTTTTTTCGTTCTTTCTTGCTAATTTTTGTGTAGAATTATTTGTATTTTTCTTATTTATCCTGAGTACTTCCTCATATGTCCTAGAGAGCAATCATTTGTAGGTTATATATGTTACAGATAGCTCATCACAGTCTGTTGCTTATATTTTCATTTATTTTTATAGTATTTCTTTTAATGAAGGGAAGTTGCTGATTTTAATGTACTATGTCAGTTTTCTTCTGTATGGCTTGTACTTGAGTTTTGTTTAAGGAATCCTTCCCTATGCTGAGGTCTTGTTAATAATTTATTTCCTGGTAGTTTCTCCTAAACTTATAAGGTTTTGCTCATCACGTTGAAGAAATAAATTCACACTAACTGATTTTAATACTGTATATGGTGGTGCAATAACAGTACAATTCATTCCTTTTTTGATTTTGCCCCACATACATAACCATCCTTTCTCCACATGCATCTGTCTCTGTATTTACTATTGTAGTTAAATTGTATTACTATTGTATTGTAGTTATTAATGAGTCTTGATATCTGTAGGAAAAATTCCATCTACTTTGTACTTCCTCTGGAATTTCTTGATTAATCTTGACCCTGTAATCTTTTAGTTTTTATTTCATATTAATATAAGGGTACAAATGATTAGGTTACATTGTTTGTATTCCTAAGGCAAAGATCAAATTATAGTTGAGTCTTTCATCCGGGGAGTTTATCATATGCTTTAACATTGTGTATATTAGGTGAGAGCTTACCAATCCTCCTCCCTCCTCCTCTCTCCCCTTTCCCTATTCCCCCCAAATATACTGGTGTTTTTTCTCTTATGTGGATGTGTCATCATTTTTCTGTTGGATTCATATTGGTATTGAGTACACTGGATAGCTGCTTTTCCATTCTTGTCATATTTTACTAAGAAGAATGTGCTTTAACTCCATCCAGATTAGTACAAAAGATGTAAACTCTCCAACTTTTTTATGACTGAATAGTACTCCATGGTATACTTATATGACAGTTTATTAATCCATTCATGGGTTGCTGAACACTTAGGTTGCTTCCACATCTTGGTTAATTAAGCTCCAATAAACATTACAGTGCAAATGTCCTTGTGATATGGGATTATGGGATCAAATAGAAGGTGTACTTTTAGCTCTTTGAGGAGTCTCCATACTTCTTTCCATAGAGCTTTTATTAACGTACAACCCCACCAACAGTGTAAAAGTGTTCCCTTCTCTCCACATCCATGCCAGCATCTGAGCTTTGCGATTTTGTGATGTGGTCTATTCATACTGGGGTTTGGTGATATCTCAGAGTGGTTTGATTTTCATTTCTCTGATGATTAGGAACAATGAACATTTTTTCATGTCTTTGTTGACCATTCATCTATCGTCTTCAGAGAAGTTTCTTTTCAAGTCTCTTGCCACTTATAAATGGGATTATTTGCTCTTCTTTGTAGATTAATTTGAGTTCTCTAGATTCTAGTTATCAGCCCTTTGTCAGATTCATAACATGCAAATATCTTCTCCCATTCTGAAGGTTGTCTGGTTGCTTTAGTTGTTGTACTCTTGGCTATGCAAAAGATTTTTAGTTCGATCATGTCCCATTTAATTATTTCTGGTGTTGCTGCAATTGCCAAGGAGGGGAAGTCGTCTTCATAAAATCTTTTCCCAGGCTGATAGTGTCAAGAGTTTTCCCTATACTTTCTTTCAGGACTTTTTATTGTTTTGTGTCTTAAGTTTAAATCTTTTATCCAGCAAGAGTTAACTTTTGTCAGTGGTGAGCAGTGTGGATCCAATTCTACATGTGGCTAACCAGTTCTTCCAGCACCATTTATTAAATAGGCATTCTTTTCCCAGTGTATGCTTTTGTTTGGCTTATCAAAGATCAGACAGTGATCCCTGGCTAGATAAATCTCCAAGTTTTCTATTCTATTCCATAGATCTATACCTCTATTTTTGTGCAGGTACCATGCTGTTTTGATCACTGTAGCCTTGTAGTATAACCTGAAGTATGGTAATGTGATACCTCCTGATAGGTTTTTATTTTTTTTAAATTGCATTGATTATTTGGGTGTTTTTCTAGTTGCATATAAAATGAAGCACTATTTTTTCAAGTTCTTCAATGCATGATGTTAGTGCTTTGATGGGGATTGCATTACATTTGTAGATAGCTTTGGGTAGGATGGGCATTTTCACAAGGTTAATTATTCCAAAACATGAGCATGGTATGTTTGTCCATTTGTTAACGTCTTCTGTTATTTCTTTTCTCAGGGTGTCATAGTTGTCTCTGTAGATATCTTCACATCCTTTGCTAAGTATATTCCCAGGTACTTCATTTTCTTTGAAGCTACTGTGAAGGGTATTGTGTCTTTGATTAGATGCTCAGCTTGAATGTTATTGGCATATATGAAGGCTACTGATTTGTGGACGCTGATTTTGTATCCCAAGACATTATTGTATTCCTTCATCACTTCCAGGAGTCTTGTAGTTGAGACCCTAGGGTTTTCCATGTATAAGATCATGTCATCCACATAAAGCAAGGGTCTGACCTCCTCTGTCCCTATTTGAATACCCTTGATATACTTATCTTGCCTGATTGTATGGCTAGAACTTCTAGCACTATGTTGAATAGCAGAGGCAATAGTGGATACTTTTGTCTGGTTCCAGTTCTAAGTGGAAAAGCTTTCAGTTTCACTCCATTTGGTATGGTATTGGCTGAGGGTTTGTCATAGATGGCTCTATCAGTTTAAGAAGTGTTCTGTGAAGTAACTAATTCACTAGGGTAGGACAGAAACCAGTTGAAAACAAGACAGAGCCACTTAGCCCTACCACACCAAGTAAGTAACCAGTGTCTCAGGCTATAGTGCTGTACGGGTCCTTTGCAAAGCTCTAAGGGAAAAGGTACAGACACCAGTCACAGCTCTTTGGGCAAAGGGCTGGTTAATCACTACTCCAGGAGCCCCCAAACACAACTTCACCTTTTCTGCTCATCTAGCCAAACATTGTAAAATAGTCATGGGGCGGAATCAGTGGGAAAACTCTGGTACCATGAATAACCGGTGTAGATCAACTCTCTCAAGGAATAATACGGCAGACACAACTGAAGATCCCATTCATAGACAAATGGCTGAGATGTCAGAAATTGAATTCAGATTTTGTATTTCAAATAAGATTAATAGAATGAAGGTAAAGTTGGAATTATAAATTCAAGGAGCAATTCAAAAGTTGTCTCAAGAATTCAATGAATTCACTCCTCGCCTGGCTTGGAAGAGGCTCCCATCCAGAAGGACAGTTAAAGGACAGAAATTTAGCAAGTAACCTGGTGGATTAGAGCTGCGCCAAGAGAGGTTGAAGAATGCACATCAACCCTGCTGAGTTGAGCTGTGACCCCAAGGATACAAACAAAAGGTACAAAATCCATCACCAAGTGGATGGGAGTCCCCTCTCCCATGAGAAATGAGCAGCATTCAAAAGTCCTCCCATTATACTCCATGGGATAGACCCTCTAAAAACTAGACCTACTTCCCCTACTAGGGTACCATGGTGCTCTCCTGCCAGGCATAAAACTGTGTAAAACTGTATATATTCTCTACCTGCAATTCTGAGCCCCCAGAACTCCCCTCCACTCTCACTCTGAGGTCTGGAGGCTAGTCCCCCAGGATTCCAGATTCTTGGGTGATTTCTCGAGGGGTGTGGATAAGGCCTGGACGGCTGCTGGCCAGTGCTGATTCTGTGGCATGGGAGTGAGGAGAGGATGGTCAGCTGACAGGGAACCATGCTGGAGCGGTGGTGCCCAGAGGCACAGAGCAGCAGCCATATTTGGCAACAACAGGGCTCACCCCTGGATATTCTGGAGTCACACCCCCTGTCTCTCAGGGCAACCAGAGGAGGCTGGGCATCTTCTCAGGTGACAACCACCAGCGGCGGAACAGATCTGGGATGGAAACACAGGCCTCGTGAGTAAAGGGTTTGCCTGAAGCGGTACTGGCCTGGGTGGAGTGTGGGGACTAGAAAATACACACGCAGAGCTGGGATATTCCCAGGGTGGGGCTGACACAGAGGACTGCTTTACTGAGCCTAAGACTCACCTGGCCCCCAGGGGATTATCAGCCTAGACAAAGGAGGGCAGGAGGCTAGAACTGACAGCTAACTGTGCTGTGAAATGAAACCTGCAGCCGCAAAGACAGGGCCTGAGGTACAAGTTCTGTTAACTCAAAACAGCTTCTCTTCTGCAGGGGAATTGGCTGGGACAGAACAAATTCCACAAAGTTGTTCTGTTCGGTCAGTAACATCAATCAGGGGTGGGGCTGAAACTGAGTGAACACCCACCCCCCAGCCTCCATCAAGCCTCCGAGATTGTCAGGTCTCACCTCCCCCTGTTGGATAGAGGCAGAGAGAAGCGGCCTGGCTGAGGAGACATAGATTTACTTGTGATTCAGGCAAGTGCAAACCCCTGGAGTATCTGCTCAATGGAGGCAACTGTGTCATAGCCCTGCGGAATTATCAGTGACTGGGTGTGACAGAGGTGCAAGATGGGGTGTGACAGAGGTGCATCAACCTTCCCAGACTAATCTATTTGCTGAGTGGGTCCTGACCTCATGGAGCACCAGAGCAACTCATATTTGAGTTGTCAGCAGACCCCTGCAATCTAGTTCCCAGAGACCTTTTAAACTCTTCCACCTGAGACAGGTGCAGATGAGACAATTGGTTTGGACCTGTTGAACTAAGACAATTGTCCGAGGACTATGCAAGTGGTTCCCAGGTGTGTGGTTGTGTGAAGGTTTGATTTTCCTTTTCCAATTGTTGAATGTGTGGGGTGGGTTAACTTAATTGCTGGTATTTCTCCACAGCTCAGACTTCAACCCAGAGTAACTGTTTCACTAGAATTGTACAGAGACCAGCTGAAAACAAGACAGAGCCACTTAGCCCCACCACAGCAAACAGGTTCCCAGTTGCTCAGGCTGTAGCACTGTATGGGTTCTTGGCAAAGCTCCAGGGGAAAAGTCAAAAGGTATAAAATAATCATGGGGTGGAATCAGTGAAAAACCTCTGGTAACATGAATAACCAGAGTAGATCAACCCCCCCAAGGAAAGATATGGCATATGTAACTGAAGATCCCATTCATAAACAGATAGCCGATATGTCAGAAATCGAATTCAGAATTTGGATTGCAAACAAGATTAACAGAATGAAGGAAAATTTGGAATTAGAAATTTGAGGAGCAATTCAAAAGTTGGCATTAGACATTCAAGGAGAAATTCAAAAGTTGTCTCAAGAATTCAACGAATTTAAAGGCAAAACTACCAAAGATTTTGACACATTGAAGCAAGAATTTGCAGTCCTCAAAGATCTGAAAAATACAGTAGAATCCCTCAGTAACAGAGTGGAGCAAGCAGAATAAAGGATTTCTGACATTGAAGACAAAGCTTTTGGATGCTCCCAAATTCTCAAAGAGGAAGAGAAATGGAGTGCAAAAATGGATCATTTTCTCAGAGAGCTCTGGGATAATTTGAAGAAAGTTAATATCCACCTCATTGGAATCCCTGAAAGCAATGAAGTGGCTTTGCAAGGCACAGGGGCCCTTCTCCATGAAATTATGAAAGAAAATTTTCGAGACATTCCAAGAGATTCTGAAATTCAGATAGCAGACACTTTCAGAACCTCAGCACGACTCAACCCGAATAAGACATCACCCAGGCACATCATAATTAACTTCATTAAAGTCAATATGAAGGAGAAAATTCTGAAAGTAGTCAGATGTAAGAAAACCATTACCTACAAAGGGAAGAAAATTAGAATGACTGCAGATCTTTTTGCTGAAACTTTTCAAGCCAGGAGAGGGTGGTCATTGACTTTTAATCTCCTAAAACAAAATAACTTTCAACCCCAGATCCTGTATCCAGCTAAACTGAGTTTCATTTATGATGGAGAAATTAAATACTTTAATGACATTCACATGTTGAAGAAATTTCCCATAACCAAACCAGCTCTTCAGGATATTCTCAGACCTCTCCTCCATAATTACCAGCGCAACCCTCTACCACAAAAGTAAACTCACTCAGAAACTTTTGATCAAACTCCAACTTCCACAGTGGTGAAAGGATTAAAAATGTCCACTGGACTTTCGAAAAACTCAATACCCAAAATTTTACCAGACTTATCAATATTCTCCATTAATATGAATGGCCTAAACTGTCCTCTAAAGAGGCGCAGGTTGGCTGACCGGATAAAAAAACTCAGGCCAGATATTTGCTGCATACAAGAATCACATATTACCTTACAAGATAAACATAGACTCAGGGTGAAAGGATGGTCATCCATATTTCAGGCCAATGGTAATCAGAAAAAAGCAGGTGTTAAAATTCTATTTGCAGATATAATAGGCTTTAAACCAACAAAAGTAAGGAAGGATAAGAATGGCCACTTTATATTTGTTAAGGGTAATACTAAATATGATGAGATTTCAATTATTAATATTTATGCACCCAACCAGAATACGCCTTTAACAGACATGAGCAACTTGATTTCTTCCAGCTCCATAATAATCGGAGATTTGAACACCCCTTTCACAGTGTTGGATAGATCCTTGAATAAGAAGGTGAGCAAAGAAATTTTAGATTTAAACCTAGCCATTCAACATTTGGATTTAGAAGACATCTACAGAATACTTCATCCCGACAAAACTGAATACACATTCTTCTCATCAGAACACGGAATGTACTGCAAAATCAATCACATCTTAGGTCACAAGTCTAACCTCAAAAATTTAAAGGAATAGAAATTATTTCTTGCAACTAATTGGACCACCAAGGAATAAAAGTTAAACTCAGTAACAACAGGAATCTGCATACACATACAAAAACATGGAAGTTAAATAACCTTATGCTGAATGATAGCTGGGTCAGAGATATTAAAAAGGAAATTACCAAATTTGGAACAAAACGACAATGAAGACACAAATTATCAGAACCTCTGATATACCGAAAAGGCAGTCCTAAGAGGGAAATTTATAGCATTGCAAGCCTTCCTCAAGAGAACAGAAAGAGAGGAATTTTAACAACTTAATGGGACATCTCAAGCAAGTGGAAAAGGAAGAACATTCCAACCTCAAACCCAGTGGAAGAACAGAAATAACCAAAATTAAAGTAGAATTAAATGAAATTGAAAACAAAAGGATTATACAACAGATCAATAAATCAAAAAGTTGGTTTTTTGAAAAGATCAATAAAATAGATAAATCTTTGGCTTACCTAACCAGAAAAAAAAGAGTAAAATCTCCAATTTCATTAATCAGAAATGACAAAGACAAAATAACAACAGACTCCTCAGAAATTAAAAAAATCCTTAATGAATATTACAAGAAACTTTATTCTCAGAAATATGAAAATCTGAAGGAAATTGACCAATACTTGGAAGCACGTCACCTTCCAAGACTTACCCAGAATCAAGTGGAAATGTTGAACCGGCCTATATCAAGTTCTGAAATAGCATCAACCATACAAAATCTCCCTAAAAAGAAAAGCCCGGAACTGGATGGCTTCATGTCAGAATTCTACCAAACCTTTAAAGGGGAACTAGTACCTATATAATCAACCTGTTCCAAAATATAGAAAAAGAAGAAAGACTACCCAACATGTTCCATGAAGCAAACACCACCCTGATCTCTAAACCAGGAAAAGACCCAACAAGAAAAGAAAAATTATAGACCAATATCATTAATGAATATAGATGCAAAAATATTCAACAAGATCCTAACAAACAGAATCCAGCAACACATCAAACAAATTATACATCATGACCAAGTCGGTTTTATCCCGGGTCTCAGGCTGGTTCAATATACATAAATCTATTTATGTATATAATTATAATATAAATATAATTCAGCACATAAACAAATTAAAAAACAAAGACCATATGATTCTCTCAATTGATGCAGAAAAAGCAATTGATAATATCCAGCGTCCCTTCATGATCAGAACACTTAAGAAAATTGGTATAGAAGGGACATTTCTTATACTGATAGAGGCCATCTACAGCAAACTCACAGCCAATATCGTATTGAATGGAGTTAAGTTGAAATCATTTCCACTCAGATCAGGAACCAGGCAACGTTGCACATTGTTTCCACTGGTCTTTAACATTGTAATGGAAGTTTTAGCCATCGCAATTAGGGAAGAACAGGTGATCAAGGGTATCCATGTAGGGTTAGAAGAGATCAAACTTTTGCTCTTTTCAGATGATATGATTGTATATCAGGAAAACACCAGGGATTCTACTACAAAACTCTTAGAAGTGATCAAGAAATACAGCAGCATCTCAGGTTACAAAATCAACATTCATAAATTGGTAGCCTTTATATATATCAACAATAGTCAAGCTGAGAAAACAGTTAAGGACTCTATAACATTCACAGTAGTGCCAAAAAAGATGAAATACTTGGTATTTTATCTAGCAAAGGATGTGAAAGATCTCTATAAAGAGAACTATGAAACTCTAAGAAAATAAATAGCAGAAAATGTTAACAAATGGAAAAACATACCATACTTATGGCTGGGAAGAGTCAACATTGTTAAAATGTCCATATTACCCAAAGCAATATACAATTTTAATGCAATCCCTATTAAAGCTCCACTGTCATACTTTAAAGATCTTGGAAAAAAAATACTTTGTTTTATATGGAATCAGAAAAAACCTTGAATAGCCAAGACATTACTCAGAAATAAAAACAAAGCAGGAGGAACCACACTACCAGACCTCAGACTATACTATAAATTGATAGTGATCAAAACAGCATGGTACTGGCACAAAAACAGGGAGGTAGATGTATGGAATATAATAGAGAACCAAGAGGTCAACCTAGCTACTTACCATTATTTGATCTTTGACAAGCCAATTAAAAACATTCAATGGGGAAAAGATTCTTTATTTAACAAATGGTGTTGGGGGAACTGGCTGGCCTTCTGTAGAAGACTGAAACTGCACCCAGACCTTTCACCATTAAATAAGATGGACTCTCACCGGAATAAAGATTTAAACTTAAGACATGAAACTATAAAAATACTAGAAAATAGTGCAGGGAATACTCTTGAAGAAATCGATCTCGGTGAATATTTTATGAGGAGGACCCCCCAGGCAATTGAAGCAGCTTCAAAAATACACTACTGGGAGCTGATCAAACTAAAAAGCTTCTGCACAGCCAAGAACACGGTAAGTAAAGCAAGCAAACAGCCATCAGAATGGGAGAAGATATTTGCAGGTTATGTTTCTGAGAAAGAGATAATAACCAGAATTCACAGAGAACTCAAACGTATAAGTAAGAAAAGAACAAGTGATCCCATCACAGGCTTGGCAAGGGACTCGAAGAGAAACTTCTCTGAAGAAGACAGGCACATGACTTCATACATATGAAAAAATGCTCATCATCCTTAATCATCAGAGAAATACAAACCAAAACTACTTTGAGATATCATCTAACTCCAGTAAGATTAGCCCATATCACAAAATCCCAAGACCAGAGATGTTGGCGTGGATGTGGAGAAAAGGGAATATTTCTACACTGCTGGTGGGAATGCAAATTAATATATTCCTTTCAGAAAGATGTTTGGAGAACACTTAGAGATCTAAAAATAGATCTGCCATTCAATCCTATAATTCCTCTACTAGGCATATACCCAGAAGATCAAAAATCATATTAGAACAAAGATATTTGTACCAGAATGTTTATTGCAGCCCAATTCATAGTTGCTAAGTCATGGAAAAAGCCCAAGTGCCCATCAATCCACAAATGGATTAACAAATTGTGGTATATGTACGCCATGGAATATTATGCAGCCTTAAAGAAAGATGGAGACTTTACCTCTTTTATGTTTACATGGATGGACCTGAAACATATTCTTCTTAGTAAAGTATCTCAATAATGAAAGAAAAAGTATCCAATGTACTCAGCCCTACCATGAAACTAATTTATGGCTTTCATATGAAAGCTATAACCCAGTTATAACCTAAGAATAAGGGGAAGAGGGAGAGGGAGGGAGGGGGCAGATGGGAAGAGGGAGGGTGATTGGTGGGATTACACCTGTGGTGCATCTTACAAGGGTATATGTGAAACTTAGTAAATGTAGAATGTCATGTCTTAACACAATAACTAAGAAAATGTCAGGAAGGCTATGTTAACCACTGTGATGAAAATGTGTCAAACGGTGTATGGTGCCCCATGATTGCATTAATGTACACAGCTATGATTTAATAACAACAACAACAAAAAGAATTCAATGAATTCAAAGACAAAATCACGAAAGAATTCGACACATTGAGACAACAATTTTCAGCCGTCAAAGATGTGAGAAATACAGTAGAAACCCTCAGTAACAGAATGAGCAAGCAGAAGAAAGGATTTTTGACATTGAAGACAAAGTTTTTGAACACTCTCAAGCAGTCAGAGAGGAAGAGAAATGGAGATTTAAAATGGATCATTCTCTCAGAGAGTGTTGGGATAATTTGATGAAAACTGATATTCACCTTATTGGAATTTCTGAAGGTGACTAAGTTGCTTCATAAAGCACAGAGGCCCTTCTTCATGACATTATGAAGGAGAACTTTCCAGACATGCCAAGAGATTTTGAAATTCAGATAGAAGACAGTTTCAGAACCCCAGCACAACTCAACCCAAGTAAGACAACCCCCAGACACATCATAATTAACTTCACCAAGTTGATATGAACAAGAAAATTCTGAAAGCAGCCTGACGTAAGAAAACCATAACCTACAAGAGGAAGAATGTAAGAATGACTGCAGATATCTCTGCTGAAATCTTTCAAGCTAGAAGAGGGTGGTCATTGACTTTTAATCTCCTAAAGCAAAATAACTTTCAACCCAGGATCCTGAATCCAGCTAAACTGAGTTTCATTTATGATGGAAAATTAAATACTTTAATAACATTTACATGTTGAAGAAATTTCCCATAACTAAACAAGCTCTCCAGGATATTCTCAGACCTATCTTCCATAATGACCAGTGCAATCCCTCACCACAAAGGTAAATTCACTCAGAAACTTTTGATCAAATTCCAACTTCCAGTGGCAAAAGGATTAAAAATGTCCAGTGGACTTTCAAAAAACTCAATATCAAAATTCTACCAGGCTTATCAATATTCTCAATTAATGTGAATGGCTTAAAATGTCCTCTAAAGAGGCACAGGTTGGTTGACTGGATACAAAAACTCAGGCCAGATATCTGCTGCATACAAGAATCTCATCTTACCTTAAAAGATAAATATAGAGTCAGGGTGAAGGGATGGTCATCTATATTTCAGGCATAAGGAAATCAGAAAAAAGCAGTTGTTGCAATTTTATTCACAGATACAATAAGCTTTAAGCCAACAAAAGTAAGGAAAAATAAGGATGGTCACTTCATATTTGTTAAGGGTAACAATATGATGAGATTTCAATTATTAACATTTATGCACCCAACCAGAATGCACCTCAATTTATAAGAGAGACTCTAACAGACATGAGCAACTTGATTTCCTCCAAGTCCATAATAGTCGGAGATTTCAACACTCCTTTGGCAGTGTTGGATAGATCCTCCAATAAGAAGCTAAGCAAGGGAATTTTAGATTTAAACTTAACCATTTAATATTTGGATTTAACAGACATCTACAGAACATTTCATCCTAACAAAATTGAATACACATTCTTCTCATCAGCCCACGGGACATACTCCAACATTGATTACATCTTAGGTCACAAATCTGAACTCAGCAAATTTAAAAGAATAGAAATTATTCCTTGCATCATCTCAGACCATCATGGAGTAAAAGTTGAACTCAGTAAAAACAGGAATCTGCATACTCATACAAAAACATGGAAGTTAAATAACCTTATGCTGAATGATAGCTGGGCCTTATGCTGAATGATAGCTGGGTCAGAGATGAGACTAAGAAGGAAATTACCAAATTTTGGAACAAAACGATAATGAAGACCTGAATTATCAGAACCTCTGGGATACCTCAAAGGCAGTCTGAAGAGGGAAATTTATAGCACTGCAAGCCTTCCTCAAGAGTACAGAAAGAGAGGAAGTTAACAACTTAATGGGACATCTCAAGCAACTGGAAAAGGAAGACAATTCCAATCCCAAATCCAGCAGAATAAAAGAAAAGAAAAGAAAAGAAGTGTTTTATCTATGCCTATTTTCTTAAGTGTTCTTATCAGAAAAGGTTTTTTGACCAAATTTTGTTGGACACTTTTTCAGTATCTATTGAGAAGATCGTGTGGTCTTTGTTTGTGTTTCTGTTTATGTGGTGAATTATATTTATGGATTTGCATATGTTAAACCAACCTTGCAACCCTGGGATAAAGCCTACCTGATCATGATGTATAATTTTTAAATGTGTAGATATATTCTGTTTTCTAGAATACATGTTTGCTTTTTGAATATTTTTGCATCCATATTCGCTAATGATATCAGTCTATAGTTCTCCTTTTTTGTTTGGTCATTTCCTGGTATCATTATCAGGATGATTTTTGCTTCATAGAATGTGTTGGGAAGGATTCCTTCCTTATCTATGTTTTGGAATGGATTCTGCAGTATAGGTATTAGTTCTTTTTTGAAGGTTTGGTAGAATTCTGGCATAAAACCATCTGGTCTCGGCCTTTTTCTTTTTTGGAAGGTTTTTTATTGTTGTTGTAATTTTGGTGCATGATGTTGGTCTATTCAAAATGTCTAATTCTTTCTGGTTGAGTTTAGGAAGGTGGTGTGATTCCAGGTAGTGATCCCTTTCCTCTACATTTTCAAATTTCTTGGCATAGAGTTGTTTGTTTGTTTTTTTTTTATTTGTAGCAATCATCAATGATCTGTTGTATCTGTTGTTATTTTCCCTTTTTCATTTCTGACTGAGGTTATTAGAAATCTTACTTTTCAGCTCGGTGTGCATAGCACCATGGTTATGGCGCCAGCCACAAACGTGGAAGGTGGAGGGTTCAAACCCAGTCCGGGCTAGCTAAACAACAATGGCAACTGCAACAAAAAATAGCCAGGTGCAGTGGTATGCCCCTGTAGTCCCAGCTACTTGGGAGGCTGAGGCAAGAGAATAACTTAAGCCCAAGAGTTTGAGGTTGTTGTGAGATGTTATGCCACGGCACTCTATGGAGGGTGACATAGTCAGACTCTATGTCAACAACAAAAACAACAAAATCTTACTTTTCTATTTCTAGTCTGGCCAAGTGTTTATATATATTATTAATCTTTTCAAAGAACTTTTGTTTTGCTTATCCTCTGAATGATTCTTGTGTTGTCAGTGTCATTTAATTCTGCACTAATTTTGGTTATTTCTTTTCTTCTGCTAGGTTTGGGGTTGAATTGTTTTTCCATTTCCAGTTCATTAGGTTGTTGATTTGCACTCTTTCTGGTTTTTGGGTGTGGCCATCTAATGCTATAAACTTCCCTATGAGAACTGCTTTTGCAATATTCCACAGGTTTTGATAGCTTGTGTCTTCACTGTTATTTTGTTTGAGAAATATAATGATTCTTCTTTATCTCCTCCTTGACTCAGCTGTTGTTCAGCATAAGATGGTTTAATTTCCATGACTTTCTGTGGGTTTGATGATTTCTGTTGGAATTGAGTTCTACTTTTATTCCATGATGGTCCAAGAAGATACAAGATACAATTTTTATTCTTTTAAATTTGTTGAGGTTTGATTTGTGCTCTAAGTTAGGATCAATTTTGGAGAATGAACCATGGGCTGATGAGAAGAATGTATACTCAATTTTATTAGGATGAAATGTTCTATATATGTCTGTTAAGTCCATTTGTTCTAAGGTTGTCTTTAAGTCCATTGTTTCTTTGTTTAGCTTCTGCTTGGTGGATATGTCCAGTTCTGTCAGAGGGGTGTTGACATCCCCAGATATTATGGTGTTGTAGGATACCATATTGTTCAGAGCGGTTAGGCTTCATTTTATATATCTAAGAACATTTACATTGGGTGCATAGATGTTCAGAATTGAAATCTCTTCTTGCTGTATCATTCCCTTGACCAGTATATGGTGTTCATCTTTATTTTTGTTGGTTTAAATCCAATTTTATCTGCAAATAAGATTGTAACCCCTGCTTTCCTCTCATTTCTATTTTCCTGAAATATTGTTTTCCAACCCCTCACCCTGAGTCTTGTTTTGTCCTTAGAGGTTAGGTATTTTCCTGAAAACAAAAAATATGTTTTTGTTTGTTTTGTTTTCATTGAGACAGAGTCTCACTTTGTTGCCCTCTGTAGAGTGCCATGGCATCATAGGTGACAGCAACCTCAAACTCTTGGGCCCAAGTGATTCTCTTTCCTCAGCTGGGGCTACAGGTGCCTGTCACAATGCCTGGTTATTTCTTTTTGAACAGGCCCAGGCCAGGTTTGAACCCACCAGCCCTGGTGCATGTGGCTGGTGCCCTAAACAGCCAGACAACAAATGTTTGGCTTATGTTTCTTATCCAGTCAGCCAGCCTGTGCCTCTTCAATGGGGATTCAAGCCATTCACATTCATTGAGAGAAGTGATAAGTATGGTAGAGTTCTGTTCATCTTATTTTGTGAAAGGCCGTTGTTTAGTTTTATCCCTGTGCAATTGTGGAAGCTGGTTTCTGTCCTTTAGTTTCTGGGTATGTCTACTTTCTGATGGTTCACTGTGCTGTTTGGTGTGAATAATGAGTCTGAGTACTTCCTGCATAGCTGGTCTTCTTGTGGCAAATTTCTTCAATGTTTGCTACAACAAATCAAACAGTAAAATGTTTGATCTCGCTGTCAAAAATGAAACATGGTTTAGTAGTATACATAATTCTGGGCTGAAAATTGTTTTGTTCAAGAAGGTTTAAGACAGATGACCATCCTCTTCTAGCTTCAAAAGTTTCAGCTGAGAGGTCCGCTGTCACCCTAATATTTTTCTATTTGTAGGTGAGACTTTCCTTATGTCTGGCTGCTTGCAAAATTTTCCCTTTCATTTTGACTTTCACCAAGTTGATTACAATGTGTCTAGGAGATGCTTGTTTAAATTGAGTCAACCTGGGGTTCTGAAACTATGTACTATCTGGATTTCTGGGTCTCTCACAATGCATGGGAAATTCTCCACCATGACATCTTTAAGTAGACTTTCAGTGCTTTTAGGGCCATCCTCTTCTCCTTCAGGGATACCTATAATTCCAATGTTTGAACTTTTGAAATAGTCCCATAACTCTCTCAGAAAGCTCTGCCTTTATTCTTTATTTCTGCCTCTTTAAATGATTGGGTTAGTTCAAAAGTCTTGCCTTTGATTTATGAGATTCTTTCTTCTTCATGTTCTACCCTATTACTGAGACTCTGTATTGTGGTGTTTTCAATCTCCTTGAATGTCTCTTTCAATTCCTTAAGGTCTGCTATATCCTTCCTAATTATTTCCAGATCCTTGGTGACTTTGTCTTTGATTTCACTGACTTCTTGAGGCAGATTTTAGACTTTCTTTTGGATTTCTTTTTTCAACTTATCCTCAATTCCATTCATTTTATTTGCCATACATATTCTGAATTCTATTCCAAATTCTAGAGGAAAGGTCCTCCCCTAGCTGGAGAGAGACCCAATAGGGACCACACCTCACCAAAGTCAGTGCAGCAAAGCCACAATTTTCTGTCACAATGCGGGTGCAGGTTGAACTTGGCTCCTCAGACCACACAATGTAGAGGACCCCCCAGAGGTCCTGTCAGACACTCTGTGGGGGCAGGGCTCATCTACCCCTCCTCCCTTGGTCAGTTAAGGATCTGGCCAGTTATGGTGAGAAAGAAAGTGGCCTTTGAAACCCTCTGTTCTGGCTGGGCGTGGTGGATCATGTCCATAATCCCAGCACTCTGAGAGGCTGAGATGGGTGGATTCCCTGAACTCACGGGTTCAAGAACAGCCTGAGCAAGAGCATGACCCCATCTCTAAAAAACATAGCTGGGCATTGTGGCAGGTGCCTGTAGTCCCAGCTACTCAGGAGGCTGAGGCAAGAGGATCACTTGAGCCCAGGAGTTTGAGGTTGCTGTGAGCTATGACTCCATGACACTCTACTGAGGGTGACAAAGTGCAACTCTGTCTCAAAAAAAAAAAAAAAAAAGAAAGAAAAAGAAATCCTCCATTCTGTGGTCAGGGGCTCTTTTGCCTTCTTGGTGCATAGGGGTTGGGGCAAAGCTTGTAGGCTGTCTGGGCTGGGCTAGCACTTGGCTTCATCCAGAGGCTCCAAGCAGGCCTCTGCATGGGGCAGTATGTTGGGCAACCAGCGAGTGGGGACGGATTGCCTGCTCAAGCCTGTGGGGTGAATATTTGTTCACTTTTCTGCCAGGCAGGATGGGGACCCAGAGGTGGAAATTCCTAGGTGCAGGAGAACTGGGACTTCATGAATATCTCCCATAGGATGAAATGAAAGGTCCTCTGTTCTCTGCTCATGCTGTAAGCCTCCTGGTTGCAGGGGGATGTGGTGTTCCCCTTCCTCTTCGGCACCAGGGACCTTCATTCTATTCTTTCCATACCTATTCTCTATTCTCTTCCTTCCTCTTTATCATCCTCACAGTTTCTCTCAGGGGGGATATATAAGCATCTTGATTTCTTCCACTTTTTTTTCAACCCCCAAATTTCAACTTCTTGGAGTTTGCTTCAGTCAATTTTTTCTCCTTCTGTAGGAGAGTTTCTGATGAAAGCTACCTCTAGTTGTCCATCTTGCCCCCTTCCCCTTAAATCCTTTAATGTTATACATATATTTTAGAATCAACTTCAACGTTCCTCAAAATCCACTACTAGGGATTTGATAACATAACATCTTTAATACCAGAGTCCTCTTATTCAGAAACATGGTATACTTCTGCATTTATTTAGTTCTCCTTAAATTTTCAAAATAAAGTTTTAATATTTTTTCTATAATATTGTTAGTAATCTTTTGTTAGATTTATCCATAAATACCTAGAGTTTGTTGTTACTATAAATGGTAAGTTTTGTTTAAGTTCCATTTTCTGTTTGTTACCAATATGTAGACATTCAACTAACTTTTGTGTATTGATTTAATAGCCATCAACCTTGATAATATATTTATTAATTATAATTATTTACATTATTAACTTGTTAATAATTAAAACTAATAATCATAATTATGTATTATTAAGTCGATTATTTTGAGTTTTATGCTTATACAATCATTTCATCTATGAATAATCACTATTTGTCTTCTTCATTCCAGAACTACCTACTGTGGACAATTCATGAATCAATTGGGTATTCTGCAGTATAAGTCAAGTTGCTTCTTCCATCTTCCCAGTATATTTAATATTTAATTGTCATGGGTATTATAAGTTATTTACTACATATCCATCTACTTTCCAGTTTCCAATATGTTACTGATATATTCTTCTCCAATTCCTCACATCCTTATGGGTTTATGACTTTAACAAATCTCTTTACTGTTATTTTAGAGGGTGTTTGGGGGTAAAGGGAAAATAAAGACATGTGGTTAATCTGTCAACTTGTTCATGTTGGATATTTATATGTTTATATATTTTATAAATTTTATATATGGCTGGACTTATTTTGCTAAACCATCTTTAGACATTCTTATGTAACACCTTTATTAAAATTAAATTCCATATAATACAATTCACCCATTAGGGAAAGGATGGTCATCCATATTTCATGCAAATGGTAATCAGAAAAAAGCAGGTGTTGCAAATCCTTTTGCAGATACAATAGGCTTTAAACCAACAAAAGTAAGGAAGTATAAGAATGGTCACTTCATACTTGTTAAGGGTAATACTCAATATGACGAAATTTCAATTATTAATATTTATGCACCCAGCCAGAATGCACCTCAATTTGTAAGAGAAACTCCTCAATAGAAATGAGCAACTTGATTTCCTCCAGCTCATAATAGTCAGAGATCTTAACACTCCTTTTGCAGTGTTGGATAGATCCTCCAATATGAAGCTGAGCAAGGAAATTTCAGATTTAAACTGAACCATTCAACATGTGGATTTAACAGACATCTACAGAACATTTCATCCCAACAAAACTGAATACACATTCTTCTCATCAGCACACAAGACATACTCCAAAATCGATCACATCTTAGGTCACAAGTCTAACCTCTGTAAATTAAAAGGAATAGAAATTATTTCTTGCAACTACTCGGACCACCATGGAATAAAAGTTGAACTCAGTAACAACAGGAATCTGGATACTCATACAAAAACATGGAAGTTAAATAACCTTATGCTGAATGATAGCTGGGTCAGAGATGAGATTCAGAAGGAAATTGCCAAATTTTTGGAACAAAACTACAATGAAAACACGAATTATCAGAACATCTGAGATACCGCAAAGGCAGTCCTAAGAGGGAAATTTATAGCACTGCAAGCCTTCCTCAAGATAACAGAAAGAGAGGAAGGTAACAACTTAATGGGACATCTCAAGCAACTGGAAAAGGAAGAACATTCCAACCCCAAACCCAGTAGAAGAAAAGAAATAACCAAAATTAGAGCAGAATTAAATGAAATTGAAAACAAAAGAATTATACAACAGATCAATAAATCAAAAAGTTAGTTTTTTGAAAAGGTCAATAAAACAGATAAACCTTTGGCTAACCTAGCCAGGAAAAAAAGAGTAAAATCTCTAATTTCATCAATCAGGAATGACAAAGATGAAATAACAACAGATTCCTCAGAAATTCAAAAAATCCTTAATGAATATTACAAGAAACTTTATTCTCAGAAATATGAAAATCTGAAGGAAATTGACCAATACTTGGAAGCACGTCACCTTCCAAGACTTACCCAGAATCAAGTGGACATGATGAACAGGCCTATATCAAGTTCTAAAATAGCATCAACCATACAAAATCTCCCTAAAAAGAAAAGCCCGGAACTGGATGGCTTCACGTCAGAATTCTACCGAACCTTTAAAGAGGAACTAGTACCTATATAATCAACCTGTTCCAAAATATAGAAAAAGAAGAAAGACTACCCAACATGTTCTATGAAGCAAACATCACCCTGATCCTCAAACCAGGAAAAAACCCAACAAGAAAAGAAAATTACAGACCAATATCACTAATGAATATAGATGCAAAAATATTCAACGAGATCTTAACAAACAGAATCCAGCAACACATCAAACAAATTATACATCATGACCAAGTCAGTTTTATCCCAGGGTCTCAAAGCTGGTTCAATATACATAAATCTATAAATATAATTCAGCACATAAACAAATTAAAAAACAAAGACCATATGATTCTCTCAGTTGATGCAGAAAAAAAGATTGATAATATCCAGCATCCCTTCATGATCAGAACACTTAAGAAAATTGGTATAGAAGGGACATTTCTTACACTGATAAGACATCTACAGCAAACTCACAGCCAATATCATATTGAATGGAGTTAAATTGAAATCATTTCCACTCAGATCAGGAACCAGACAAGGTTGCCCATTGTTTCCACTGCTCTTTAACATTGTAATGGAAGTTTTAGCCATCACAATTAGGGAAGAAAAGGCGATCAAGGGTATCCATATAGGGTCAGAAGAGATCAAACTTTTGCTCTTTTCAGATGATATGAAAACACCAGGGATTGTACTACAAAACTCTTAGAAGTGATCAAGGAATACAGCAGCGTTTCAGGTTACAAAAATCAACATTCATAAATCGGTAGCCTTTATGTATACCAACAATAGTCAAGTTGAAAAAACATTTAAGGACTATTCCATTCACAGTAGTGCCAAAGAGGATGAAATATTTGAGAGTTTATCTAACAAAGGATGTGAAAGATCTCTATAAAGAGAACTATGCAACTCTAAGAAAAGAAATAGCAGAAAATGTTAACAAATGGAAAAACATACCATGCTCATGGCTAGGAAGAATAAACATTGTTAAAATGTCCATACTATCCAAAGCAATATACAATTTTAATGCAAACCCTATTAAAGCCCCACTGTCCTACTTTAAAGATCTTGAAAAAATAATACTTTATTTTATATGGAATCAGAAAAAACCTTGAATAGCCAAGACATTACTCAGAAATAAAAACAAAGCAGGAGGAATCAAGCTACCAGACCTCAGACTATACTATAAATCGATCGTGATCAAAACAGCATGGTAGTGGCACAAGAACAGAGAGGTAGATGTATGGAACAGAATAGAGAACCAAGAGATGAACTCAGCTACTTATCGTTATTTGATCTTTGACAAGCCAATTAAAAACATTCAGTGGGGAAAACATTCCCTATTTAACAAAAGGTGCTGCGTGAACTGGCTGGCAACCTGTAGAAGACCGAAACTGGACCCACACCTTTCACCATTAACTAAGATAGACTCTCACTCAATTAAATATTTAAACTTAAGACATGAAAGTATAAAAATACTAGAAGAGAGTGCAGGGAAAACCCTTGAAGAAATCGGTCTGGGCGAGTATTTTATGAGGAGGACCCCCCCAGGCAATTGAAGCAGCTTCAAAAATACACTACTGGGTCCTGTTGAAACTAAAAAGCTTCTGCACAGCCAAGAACACAGTAAGTAACGTAAGCAGACAGCCCTCAGAATGGGAGAAGATATTTGCAAGTTATGTCTCCGACAAAGGTTTAGTACCCAGAATCCACAGAAAACTCAAACGTATAAGCAAGAAAAGAACAAGTGATCCCATCACAGGCTGGGCAAGGGACTTGAAGAGAAACTTCTCTGAAGAAGACAGGCACATGGCCTACACACATATGAAAAAATGCTCACCATCCTTAATCATCAGAGAAATGCAAGTCAAAACTACTTTGAGATATCATCTAACTCCAGTAAGATTAGCCCATATCACAAAATCCTAAGACCAGAGAAGTTGGCGTGGATGTGGAGAAAAGGGAATACTTCTACACTGCTGGTAGGAATGCAAATTAATACATTCCTTTTGGAAAGATGTTTGGAGAATACTTAGGGATCTAAAAATAGATCCGCCATTTAATCCTATAATTCCTCTACTAGGTATATACCCAGAAGATCAAAAATCATATTAGAACAAAGATATTTGTACCAGAATGTTTATTGCAGCCCAATTCATAATTGCTAAGTCATGGAAAAAGCCCAAGTGTCCATTGATCCATGAATGGATTAATAAACTATGGTATATGTACACCATGGAATATTATGCAGCCTTAAAGAAAGATGGAGACTTTACCTCTTTCATGTTTACATGGACGGAGCTGGAACATATTCTTCTTAGTAAAGTATCTCAAGAATGGAAGAAAAAGCATCCAATGTACTCAGCCCTACTATGAAACTAATTTATGGCTTTCATATGAAAGCTATAACCCAGTTACAACCTAAGAATATGGGTAAGGGGGAGAGGGAGGGCAAGGGAAGGGGGAGGATGGGCGGAGGGAGGGTGATTGGTGGGATCACACCTATGGTGCATCTTACAAGGGTACATGTGAAACTTAGTAAATGTAGAATATAAATGTCTTAACACAATAACTAAGAAAATGCCAGGAATGCTATGTTAACCAGTGTGATGAAAATATGTCAAATGGTCTATAAAACCAGTGTATGGTACCCCATGATCGCATTGATGTACTCAGCTATGATTTAATTAAAAAAACATTCACCCATTAGAAGCATACAATTTAGTGGTGTTTAGTATAGTCATACATTTGTACAATTTTAACCTTAATGAGTTTCAGAACATTTTCATCATCCCAAAAAGAAATCCTGTACCCCTTAGCTATCACTCCACTGCCCTCATCTCCCTGAGTTGTACTTTGAGCTATTATGAAAATGCTGGTATGAACATTTGTGTACAATTATTTGGTTGAACACATTCTTCTTTAGGATTTTTAAATCTGCTTCCTTGAGTGAGAATGGCCTATGATTGTCTACTTAGGTTATTGCTATTTGTTTTGGTATCAAGTTATCCTAGCCTCATAAAAGATCTGGGTAATATTTTCTTTTTCTACTCATTGGAGGTATTTATATAGTTATAATTATCTTTTCATTTTGGTATAAACTGATAGTAAAGTTGTTTGGGCCTTTGATCCTTTACAGAAAAAAATTCTTCATAGATTGAGCTTCTTTAATGAGTATATAACCATTCGGTTTTCTATTTCTACTTGCATCCATCTTCAATTTTTGAAATTTTAAGAATTTGCCTATTTTTCACCAAAGTTTACAAATTTATTGGTGTAAAGTTCATGACATTCTCTTATGTAGCAAATTTATGATGTGTTCACAATTACTCCTTTTTATTCTTAATATTATTTATTTTTATGAATATTTAGTTTTGATTAGTTTTGCTCAGTTTTTGTCTTGTTTTGCAGAGTGACAAAGAGAAAGTTTACAGTACTTTCAAAGAGAGTTGGAAGTGGGTCCTTCTCACAATAGAGAGAAGGTGAGAGAGAGACACAAAGGTTTGCAGCAGCATAAATATCTTATTTAAAATTGTTTTCAAGTCTTTCATTGGCTTCTCTGTGCCTCTAGGCAGTATTGCCCTTTTCTATTAGTCATTGGTTGCCTAGGTTACTTCAGATAGAAAACAAAAGTAACCTACACAAGTTTCAGAGTATCAAAGAGAAATTTATTTAGGAGGAACAAAGAGAAAGTTTAGAGAAGATGAGAAAGACCCAGTTTTAGTCTTTTTCTTTAAATCCAATTATGGCTATGTTGATCCTCTCTCAGTTCACTATTTATTTTGTCATTTTTGTCCTTGACTTTATTCATTTTATTTTCGAAGAGTTTGTTTTTTCAAACTTATTTTATACAATTATTTCAAACAATCAACCAAATTTTTAAAAGTCATATATATGTATATATACATATATAAAAACATATGTATATATAAACATATATTATGTATATATACACACACATCCACCATCTACACTCTGCCACTAATATTTTACCATACTAACCTGCTTGTGAGTCTTTGGACTTTCTCAGGATTCATATCTTTCATGAATTGTGAAAAACTTTGTCATTATCCCTTTACATATTGTTTTTTTCCTATTTTTTCTATGATCTCTTTTTGCAACACTGTCAAGAAAAATTTTTGACCTTATCCTGTCTTCTGTGTCTCCACTTTCTTCCATATTCTGTTTTTATCTCCTTGTCCTGATTTATTAGTAACCTCTTTATAATAATCTTAAAATTCACTAGATCACTCTTTCTACTTACTTTAACTCATCCATTGAGTTTGTAATTTCATCCTATTTTTAATGTCTAGGAGTTCTAAATCAGTGGTCCTCAACCTGTTTGGCAGGAGAGACTGGTTTCATGGAAAACAATTTTTCCACGGACTTGGGTAGGGGCTGGTTTCGGGATGGTTCAAGCACATTACAAGTCACCACAGTGCAGATCAGTGGGAGCCCTGAACTTGTTTTCCTGCAACTAGACAGACTCATGTGGGGGTGATGGGAGACAGTGACACCCAGGTGTGTTTCTTATGTCCAGTCTACTCCATAATCTCAGTTTGGTTGCTGCCACCACAGAAAATCCTGCTTCAACAAAGATAGGATGTTGGAAATGGAAACAGGCTTTTCAGTGCTTTTGTGGCAATCTCAGGATATTCTGCATTGACTTTGATCCAGAATATATGAAGATTTGAAGTTGTCTCAAACATACTTTTTAGGCTGCCACCATTTGTGATCTCATGCAGTTAATCCACTTTCAGCATGGACAAAGTTGATTCATCCGGGTTATTCACAACTGGGTCCCAGATCCATTCCTTTCAAGTTCAGGGGCATTTTGTGGTTGGGAAGTCATGCTCAAACTCTGTTAAAAGTTGAGACTGGTGACCATGCACAAGCTGGAAGGAAGAAGGCTCTGTCCCAGTCTCTTTCAAAATCTCTGTTGACATTTCAAATAGGTCAAAAATCCCAATGTTCACTCATTGCCCCCATAATTCCAGTTTAGCTTTGAATGTAGCCACTTTATCTGCCAACTTGAACACAGTTGTTCTCCCTTGAAGTGACAGATTGAGTTTGTTGAGCAAGTTAACTATGTCACACCAGTAAGAAAGTTTTGCAACCCATTCTGTGTCACCAAAATATGCTGCCAGTGGTGAGGTTTTTCTAAAAGAAATCTCTGGAGCAGCTCTCATAACTCAAAAACTCTAGTCAGTAATCTACCTTCAAAAAGCCATCTCACTTCTGTGTATGACAAACCATGTCATGGCATGGCATCCATCTCCTCAAAGTGCTGTGCAAACAGACATGAGTTAAGGGCAAACGTTGTTTAGCTCAAGTGACATTTTTGGCTAGCCAGCATTTCTCTATGGATGACACAGTGTGTGAACTCACATTCAGAAGGGACCTCCTTGACCCCAGTAGTGAAACCAGAAAGCCATCCAGTTGGGGCAGCTGCTCCATCTGTGCATATACCAACACAAAATGACCAGTTCAGTTTTCCTAACATGTAATCATTCAAAGACTTGAATAGCTCTGAAGCTGTGGTGTTGGTTGGCAACAAGAGCGTGCACAACATATCCTCATGCACATCTTCCTGAAAAACATATTGCACAAAACAAGTATGGTTGCCTTGTTAACACTGGTAGACTTGTCAACCTGGATTGTGCACCACAGTGACTCACTAATCCTCTCTGCTGTATCATCAATTCATCTAGTTTTGGTGCTAGTTAAAAGAGGAACACATGCCACCTTTTGAACTGTAGCCCCTCCTTAAAGTTCAGGGCAGATGTCCTTAGCAGCAGGCAGGAACAACTCTTTGCCAATTGTAAAGGGCTTCTCAGCTTTAGCCACTAAAAATGATGCGCCCAGTGCAGATATATTTGGTGGAGTGGTAGCCTTCAACAATTGCTTCTGTTCTTTGTGTTTATGTCTTTCTCTTGAAAAACTCCAAAGGCTTGTCTTTTATTACAGGGTGCTTGGTCTCCATGTGGTGAAGCAGTGTTGAAGCTTTCATGGCTTCATTGGATAGCCAGTTGCCACATATTATACAAAGCAGGTTTAGAGAATGTGACTCTCCAGTTACAATGAATCCATAATTTAAGTAGGATTCTTGGTGGTTTTTAAATGTTATTTATTTATTTATTTATTTATTTATTTATTTATTTATTTATTGTCTCACTCTGTCATCCTGGGTAGAGTGTCCTGGTGTCACAGCTCACAGCAACCTCAAACTCTTGGGCCCAAGTGATCCTCTTGCCTCATTCTCCCAAGTAGCTGTGACTACGGGCGCCCACCACAACACCCAGCTGTTTTTAGAGATGGGGTCTTGCTCTAGATCAGGCTGGTCAATATTTTATTTTTTATTTTTTTTAATTAAATCATAACTGTATACAATGATATGATTATGGGGCATCATACACTCACTTCATAAACCATTTGACACATTTTTATCACAGTGGTTAACATAGCCTTTCCGGCGTTATCTCAGTTACTGTGCCAAAACATTTACATTCTACATTTACCAAGTTTTGCAAATACCCCTGTAATATGCACCACAGGTGTGATCCCACCGATTCCCCTCCCTCTACCCACCCCCCTTTCCCACTTCCCCCTATTGTTAAGTTGTAGCTGGGTTATAGCTTTCATGTGAGAGTCCCAAATTAGTTTCATAGTAGGGCTGTGTACGTTGGGTATTTTTTCTTCCATTCTTGGGATACTTTACTAAGAAGAATATGTTCCAGCTCCATCCATGTAAACATGAAAGAGGTAAAGTCTCCATCTTTCTTTAAGGCTGCATAGTATTCCATGGTATACATATACCACAATTTATTAATCCATTCGTGGATCTATGGGCACTTGGGCTTTTTCCATGACTTAGCTATTATGAATTGGGCTGCAATAAACATTCTGGTACAAATATCTTTGTTATGGTGTGATTTTTGGTCTTCTGGGTATATGCCCAGCAGAGGAATTACAGGATTGAATGGCAGATCTATTTTTAGATCTCTGAGTGTTCTCCATATATCTTTCCAAAAGGAATGTATTAATTTGCATTCCCACCAGCAGTGCAGAAGTGTTCCCTTTTCTCCGCATCCACGCCAACATCTCTGGTCTTGAGATTTTGTGATATAGGCTAGTCTCATTGGAGTTAGATGATATCTCAAAGTAGTTTTGATTTGCATTTCTCTGATGATTAAAGATGATGAGCATTTTTTCATATGTCTGAAGGCCGTGCGCCTGTCTTCTTCAGAGAAGTTTCTCTTCAAATCCCTTGCCCAGCCTGCGATGGGATCCCTTGTTTTTTTCTTGCTGATGCGTTTGAGTTCTCTGTGGATTCTGGTTATTAAACCTTTGTCAGAGATATACCCTGCAAATATCTTCTCCCATTCTGAGGGCTGTCTGCTTGCTCTGCTTACTGTGTTCTTAGCTGTGCAGAAGCTTTTTAGTTTGATCAAGTCCCAGTAGTGTATTTTTGAAGCTGCTTCAATTGCCCGGGGGGTTCTCCTCATGAAATACTCACCCAGACCAATTTCTTCAAGGGTTTTCCCTGCATTCTCCTCTAGTATTGGAATCATTTCCACTCAGATCAGGAACCAGACAAGGCTGCCCATTGTCTCCATTGCTTTTCAACATCATAATGGAAGTTTTAGCCACCGCAATTAGGGAAGAAAAGGAGATCAAGGGTATCCATATAGGGTCAGAAGAGATCAAACTCTCGCTCTTCACAGATGATATGATTGTGTATCTGGAAAACACTAGGGACTCTACTGCAAAACTCCTAGAAGTGATCAAGGAATACAGCAGCGTCTCAGGTTACAAAATCAACATTCATAAATCGGTAGCCTTTATATACACCAACAACAGTCAAATTGAAAAAGCAGTTAAGGACTCTATCCCATTCACAGTAGTGCCAAAGAAGATGAAATATTTGGGAATTTACCTAACAAAAGACGTGAAAGATCTCTATAAAGAGAACTATGAAACTCTAAGAAAAGAAATAGCTGAAAATGTTAACAAATGGAAAAACATACCATGCTCATGGCTAGGAAGAATCAACATTATCAAAATGTCCATACTACCCAAAGCAATATATAATTTCAACGCACTCCCTATTAAAGCTCCACTGTCATATTTTAAAGATCTTGAAAAAACATTACTTCGTTTTATATGGAATCAGAAAAAACCTCGAATAGCCAAGACATTACTCAGAAATAAAAACAAAACAGGAGGAATCACACTACCAGACCTCAGACTTTACTACAAATCGATAGTGATCAAAACAGCATGGTATTGGCACAAAAACAGAGAAGTAGATATCTGGAACAGAATAGAGAACCAAGAGATGAATCCAGCTACTTACCGCTATTTGATTTTTGACAAGCCAATTAAAAACATTCAGTGGGGAAAAGATTCCCTATTTAACAAATGGTGCTGGGTGAACTGGCTGGCAACCTGCAGAAGACTGAAATTGGACCCACACCTTTCACCATTAACTAAGATAGACTCTCATTGGATTAAAGATTTAAACTTAAGACATGAAACTATAAAAATATTTTATTTTAAATGCAACTTTCATTTTGTTGCCAGTTTTAGAATCTTCTGCTGTCTCACCATTGGGTATTTTCCCCTTTTCAAAGAAGCTCTCTAGTGAAGTTTGTTTTTTACTCATTTTGCTAGGGTTAGCCTTTAGGCATACCAAAACTGTGACTGAGGCAAGTGCACACAGTGTGATAAAGAGGCACAGACGGAAGTGGTAAATAAAAATTAGCAGGCCACCCACGAAATAAAATAAGTGCCAGATTCTGACTTATAGCCTGCCACCAGATGCAGCTACACAAATGAAGTAAGATGCTTACCTGCCAATACAATGCCCACCACCAGATGCAGCTTGTCACTTTCCACTCACTGATAGGGTTTTGATATGAGTCTGCAGGCAATTGACGTATTATGGTCTCTGTGTAGTCAAACCTCTCTGCTAATGTCAATCTGTATTTGTGGCACTACCCAGCACTGGCATCACTGCCTCAGCACCACCTCAGATCATCAGGCATTAGATTCTCATAAGAAGGATGCAACCAATAGTAAAGGGCTTTTTAGCTTTAGCAATGTGGTTAGTAGCCACTAAGAATGGTGCTGTCTGTGTTGACACATTTAATAAAGTGGTAGCCTACAATAATTGTTTCTGATCCTTTGCATGTAAAGTTTATAGTAAGGTTCATGCTCCTGTGACAATCTAATGCTGCTGCTGATCTGACAGGAGGTGGAGCTCAGGCAGTGATGCCAGTGGTGGGGAGTGCCTGTAAATATAGGGGAAGCTTCACTCATACCCCTGCTGCTTATGCTCATGGGCCAGGGGTTGGGAATTGCAATTCTAAATGATGTTTTATAATCTACCTGGACATTTCCAACTTTCAATTCCTCATCTTATGTCTTTGAATAAAATATTCAAAATCCAATATTTTTTTTTTTTTTGAGACTGAGTCTCAAGCTGTCGCCCTGGGTAGAGTGCTGTGGCGTCACAGCTCACAGCAGCCCAAACTCTTGGGCTCAAGTGATTCTTTTGCCTCAGCCTCCCAAGTAGCTGGAACTACAGGTGCCTGCCACAACGCCCAGCTATTTTTTTGTTGCAGTTGTCATTGTTGCTTTAGCAGGCCCGGGCCAGGTTGGAACCTGCCAGCCTTGGTGTATGTGGCTGGTGCCCTACGCACTGAGCTACAGGTGCCATCCAAAAATCCAATATTTCTAAAAACTAATTTCTATATTTGATTCTATTATTTTAAATTTTAATTTGTTTTCAGGATTTGTCATTTCTCAACATTTTTGCCTCCAGAGATTTCCCTTCCCTATGTGTCAGTGGAGTTTTGAATTTTAAAAATGTATTTTAGGGAGGGGGGAGGTTAGGGTGGAGGGAGGGTAATGGGTGGGTTCACACCTACGGTGCATCTTAGAATGAGTACAGGCGAAACCTACTAAATGCAGAATACAAATGTCTACATACAATAACTAAGAAAATGCCATGAAGGCTACGTTGAAGAGTTTGATGAGAATATTTCAGATTGTATATGAAACCAGCACATTGTACCCCTTGATTGCACTAAGGTACACAGTTATGATCTAACAATAAAAAAATAAGTAAATTATTAAAAAAATTTTAAAATGTATTTTAAAAATATATTCTCTACCACATTGACATATTTTATAACAGAATAGAGTGGTTTATGCCTGTAATCCTAGCACTCTGGGAGGCTAAGGCAGGAGGATTGCTTAAGGCCAGACGTTCAAGACTAGGCTGTGCAATGCAGCAAGATCCTGTCTCTACACAAAAAAATTAAAAAAACAAATAACCAAGTGTGCTGGCACATGCTGATAGTCCTATCTCCTCAGGAGGCTGAAGTGGGAGAATGGTTTGAGCACATTTTAAGGCTGCAGTGCAACTGTACTTCAGCCTGGGTGACTAAGCAAGACCCAATCTCTTAAATAAAATAAATATACTTTATATGAGGAGTACTTATCATAGTGTCCCATTGAATTTTTTCAAATAAAATAAATGTATTTCCATTTCCAATATTGTTGGATTAAGTAATTTTGACCATTCTTTCTGTTGAGAACAATATTTTTTCCTTTTCTGCTAATACTAACAAATTGTTTCTAAAATTTGTGTGAATATAAAAGGCAAAAAAAAAAAAATACCCAAAGAAACTATGAGAAAAATATCTACTTTCCTAGATATTAAGTATAGTAAAGCTACAATAACTAATGTAATGTGATATTGTTCAAAGATTGACATGTATACAAACAGAGCAGAATTAAGAGCCCATAAAAATATCCATACATAGATAGGGTAGCAAAAAAAGGAATATACATTTTAAGAAAAATATCATAATTATAATATTCAACATATACAACAACAGAAGATGAATACAAATCATGTTTTGACTTCTGCAATTATAAGAGATGCTCAAAGTACATCAGTGGAAAAGTAATACACAGAAAAATCTTCTAAAATGTTATATGAAAACTTGATTTATGGCAAAGATGGCAAGAGTGGGTAAATGATAGTCATTCTTAATAAATGGTGCCAAATCAACAGATCAATTAGATAAACATATGGGAAGAAAATGAGACTTGAGAGGCGGAGCAAGATGGCAGCCGAGTAACAGCTTCCTTGCATCTGGGCACCGTGAGTATGGGGAGATAGGACTCCAGGCATCTCTGGCTGGTGGGAACTGCCTATCATCACTCTTATGAGGATACAGGGAGTCAGCGAGAGACTTCTGGACCCCAAGAGGAGGACTAAAACCGTGGAAAACCGGCAAGTGGTCACGTGTGTTCAATCCATCTAAACATGCCCACAACTGTAAGTTCAGTAGCAGCGAGACTGCAAACCAGAAAGGCCTTACCTGTGAACTGTTTTGATGTCCTTGGACTTGGCACTGAGTTGAACTGCCTTGGGGAAGGCCTGAGCGGGAGTGCTGAGAACATTGGCCGTTGTCTAGGGCCCCAGTCTGAGCCGCTGAGCCAGACGGAGCTAATAGTGTTTGGCGGTGGGTCACACGGATCCATTGTCAGTGATCTGCCCCGGCAAGCTCCGCCCTCAGGGTCGCAGAGCTAGAAACGGGTGGGAGCTGGTAACCCAGCAACCAAGTAGCCTAAGGGTGGGGTCTGAGCCGCCTTGCAGCCCTAACCCTCAGGGGCAGAGTGAGACCGGTTTTGGCACACTGGGTAAGTGGATAGCCACTTCAGCAGCGATTCCAGCGAGAAAGCTGGGAAAGCTTCTGCTCAGCAAGTTTACAAGTTCAAAGTGCCTTTTAAGTAGGCTGAAGAGAGATTTAGGGTGTCTACCTGCTGGGGTTTGAGAAATCAGCAGCCTCCAGTCGTATCAGAACTGTGACTAACATCTCATACCCCAGAAGACCACGTGTTGCCCAGACAATATTCAATAACATATACAAACTGCTTTGTTTTTGGTTGTGTATTTTTTTCTTTTGTTTGGTTGTTTTTTTTGTTTGTTTATTTTGACGTTGCTGATGTTCTTTTGTTTTTTTAATTTCAATCTTTTCCACACAGATCCCTTTTTCTTTCTCAATTTTCCTAGTTTAATTATAATTTCCCATTGCTGCCTTTTTTTAATAACTTCAACTTCATTTTTGCTAGTGTTTCTACCAATATAATTTGGTTTTTCACCCAATTTTATTCCTGTAAAGTTTTCTGTTTGCTTGTTTTGGTTTGATTTATAGCATTTTTGTCTTTCCTCTCTACTTGGTGGAGGTGGGGTACTGTGTCTGATCAGGTTAGCAAAGAGCTGCTGACCTCAAGGGAACCACGCAACAGGGCACCCCCAGAAGGTGGGGTTTTTTAAGATTGTGTCAAAGTACCCTACAGTACACCTATATTGCCCTGTCTCCCTCTTTCTGTGCCTCTCTTCTTTTTGTCAATATTCCTTATACCCACCCCCTCCTTTCTCTATCTTTCTTTTTTTCTTATCACTCGGTCCTCCTTTCTTTCATCCCCCTTTTTTTTGCTCTTCAACCTTCTCACCCTTCTGGTCCTGTAACCCTTAGTCCACAGGCACAAGAACTTAAAGAGCAAGAGGAAGTGAAAGGAAAATTAGGGCAAGGAAACAGATAAAAGAAATCACTCATGAGGAAGAATCAGCAGAAAACTCCAGGCAACATGAAGAACCAGTCTAGAACAACCCCACCAAGGGACCATGAGGTAGCTACTGCAGATGATTCCACCAGTATAGAAATGTTAGGAATGACAGAAAGGGAATTTAGAATACACATGTTGAAAACAATGAAAGAAATGATGGAAACAATGAAGGAAATTGCTAATAAAGTGGAAAATAACCAAAAGGAAATCTAAAAACAGAATCAAATAAGAGATGAACGGGCGGAGCAAGATGGCAGCCGAGTAACAGCTTCCTTGGATCTGGGCACCGTGAGTCTGGGGAGATAGGACTCCAGGCATCTCTGGCTGGTGGGAACCGTCTATCATCACTCCTATGAGGATACAGGGAGTCAGCGAGAGACTTCTGGACCCCAAGAGGAGGATTAAAACCGTGGAAAACCGGCAAGTGGTCGCGTGTGTTCAATCCGTCTAAACCCGCCCACAAATGTTAAGTTCAGTAGCAGCGAGACTGCAAACCAGAAAGGCCTTACCTGTGAACTGTTTTGATGTCCTTGGACTTGGCACTGAGTTGAACTGCCTTGGGGAAGGCCTGAGCGGGAGTGCGGAGAACTTTGGCCGTTGTCTAGGGCCCCAGTCTGAGACGCTGAGCCAGACAGAGCTAATAGTGTTTGGTGGTGCGTCACACGGATCCATTGTCAGTGATCTGCCCCGGCAAGCTCCGCCCTCAGGGTCGCAGAGCTAGAAACGGGTGGGAGCTGGTAACCCAGCAACCAAGTAGCCTAAGGGTGGGGTCTGAGCCGCCTTGCAGCCCTAACCCTCAGGGGCAGAGTGAGACCGGTTTTGGCACACTGGGTAAGTGGATAGCCACTTCAGCAGCGATTCCAGCGAGAAAGCTGGGAAAGCTTCTGCTCAGCAAGTTTACAAGTTCAAAGTGCCTTTTAAGTAGGCTGAAGAGAGATTTAGGGTGTCTACCTGCTGGGGTTTGAGAAATCAGCAGCCTCCAGTCGTATCAGAACTGAGACTAACATCTCATACCCCAGAAGACCACGTGTTGCCCAGACAATATTCAATAACATATACAAACTGCTTTGTTTTTGGTTGTGTATTTTTTTCTTTTTTTTTTTTTGTTTGGTTGTTTTTTTTGTTTGTTTATTTTGACGTTGCTGATGTTCTTTTGTTTTTTTAATTTCAATCTTTTCCACACAGATCCCTTTTTCTTTCTCAATTTTCCTAGTTTAATTACAATTTCCCAATGCTGCCCTTTTTAATAACTTCAACTTCATTTTTGCTAGTGTTTCTACCGATATAATTTGGTTTTTCACCCAATTTTATCCCTGTAAAGTTTTCTGTTTGCTTGTTTTGGTTTGATTTATAGCATTTTTGTCTTTCCTCTCTACTTGGTGGAGGTGGGGTACTGTGTCTGACCAGGTTAGCAAAGAGCTGCTGACCTCAAGGGAATCACGCAACTGGGCACCCCCAGAAGGTGGGGTTTTTTAAGGTTGTGTCAAAGTACCCTACTGTACAACTACATTGCCCTGCCTCCCTCTTTCTGTGCCTCTCTTCTTTTTGTCAATATTCCTTATACCCACCCCCTCCTTTCTCTATCTTTCTTTTTTTTCTTATCACTCGGTCCTCCTTTCTTTCATCCCCTTTTTTTTTGCTCTTCAACCTTCTCACCCTTCTGGTCCTGTAACCCTTAGTCCACAGGCACAAGAACTTAAAGAGCAAGAGGAAGTGAAAGGAAAATTAGGGCAAGGAAACAGATAAAAGAAATCACTCATGAGGAAGAATCAGCAGAAAACTCCAGGCAACATGAAGAACCAGTCTAGAACAACCCCACCAAGGGACCATGAGGTAGCTACTGCAGATGATTCCACCAGTATAGAAATGTTAGGAATGACAGAAAGGGAATTTAGAATACACATGTTGAAAACAATGAAAGAAATGATGGAAACAATGAAGGAAATTGCTAATAAAGTGCAAAATAACCAAAAGGAAATCCAAAAACAGAATCAAATAAGAGATGAACGATATGAAGAATATAAAAAGGATATAGCAGACCTGAAGGAACTGAAACAGTCAATTAGGGAACTTAAAGATGCAATGGAAAGTATCAGCAACAGGTTAGACCATGCAGAAGAAAGAATTTCAGAGGTAGAAGACAAAGTTCTTGAGATAACTCAGACAGTAAAAGAGGCAGAAAAGAAGAGAGAGAAAGCAGAACGTTCACTGTCAGAATTATGGGACTTTATGAAGCGTTCCAACATACGAGTTACAGGAATTCCAGAAGGGGAAGAAGAATGCCCCAGAGGAATGGAAGCCATACTAGAGAATATTATAAAAGAAAATTTCCCAAACATCACCAAAGATTCTGACACACTGCTTTCAGAGGGATATGGGACCCCGGGTCGCCTCAACTCTAACCGAGCTTCTCCAAGACACATTGTGATGAAGCTGTCCAAAGTCAAGACAAAAGAAAAGATTCTGCAAGCTGCCAGGAGTAAGCGCCAGTTGACCTACAGGGGCAAATCCATCAGAGTTACCGCAGACTTCTCTAATGAAACTTTCCAAGCAAGAAGACAATGGTCATCTACCTTTAATCTACTTAAACAGAAAAATTTTCAGCCCAGAATTCTGTACCCTGCTAAGCTAAGCTTCAAAATTGACGGAGAAATCAAATCATTTATGGATATACAAACATTGAGGAAATTCACCACAATAAGACCGGCTCTACAGGAAATACTTCAACCTGTTCTGCACACTGACCACCACAATGGATCAGCAGCAAAGTAAGAACTCAGAAATCAAAGGACAGAACCTAACCTCCACACTGATGCAAAAGATAAAACTAAGCAATGGACTCTCACCAAATAAGATGAATAGAATACTACCACACTTATCAATTATCTCAATAAATGTTAATGGCTTGAATTCCCCACTGAAGAGACATAGATTGGCTGACTGGATTAAAAAACACAAGCCATCCATTTGCTGTCTGCAAGAAACGCACCTGACTTCAAAAGACAAATTAAAGCTCCGAGTCAAGGGTTGGAAGACAATTTTTCAGGCAAATGGAATTCAGAAGAAAAGAGGAGTTGCAATCTTATTTTCAGATACATGTGGATTTAAAGCAACTAAAGTCAAAAAAGACAAAGATAATCACTTTATATTGGTCAAGGGAAAACTACAACAAGAAGACATTTCAATTCTAAATATTTATGCACCCAATTTAAATGGTCCCAGATTCTTGAAGCAGACCTTACTCAGTCTGAGCAATATGATATCTGATAATACCATCATAACAGGGGACTTTAACACACCTCTTACAGAGCTGGACAGATCCTCTAAACAGAAATTAAACAAAGATGTAAGAGATTTAAATGAGACCCTAGAACAACTATGCTGATAGACGCATATAGAACACTCCACCCCAAAGATAAAGAATATACATTCTTCTCATCACCCCATGGAACATTCTCCAAAATTGATCATATCCTGGGACACAAAACAAATATCAACAGAATCAAAAGAATTGAAATTTTACCTTGTATCTTTTCAGACCATAAGGCACTAAAGGTGGAACTCAACTCTAACAAAAATGCTCAACCCCACCCAAAGGCATGGAAATTAAACAATCTTCTGTTGAATAACAGATGGGTGAAGGAAGAAATACAACAGGAAATCATTAACTTCCTTGAGCATAACAACAATGAAGACACAAGCTACCAAAACCTGTGGGATACTGCAAAAGCAGTTTTGAGAGGAAAATTCATCGCTTTAGATGCCTACATTCGAAAAACAGAAAGAGAGCGCATCAACAATCTCACAAGAGATCTTATGGAATTGGAAAAAGAAGAACAATCTAAGCCTAAACTCAGTAGAAGAAAAGAAATATCCAAAATCAAATCAGAGATCAATGAAATTGAAAACAAAAGAATCATTCAGAAAATTAATGAAACAAGGAGTTGGTTTTTTGAAAAAATAAATAAAATAGATAAACCATTGGCCAGAGTAACTAGAAATAGAAAAGTAAAATCTCTAATAAACTCAATCAGAAACGATAAAGGGGAAATAACAACTGATCCCACAGAGATACAAGAGATCATCTCTGAATACTACCAGAAACTCTATGCCCAGAAATTTGACAATGTGAAGGAAATGGATCAATATTTGGAATCACACCCTCTCCCTAGACTTAGCCAGGAAGAAATAGACCTCCTGAACAGACCAATTTCAAGCACTGAGATCAAAGAAACAATAAAAAAGCTTCCAACTAAAAAATGACCCCAGATGGCTTCACTCCAGAATTCTATCAAACCTTCAAGGAAGAGCTTATTCCTGTACTGCAGAAATTATTCCAAAAAACTGAGGAAGAAGGAATCTTCCCCAACACATTCTATGAAGCAAACATCACCCTGATACCAAAACCAGGAAAAGACCCAAGCAAAAAGGAGAATTTCAGACCAATCTCACTCATGAATATAGATGGAAAAATTCTCAACAAAATCCTAGCCAATAGATTACAGCTTATCATCAAAAAAGTCATTCATCATGATCAAGTAGGCTTCATCCCAGGGATGCAAGGCTGGTTTAACATACGCAAGTCCATAAACGTTATCCACCATATTAACAGAGGCAAAATAAAGATCATATGATCCTCTCAATAGATGCAGAAAAAGCATTTGATAAAATCCAGCAGCCTTTTCTAATTAGAACACTGAAGAGTATAGGCATAGGTGGCACATTTTTAAAACTGATTGAAGCTATCTATGACAAACCCACAGCCAATATTTTACTGAATGGAGTAAAACTGAAAGCTTTTCCTCTTAGAACTGGAACCAGACAAGGTTGTCCTCTGTCACCTTTACTATTCAACATAGTGCTGGAAGTTCTAGCCAATAGAATTAGGCAAGACAAGGAAATAAAGGGAATCCAAATGGGAGCAGAGGAGGTCAAACTCTCCCTCTTTGCTGACGACATGATCTTATACTTAGAGAACCCCAGAGACTCAACCACAAGACTCCTAGAAGTCATTAAAAAATACAGTAATGTTTCAGGATATAAAATCAATGTCCACAAGTCAGTAGCCTTTGTATACACCAATAACAGTCAAGATGAGAAGCTACTTAAGGACACAACTCCCTTCACCATAGTTTCAAAGAAAATGAAATACCTAGGAATATACCTAACGAAGGAGGTGAAGGACCTCTATAAAGAAAACTATGAACTCCTCAGAAAGGAAATAGCAGAGGATATTAACAAATGGAAGAACATACCATGCTCATGGATGGGAAGAATAAACATTGTTAAAATGTCTATACTTCCCAAAGCAATCTACCTATTCAATGCCATTCCTATCAAAGTACCTACATTGTACTTTCAAGATTTGGAAAAAATGATTCTGCGTTTTGTATGGAACCGGAAAAAACCCCGTATAGCTAAGGCAGTTCTTAGTAACAAAAATAAAGCTGGGGGCATCAGCATACCAGATTTTAGGCTGTACTACAAAGCCATAGTGCTCAAGACAGCATGGTACTGGCACAAAAACAGAGACATAGACACTTGGAATCGAATTGAACACCAAGAAATGAAACTAACATCTTACAACCACCTAATCTTTGATAAACCAAACAAGAACTTACCTTGGGGGAAAGACTCCCTATTCAATAAATGGTGTTGGGAGAACTGGATGTCTACATGTAAAAGACTGAAACTGGACCCACACCTTTCCCCACTCACAAAAATTGATTCAAGATGGATAAAGGACTTAAATTTAAGGCATGAAACAATAAAAATCCTCCAAGAAAGCATAGGAAAAACACTGGAAGATATTGGCCTGGGGAAAGACTTCATGAAGAAGACTGCCATGGCAATTGCAACAACAACAAAAATAAACAAATGGGACTTCATTAAACTGAAAAGCTTCTGTACAGCTAAGGAGACAATAACCAAAGCAAAGAGACAACCTACACAATGGGAAAGGATATTTGCATATTTTCAATCAGACAAAAGCTTGATAACCAGGATCTATAGAGAACTCAAATTAATCCACATGAAAAAAGCCAACAATCCCTTATATCAATGGGCAAGAGACATGAATAGAACTTTCTCTAAAGACCACAGACGAATGGCTAACAAACACATGAAAAAATGTTCATCATCTCTATATATTAGAGAAATGCAAATCAAAACAACCCTGAGATATCATGTAACCCCAGTGAGAATGGCCCACATCACAAAATCTCAAAACTGCAGATGCTGGCATGGATGTGGAGAGAAGGGAACACTTTTACACTGCTGGTGGGACTGCAAACTAGTACAACCTTTCTGGAAGGAAGTATGGAGAAACCTCAAAGCACTCAACCTAGACCTCCCATTCGATCCTGCAATCCCATTACTGGGCATCTACCCAGAAGGAAAAAAATCCTTTTATCATAAGGACACTTGTACTAGACTGTTTATTGCAGCTCAATTTACCGTTGCCAAAATGTGGAAACAGCCTAAATGCCCACCAACCCAGGAATGGATTAACAAGCTGTGGTATATGTATACCATGGAATACTATTCAGCCATTAAAAAAAATGGAGACTTTACATCCTTCGTATTAACCTGGATGGAAGTGGAAGACATTATTCTTAGTAAAGCATCACAAAAATGGAGAAGCATGAATCCTATGTACTCAATCTTGATATGAGGACAATTAATGACAATTAAGGTTGTGGGGGGGAAGCAGAAAGAAGGATGGAGGGAGGAGGGTGGGGCCTTAGTGTGTGTCACATTTTATGGGGGCAAGACATGATTGCAAGAGGGACTTTACCTAACAATTGCAATTAGTGTAACTGGCTTATTGTACCCTCAATGAATCCCCAACAATAAAAAAAAAAAAAGAAAATGAGACTTGATCTCTATCACATATCATACATAAAAACTAATAAAAGATTCATTATGGATCCAAATATAAGGGTAAAAAACTATAAATCTCCTAACCAAAATTCACTGGAGATTGAATACACAATGGTTCTATAAATATTAAAAAAATGGAATTCACACAATTTTTTCACTAGTAAATTATACCAAAAATTTAAAGAATAAATATAACTAATTCTGTATAATTTGTCCCAGAAGACAGAAGAGGAAAGAACACTTTGTGAGGAGCCCAGTATTACCTTGATAACAAAACCACACAAAGACACTACAAAACCTACATCTCAGCATTCATTATGAGAACTGGCACAAAAATCCCCCCCCAAAATTATCGGTCAAACCTAGCAATATACAGGGTGTCCATAAGTTCATACGCAATTTAAAATTTAATATACCACGATCAAATGGGTTTATTCAGTGAATAGAAGACTGGTTCAATGTTCAAAAATTAACCAGTATAATCCATGACATTAACAGTGTAAAAAACAATGTGATCATATTAACGAGTACAGAAAAAAACGTTTACTAAAATTCAACATCCATTCATGAGAAAAACTCTCAGTAAACTAGAATTAGAAGAGTGCCTCCTTAACCTGACAAAGAATATCTATAAAATAGCTAAAATTAACATCATACTTAATACTTAAAGACTGAATGCTTTTCACCTAAGATGGAGAACAAGACATCTATTCAACACTGTACTGGAAGTGTTAGCCTGGTGATAAGGCAATCAAAAGAAATAAAGAGCATACAGATTAAAAATGAAGAAATAAAGTATTATATTCACAAATGACATGATCACGTAAATAGAAAATCTCAAGAAATTTAAAGGAAATAAAAATTTCCCAACAAGTGAATTTATTAATGTTTCAGGATACAAAATCAAAACACAAAAATCAATCATATTTCTATATACCACCATTGGACTACTGGAAGCTGAAATTATAAAAATGCCAATACTGCAAAAATGAAATATTTACATATAAATCAAATTAAACATGTATATAATACCTATATGCTAAAATTACAAAGTTCTGAGGAAAGAAATCAAAGAAAATCTGAATAAATGAAAAGATATACTGTATTTATAAATTAAAAGATTCAGAAAAGATGTCAATTCTCAAATTTACTTATATATTTAGTGCAATTCCAATAAAAAATTGATCAAGATATTTTTTGTAGATAAAGAAAAGCTAATTCTAAGTTTTATATGGAAAGACAAAGGAAATAGAATAAAATAATAAATGTTAAAAACAAGAATGAAGTTAAATATAATATACTTTTTGATTCTAAGATTTACTATAAAGTTACAATAATCAAGACTATATCGTACAGGCAAAGAGATAGACAATGAAACAGAATACAGATTCTACACAAATATGCCCAAATGATTTTTTACGAAGGTGAAAAGGCAATTCAATAAAGAGAGGGTTGTCTTTAAAACAAATAGTACTGGGCCAGGCGTGATGGCTCATGCCTGTAATCCTAGCACTCTGGGAAGCCAAGGCAGGTAGATTGCCTGAGCTCACGAGTTCAAGACCAACCTCACTGAGAGCGAGACCCATCTCGATGTAGCTGAGTGTTGTGATGGGTGCCTATAGTCCCAGCTACTTGGGAAGCTGAGTCAACAGGATCACTTGAGCCCAAGAGTTTGAGGTTGCTGTGAGCTACTATGCCATGGAACTCTGCTGAGGGTAACAAAGTGGAACTCCATCTCAAAAAAAAAGAAAGGTACTGGAACTTTTGGACATCCAGATGCAAATAATCAACTTCAACTGCACATCTTAGAAAAAAAAGTAAATTAAATCAAGATGGATTTTAGACCTAAATGTTAAATGATAATAATCTTAAAAAAAAAATGGAAGAAAATCTTGATGAACTAGGGTTAGGAAAAGAGTTTCTTAGACATGATAACAATCTAGGAAAGAAGCAAAATCAATAAATTACACTCAATCAAATTTTAAAATGTTTGTTCTACAAAAGACAGAAGAGAATGAAAAGATAAGCTCCAGATTCTGAGATATAATGTAAGAAAACAAACAATTTCTTAGTAGATGCCAATAACACCACTCCTTCCTCCCCAGGTTGTGGCAACCATAAGTCTCTAGATATTAACCTAATGTCCCTTGAGAAGCAAAATTACCCCTAGTTGAGAACCACTTCCCTAGAGAAATGAAAACTTATATCCACAAAAAACCTGTAAAAGACTACTAAAATCAGGAATAAGACAAAGATGCCCACTTTTACTACTGCTATTCAACAAAATATTAGAAGTTCTAGCTAAAGCAATTAGGCAAGAACAAAAGGAATGTAATCATCCAAATGGGAAAGGAGAAGTAAAATAATCTCTATTTGCTAATAATATGCTCTTATATATAGAAAACCCTAAAGATTTGGCATAAAAGTATAATAAATGAAAAACTTAATTCAGTGCCTTTGCAGGATATGATATCAACATCCCAAAATAAGTTGCATTTCTATACACTAACAATGAATGATCCGAGAAGGAAATTAAAAAAAAAATTATAATACCATCAAAAGCATAAATACTAAGGAATAAATCTAACCAAGGAGATACAGACTTACACACTGAAAACTATAAAACATCGGTGAAAGAAATTAAGGGACATATAAACAAATGAACAAATCGATAGTGATCAAAACAGCATGGTACTGGCACAAAAACAGAGAAGTAGATGTTTGGAACAGAATAGAGAACCAAGAGATGAATCCAGCTACTTACCGTTATTTAATCTTTGACAAGCCAATTAAAAACATTCAGTGGGAAAAAGATTCCCTATTTAACAAATGGTGCTGGGTGAACTGGCTGGCAACCTGTAGAAGACTGAAACTGGACCCACACCTCTCACCATTAACCAAGATAGACTCTCACTGGATTAAAGATTTAAACCTAAGACATGAAACTATAAAAATACTAGAAGAGAGTGTAGGGAAAACCCTTGAAGACATTGGGTTGGGCGAGTTTTTTATGAGAAGGACCCCCCGGGCAATTGAAGCTGCTTCAAAAATACACTATTGGGACTTGATCAAACTAAAAAGCTTCTGCACAGCCAAGAACACAGTAAGTAAAGCAAGCAAACAGCCCTCAGAATGGGAGAAGATATTTGCAGGTTATGTCTCTGACAAAGGTTTAATAACCAGAATCCACAGAGAACTCAAAGGCATTAGCAAGAAAAGAACAAGGGATCCCATTGCAGGCTGGGCAAGGGACTTGAAGAGAAACTTCTCTGAAGAAGACAGGCGCACGGCCTTCAAACATATGAAAAAATGCTCATCATCTTTAATCATCAGAGAAATGCAAATCAAAACTACTTTGAGATATCATCTAACTCCAGTGAGACTAGCCTATATCACAAAATCCCAAGACCAGAGATGTTGGCGTGGATGTGGAGAAAAGGGAACACTTTTGCACTGCTGGTGGGAATGCAAATTAATACATTCCTTTTGGAAAGAGATATGGAGAACACTTAGAGATCTAAAAATATATCTGCCATTCAATCCTGTAATCCCCCTACTGGGCATATACCCAGAAGACCAAAAATCACACCATAACAAAGATATTTGTATCAGAATATTTATTGCAGCCCTATTCATAATTGCTAAGTCATGGAAAAAGCCCAAGTGCCCATCGATCCACGAATGGATCAATAAATTGTGGTATATGTACACCATGGAATATTATGCAGCTTTAAAGAAAGATGGAGACTTTACCTCTTTCATGTTTACATGGATGGAGCTGGAACATATTCTTCTTAGTAAAGTGTCTCAAGAATGGAAGAAAAAGTACCCAATGTACTCACCCTTATTATGAAACTAATGTAGGACCTTCACATGAAAGCTATAACCCAGTTATAACCTAAGAATAGGGAGAAAGGAGAAAGGGAGGGGAGGGAGGGGGGAGAGAGGGGGAAGGAGGGGGATTAATGGGATTACACCTGCGGTGCATCTTACAAGGGTATATGTGAATCCTAGTAAATGCGGAATGTAAAGGTCTTAGCAAAATAACTAAGAAAATGCTACAAAAGCTATGTTAACTAATGTGATGAAAATGTGTCAAACGATCTATGAACCAAGTGTATGGTGCCCCACGATCATACCAATGTACACAGCTATGGTTTAATAAAAATAAAAAAAAAAGAAAACAAATGAAATGTGTTCATGGATTGGAAAACTTAATATTGTTAAGATGACAATATTACATACAAAAAATCTCCAAATTCAAAGCATATCCTATCTGAATCCCAATGGCATTTTTTTTTTCAGGGACAGAGTCTCACTTTATCACCCTCGGTAGAGTGCCATGGCATCACAGCTCATAGCAACCTCCAACTACTGGGCTTAGGCAATTCTCTTGCCTCAGCCTCCTGAGTAGCTGGGACTACAGGCATCTGCCACAACGCCCGGCTATGTTTTGTTGCAGTTTGGCCAGGGCTGGGTTCGAACCCACCACCCTCGGTATATGGGGCCAGTGCCCTAACCACTGAGCCACAGGTATTTTTTGCAGAAGTAGAAAAACCTATCTTAAAACTCACATGGAAGTCTTATGGGACCCTTAATAGCAAAGTCAGCCTTGAGAAACAACAACATTGGAGGGCTTGAACTTTCTGATTTCAAAACTTACTACAAGGCTAAGCTATAGTAATCAAAACAGAGGGGTACTGGCAATAAAGACAGATAGATGGACCAATGTAATAGGATAGAGAACCCAGAAATAAACTCTTGCATGGCTGGATGTGGTGGCTCACACCTGTAATCCCAACACTTGGAAGGCCGAGGCGGGTGGATTGCCTGAGCTCACAGGTTTGTGAACAGCTTGAGCCAGAGAGAAACCGCATCTCTAAAAAAAATAGCCGGCCATTGTTGGGGTACCTGTAGTAGTCCCAGCTACTTGGGAGGCTGAGGCAAGAGAATTGCTTAAGCCCAGGAGTTTGAGGTTGCTGTGAACCATGTAGCACTCTACTGAGGGTGACAAAGTGAGACTCTGTCTCAAAAAAAAAAAAAAAAAAAAGAAATAAACTCTTGCATATATGGCCAACTGACTTTCAGCAAAGGTGCCAAGACCATCCAATGTAGGGAAATGATGATTTTTTTCAACAAATGGTGATGGAAAAACTGGAAGTCTATATGCAAAAGAATTAAGTTGGACTCTAATCTTATACCATATATAAAAATTAACTCAAAAAGACTTAAACATAAGAGCTAAAACTATAAAACTCTTAGAAATCAGGAGAAAATATTCATGACATTGGATTTGGCAATGATTTCATGAATATAACACCAAAAGAAAGGCAATGAAAGGGAAAAAAGATAGGCTCAGCACCTATAGCTCAGCAGCTAGGGTGCCAGCCACATACCTTGGAACTGGCAGGTTTGCACCCAACCCAGGCCTGCCAAACAACAATGACTACTACAACAAAAAAATAGCTGACAATTACGGTGCATCTTACAAGGGTACATGTGAAACTTACTAAATGTAGAATATAAATGTTTTAACACAATAACTAAGAAAAAGCCAGAAAGGCTATGTTAACTAGTGTGATGAAAATATTTCCAATTGTATATAAAACCAATGCATGGTACCCCATGATTGCATTAATACACAGCTATGATTTAATAAAAAAAAAATAGCTGAGCATTGTGGTGGGCACCTATAGTCCCAGCTACTTGGAGGCTGAGGCAAAAGAATCCCTTAAGTCCAAGAGTTTGAGGTTGCTGTGAGCTGTGATGCCATAGCATTCTACTGAGGGTGACATAGTGAGACTCTTTTTCAAAAAAAAAAATAAAATAAAATAAAGGGAAAAAAGATAAATTTGACTTCATCAAAATTAAAACTAAAAAAAATAAATAAATAAATAAAATTCCTGTGCATCAAGGGAAACCATCAGGAGAGTGAAATCTCCACAAAATTGAAGAAAATATTTGCAAATCATATATTTGATCAGGGGCTTAATTTATTTTTAAAAACTCCTATTACTTGAGGGACTTTACCTAACAAATGCAATCAGTGTAACCTGGCTTATTGTACCCTCAATGAATCCCCAACAATAAAAAAAAAAATGGGGGGCAGTGCCTGTGGCTCAGTCGGTAGGGCGCCGGCCCCATATACCGAGGGTGGCGGGTTCAAGCCCGGCCCCGGCCAAACTGCAACCAAAAAATAGCCGGGCGTTGTGGCGGGCGCCTGTAGTCCCAGCTACTTGGGAGGCTGAGGCAAGAGAATCCCTTAAGCCCAGGAGTTGGAGATTGCTGTGAGCTGTGTGAGGCCACGGCACTCTACCGAGGGCCATAAAGTGAGACTCTGTCTCTACAAAAAAAAAAAAAAAAAAAAGAAGGATCCCATTTCTGTTTGGGCGGCGCCTGTGGCTCAGTGAGTAGGGCGCCGGCCCCATATGCCGAGGGTGGCGGGTTCAAACCCAGCCCCGGCCAAACTGCAACAAAAAAATAGCCGGGCGTTGTGGCGGGCGCCTGTAGTCCCAGCTACTCGGGAGGCTGAGGCAAGAGAATCGCGTAAGCCCAAGAGTTGGAGGTTGCTGTGAGCCGTGTGACGCCACAGCACTCTACCGAGGGTGGTACAGTGAGACTCTGTCTCTACAAAAAAAAAAAAAAAAAAAAATGGAAAAAAACCCTGCTTATTACTTAACAACAACAATAAAGAAACTGATGCACTTAAAAATGTACAAAGGACTTGAATAGACATTTCTCCAAAGAAAATATGTGAATACAAATGGGCAATAAGCACATGAAAAGATGCTTAACATTACCAATCATTAAGAAAATGCAAATGAAAACCACCATGACATACCACTTCATGCTCAGTAGGATGGCTATTATTTTTAATAAAGGGAAATAGTAATTGTTGGTAAGGATGTGAATGCAAGAAAATGTAACCTGTGTGCATTACTGGCAGGAATGTAAGATGGTGCAGCCATTGTGGAAAATAGTGTGGTAGTTCCTTAAAAAGCTAAGCATAGAATCACCATATGATCCAGAAATTCCACTTCTATGCATATATCCAAATGAATTAAAAGCAGGAACTCAAACATATACTGTACTTGTACACAAATGTTCATGGCAGTATTATTCATGATGGACAAATGCTAGAAACAACCCGAATATCCATCAACAGATGAATGAATAAACAAAATATAGTTATAGCCATAAAATTTAATATTATTCAGCCTTAAAAGGAATTAAATTCTGACATTTGCTACAATATTGATGAATCTTGAAAACATCCTAAATGAAATATGACAGCGACAAAAGGACAAATATTATATGATTCTACCCATATGAGGTACCATGAATAGGTAAATTCACAGAGACCAAAAGACGACCAGAGATTTCCAGGCACTCAGGGGAGAGGGAAATAGGGCAATATTACTCAATGGGTACAAGATTTCTGTTTGGAACATTGAGAAAATACTTAAAATGGATAGTGGTAATGATTATACAACATTACAACACAGCAAATTTTATGTTATTTACATTTTATAAGAGTAAAAGTATTTTTAAAAAATATTTTTAAAATGTTGATAACATGGGTGGCGCCTGTGGCTCAGTGAGTGGGGCGCCGGCCCCATATACCAAGGGTGGCGAGTTCAAACCCGGCCCTGGCCAAACTGCAGCAAAAAATAGCTGGGTGTTGTGGTGGGCGTTTGTGGTCCCAGCTACTCAGGAGGCTGAGGCAAGAAAATCGCCTAAGCCCAGGAGTTGGAGGTTGCTGTGAGCTGTGACGCCAAAGCACTCTACTGAGAGTGTCAAAGTGAGACTCTGTCTCTTAAATAAAAAATGTTGATAACAGTTATAACTGTCCAAAAACTTGAAACAATCCAAATATCCTTCAGTGGGTAAATAGATAAACAAACATGGCATATTCATATCATTCAACACCACTCAGTAAGAAAACAAAAGTATTTACACCTGTAACAATACTGATGAACTTCAAAGACATTATTTTGAGTGAAAGAAGTCAGTCTCAAAAGGTGGTGTACAATTCTATTTATGTGGCATTCTTCAAAGGACAAAATAATAGTGACTAACCACACAAAGCAGTTGTTGCCTGGGTGTAGGAGTAGAGGGAGGGTGTGGCTATGGAGGTAGCATCTGGAAGTATTTTGGGAATTTTTCTGTATCCTGACTGTACTGATGCTTATACAAATCAATATATATGTTCAACTCCTAGAACAACACACCAAGAGACAGTTAATTTCACTAAATAATCTAAAAACTCAAAAATATTATACCATAATAAAAATTAATTAAAAATACTGTGAAATTTAAGAGTCTAGAATTAATTATACTCTAAAAGCCTTACAAAACTGTTAAAATTAAAGCATCAAATCTTATTGATTTACACTACCAAATAGGGCTGTTGTGTGGTTGTTGTGCCTACCAAATCAAAATCATATCTTATTACTAAAGATAACAAAAACATTAGTGTTTAATTAAACATTTTTATATGGTGGTTCCCTCATAGCTACCTTCAGCTCGTGTTCTGGGCCCTTAATCTACTGTGTCATATTGCCTAGTGTTGCCTTCGGACAGTCATTTATCAGTGATAAGCCCGGGCAAATAATCAATCCTTAATTGTGTTGTTAATGAAATCCTGGTTTTTCTCAACAACCTCAGAGATCAGAAAGAAACTGCTGGTGTCTGGAATGACTGTGTACTTGCTTCCACTAGGTTTTAGATTCACTTCCCTTTTCTGCTCTCTGGAGACAGAATGCAGCTGTTCAGCATCCTTTATAAGAGTGTTTTTTTTTTCTAGAAGTCTCTCAAGGGCCATTACTAAGTGTGAGAAATATTGGGAAGACTACAGCAGATCTGCGTGAGTCACTTTCCATCTGTTTATGGTTAAGTGCACTTACAGAACAATTTTAATCAAATAAAAAGACAAGATGAAGCATTTAATTATTGCTTTACTGGAGATTACCATTTTTAGATTTTCAGTTACCTATTATCCTCACATATAGGAGGGCAGAATTACCTTCTCAAGAGTATATAGCCACAGTGCCTTGAGCATTTTCCTTCTAAGATAGATCTCTTTTCAAAAATTCATAGTTGAAAAAGAAGTACTCTTCGGATGTCCCTACACTTCTAAATTGCAAAATGGGCACAATCCTGGCTATAGTGCAACTAAGTGCAACAGGTGCTGAAAGTCCCTTTCCATCTTCAAAAACCCATGCTCTCAAAAGCACTTAAGATGAAGAGAACATAAGGGGCAACAGGGCAGGAGAGAGACATTAGGACTCAAACTATGAATGGCTAATCAAAGGATAGAGGTATCAGGTCTCTATCCACTCAGGTCTACAGAAAGACCCCAAACAGTAGTATCCAGAAGCTAAGACACACTTATGGCCCGGGCACTGTACATGCTCCAAGGGGATTGTTAGTGATTCATCCTTCGTCAGGGCAGGGCTACCAAGAGTTTTGGTAGATGGAAGGATGCAATATGTGACTTTTCATAGCCTAGACACTGAATGCCCAGGGAACTACTAACCTATTGAGGTCAAACAGGACATCATAACCTTGGTGAAAAGAATTTCTGGCATTTCCATTTTCCTATTTTACATGTCTCAGCCCTGGGTTCTCTTAAAATACTGTGGTCCTAAAATGACATGAGGATTTGAGTATTACGGGAAAGAAAACAGCCTCAAATTGATTTGTTCCCAGTCTAGAAAAGCTTGTGACCTAGTTTTACAATCAAGTGATCATTTTAAGATTGCACAGGACTTTCTGATGGATGTTTCTTTTACATGTATAATGAACTCACAAGAATATACATTGGGGTGGACAATAAGAGTGTGAAAAATATAGGTTACCATTTGGATGTAGCTTTCTTTCTCTTCTCTGGAAACAGGATTGGCAAAAAATCTTGCAGAATTAATACCATTTCTTTCTGGAGAGAGAAAGCTGGTTCGATTGCTAAGAACAAAAATACAGATGAGGTCAAAGCAATGCCTTACAACTGCTCTGAAAGCCAGCCAGGAACTGACATGGCTCCTGTGGGGTTTCCACCCTCCCTTTCCAGACACAACTTCCTCTGGCCACGGCAATTCCTGAAGAAGCAGAGGCTGCCCAGCATTTTCTGTCCCACTATGGGACAATTGGTTCTTTTTTCTAGGCCCTATATGAGACACAGCTCCTGAGCATTCCAGAAATAGACCAAGATATCATATAATTTGGCAAAATATAAAAATGCTCCTTTGGGGCCCTCTTGTTTCCAATCAAAGTAACCAGAAAAAGTAAGGAAGTAAGATCATTCCCCTGATAAGAAGACTACACACTGACTTCAATCCTACTCCTGAGTCAGAAGCTGAATTTCTCTGCAGTTTTAGCTAGAAATACAGCTCACTGCAGAATTCTACTTTATAAAGTGATTATGTCCTGTGGCATTAGAGTGAACCAAGAAATTTCTGGGCTCGGGACTCTGAAAATGCAATTTCTAAAAGAGGAGATGAGAGAGTACAAGTACTTTTTGAGGTTTGTGTATCCAGGCTGTGAACCACAACATCCCTCTTTCTCTAAGAACTCCCTTTTCCTACCCCATTCTGCAAGTCAAAGAATGGGGAAAACAGAATCAAATGTGCTGGGTTCCCAACAACACTCCAGTTTGTGGCTCTAGTATCCTGGGATACTCAAATACATTCTTTCCTTTGTGATCTGTAAAACACCTCTGGTCTTGATAATAAACTTCACTCCTCCTTTGGCTTAAGCTAGATAGAATGGGCTTCAACTACATTAAAAGAGCCTTACCTAACACTGGGGGTATCTATGCTGCATGATGTGCCTTGGAGCAATCAGAAACTTACCAAGGTACAGTGTGAGTCCTGGTTAAAGAAGCGTGTTCCCGGATGGTGGAGAGGTTTCTCAGGTCCAGAGGAGGTGGCCGTGCTATAAGACAACACACAATATCTAGTATAGATAGTTCCTGGGAGTTCAAAGCCAGAATCTAAAGGCAGTAAACTATGACCTGCCACTTTCCTTTCAAATTTACTAACAGGCAACACTGATGATGAGTCTGAATTTCACCATCCTCCTCTTTCCTGCCTCACTGAGAGTAAAGACAATTACCAAGCAAATGGTCATACACTTACTGGAGGTCACCATGTGGAGGTATATTTAGTCAATACACACTTAATGAGGACTCACTGTACATAATGCAGTTATAGGTGTTGGAGGCACAGTATGAACAAAATGGACAAAAGTGTTGAACCTTTTAGAATCTCACTTTCTTCACACTTGGTATATCTAAAATAGAAATTTTACCCTTCATATCAAAGGCAGAGATGATCACCCAGTTTCCAGTCTTCCACACCTCCAACTCATTGTTCACCCAATGGTCCTTTGGCCTAGAACAGTGGTTCTCAACCTTCCTAATGCCGCATTGTATTTTCATTGTTACAAAGGGGTCGAGACCCACAGGTTGAGAACCACTAGACTAGAACCTTCTTCTTCTGCCTAGTTACTCATATTGAGATCTCAGCTCACTGTGCCCTGCTTAGGAAGGCGTCCTTTGACCTCCAGACAAGATCAGGCCCCATATCATGAGCTCTCATGGAATTTTGTACTTATCCTTCATAGCACCTCCTCCACTTTAATTACTTGAGTCAGGTCTAGACTGTCCTCTAGAAAGACAAGAGTTTATCTGATGTGTTCTGCAGTAGCCTCAGCACATAGAGGAGCATGTGGCATCTGTCCTGACCCTTATGCCATCGCAGTGGCCCATCTTGCATGTCTTACTTCATCACTGCCTTTACCTCTTTTCTCCACTAGAGTACATGCATAGAGATTTGTTCTTTTTTATTTTTCTTGAGACAGAGTCTCATTATGTTGCCCTGGGTAGAGTGCCATGACGTCAAAGTTCACAGCAACCTCAAACTCTTGGGCTTAAGCGATTCTCTTGCCTCAGCCTCCCAAGTATCTGGGACTGCAGGTGCCCGCCACAACGCCTGGCTATTTTTGTTGTTGCAGTTATCATTGTTGTTCAGCTGGCCTGGGCTGGGTTCAAATCCACCAGCCTCAGTGTTGTGGCTGGTGCTATAACCACATGAATAGAGATTTCTAATTCCCCACCATGTCACCAGAGCCTAGGCTGCCCAATTACTTTCCCAGGAGTCTTGGACCTGGCAAGTGGCTGGGATAGAAAGGGCACATGTGTGATGAAGTCCCTAGGGTAAAGGTTCACTCACTAGCCACTGCCCAATTTCAGCAGCAGGCTTCTCCCTCCTTAGCTCTTATGCTCATTCCTGAACCTATCCCTCCTGGCCTGAGCATACACCCTTGAATCCAGTCACTAAATCTCCAACCCTGAGTTCACCAAACATGTTCTATATCCCTATCCTTATCTCTAGGCCATATAGAGCCACGGTGTCCAATATAGTGACTACCAGCAACATGTGGCTATTTACATATATATGTAAATGTATTAAAATGAAATAAAATTTAAAATTCAGTTTCTCACCATGCATGGTGGCTCATGGCTGTAATCCTAGCCCTCTGGGAGGTCGAGGTGGGTTGATCGCCTGAACTCACAGGTTCGAGACCAGCCTGAACAAGAGCAAGACCCTCTCTCTAAAAATAGCTAGGCATTGTGGTGGGTACCTGTGGTCCCAGCTACTTGGGAGGCTGACGCAAGAGAATTGCTTGAGCCCAAGAGTTTGAGGTTGCTGTGAGCTGTGACACTACAGCATTCTGCTGAGGGCGACAAAGCAAGACTCTGTCTCAAAAAAAAAAAGAAAAAAAACCTCGGTTTTTCAGTTTCACTAGCCACATTTTAAGAAAGTTCTGTTGGATGGCACTACTATAGGAAATTAATTGGGTGAAACATTAATATGTATCTTAAAGTTATTGGCCCCTATGAAATTAGTTCTGACTAGAATGAAGGGTTATTTCCTCAGAAACTCATAAGACAGGTCTTTTCTCTTATTCAGTGCTGACTTCATAATTCTACTTTTTCATCTAGCAGGTTTTTACACAGCTTCCTCCCCTCAAACTGAAGAAGCCTCCTTGCTTCTTCATCTTTGCATCCCATCCACTGAAAACACAGTGTAAATGTGCAAATGTGATTTAACACAAGTTGCAGGGGTATGACTGGAATGGACCAGGTATGAGCAGGGAGCTTGGGTAGCAGTTTCGGGCCACTGGAAGTAGAAGTTTCTTCCAAGGGGAAAAAAGAGGTTGAAATGAACCAGTTGAAGTGTCAGAGATCACAGTCATTATACCAAATGCTTCCTAATAATCACACAGCCAACCAGGCAAGTGAGGGTAGGTAAGAATGAAACTAACAGGTCACTTTGACCTGCTTTTCCTCCTTCTCTCTTCTCTTATCTCCTTATCTTCCCAGGCTACTTGGCACACCAGAGAAGCTGCCTGATAATAACACAGAAGCTGCACTCAGGAGGAAGACTGCTCATTGCTGAAGTCCTCTCCTACCTCTGACAGCTCTGCTGATGGGCATGCACAGAGCCATGAATGATAAATTGTATGTGACCAAGTTTGACATTCAAGGATTGGTGTCGAAAATCCATTCTGGCCTGCCTTAAAGAAGGCCAACACTGTGAATTCATCCAAGTGCTGTCTAAATGAGGAGACACCAGGTGATTCCATTCTAATCCATTATTACCTATTCCTAGGCCTTGTTAGATAAGCAGTCAAAGATAAGCACTCTAGAATGAACGTGGCTTTGTAGGCTGTTTTTGTAGAGCCACAGAGCCTATAAGTTCTCTAACTACTTTATCATGACACTCTGGAGCAGTAAAGTGCCCTAACCATTCCCATTCTACCCCAGCCACGTCTTTCTTGCCCTTATACTTTCTAGCCCCCTGCGATGGTTTCTCTAGATCCTCCTTCCCAGAGAGGTTCAACAAGAAAACCTTTCCTATGCAGACACTAGGACTTTGCTCCCCTCCCCTGTACAGCAGGCCTGGTCAAGTGCCTTACGTTTCTTCTTTGGCTTGAGATCTCTGTTCACTGGAGGAGGCTCCAGGTCTGCAGGAAGCTCAGGTAGAAGGCTTGTGATGTTTCCTGAGCTCATTGGGATGTAGTCATCAGGGCTGCCATGGGATCCAAGATCAGAGGCAGTGGCCTGGGGGCTCATGGGCATGTAGCTGTCTTCGGCACTGGCTGAAGCTGTGGAGTACATTGGGGAGAACTTGCACGGCTGCAAGAGAAGAGGTAATGGTTGGGAACCACAGACCAGTCATGAAAACTGCTACCAGCAGCCAGCCAACACTGCAGACAGGGTTTCAGTTCCAAATCATCAAAGAATAACTCTGCATTTCCTCAGGAAAGTTGGATGAGTCTCTAGCTCAAACTCTGCCTCTGGAGCAATTGTGTGTATATAGGCACTGACTCTCCTAGATCTGAAGCTGGAAAATAGAAAGTTATGAGCTTATGGAAATCCTTTAAGCAAAATGTGAGACCTTAAGTGGAGACCCCAAGCTAAGCTACCATTAGAATTGGCAAGGCTTGGGCGGCGCCTGTGTCTCAGTCGGTAAGGCACTGGCCCCATATACCAAGGGTGGTGGGTTCAAACCCAGCCCCGGCTGAACTGCAACCAAAACATAGCTGGGTGTTGTGGCAGGCGCCTGTAGTCCCAGCTACTTGGGAGGCTGAGGCAAGAGAATCGCTTAAGCCCAGGAGTTGGAGGTTGCTGTGAGCTGTATGATGCCATGGCACTCTACCAAGGGCCATAAAGTGAAACTCTGTCTCTACAAAAAAAAAAAAAAAAGAATTGGCAAGGCTTTTATAGAATACCAGGCCCAATAGTCCCCCCTAAAAAAATTCAAGTGTTAGGGGAGACTAGAAGAATCCTCAGAGATGCAGAGTGCTGAGTTTCAAAAAACTTGAAGGGACCACATAGAGGTCAGGATATTTTTCATAAAATAGAGGCTTAAAGGAACCCAAGAGTCAAACTTACCAAATTTAAACTAAGCCTCTTGTCTCGGTGTCTTAAGGATTGGCCTTCTACATCAGCTGCAAGAAATAAGCCAAGGTGGTGAGAAATGGAGGGCAATACCAGTTGAAACTAGGATCCAAGCTCCTATGTACATGTATCCCAAGGCCCTCTGCTTAGAGCCACAGAGGCAAAGAAATATACCACACAGTTTCCATAAGTAAGGCTCGCTGTGAGTCTAGCTCGGTAGTCAGAATACATTGCCCCGATAGATGGAAAATCAGACCACATTTTGAAGCAGTTTATATCTGATGGCTTCAGTTCTCACTGTGAATTAAGAAGAAATATAGCAAGTAATTAATAAGTGCTTATTGCGTTTATTATATAAACCTTCTGACCTTAGAGATAGTAAAGGCAGAGCTAGAGGTTTGAGAAGATGAGAGTTTGAACCCAGGCCCTCCAAACAACAATGACGACTATAACCACAAAAAAAAAAAAAAATAGCCAGGCATAGTGGCAGGCACCTGTAGTCCCAGCTACTTGGGAGGCTGAGGCAGGAGAATTGCTTGAGCCCAGGAGTTGGAGGTTGCTGTGAGCTGTGATGCCACAGAACTCTACCCAGGGTGACAGCTTGAGGCTCTATCTCAAAAAAAAAAAAAAAAAGAAAAGAAAAAAGAAATATCCATTGTGATGAGTGAGAGAACAGGGTAAATAGAGAAACAATTACATCGTGTAGTGGCATTGAGTCGCCATTTGAGATCTGTGGCCATGAATTAGTGACTGTGATTTTCTATAGCATTATTCAGGCACTCAGTTACACATATGGGCAGAAAGGACAGTTGGATTAATTCAGGATTAGAGACTTGTGAGGAGGATGTGACAAATAGTGTGACATAAAAATTTAGAATAACTATAGAATTAAAAAAAGAGATGTCCAGGAGGCATCAAGATATATGAACCTGGACTCAAATGTGATATAATTTGGGGAATTTAGAAGTTTAGAAATAGCATTCAAGGCTCGGTGCCTGTGGCTGAAGCAGCTAAGGCACCAGCCACATACAACTGAGCTGGCAGGTTCGAATCCAGCCTAGGCTGCCAAACAACAATGACCGCTGCACCCAAAAAATAGCTGGGTGTTGTGGCAGGCACCTGTAGTCCCAGGTACTTGGGAGACTGAGGCAGGAGAATCGCTTGAGCCCAGGAGTTGGAGGTTGCTGTGAGCTGTGATGCCACAGCACTCTACCCAGGGCAACAGCTTGAGGCTCTGTCTCAAAAAAAAAAAAAAAAAAAGAAGGAAAGAAAGAAAGAAAAAAAAAAGAAATAGCATTCAAAACCATAAGAGTAGATGAGATTATCTAGGTTGAAAGTGCTAACGTTAAGTACAAACACTATAGAATCTCAAGATTCAAAGAGCAGAAAGAAGAGTCAGTAAAATGTCTTGAAAAAGAGCTACCATAGAGTAAGGAAGAAAGTTGAGGGGCACAGTGTCACAGCAGTCTAAGGAAGAAAAGAATGGCCAATAGTATTGAATAATGCAGAGAAGTCCAGCAAGTACTCTCAGCACACAGGGGCGACAGCAAAGCACCCTGTAAGAACTTGGAGATATAAAAAGTTAGGTGACCTCTGAGAAATAAACTGAAAGGTCAACATGATCTTAAAGTGCAAGGATAATTCCCAGCTCAGAAAGATGTGATGGAGACCAATGCAATTAAGAATATTTTTTATATTTATTTATTTTTATTAAGTCATAAACACATAGACCATATATACATTAATGCATTTATGGGGTACAATGTGCTGATTTCATATAGAATTAGGAATGCTAAAGAATATTTATTTTATATACAAAGTCTGACAATTACGTTCACAAACTCATCCAAGAAAAAGCGCTACAAATCTCATTGCTATATATCACTATGGTCACCTTTGAAATACTCCCCTTGGGAAGCTATGCAGTGATGATGTCAAGCACCTAATCCACCCTTCAAAGCAATTTTGGAACTCTTTTTCTGGATCGACCATCTGAGCTGTTGTCATATAGTGCACAAAAACACTCAACAATAATGAACACAGGCAGCGCCTGTGGCTCAGTTGGTAAGGCGCCGGCCCCATATACCAAGGGTGGCGGGTTCAAACCCGGCCCCGGCCAAACTGCAACCAAAAAATAGCCGGGCGTTGTGGCGGGCGCCTGTAGTCCCAGCTACTCGGGAGGCTGAGGCAAGAGAATTGCTTAAGCCCAGAAGTTGGAGGTTGCTGTGAGCTGTGTGAGGCCACGGCACTCTACCGAGGGCCATAAAGTAAGACTCTGTCTCTACAAAAAAAAAAAAACAATAATGAACACAACTCAGCAAGACACTGCCACATGTCAACATGAACACAGGTATGAGACACTAATATTACAATGTTATGAAACCTTACTGAGTTATTTTGTACAGTGCTGCCAACAAAAGTGCACAGTGGCAAGTTCATAAACTTAACTATCAGACCTCAAATGATGACAGCTCTGATAGTCATTCCAGAGAAAGCATTGCAAAATTGCTTTGAAGGGTGAACTAGGCGCTGGCTCCGGTGCATAGCTTCCCAAGGGGAATACTTCAACGATGATTGTAGTGATATTCAGCATTGCAGTAGATAGCACTTTTCCTAGTATGTTTGTGAACTTTATTGTCAGAGACCACATGCATATATATGGATTATATATGTGTATATCTATGCTTACATATGTTGAAAGTACATAAGTTGGATTTTGATCAAAAATTTCTAAGTGGGCTCGGTGCCTGTGGCTCAAGCTGCTAAGGTGCCAGCCACACACACCTGAGCTGGCGGTTTCAAATCCAGCCCGGGCCCACCAAAACAACAATGACGGCTGCAACAAAAAAAATAGCTGGGTGTTGTGGTAGGCACCTGTAGTCCCAGCTACTTGGGAGGCAGAGACAAGAGAATCACTTTAGCCCAGGAGTTGGAGGTTGCTGTGAGCTGTGATGCCACAGCACTCTACCCAGGGTGACAGCTTGAGGCTCTGACTCCAAAAAAAAAAAAAAATTCTGAGTGAGTTTACTTTGGTGGTAGAGCATTGTGTTGGTCATTATGGAGGATGGATCTGAGTATATCCTGGAGAGCTGGTTTAGTTATCGCAAATTTCTTCAACGTGTTTATGTCATTAAAGTATTTGATTTCTCCATCACAAATGAAACTCAGTTTAGCTGGGTACAGGATCCTGGCTGAAAGTTGTTTTGTTTTAGGAGATTGAATGTTGATGACCATCTTCTTGTGGCTTGAAAAGTTTCAGCTGAGAGATCTGGAGTCATTCTGATATTCTTCACCTTGTAGGTTATGATTTTTCTTACGTCTGGCTGCTTGCAGAATTTTCTCCTTCATGTTAACTTTGGCAAAGTAAATGACAATGTGTCTAGGAGATGCTTTTATTGGGTTGAGTTGTGCTGGGGTTCTGGAAAGAAGTTTGGAGAACACTTAGGGAACTAAAAGTAGACCTGCCATTCAATTCTGCAATTCCTCTCCTAAGTATATATCCAGACGACCAAAAATCACTTTACAACCAAGACATTTGCACTAGAATATTTATTGCAGCTCAATTCATAATTTACAAGTCATGGAAGCAACCCAAGTGCCCATCAACCCATGAATGGATTAATAAATTGTGGTATATGTATACCATGGAATATTATGCAGCCATAGAAAAAGATGGAGACTTTACCACTTTTATGTTTTACATGGATGGAGCTGGATCATATTCTTCTTAGTAAAGTATCTCAAGAAAGGAAAAAAAATACACAATGTACTCAATACTATTATGAAATCAATATATAAAAACCCACATTTTCATGCAAATCCTAGAAGTTATTAAAAAATACAGTAATGGGGTGGTGCTTGTGGCTCAAAGGAATAGCATGCCGGCCCCATATGCTGGAGATGGCGGACTCAAACCTAGCCCCAGCCAAAAACTGAAAAAAAAAAAAATACAGTAATGTTGGGCTCGTCTGTGGCTCAAGGAGCAGGGCACCAGCCCCATATACCGGGGGTGGTGGGTTCAAGCCCGGCCCCAGCCAAAACTGCAAAATATATATATATATATACAGTAATGTCTCAGGATATAAAATCAGTGTTCACAAATCAGTAGCCTTTCTATATGCCAGTAACAGCCAAGATGAGAAGCTAAACAAGGACACAATTCCCTTCACAATACCTTCAAAAAAGAAAAAAAAGAAATACTAGGAATAGACATAACAAAAAAGGTGAAGGACCTCTACAAAGAAAATTATGAAACCTTAAGAAAAGAAATAGCAGAATATATTAACAAATGGAAGCACATACCATGCTCATGGCTGAGAAGAATCAACTTTGTTAAAATGCCTATACTACCCAAAGCAATCTACAGATTCAATGCACTCCCCATTAAAGTACCATCGTCATACTTTCAAGAATTGGAAAAAATAATTCTTCATTTTATATGGAACCAGGAGAAACCCTGTATAGCCAAGGCAATTCTTAGTAATAAAAACAAAGCCAGGGGTATCACCCTACCAGAATTTCAGCTATACTACAAGGTCATCATAATCAAAACAGCATGGTATTGGCATGAAAATAGAGACACTGACATTTGGAACCAAATAGAAAACCATAAGATGAAACTAACCTCTTACAGCAACCTGACCTTTGATAAACTAAACAAGAACATACACTGGGGAAAGGAATCCCTATTCAATAAATGGTGCTGGGAGAACTGGATAACCACATGTAAAAGACTGAAACTGGGCCTGCAACTCTCACCACTTACAAAAATTGATTCAAGATGGATAAAAGATTCAAATCTAAGTCATGAAACAATAAAAATCCTCAAAAAATTGTGGGGGAAAACACTTGAAGATATTGGTCTGGGAAAGATTTTATGGAGAAGACTTCTGTGGCAATTGCAACAACAACAAAAATAAACAAATGGGACTTAATAAAACTAAAAAGGCTCTGTACAGCTAAGGAAATAACAACCAAAGCAAACAGACATCCTTCAGAATGGGAAAAGATATTTACATATTATGAATCAGACAGAAAATTGATAAGTAGGATCTACAGAGAATTCGAACTAATCAACAATCAACAAAAAAGACCAAACAATTGCATATATCACTGGGCAAGAGACATGAATAGAACCTTCTCTAAAGAAGACAGACAAATGGCTAACAAACATATGAAAATGCTCATTGTTCCTAATTATCAGAGAAATGCAAATCAAAACTTCCCTGAGATATCACCTAACCCCAGTGAGAATGGCTTACTGTTGGGAGCCAACCTCCTGGGAGGCAAGGCCGCCCAGTTTGAGGAAATATACTCGAGTGAAGGACCAAGTGCAAACCTCGCCTCAGCAGTTTTCCTATTATGGCTGGTTCCTGAACCAGATGAGATTGGAGCCATGCCCCTTTGGTCACAACAGACTGCTGAGGATGCTATTTTGCCCCTAGGCTGTTTTTAATCAAGTTATGCAACTATGACAACATCATGCCTTCAAGCTACTGTATATAAAAGTTGTGCAATAAAGCTAAGATTGCTGTTCCTATTGAGGAAAGCCCTCCTGATCCCACTGTTTTCTGTCTTTCATTTTCTATACTGCACTGTCTACTCCTAGGGTCCATAATAACCTTTGCCAGTCAGGTTCCCGGAAGCTCACATCACAAAGTCTCAAAACTGCAGATGCTGGTATGGATGTAGAGAGAAGGGAACACTTTTATACTGCTGGTGGGACTGCAAACTAATACAACCTGTTTGGAAGGAAGTATGGAGAATCCTCAAAGAACTCAAACTAGACCACCAAATTTCATTATGCAGTCCCATTACTAGGCACCCACCGGAAGGAAAAAAAAATCCTTTTATCATAAGGATATTTGCACTAGACTGTGATAAACAGTCAATTTACAATCACAAAAATGTAGAAAAAGCTTAAATGCCCACTAACCCAGGAATGGATTAACAAGCTGTAGTATATGTACACCATAGAATACTATTCAGCCACTAAAAAAGATGGAGACTTTACATCTTTTGTATTAACCTGGATGGAGGTGGAACACATTCTTAGTAAAGCATCACAAGAATGGAAAAGCAAGAATCTAGTGTACTTTACTCTAACATGAAGGCAGTAGATGAGCTAATACAAGGGAGGGTAGGGGAATGAGCAAGTTGGGAGAAGGGAGGAGAGAGGGGGATGAGGTGTCATGGTATATGGCACACCTCCTGGGGGGGTCAGGACACAATTATAAGAAGGACTTTATCTAACAAATGTGATCAGTGTAACCTAATTTTTTGTACCCTCAAGGAATCCCAGACAATAAAGAAAAAAATGTTAAAAAAAATAAAATGGGAAGACAGGAGAAGATGGCAGCTGAGTAACAGCTTCCTTGCAACTGGCTGGGCATGCTGAGTCTGGGGAGTCAAGACTCCAGGCATCTCTGGCTGGTGGGATCTGCCTACAATCATCCCTTTGAGGACACAGGGAGTCAGCGAGAGATTTCTGGACCCTAAGAAGAGGACAAAAGAAGCAGAAAACTGGCAAGTGTTTGTGTATGTTCATTCAGTCTGATCCCGCTGGCAGCTTCCACAGGCACGGCAACATAAAGAGCAAGAGTAAGTGAAAGGAAAATTAGGGCAAGGAAACAGATAAAAGAAATCACTCATGAGGAAGAATCAGCAAAAAACTCCTGGCAACATGAAGAACCAGCTCAGAGCAACCCCTCCAAAGGACCATGAGGTAGCTACTACAGAGGATTCCACCAATAAACAAATGTTAGAAATGACAGAAAGGGAATTTAGAATACACATGATGAAAACAATGAAGGAAATGATAGAAACAATGAAGGAAACTGCTGATATAGTGGAAAATAACCAAAGGAAATCCAAAAACAGAATCAAATAAGAGATGAACGATATGAAGAATATAGAAAGGATACAGCAGAGCTGAAGGAACTGAAGCAGTCAATTAGGGAACTTAAATATGCAATAGAAAGTATCACTAACGGGTTAGACCATGCAGAAGAAAGAATTTTGGAGGTAGAGGACAAAGTTCTTGAGATAAATGAGATAGTTAAAGAAGTGGAAAAGAACAGAAAGAAAGCAGAACGTCCACTGACAAAATTATGGGACTTTGTGAAGTGTTCAAACATACAAGTTATAGGTATCCCAGAAGGGGAAGAAGAATGCCCAAGGGGAATGGAAGCCATACTAGAGAATATTATAAATGAAAATTTCCCAAATATTACCAAAGATTCTGATACACTTCTTTCACAGGGATATCGGACTCCAGGATTCCTGAACTCTAACCGAGCTTCTCCAAGACACATTGTGATGAACCTGTCCAAAGTCAAGACAAAAGAAAAGATTCTTCAAGCTGCCAAGAATAAGCGCCAGTTGACCTACAGTGGAAAATCCATCAGGGTGACTGCAGACTTCTCTAATGAAACTTTCCAAGCAAGAAGAGATAATGGTCATCTACCTTTAATCTACTTAAACAGAACAATTTCCAGCCCAGAATTCTATATCCTGCCAAGCTAAGCTTTAAAATTGATGAAGAAATCAAATCATTTACTGATATACAAACATTGAGGAGATTTGCCACAAGACCAGCTCTACAGGAAATACTTCAACCTGTTCTACACGCTGACCATCACAATGGATCAGCAGCAAAGTAAGAACTCAGAAATTAAAGGACAGAACCTAACTTCCACACTGATGCAAAAGATAAAACTAAGCAATGGACTTTCACAAAATAAGATGAATAGAATACTACCACACTTATCAATTATCTCAATAAATGTTAATGGCTTGAATTCCCCACTGAAGAGGCATAGATTGGCTAACTGGATTAAAAAACACAACCCATCCATTTGCTGTCTGCAGGAAACACACTTGGCTTCAAAAGACAAATTAAAACTCCAAGTCAAGGATTGGAAGACAATTTTTCAGGCAAATGGAATTCAGAAAAAAAGAGGAGTTGCAATCTCATTTTCAGATACATGTGGATTTAAAGCAACTAAAGTCAAAGAAGACAAAGATGGTCACTTTATGATTGGTCAAGGGAAAAAATACAACAAGAAGACGTTTCAATTCTAAATATTTATGCACCTAACTTAAATGCTCCCAGATTCTTGAAAGAGACTTTACTCAGTCTGAGCAATAAAATATCTGATAATACCATAATAGCAGGGGACTTTAACACTCCCCTTACAGAGCTGTACAGATCCTCTAAACAGAAATTAAACAAAGATGTAAGAGATTTAAATGGGACCCTAGAACAACTGTGCTTGATAGATGCATATAGAACACTCTATCCCAAAGATAAAGAATATACATTCTTCTCATCACCCCATGGAACATTCTCCAAAATTGATCATATCCTAGGCCACAAAACAAACCTCAATAGAATCAAAAGAATTGAAATTTTACCTTGCATCTTCTCAGACCATAAGGCACTAAAGGTGGAACTCAACTCTAACAAATATGTTCAACCACACACAAAGGCATGGAAATTAAACAACCTTCTGTTGAATGACAGATGGGTACAGGACGAAATAAAACAGGAATTCATTAACTTCCTTGGGCATAACAACAATGAAGACACAAGCTACCAAAACCTGTGGGATACTGCAAAAGCAGATTGAGAGGAAAATTTATCACTTTAGATGCCTACACTCGAAAAACAGAAAGAGAGTGCATCAATAAACTCACAAGCCATCTTATGGAATTGGAAAAAGAAGAACAATCTAAGCCTAAACCCAGTAGAAGAAAAGAAATATCCAAAATCAAATCAGAGATCAATGAAATTGAAAACAAAAGAATCATTTGGAAAATTAATGAAACAAAAAGTTGGTTTTTTGAAAAAATAAATAAAACAGATAAACCTTTGGCCAAACAAATTAGAAATAGAAAAGTAGGGCGGCGCCTGTGGCTCAGTCGGTAAGGCACCGGCCCCATATACCGAGGGTGGCGGGTTCAAACCTGGCCCCGGCCAAATTGCAACCAAAAAATAGCCGGGCGTTGTGGCGGGCGCCTGTAGTCCCAGCCACTCGGGAGGCTGAGGCAAGAGAATCGCTTAAGCCCAGGAATTGGAGGTTGCTGTGAGCTGTGTGAGGCCACGGCATTCTACCGAGGGCCATAAAGTGAGACTCTGTCTCTACAGAAAAAAAAAAAAAAAGAAATAGAAAAGTAAAATCTCTAGTAACCTCAATCAGAAATGATAAAGGGGAAATAACAACTGATCCCACAGAGATACAAGAGATCATCTCTGAATACTACCAGAAAATCTATGCCCAGAAATTTGACAATGTGAAGGAAATGGATCAATATTTGGAATCGCACCCTCTCCCTACACTTAGCCAAGAAGAAATAGAGCTCCTGAACAGACCAATTTCAAGCACTGAGATTAAAGAAACAATAAAAAAGCTTCCAACAAAAAAATGCCCTAGTCCAGATGGCTTCACACCAGAATTCTATCAAACCTTCAAGGAAGAGCTTCTTCCTATAATGCAGAAATTATTACAAAAATTTGAGGAGGAAGGAATCTGCCCCAACACATTGTATAAAGCAAACATCAGCCTGATACCAAAACCAGGAAAAGACCCAACTAAAAAAGAGAATTTCAGACCAATTTTATTAATGAATATAGATGTAAAATTCTCAAAAAATCCTAGCCAATAGATTACAGCTTATCATCAAAAAAGTCATATATCATGATCAAGTAGGTTTCATCCCAGGGATGCAAGTCTGGTTTAACATACGCAAGTCCATAAACGTTATCCACCATATTAACAGAAGCAAAAATAAAGACCATATGATCCTCTAAATAGATGCAGAAAAAGCATTAGATAAAATCCAGCATCCTTTTCTAATTAGAACACTGAAGAGTATAGGCATAGGTGGCACATTTCTGAAACTGAAGCTATCTATGACAAACCCACAGCTAATATTTTATTGAATGGAATAAAACTGAAAGCTTTTCCTCTTAGAACTAGAACCAGACAAGGTTGTCCTCTGTCACCTTTACTATTCGACATAGTGCTGGAAGTTCTAGCCAATACAATTAAGCAAGACAAGGAAATAAAGGGAATCCAAATGGGAGCAGAGGAGGTCAAACTCTCCCTCTTTGCTGATGACATGATCTTATACTTAGAGAATCCCAAAGACTCAACCATAAGACTCCTGGAAGTCATCAAAAAATACAGTAATGTCTCAGGATATAAAATCAATGTCTATAAGTCAGTAGCCTTTGTATATGCCAATGACACTCAAGATGAGAAGCTCATTAAGGACACATTTCCCTTCATCATAGTTTCAAAGAAAATGAAATACCTAGGAATATACCTAAGAAAGGAGGTGAAGGACCTCTATAAAGAAAATTATGAAATCCCAAGAAAGGAAATAGCAGAGGATATTAACAAATAGAATAACATACTATGCTCATGGCTGGGAAGAATCAACATTGTTAAAATGTCTATACATCCCAAAGTATTCACCTATTCAATGCCATTCCTATTAAAATACCAGCATTGTACTTTCAAGATTTGGAAAAAATGATTCTGCATTTTGTATGGAACCAGAAAAAAACCCTGTATAGCTAAGGCAGTTCTTAGTAATAAAAATAAAGGCGGGGGCATCACCATACCAGATTTTAGGCTGTACTACAAAGCCATAGTGGTCAAGAAAGCATGATACTGGCACAAAAATAGAGACATAGACACTTGGAATTAAATAGAAAACCAGGAAATGAAACTAACATCTTACAATCACCTAATCTTTGATAAACCAAACAAGAACATACCTTGGGGGAAAGACTCCCTATTCAATAAATAGGGGAGAACTGGATATCCACATGTAAAAGACTGAAACTGGACCCACACATTTCTCCCCTCACAAAAATTGATTCAAAATGGATAAAGGACTTAAATTTAAGGCATGAAACAATAAAAATCCTCAAATAAAGCATAGGAAAGACACTGGAAGATACGGGAATGGGGAAAGACTTCATGAAGAAGAGTGTCATGGCAATTGCAACAACGACAAAAATAAACAAATGGGATGTAATTAAACTCAAAAGCTTCTGTACGACTAAGGAGAGAACAACCAAAGCAAATAGACAACCTACATAATGGTAAAGGATATTTGCATATTTTGAATCAGACCAAAGCTTGATAACTAGGATCTATAGAGAACTCAAATTAATCCACATAAAAAAGCCAACAATCCATATATCAATGGGTAAGAGACACGAATAAAAGCTTCTCTAAAGAAGACAGATGAATGGCTAACAAACATATGAAAAAATGCTCATCATCCCTATCTGTTAGAGAAATGCAAATCAAAACCACCCTGAGATACCATCTAACCCCAGTGAGAATGTCCCATATCACAAAATCTCAAAACTGCAGAAGCTGGCATGGATGTGGAGAGAAGGGAACACTTTTACACTGCTGGTGGGACTGCAAACTAGTACAACATTTTTGTAAAGAAGTATAGAGAACCCTCAAGGAACTCAAGCTAGACCTCCCATTTGATCCTGCAATCCCATGACTGGGCATCTACCCAAAAAGAAAAAAAATCATTTTATCATAAGAACACTTGCACTAGACTGTTTATTGCAGCTCAATTTACAATTGCCAAAATGTGCAAATAGCCTAAATGCCCACCACCCCAGGAATGGATTAACAAGCTGTGGTATATGTATGCCATGGAATACTATTCAGCTATTAAAAAAATGGAGGCTTTACATCCTTTGTATTAACCTGGATGGAAGTGGAAGACATTATTCTTAGTAAAGCATCACAAGAATGGAGAAGCATGAATCCAATGTATGCAATTTTGATATGAGGATAATTAAGAACATGGTGGGGGTGGGGGAAGCAGAGAGCAGAGAGAGAAAGAAGGAGGGAGGGGTGGAGAAACTAAGAGCAGAGAGAGGGAAGAAGGGAGGGGGTAGGGCCTTGGTGTGTGCCACACCTTTTTGGGGCAAGACACAATGACAAGAGGGACTTTGCCTAACAAATGCAATCAGTGTAATCTGGTTTATTGTACCCTCAATGAATCCCCAACAATAATAAATAAATAAATAAATAAATAAAATGAAAAAAAGATAATTAAAGATGATCCACAGACTCAGAGAACATATTTTCAAAGGAAGATTTATCTAATAAAAGATTGTTATTGATAATACACAAAGAACTCTTAAAATTCAACAATAAAATAGCAAATAATTTTTAAAACATTAAAAATAAATAAATAAACATTAACAGAAGCCTCACCAGGCAGCACCTGTGGATCAATGAGTCGTGAGGGTGGCAGGGTTGAAAGCCGGCCCCAAACTGCAACAAAAAAATAGCCAGGCATTGTGGCACGCACCTGTAGTCCTAGCTACTTGGGAGGCTGAGGCAAGAGAATTGGCTAATCCCAAGAGCTGAGGTTGCTATGAGCTGTGATGCCCCAGCACTCTACTGAGGGTGACAAAGAGAGACTCTGTCTCTAAAAAAAAAGAAGCCTCACCAAAATGTGTATGATAGCAAATAAGTATATTAAAATATGGGGGGAGAGGAGTGCGGAGACAAGATGGCTGATGAAGCCAGCTTTCCACAGAGGCTCCCGTCCAGAAGGAGAGTTAAAAGATGGAAATTTAGCAAGTAACCTGGCGGATTAGAGCTGCACCAAGACAGAAGGTTGAAGAATGCACATCAACATCAACCCTGCTGAGTCGAGCTGCTACCCCAAGGATACAAACAAAAGTACAAAATCCATTACCAAGTGGATGGGAGTCCCCTCCCCCACGAGAACGGCTCAGAATACCCCATAAACAAACGAGCAGAGTTCAAAAGTCCTTCCATTATACTCCATGGGAGATACCCTCTAAAAACTGGACCTACTTCCCCTACTATGGTGCCATGGCACTCTCCTGCCAGGCATAAAACTGTGTAAAACTGTATATATTCTCTACCTGCAATTCTGAGCTCCCAGCACTCCCCTCCATTCTCACTCTGAGGTCTGGAGGCCTGTCCCCCAGGAGTCCAGATTCTTGGGTGATTTCTCAAGGGGTGTGGACAGAGCCTGTACTGCACCTGGTCAGTGCTGATTCTGTGAGGAGAGAATGGTCAGATGAGAAGGAACCACATCGGAGCGGTGGTGCCCTGACTTATCAATATTATCCATGAATGGGAATGGCTTAAACTGTCCTCTAAAGAGGCACAGGTTGGCTGACTGGATCCAAAGACTCAGGCCAGATATTTGCTGCATACAAGAATCACCTGTTACCTTAAAAGATAAATATAGACTCAGGGTGAAGGATGGTCGTCTGTATTTCAGGCAAATGGTAATCAGAAAAAAGCAGATGTTGCAATTCTATTTGCAGATACAATAGGCTTTAAACCAACAAAAGTAAGGAAGGATAAGAATGGTCACTTCATATTTGTTAAGGGTAATACTCAATATGATGAGATTTCAATTATTATTTCAATTATTCCAACCAGAATGCACCTCAATTTATAAGAGAAACTCTAACAAACATGAGCAACTTGATTTCCTCCAGCTCCATAATAGTTGGGAGATTTTACACTTCTTTGGCAGTGTTGGATTGATCCTCCAATAAGAAGGTGAGCAAAGAAATTTTAGATTTAAACCTAACCATCCAACATTTGGATTTAGCAGACATCTACAGAACATTTCATCCCAACCAAACTGAATACACATACTTCTCATCAGCCCATGGAACATACTCCAAATTTGATCATATCTTAGGTCACAAGTCTAACCTCAGTAAATTGAAAGAAATAGAATTTATTCCTTGCATCTTCTTGGACCACCATGCAATAAAAGTTGAAGTCAGTAACAACAGGAATCTATATACTCATGCAAAAACATGGAAGTTAAATAACCTTATGCTGAATGATAGCTGGGTCAGAGATGAGATTAAGAAGGAAATTGCCAAATTTTTGGAACAAAAAGACAATGAAGACACAAATTATCAGAACCTCTGGGACAACGCAAAGGCAGTCCTAAGAGGGAAATTTATAGCACTGCAAGCCTTCCTCAAGAGAATGGAAAGAGAGGAAGTTAACAACTTAATGGGACATCTCAAGCAACTGGAAAAGGAAGAACATTCCAACCCCAAACCCAGTAGAAGAAAAGAAATAACCAAATTAGAGCAGAATTAAATGAAATTGAAAAAAAAAGAATTATACAACGGATTAATAAATCAAAAAGTTGGGTTTGAAAAGGTTAATAAAAGGACTCCAGCAGGATGGCGGGCGGCACTAGAGGGAGCTGCCACACCCCGCCCGCCCCGCCTGCCTTGCGCCCGCCCCGCCTCCAGTGCCGCCTCCCCAGCCCCCGCCGATGGCAGAGGACAGTGAGTCTGTGGCCAGCCTGCAGAGCTTGGAGCTGGATGACCAGGACATGTGCGGGATAGATGGGGACAATGAGGAGGAGACCGAGCACACCAAAGGAAGTTCCGGAAGGGATTTGGGAGCCAAAAAGAAAAAGAAGAAACAGAAGAGAAAAAAGGAGAAAGCAAATTCCGGGGACACCAAGTCAGACTCCGCCTCTGATTCCCAGGAGATTAAAATTCAGCAGCCCTCCAAGAATCCCACCATCCCAATATAGAAGCTGCAGGATATCCAGAGAGCAATGGAGCTGTTATCTGCGTGCCAGGGCCCAGCCAGGAGCATTGATGAGGCCAGAAAACATAGATACCAGTTCTGGGACACACAGACAGTACCCAAACTAAATGAAGTTGTAACATCTCACGGTGCCATTGAACCGGACAAGGACAACGTGCGCCAAAGACCATATTCTTTGCCCCAGGGCTTCATGTGGGACACTTCAGACTTGAGTAACGCTGAAGTGCTCAAGGAGCTATACACGCTGCTCAATGAGAACTACGTGGAAGACAAAGACAACATGTTCTGCTTGGACTACTCAACCAAGTTCCTGATGTGGGCTCTGCATCCCCCAGGCTGGCTCCCCCAGTGGCACTGTGGGGTCAGAGTGTCTTCAAATAAGAAACTGGTGGGGTTCATAAGCGCCATCCCAGCAAACATTTGGATTTATGACAGTGTGAAGAAGATGGTAGAAATCAACTTTCTTTGCATTCATAAGACACTGAGATCGAAGCGGGTAGCCCCAGTGTTAATCCGAGAGATAACCAGAAGGGTGAACCTGGAGGGGATCTTTCAGGCTGTGTACACAGCCGGCGTTGTTCTGCTCAAGCCGGTGGCCACGTGCAGATACTGGCATCGATCACTAAACCCCAGAAAGTTGGTGGAAGTGAAATTTTCTCACTTGAGTAGAAATATGACTTTGAAGAGAACAATGAAGCTATATAGACTGCCAGATGTTACAAAGACTTCAGGTTTGAGACCCATGGAACCAAAAGATATCAAAGCAGTCTGAGAATTAATCAACAATTACCTGAAGCAGTTTCACCTGGCGCCAGTGATGGACGAGGTGGAAGTAGCCCACTGGTCCCTTCCCCGGGAGCATATCATCAACACGTTTGTAGTGGAGAGCTCCAGTGGAAAACTGACTGACTTCCTGAGCTTCTACACGCTCCCTTCAACAGTGATGCACCACCCCAGCTCACAAAACCCTCAAAGCCACCTACTCTTTCTACAACATTCACACAGAGACGCCCCTGTTGGACCTGATGAGTGATGCACTCATCCTGGCCAAGTTGAAAGGATTTGATGTATTCAATGCCTTGGACTTGATGGAAAATAAGACTTTCTTGGAAAAACTCAAGTTTGATGCAGGAGATGGCAATTTACAGTATTACCTGTAAAACTGGAGATGTCCGGGAACAGATTCCGAGAAGGTTGGACTTGTACTACAGTAGATGGATATTTTTATTTCTAGAACTCTGACATCATTTGTTAATATTCTATTTAAAGATTTCTGGAACTGCTATTCCAAAGAAGAATAAAAGCACAACTTAAATGAACCCAAAGCAGTGGATAACAATCAGAAAAGATGAAAAATCCCTATGTGACCAATAGTATCCATGTCATAGCTAGGATGGTAAAATTCATCCTTTTTTCAATGTTTACACGTTGGTAAGAGGGATGAAAGAGTACAGAAGAGCACGTTCTTCAAATGTTCAAACCTTTGGTTGTCTCTTCATGAAGAGAGAGGTATTTTTCCTCTAGAAAAGGGATTTTTTCTCTGTGGACTAAAAGGTCACAGAATCATGTAAGAAAATCTTTGCTGTTATGTGAAGATAAAGTGCTGCCTTTCTATTTATTAAGTATATTTGTCCATGTAACAGAATGAAGGATCCACTTGGAAAATTCTTACTTCTGTTGTACATGGTATCGTTGGGAACCTATATGGAATTAACACTTCCGTAACTCAGTGACCAGTGGTGGATGGTGAAAGTGGGGAGCAGTATAAACATGTACCGATGACGAGTACATCTCTTTCTCCCTAAGCAAAGTTGCCAAATCAATAAATATACAAATGTGTATTTTGTTCTTCACCAACAATCAGTGGATTATTTCTAAAGCAAAGTTTTATACACACATTGTGTACTCTCTGAAAGACCATATGCCCCTTGACTGACCAGACTTTTCTGCTGCTATGAAAACTCCACTTTCTTCTTGGCAACATCAAGGATATGTGCGGAAAAGGAAATGAAAGCTGTCAAGTCAAAAGAGATGCCCAGTGGAATTTATTAGTGCTATCAGGACATTGATAGTTTGAATTTTTTTATTACTTATGCAAAATTGCACATGTTCCTTTATGCTGACTTTAATATATCATGAAAACTGTCATGCTAATGGAAGATATCTTACTTGTAAATAACTATTCATAATTTTGTTACTGCTGGTGTTTTTACCTAGAATTTGAAAACAAAGCTTCATAGTGTACATATACGTGTATATATTGCCAGTCACCCAAGGGAAAAAGATGTTACAAGAGGCCACATAGACTGGCCTTGTCTCAAACACAAAATAGATACTTCCTGCCTTTACTGTATCAGTGCCTAGGCTGTTCAGTGCAGAAAAAGTTCATTATTTTAGATAACATGATGGCATTTCCTTCGTGTTGTAAGCAATCCAGTGAAACCAATCATTTCTTACACTGGGGAGGGGCCATCAAATCATGGGCCAGGGACCCCAGCCTGTTTTGTATAGCTCAGGAGCTAAGTGTTGTTTTTATTTTTCTGAATGATTGTGTGTGGTGGGGGAGAAGTCAAAGAGTTACACTTTGTGAAACACGCAAATTATACAAAATTCAGATTTTAGCATCCATAAAGTTTTATTAGAACATGGCCACACTTAACATTTATGTTGCCTGAGGCTGCTTTATCTTGCTAAGGCAGAATGAGTTGTAGTGGCAGATGTTACAGCCAGCAAAGCCTAAAATATTTAGTGTCTGGTCCTTTATAGGAAGTTTGTTGACCCTGATTTACACCAAGGAGTTGAAAGCTACTTTCCATAGCTGGCCATTCTCTTAAAGACCTACGTGCAGCTGTGGCATCCCTGAGGCTACCATTAGAAGGCAGACTTGCCCCACCCCCAGCCCCCATGGTAGCACTGTTTTTGGCGACTCTGGATGATTTCTCATTTTGGAGTGTTCAAACCCAGTTGCATTCCCTGTCTTCCAGAGAGAGGAGAGAGGTTTCAAGAAATAAAACTGTACCAACTCACTGTAACATTTCTGAGATGCCAACATTAAGTAAAAGATATTTTGACCCGATTGGAGTCAAAGCTCTAGGTGGGAATTTACATCCCACTTATTGTTACGGTACAGTCTTATTTCAAAGAAGCATTTTAAATAATTGCAGAATTGCCAGTCTGCAAGAAATTTTGTCATGAGCTTATTAACTTGTGATGAAACTGTTACACTGAACATTTTAGAGAATCATTAAAACCGATTGTTTATAAAAGTAGCTATGAAAAAATTCAAAGGTAGTATCTTATTGATAAAAAAAAAAACCTGCCTTGTCCTGCACTTTTGTTATGAAAATGCTCTATTTTTTCTTCTTTTTGACCAAGAATGAAGAGGTGGCATAATCTATGAGTCAGCCAGAATTTAACCTGAAAAAAATTCTGGCAATCTAATAATTCCCTCTAAATTACAGAAAGTGACTTTTCTAAACACATTGTTAATAGCTTTGGTTTTGCTCCATTTTCTGACCTGAAGGACCCTGCTGTGGCACACAGCCACTTCTGAGAATCCAAGCTCCTCAGATTTTTCTCTTCTTGACACATTTTATCTAATCACTATGTTTTTTTGTAGGGGTTAAGATTTCTAAGGAATTAACCATGTAAAAAGGGGTAAATTCTAATTAGTCAAAATACCTTATCTGGCTTTCTCTATAAATACCAAGCCTTTCTCCCAAGTCTGTGTCTATGCCTACCTACTCAGAAAGTCAAATTGCCATGAAGTAAATAAAACATGATGTGTTGCTCCTGAAGGTAAAACTGATCATGTTTCTCCCATGCAGTTACGTCAGCCCATCTAACTAGAACGTCTACGGTGGCACCTTCAGAGTTTGACAGAGAATGTTAAGTGTTGTGGGACACTGATGTTCTTGCCTACAAGCATTGTACCAGCCTTTAACAACGTGAATTTATACAAGCATGGACATTAGTTTCAATAAACTTTTGTTCGGATATCCAAAAACAAAAAAAAAGAAAGAAAAGGTTAATAAAATAGATAAACCTTTGACTAACCTAGCCAGGAAAAAAAGACTAAAATTTCCAATTTCATCATCAGAAATGACAAAGACGAAATAACAACAGACTCCTCAGAAATTCAAAAAATCCTTAATGAATATTACAAGAAACTTTATTCTCAGAAATATGAAAATCTGAAGGAAACTGACCAATACTTGGAAGCACGTCACCTTCCAAGACTTACCCAGAATCAAGTGGAAATGTTGAACAGGCCTATATCAAGTTCTGAAATAGCATCAACCATACAAAATCTGCCTAAAAGGGCAGCGCCTGTGGCTCAAGGAGTAGGGCGCTGGTCCCATATGCCGGAGGTGGTGGGTTCAATTCCAGCCCCGGCCAAAAACCACAAAAAAATAAAATAAAATAAAAAATAAAATAAAAAAATGGGTGGCGCCTGTGGCTCAGCGGGTAGGGCGCCGGCCCCATATACCGAGGGTGGCGGGTTCAAACCCGGCCCTGGCCAAACTGCAACAAAAAAATAGCCGGGCGTTGTGGCGGGTGCCTGTAGTCCCAGCTACTTGGGAGGCTGAGTCAAGAGAATCGCCTAAGCCCAAGGATTTGGAGGTTGCTGTGAGCTGTGTGATGCCATGGCACTCTACCAAGGGCGATAAGGTGAGACTCTGTCTCTACAAAAAAAAAAAAGAAAAAAAATATATATATATAAATAAAATAAAATAAAAAAAAAATCTACCTAAAAAGAAAACCCTGGGACCAAATGGCTTCACATCAGAATTCTACCAAACCTTTAAAGAGGAACTAGTACCTATGTTACTCAACCTGTTCCAAAGTATAGAAAAAGAAGGAAGACTACCCAACACGTTCTATGAAGCAAATATCACCCTGATCCCCAAACCAAGAAAAGACCCAACAAGCAAAGAAAATTATAGACCAATATCACTAATGAATATAGATGCAAAAATATTCAACAAGATCCTAACAAACAAAATCCAGCAGCACGTCAAACAAATTATACATCATGACCAAGTTGGTTTTATCCAAGGGTCTCAAGGCTGGTTCAATATACGTAAATCTATACATATAATTCAGCACATAAACAAATTAAAAAACAAAGACTGTATGATTATCACAATTGATGCAGAAAAAGCTTTTGATGATATCCAGCATCCCTTCATGATCAGAACACTTAAGAACATTGGTATAGAAGGGACTTTTCTTAAACTGATAGAGGCCATCTACAGCAAACCCACAGCCAATATCGTATTGAATGGAGTTAAATAGAAATCATTTCCACTCAGATCAGGAACCAGACAAGGTTGCCCATTGTCTCCACTGCTCTTTAACATTGTAATGGAAGTTTGAGCCACCACAATTAGGGAAGAAAAGGCGATCAAGGGTATTCATATAGGGTCAGAAAAGATCAAACTTTCGCTCTTTGCAGATGATATAATTGTATATCTGGAAAATACCAGGGATTCTACTACAAAACTCTTAGAAGTGATCAAGGAATACAGCAGCATCTCAGGTTACAAAATCAACATTCATAAATTGGTAGCCTTTATATATACCAACAATAGTCAAGCTGAAAAAACATTTAAGAACTCTATTCCATTCACAGTACTGCCAAAGAAGATGAAATATTTGGGAGTTTATCTAACAAAGGATGTGAAAGATCTCTATAAAGAGAACTATGAAACTCTAAGAAAAGAAATAGCAGAAAATGTTAACAAATGGAAAAACATGCTCATGGGTGGGAAGAATCAACATCGTTAAAATGTCCATATTACCCAATGCAATATACAATTTTAATGTAATCCCTATTAAAGCTCCACTGTCATACTTTAAAGATATTGAAAAAATAATATTTCATTTTATATGGAATCAGAAAAAAGCTCAAACAGCCAAGATATTACTCAGAAATAAAAACAAAAGCAGGAGGAATCACACTACCAGACCTCAGACTATAATATAAATTGATAGTGATCAAAACAGAATGGTACTGGCACAAAAACAGAGAGGTAGATGTATGGAACAGAATAGAGAACCAAGAGATGGTTATTTGATCTTTGACAAGCCAATTAAAAACATTCAGTGGGGAAAAGACTCTCTATTTAACAAATGGTGTTGGGTGAACTGGCTGGCAACCTGTAGAAGACTGAAACTGGATCCACATCTTTCACCATTAAATAAGATAGACTCTCACTTGATTAAAGATTTAAACTTAAGACATGAAACTATAAAAATACTAGAAGAAAGTGCAGGGAAAACTCTTGAAGAAATCGGTCTGGGCAAATATTTTATGAGGAGGACACCCCGGGCAATTGAAGCAGCTTCAAAAATACACTACTGGGAACTCATCAAACTAAAAAGCTTCAGCAAAGATAAGAACACAGTAAGTAAAGCAAGCAGACAGCCCTCAGAAAGGGAGAAGATATTTGCAGGTTATGTCTCTGACAAAGGTTTAATAACCAGAATACACAGAGAACTCAAACGTATAAGCAAGAAAAGAACAAGTGATCCCATCACAGGCTGGGCAAGGGACTTGAAGAGAAACTTCTCTGAAGAAGACAGGCACACGGCCTACAGACATGAAAAATGCTCATCATCCTTAATCATCAGAGAAATGCAAATCAAAACTACTTTGAGATATCATCTAACTCCAGTAAGATTAGCCCATATTACAAAATCCCAAGACCAGAGATGTTGGTGTGGATGTGGAGAAAAGGGAACACTTCTACACTGTTGGTGGGAATGCAAATTAATACATTCCTTTTGGAAAGATGTTTGGAGAACACTTAGGGATCTAAAACTAGATCTGCCATTCAATCCTATAATTCCTTTACTAGGTTTATACCCAGAAGACCAAAAATCACAATATAACAAAGACATCTGTACCAGAATGTTTATTGCAGCCCAATTCATAATTGCTAAGTCATGGAAAAAGCCCAAGTGCCCATCGATTCACGAATGGATTAATAAATTGTGGTATATGTACACCATGGAATATTATGCAGCCTTAAGGAAAGATGGAGACTTTACCTCTTTCATGTTTACATGGATGAAGCTAGAACATATTCTTCTTAGTAAAGTATCTCAAGAATGGAAGAAAAAGTACCCAATGTACTCAGCCCTACTAGGAAACTAATTTATGGCTTTCATACGAAAGCTATCACCCAGTTTTAACCTAAGAATACGGGGAAGGGGCAGAGGGAGGGGAGAAAGTGGGGAGGATGGGCGGAGGGAGGGTGATTGGTGGGATTACACCTGCGGTGCATCTTACAAGGGTACATGCGAAACTTAATAAATGTAGAATATAAATGTCTTTTTTTTTTTTTTTGTAGAGACAGAGTCTCATTGTATCGCCCTCGGGTAGAGTGCCGTGGTGTCACACGGCTCACAGCAACCTCTAACTCTTGGGCTTACCGATTCTCTTGCCTCAGCCTCCCGAGCAGCTGGGACTACAAGCGCCAGCCACAACACCTGGCTATTTTTTTTTTTGTTGTTGTTGCAGTTTGGCTGGGGCTGGGTTTGAACCCGCCACCCTCAGCATATGGGGCCGGCGCCCTACTCACTGAGCCACAGGCGCCGCCCAGAATATAAATGTCTTAACACAATAACTAAGAAAATGCCAGGAGGGCTATGTTAACCTGTGTGATGAAACTGTGTCAAACGGTCTATAAAACCAGTGTATGGTGCCCCATGATCGCATCAATGTGCACAACTATGATTTAATTTAAAAAGAAAGAAAGAAAGAAAGAAAAGCCCAGGCCTGGATGGCTTGATTGTGAAACTCTATCAAATATTTTTTTAAGTTTCAAGATAATAAGGGGATAAAAATGTTGTTGTTACATGGATGAACTATATAATGCTGAAATTGGGGCTTTTGGTGTGGCCATCACAGAATAGTGTACATTGTACTCAGCAGGTAAGATTTTATCCCTCCACCCTTCTTAGTTTTCAATTTCCTTACTTTGTTACCATATGTATTGATAATATAGCTCCCACTTATTGGTGAGAACATGTGGTGTTTTGTTTTCCATTCCTAAGATACTTTACTTAGAATAATGTTCTCCAGTTCCACCAAAGTTGCTGCAAAAGATTTTTTTTTTTTTATGGCTGCAAGGTACTACATGGTGTGTATATATATATATATATATAACATATTTTCTTTATCTACTCATGAATTTATGGGTAGTTAGGTTGATTCCACATCTTTGCAATGGTGAATTGTGCTGTGATAAACGTTCAAGAGCAGGTGTCTTTTTGAAAAATCATTTCTTTTCCTTTGGGCAGGTACCTAGTAGTGACATTGCTGGATCAAATGGTAAATCTACATTACTTTCTTTTAGGAATCTTTATACTATTTTCCATATATGCTGTACTAATTTTCAGTTCCACCACCAAGGCATGAATATTCCTTTCTCTCTGCATACACACCAGCATCAGTCTTTTGACTTTTTTACCTTTTGACTGTGAACAACGCCTATATGCATTCAAATAAGATGGTCCTTTGGTGTGAACGAAGTCTGTAAATTTCGTTTCGCAAATACAAACAGGAAGTTTTACAAAAGTCATGAAAAATGAACAATATTTCTTACTGTTTGTAGCACAGTGTGTATCATAACAATTGTGATTGCTGCATGCCTCAACTGGCATGTTTCTTTTCTGAGCGCTCTGCAATCAAAGAGTTAACGGTGATCATTCTGATAGGGACAAGGTTGTATCTCACTAAGGTTTTAATTTGCATTTCCCTGATAATTAGTGATGCTAAACATTTTTCATATATTTTTTTTCCCATTTGTCTATCTTCTTTTGAAAAACTTCTCTTCATGTCTTTCGCTATTTTTAGATGGGTTGATTTTGTTCTTGCTGATTTGTTGGAGTTCTTCGTAGATTCTAAATATTATCCCTTTGTCAGATATATAACTAGCAAGTGTTTTCTCCCATTCTACTCATCTATTTAGTCTGTTGAGTATTTTCCTGGCTATGCTGAAACTTAATATAATTAAGTCCCTTTTATTGCTATATTTGCCTTTAGAAATTCTTTGCCTAGGTTGATGTCCAGAATAGTTTTTCCTATATTTCCTTCTGGAATTTTTACGGTTTCAGGACTTTAACTTACGTCTTTAATCCATCTTGACTTAACCTCTGTATGTGGTGCGAGAGAGGGATGCAGTTTCATTCTTCAGCATGTGGCTATCCAATTTCCTCAATACCATTTATTGAATAGAATGTCCTTTTCCTAGTGTATGTTTTTGTCTGATTTATCGAAAATAAGGTGATTGTAGCTGTACTGTTTTATTTCTGAGTTCTCTATTCTGTTCCATTGGTCTATGTCTCTACCTTTATACCTATACCATGCTGTTTTGGTTGCTATAGCCTTGGAATATAATTGGAGGTCAGGTAAATGTGATGCCTCTAGATTTGTACTTTGTATTTAAGATTCCTTTGCTATTTGGGGTTTTTTGGAATTGTATTGAATCTGTAAATCACTTTGGGTAGTACAGACATTTTAAAAGTGTTAATTTTTACAGTCCATGAGCAGGGGATGTTTTTCCATTTGTTTGAGTCATCTACAATTTCTTTCTTCACTGTTTTGTAGTTATTGTAACTTCTTTTGTTAAGTATATTCCTAAGTATTTTATTTTCTTTGTAGCTATTGTGAATGGTACTGAGTCTGATTTGACTTTCAACTTGACTGTTATTGGTATATAGAAATGCCACATGAGGCTCAGCACCCATAGCTGAGTGGTTATGGTGCTGGCCACATAGACCAGGGCTGGCAGGTTCTTGTTGTTGTATCCTTTTCTGACTTTGGTATCAGGGTGGTACTGTCTTCACAGACTAAGTTAGGGAGGATTCCCTCACAGTCAATGTTGTGGAATAGTTTCTATAGGATAGGTACCTGTTCTTCTTTGTAGGTCTGGTAGAATTCAGTTGTGGATCAGTATGGTCTGGGAATTTTTTTGGGGGTGATTTTTATTACTGTATGAATCTTACTACTTGTTATTATTCTTCCAGGGTTTCTATTTCTTCCTGATTCAGGCTTGAGAGATGTGGGTTTCCAAAAATTTATCCATTTCTTCTAGGTTTTCTAGCTTGTATGTATAGAGTTCTCATAGTAGTCATGGATGATATTTTGAATTTTTGTGGTATCAGCTATAATGTCTTCTTTTTCATTTATGATTGAGCTTATTTGAGTTTTCTTTTCCTTTTGGTAAATCTAGCTAATATTCTATTCATTTGTTTATTTTTTTCAAGGAATCAACTTTTTGTTGATCCTTTGTATTGTTATTGTCGTTTCAATTTCATTCAGTTCTGCTCTGAGCTTTATCTCTTTTCATCTGCTGGCTTTGGATTTGGCTTTTTCTTCTTTTTCTAGTTCCTTAAGGTGTGACATTATGTTAATTTGTGATCTGCCTGTCATTTTGATGGAGGCATTTAAAGGTATGTACTTTCCCTATATCAATGTTTTTGCTGTATCCCATAGATTTTAGAAGCTTATGTCCTTTGTCATTCAGTTTAAAAAGTCTTTTGAAGAATTATGTGAGAAAGGTTTCAATGTTAGTGTATTCTTTTTTTTTTTTTTTAAGTTTTAATTGCGCTTCATTCCAAGAGTGGTAGCACCTAGAGTGGTGTTAGTATATGCATAAAAAATTGATTTTCATCTTAGTTTTGTCATTGACCCATGGATCATTCCAGTAGAAGGTTGTTTAATTCCCATGTATTTGTGTAGATGTGAGAGTTCCTATTGGAATTCATTTCTAGTTTTATTCCACTGTAATCTGAGACGATACATGGTGTGATTTTGATTTTGATGAATTCTGGTATATGATCTATAGGTCATGGAAGTGCTGATGAGAATAACATATTCTGGAGTCTTGAGGTGGAATATTCTGCAAATATCTGTTAGGTCTATTTGTTATAGAGTACCATTTAAGTCCAATGTTTGTTTATTTTCTGCCTTGATGATCTGTCCTGTCAGTGGAGCTATTATGATGATGCTATTTATTTCTTTCCATAGATCTAGTAGAATTTGTTTTATGAATCTGGGAGATCCTGTTTTAGCTGGGTATATAATTACAATTATTATATCTTCTTGTTGAATTGCTCCCTTTCTCATTACGTAATGAATATCTTTGTCCTTTTTTACTATTATTGATTTAAAGTCTATTTTATCTGATATAAGAATAGCTATTTCTGCTTGCTTTTGGTTTCCATTTGTGTATAGTATTTTTTTCCATCTCTTAACCTTGAGTCTATATTAGAGTTCTTGCAAATTAGATGGATTTCTTGGAAACAACATATATTTGGATTTTGTTCTTCCATCCATTCAGCCAATCTATATCTTTTAAGTGAAACGTTAAGACAATTCACATTCAATGTTAATAATGATATGTGAGATATAATAAATCCCAAAGTTACAAACATTTGACCTAAGTATGACTAGCACTAATGAACAGAGGCTATTACAGGACTGTACAGCAGAGGGTCCCCCACCAACGCACCAGAGCCAAAGTGTACTATATAGCATTCTAGTTACCATGCTTGTTGTAAAGTTACTGTGTTCATCAAAAGTTACCACACTTGTTAAAAAGTTATTGTGCTCATGCCAATGAGGGGTGCCTGCCTCTTCTTCCAAGTCTAGTTCATAGTACTGTACATTACAGGGAATTGGCCCTTGTTATTCTTATAACCTTGTACACTGTCATACTATGTTTTTAAATCAATGATGTTTTTGTCTTCACCCTGCAACAATGCCTCCAAAACACAAACCTGATGCAAGTGTTATTGATATAATAAAGATAAGAAAAACCATCACCATGGGAAATAAAGTGGAAATAATAAAAATATCAGAGAAAACTGAAACTCTATCATCCATTCACAGTGCATTTGTTTACAGTTGGTCAACAATCGCAACAATTTTAAGAGATAAATGTCAGGGCCCCGGACCGACCAGGTCTCCAGCCCTGGCTTATCTATTTTATGGACGCAGACTGCTGTGCTATCTTGCTCAGGATCAATTACCCTTATGACTGATGGCTATTCACCTTAGCAGAAGGGAGAGAGAGAGAAAGACAGTCTTTGAGGGAGAAAAACAGTCTTAATACGAGAGTAAATCTCAGAAGTCTTCAAAGAAGGGCCTCGAGCAGAAAAAGCAAAAAAGTCAGAGTGAGTGAGTCCATACAGGAATGAAAACTGACTAACCTCTCCTGCAACTACTTACAGATGTGATCTGTGGCTATTTGCACCACAGGTGTAGAGACTGCCAAGCACTGATGTTTTCCTCTCACATGCTCTCAGGTTAAGGAGAGCTGAATCCCTTCCCCATGCCCTCATCACCAAGGTGTTATATTACCAAGATATCATATCACAGTTTTCTTATATTTACAGAGTGTTCCGAGCTTAACTCTCGCTTCTCCTTTACATGGTCTGCTACATATTCCCCCTTTTTGTGTATTTCAAGATAGTTTCTAGTATGTCAAGGGCAGTTGTTCTTGTTACACAGCTCTTTCTCTTGCTAGGCGAAAGAATAAAGCATATAAGGTGATTTTCAAAATTCAGAATTACAGGTAGGGGCTCTTTAAGTGGCAGAGCCCTGTATCTAAACTCAAGCTTCAGCTACCACTAGGGAAAAGATGGGGATTAAAGTATTATTTTCTTTAAAGGTCTTTCAAACCAGGAAAATCTTTATCTTAGAGAATACAATTTCCATTTCATCTATTACAAATTGTGTTAAGTGCCAAAGAAAGGTCTCACTTCCCTCACAAAGCTTTTCCTTTTCTCTATGAATTGTAGTTAACAGACAATGGTCCCGCTTTTCTTGTGGCTTTTGCTAGCAAGGATCTTACTGCATTTACCACCTTTTGCTACCTTTGCCAACAGTCCTGCTATTCATGCCCTTATCACCAATGCACTATATTACTGAGATATTATATCACAGGTGTTTCTTATTTTTACAGAGTGTTCTGAGCTTAATTCTTGCTTCTCCTTTATATGGTCTGCTACAGATAAAGGTAGAATAATGGAGCATGTGAAAAGCTATGCCCCAAGTGAATGCTACAATTATTACCAAGATGGAAAGGCTGTTCATAATTTGGATAGAAGATCAAAATCAGCATAATATCCCTAACAGTCTTTCTGTAGAGCAAGAAATGGCTTGAAGCCTTTTCAATGATTTAAAAGGTGCTCATACAGCAAGTGAAGGCAATTGCAATGAAGAGTTTGTTACAAGTAGGGGTTGGTTCAATCACTTTTTTAAAAGGCAATTCTGCATAATATTAAAGTTCAAGATGAAGCAGCAATTGCTGAACTATGTGCTACAAGCAGTTTTCCAAAGACATTGGAAGATATTATTAATAATGGAGGTCATTTGCCAGACCAGGTTTATAATGTAGAAAAAACTGGTTTGTTTGGGAGAAAACTACCTGAGAGGACCTACATTTTGAAAGGGAAAAAAAGTGCACCAGGACATAAGGCACCAAAGGATAGGCTGACTTTATTACATGGAGGTGATACATCTGAGAATTTCAAGCTCAAGCCTTTGCTAGTGCATTTTCCCCTAAACCCAAGGGCACTATGCATTGCCACTAAGGCATCTCTTCCTGATATTTAGAGGGAAAATGCAAAGGCTTGGGTTATTGTTGCTGTCTTTCAAGATTGGCTTTTAAACCATTTTTCCTTTCTAGTTAGTGTTATTGCTTGGGAAGAAACATTCCTTTCAAAATTTACCTTGCCTTTGACAATGCCCCTGTACATCCAAACACTTTAGAGCAGTGGTTCTCAACCTGTGGATGGCGACCCCTTTGTAACAATGAAAATACATCCTGCATATCAGATACTTACATTATGATTCATAACAGTGGCAAAATTATAGTTATGAAGTAGCAATAAAAATAATTTTATGGTTGGGGTCACCACAACATGAGGAACCATATTAAAGGGTCACAGCATTAGGAGGCATTAGGAAGGTTGAGAATCGCTGCTTTAGAGGATATTCACCCCAATATAAAGGTGGTATTTCTATCCCCAACACCACATCACTACTCCAGACAATGGATCAGGGACTCAGCCTCCATTAAGGCTTATTATTTACAGAGGATCTTTTCACAAGCGTCAGAGCAACCCAAAATGATGTGATGACCTTAATGGACTTTTGGATATTGCTAATGAGTGGGATGAAGTTAAAGAGTCAAATATGAGAGGCATTTGGAACAAATTGTGCCCCAATTCACACAAGAATTTCTATAATTTACAGATGATGAAATCACTTAAACCAGGCAAGCTGTGGTTGCTATTGGTAATCAACTGCAGTTGAACATCAGTGAAAATGATAGCATAGAGCCACTTGGTTCCCATGGCAAAGAACTAATACCTTGTGGAACTAGAGCAGCCAGCAGATTATAGCATTTAGGGAAGAAAACAGGGACCTAGAAACTCCAGAATTTAAAAAGTTTCTTACAAAAGAGTTAGATGATGTTTCTTTGTCTCATTGAAGCAGGAATGGCAAAGTTAGAGGAGCAAAATTCTGATAGAGAGGTTCACCAAAGTACAATTACCAAAAGACTGAGATGCTACAGGGCCATTTATACTGAGAAAAAGAAAAGCTCTGTACAAACCTCCTTGATGACTACTTCAAGAAACTGACTCTAAGCCAGGTGTGGTGGCTCACGCCTGCAATACTACCACTCTGGGAGGCCAAGGTTGGTGTATTGCTTGAGTTCACAAATTCAAGACCACCCTGAACAAAAGTAAGACCTCATCTCTACTAAAAATAGATAAACTGAGGCAAGAGGATCGCTTGGGCCCAAGAGTTGGAGGTTGCTGTGAGCTACGACGCCATGGCACTCTACCCACAACAATAGGTTGAGACCCTGTGAAAGGAGAAAAGGAAAGGAGAGGAGAGGAGGGGAGAGGAGAGGAGAGGAGGGGAGGGGAGGAGAGGAGAGGAGATGAGAGGAGAGAAGAAACTGACTGTGGCAGAAGAATCAGACCCTGACTCTCTAATACCAGTCCCATCCTCCCCAACAAGCCCATCATTGTCTACATCATCCAAGATTGTTTAAGGCTAAATTTAAAAATGTTTAAGTATTTATGTGCACAGAAAAGTAAAAAATAAATGTTAAGACAAACATCTAAGTTGAATTTAGCATTTACCTTCAGAACATATCTCAATTATAGCATGGGAACTGCTTATACTGTTCTCATTATGTTGAGTAAGGTCTTCTGTTTTCTTCCTTGTGCTTTTATAAGGCTCTGTAAGTTTTAACTTTCAAGTGTTTTTATCCTGGTAGACATCACTTGGCTCTGTTCCATGTGTAGCGCACTTTCATGGATTTCCTATAGGGCAGGTCTAGTGATATAAATTACCTTAGTATTTCTTTGTCTAGGAAAGACTTAATTTTCCTTTCATTTATGAAACTTAGTTTTGCTGGATACACAACTCGTGGTGGCAGTTATTCAGTTTAAGAATACTAAAAATGAGACTCCAATACCTTCTGGCTTACAAGGTCTCTGCTGGAAAGTCTTGTGTTGGTCTGATGGGTTTCCTTTACAGGTTAATTGTTGCTTTCACCTTGTACCTTATAGGATTTTCTCCTTCACTTTGAATTTGGCCAGACTGATGACCATGTAGTAATTGCCCATTTGCTATGAATCTTCCAGATGTTTGAGGGCAATCTTGTATCTAGAAATCTAAACCTTTGGCTATACCAGGGAAGCTTTCCTTAATTATTCCCTCAAATAGGTTTTCCATGCTTTTTTGCTTTTCCTTTTTCTCCCTCATGGATACCTATGGTTCTAATATTGGCTCATTATACATAGTTCCATATTTCTCCGAATGATTGTGTTTTTTTTCCTACATTTTTGATTGACTGGGTTAACTGAAGGGCCTTGTCTTGAAGCTCTGAAACTTTCTTCTGGTTGGTGTAATCTTTTGCTAAAGCTTTCCACTGTATTTCAAAATTTCCTAAACGTCTCTTTCATTTATTTAAGTTCTGTTATATCTCTTCTTGTGTCAACCAGCTATTTAGAGAATTTTCATTCATATGTTAATTTTGTTTGTGTGGGTTTTCAACTTTCTTATCAAACCATCCATCTTATTTGCCATCCATATTATTAATTCCATATATAACATTTCAGAAATTTCCTTTAGGAAATTATTGGAGACCTACTGTGATCTTTTGGGGATGTCAAAACAGCTTGTTTCTTCATGTTGCCAGAGTTCTTTTTTTTTTTTTTAATTAAATCATAGCTGTGTACATTAATGCGATCATGGGCCACCATACACTGGTTTTATAGACCGTTCAACACATTTTCATCACACTTGTTAACATAGCCTTCCTGGCATTTTCTTAGTTATTGTGTTAAGACATTTATATTCTACATTTACTAAGTTTCACATGTACCCTTGTAAGATGCACCACAGGTGTAATCCCACCAATCACCCTCCCTCCGCCCACCTCCCCCTTCCCCATATTCTTAGGTTATAACTGGGTTATAGCTTTCATATGAAAGCCATAAATTAGTTTCGTAGTAGGGCTGAGTACATTGGATACTTTTTCTTCCATTCTTGAGATTCTTTACTAAGAAGAATATGTTCCAGCTCCATCCATGTAAACATGAAAGAGGTAAAGTCTCCATCTTTCTTTAAGGCTTGCCAGAGTTCTTATGCTGGTTCCTTCTCACCTTTGTTCTTTCTAATCTCAAACCTTTTCTCTCAGCTCAAGACAGATACTATTCTCCTATGCTATACTAAGTAGGAGAGGACACCCATCCAGGTACATAGTATAGCACAGAAGAATAGTATCTATCTTGAGGCTGGGAGACTGACCCAGCAGGAAATGGGCAGATGCACTAAGAGCCTACAGCATAGATGTTCTGCTGCATCATCCTATTCTCTTATAGTTGTCACAGTCCATGACAATATTTGGGGGTTCATGCAGAATGGTAGTTTGGTAACTAGGCTGCTACTGGGAGCCCAAGAAGGGGCTCCATGGAGTCAAGTGGTATGGGAATTTACTCTGCCTGGGCCTCCCCATAGCAATAGCAGTGGCAGCTGGGTAAGGCTATTTAGATGATGGCCAGGGGTTCCCTGGCTGTGAGTGTCTGCTCTGCCCAAGTCAAGGTGCAATGGTGGCATACAGTAGTGGATGGCAGAGGACAGCAGCACCACAGTTGTGGCTGGGGCCATGGATGCAAGTGATATGCAGGGCTTCTGAAGCTAGGCTGTGCTTTGGGGGCAGGGCTGATGAGTCATGTGGTACACAGGGGTGTGGGGTGTGGGGCTGTGACAGCCAGACAGCGCATGGTGAGTTGGGGCCATGGCAGTGGGTGGGGTGTGGCTGGTGGGGCCACTAAGGTGTATAGCATGTGGAGGGGCAGCATGTGGGCAGCACACAGGGAATGAGGCTGTGGAAGCACATGGCATGCTGTGAATGGCTTATGATACCTGAGTCTTCCTCTCTACTCAGGACTAATGGTAGCAGCTACTGTGGTACTACACACATGGTGGCATATGCAGTGCTAACTAAATGGCAGTGGCAGATGCTGGGAGTCAAGGCTCCCACTCTGCTCACATGCCCTGGTATCAAGGGCACATGGCATCCACGTATAGGGCACACAAGAGTGCCTGCCTTTTTCACTCCCTCCCTAACCTAGCAGGGGGAATGGAGATAGGAAAGTCTCTTCAACAAATGGTATTATAAAAATATCCAGGGCGGCGCCTGTGGCTCAAGGAGTAGGGCGCCAGTCCCATATGCCGGAGGTGGTGGGTTCAAACCCAGCCCCGGCCAAAAATCAAAAAAAAAAAAAAATATCCACACAGAACATACTTGTCTTATACCACATATAAAAAAAAATTAACTCAAAGTAAAGATTTAAATGTAAGATCTAAAACCATTTAACTCCCAGAAGAAACCATAGTGAAAAAACTCCTTGACATTGGTCATGGCAATAATATTTTGGATATGACTCCAAAAGCACAGCAACAAAAGCAAAAATAAAACAACATAAAAAGCTTCTGCATAGTAAAGGAAACAATATGAAAATGCTACCTATATAAGGGGAGAAAATATTTGCAAACCATATGTATGATAAGGGTTAACAGTCAAAATATATGAGGAACTCATACAATTCAATGACAACAAAAACAAATAACCCAATTAAAAAGTGGGCAAAAGACCTAAATATACATTTCTGAAAAGAAGATATACAATGGTGAACCAGAATATTTTTTTTAAATGCTCAATATCACTAATCATCAGGGAGATAAAAATCAAAACCACAATGAGATATTACTTCACACCTATTAGCATGAGTAATGCCAAAAAAGACAAGAGATAAGTGTTTATGAGGGTGTGAAGGAGAGAGGAATTCTTGTATACTGTTGGTGGGAATGTAAATCAGTATAGCCATTGTGGAAAATAGTATGGAGGTTCCTCAAAAAATTACAAATAGAACTACTATATGATCCAACAATTCCCCCTCTAAGTATATGTTCAAAGGAACTGAAATTAGTATCTTGAAGAGATATCTTCACTCTCATGTTCACTGCAACATTATTCACAACATCCAAGATAAGAAATCAAAATAAGGCAGTGCCCATAGCTCAGTGGGTAGGGTGCCAGCCACATACACCAAGGCTGGTGGGTTCGACCCTGGCCCAGGCCAGCTATAAAAACAATGACAACTGCAACAACAACAACAACAACAACAACAAAATAGCTGGGTGGGGTTGTGCCTATAGCTCAAAGGAGTAGGGCGCCGGCCCCATGTGCCAGAGGTGGTGGGTCCAAACCCAGCCCCGGCCAGAAACTGCAAAAGAAAAAAAATAGCTGGGTGTTGTGGCAGGCACCTGTAGTCCCAGCTACTGGGGAGGCTGAGGCAAGAGAATCGCTTAAGCCCAAGAGTTTGAAGTTGCTGTGAGCTGTGGGTGATATAGTGAGACTCTGTCTCACTCTACTGAGGGCGATATAGTGAGACTCTGTCTCAAAACAACAACAACAACAACAAAAAAAAAGTGTCCATCAGAGAATGAATAGATAAAAGAAATGTGGTACATCTTCACAGTGGAATATTATTCAGCCTTAAAAAATAAAGAGATCATGTTATTTGTGACAACATGAGAGAACCAGGAGGATGTTATGCTAAGTGAAGCGAGGCACAGAAAAATTCTGCCTTATCCCACTTATACACAGAATCTAAAAAAATCAAACTCATAGAAATAGAGAGTAATGGTGGTTGCCAGGGAGAGAGGGTTACAGGGAAATGAGAAGATGTTGATCAAAGGGAACAAGTTCTGGGGATACAATATGCAGCACAGGTGGTGATAGATGTGTTAACTAATTTCATTTTGATAGTAAATACACAATGCATATGCATAACAAATCATCACATAATACACTTTGAATATATACAATCTTTGTCAATTAAATGTCTTAAAAAATAAAACCTGTATCAATGGAAGGGTATTTCCTGTTCATGGACTGAAAAATTCAGCATAAAAGAAAATTCAGAATGTTATGGAGGTACAAGCATTTTGGTTACATGCATTGCTTTTCTACAATTTGAATCAAGATTTTAATTGTGTCCATCCCCCAGATTGTGTGCATTATACCCATTAGGTGTCAATTTGCCCATCCCCTCCACTCCCTTTCCACATGATTGATTTCCATTGAATTTTACTACCATATGTGCACATATGTGTTCATCATTTCGTTCCCATTTTAAAAGTGAGCACATGGGGTATTTATTTTTCCATTCTTGTGATGCTTCACTTAGGTGGATGGTCTCCACTTCCATCCAGATTGTTAGAAAAGGCATTAGTTCATAATTTTTTATGGCTGAGTAGTACTCCATAGTATACATATACCACATTTTATTAATCCACTCATGTATTCATGGGCACCTGGGTTGTTTACACATCTCTGCAACTATCAATTGTGAATATATTAACATTCAAATTCAAGTGTCTTTTTTATAGAATGACTTTATTTCTGATTAATATGAGAGTACATACAACTAGTATGTAAAGTATTGTTTTTATAGCTGGCCTGGGCCAGGGTCGAACCCACCAGCCTTGGTGTATGTGGCTGGCACCCTACCCACTGAGCTATGGGCACTGCCTTATTTTGATTTCTTATCTTGGATGTTGTGAATAATGTTGCAGTGAACATGATGTTGCATATATGTTGTTTGCATTTGTAAGGTAAAATCTAAGTTGTATTTGTGACCTTCTATCTAGTAGTGTGCCAAATTTTCCTTTGGATAAATACCTAATAGTGGGATTGCTGGATCGAAAGGTAGGTCTACTTTTAGTTCTCCAGAGTACTTTTAATTAGACACAATTAAAACCATGACTCAAACCGTACTGCTAATTTGCAATCCCACCAACGGTGTAAAAGTGCTCCACTTCCTTTGCATTCATGGCAGCATCTGTTGTTTTAGGACATTCCAATAAAAGCCATTTTCACTGTAGTTAGTTGATACCTCAATGTAGTTTTGAGTTGCATTTCCCTAATGATTAGTACCTGGAGCATTTTTTGGCATGTTTATTGGCTGTTAGTCTATCTTTTGCCCACTTTTCAATGAGGTTGTTTGATGTCTTTTTGTTTATTGGAATAAGTTCTTTGTTGATTCTGATTATTAGCCCTTTATCAGATATATAGTGTGCAAATATTTTTCCCATTCTGTAGGTTGCCTATTCACCCTATTGATTATGTCCTTGACTGCGCAGAAGCTTTTTAATTTAATGAGGTCCCATTTATTTATTTTTGTTGTTACTATTATTGCCTTTGGGGTCTTCACCATAAATTCTTTGCCTAGGATGATACCTATAAGAGTCTTTCTAAATAGGCTTGGTACCCGTAGCACAGTGTTTAAAGAGCCAGCCACATATGTAGAGGGTGGCGGGTTCAAACCCAACCCAGTCCAGCTAAACAACAATGATAACTGCAACAAAAAATATCTGGGTGTCATGGAGGGCACCTGTAATCCCAGCTACTTGGGAGGCTGAGGCAAGAGAATCGCTTAAGCCCAAGAGCTTGAGGTTGCTGTGAGCTGTGACACCACAGTGTTCTATGGAGGGCAACATAGTGAGACTCTGTCTCAAAAAAAAAGAGTTTTTCTAACTGATCTATCTATCTATCTATCTCCCCAATATATGTGTATATGTATGTCTAGAACCTGACCAGCCAGTTGTAAAGTTGACTCTAGAATTGGCATAGCACTCTTTAAAAACAGCTGGGAGGGCTTCTCCCACTGGAGATCAAGATAGAAAGGTACAGTAATTAAGGATTGCATTAATGTACACAGCTATGATCTAATACTAATAAAAAAAAAGTGTGGTAATGGAGGAAGCTGGACAAGTGGGCGTGCTTAGGGAGAAGCAGAACCAAGACTCGGACTCTCACATACATGGGAACTTTTCTACCACAGATGGGACGGGACCGCCTTTCCAATAAAAGGTGCCCAGTCATCAGATGGAGCTTTGGATGAATAAAACAAACCTGACCCCACTCTGCCGCCATGCACAAACATTGATTACAGGTGGGTCTCAGTGGGAAAGACGGAACAACAAACTTTACATGTTCCCTGTGCTTTATCTGGACACAGGTCTTGCTTCCAGTCACCACTGTTGTTTTGGTCTGTTTTTCACGGTCAAACTCCCTACTTTACTGACTTTAATTCTTTTACTTTCATGTAAAACAATACAACCTACTTGTTTTATGTTTGTCTTCGATTTTTACATTATTCTTTTTTTGTTCTTCAACTTGAGACTTGATTCATTTTCATATTCTATTATTCTTTCATTTTATTCATTTTGTTTTCTAAAATCTGCTTAACTCTTCTTTCTCCTTTTTGTCTACTGTTCACAAATGCGAGCTCATTAAGACCTTTGTGTAATCAGCATATTATTGGCATTGTCAGAAGGAAGCAACATGTGTTACGGTTGGTAACATCGTTAGTGACACTGGGGAAGTTTTTGTACAGTGACTTAGTTTCTCAATAAGAATGAAAGATTCGGGTGGCACCTGTGGCTCAAGTAGTAGGGCACCGGTCCCATATGCCGGAGGTGGTGTGTTCAAACCCAGCCCCGGCCAAAAAAAAAAAAAAACACACACACACACAAAAAAGAAAGATTCATATAATTTGAAAATAAATTTGCATACTTTATACTTTCCATAATTCCTTTAAAACATGGACAAAGATTGCATTAATTTACACAGCTATGATTTAATTTAAAAAATGGACAAAATGGGTATCAATCAGTGGACAATTATATTTGGATATATATAGAGAGAGAAGAGGTAACAGAGGAAAGAGAAAATGCAAGAAAGAGAGACAGAAAGAATTAGTTTGTGTCTGTCTGAGAGGCTGACATACGAGAGAAGAGTGGGTGGGATGATGAATGAGGTTGATGAAATGATGAGATTGTTTAAAAATAGAAGAAGCTATGGTCTATAGTCTCACTATATATGTAAGAGGCAAAGAAGGGACTGGGGCTGAGCTGAGCCAAAAGACATCACCTTCTGTGCCAAAGGGGTCCCTGAGTGACTCCAAACAAACCCTAGGAGCTCAGTCTCTGGTGCAGAGCCCCCACAAGGACAAGGGCTCACATGACAAGTTCATCACAAGGGCTCATAGTTCCAACTTCTTGCAGCATCTCCAAGGACATAAATATGTCTCCTGGCAGCCAGGCTGAGAAGGTGGGGACTCAGAAGCAGAAAAGTAGTACTTTTAGGCTATGTGTTTCCACCCAAGGACCCAGCCCCATCAGGAGACAGTACCAGCTTGTGCTAGGGACAATGAGTAAAATCCTCACATGGAGTGAAGGGGAGGCAAGGCAGCCCTTGCCCAGGCTTTTCTCTGCACCCTAATGTTAGCACCAAACACTCACCTTTCCAGGTTCTCACATTGTCTAAACCAGAGAGAGAGATTCTTCTTGGAACCAGGGTGCATTCTGCCTTCTTGCCGCTGCTGTGCCCACTCCACAGGAGCTGCTCCTCTTGGCACCGTTCTAAGAGATGGCTTGGCTTAGGGGGGCGGGGAGGTGGAGTATTGGCCATGATGTCTAGTTCTTTTGCCCCACGTGGCAAGTAACCTTGGTTTTTATCTATCTGAATGGTGGGACTTAAGGATGTTTCCAGCAATGAAGAAGACAAGTGGTCCTTGGATGGTCCATTGATTTCTCTGCTCCAGATCAGGGCAGCCTGCAGCCTCATGGAAGGTTCCTCCTGAGATCCATTTCTAGGGACTGAGGGGTGGAGCAAATGACTGGAGGGCAGCGACTGCAGGCAGTCAACAAAAACTTCATCAATGGAAGTCTGTTCCAGAGAGCGGTCTGAGTTTGACCAGCTGTTGCATCTAGTTGGTAGACTGAGGAAGAAAAGCATGTATGTTGGACTGAAAGGTAGCCATCCATCCATCCATCACAAAACTCATGCATACTGGCCTCATCCTCATTTCTCCAATATCATCTTTTTATACTTATACAGCCATATTTTCTCTACAACCCTGAGTTACACCAACCCCTTGGTGCAGGAAAGAAAAATGTTTTACTGATTTTTTTCATCCTACAAGCATCAATTACATATGAAAATGTAAGGTTAGAAATGAAAACCACAATGCTAAAATACATGACTCATTTTTTTTAGTATTCTTTCATAGGGGTTGATAGTAATCTGTCCCTGCCTTGGCATTGACAGGAAGAAAGATGAGAGCAGGCACACCACTAAAAAACTGCCATAGATAAATGGACTGAACGATGAGGCAGAGAGAGCACTTCTCCATAAAGAGGAGGCAGTGTGGGCTCTGTGAACAGGGATAGCATGCTGGAACAGAGTCATGGGCATAACCATACCTGGCATGGTGCAGTCTTCCAGTCTCACAGTTTGACAAAACCAGATAATCAGGAAGGAAGAGAAGTTCTGATTCACTTCTGGTTTCCTCAGTGGCTACAGAATTAGTGTGTGGATCATCTCTTGGCAAGGAGGAGCTGGCAGCATGGGCAGTATGAAGGGAGCTGGCAGGGGATGGCTGGAGGGAGGAGGGCATGTGAGAGAGGTTCTCCATGGAATCTGCTGGATAAATCATTTTCCAGGTTAATGTTTTAAGAATGGCTATAACACTCACTCAAAATTTCTCAAACTTCATATAAGAAGCCAAATAGAAGATGCAAATCACAGCTGGTGTTTGTACTGATCGAGGAGACCATTTCCCCAAGCTATAAACAATGTCTGGAAAAGAAGGCCAATGTTCCAAGAGTGAAGTGTTGAATCAATTAAGAGTAAAAAAAAAAACAAAACCCCAAGCATTCTTGGCCTAAAAATATTCAATTACATAGTCTACATACAGCTTCTTTATAGTCCTTAGCAGTAGTCCTGCACGATTGTTTATTCACTCAACAAACATACATATATCTACATGCATGTATTTATGCATGACAAGTATATATGTACATAACTACATATATACTTATACACATATATGTATACACACAGAGAGAGACAGAAAGATCTATTTAAAATGCCTATTACATCTACTATGTACCCAGAACCATTGTAACCCTGACAATACACCCAAGATATAGACCCTGCCCCTATTAGAGTTGCCTTTCTAGCAGAGGAGACAAACAAATACCACATAAATAATCCTGCTAATGATCATTACAAGTAAAGGGAAGGAAATGAACAGGGAGTTGTGATAGCTGGTAAAGGCCATATTTCCTAAGGAGCATAACATTCTCCTTATCACATGAGAACATAGGTCTTAAGATGGACTTCATTCAAGAAGAACAAATGAGAACTCCAGATCAGAAAGGGCCAGTGAAAAGCCTTCTTTTATTTCCTGTTTGATAGTTGGTAATTGAGCATTATTGATTGAGAGTGACCCAGAACTGCCAGGGTTCAAGTCCAGGCTCTACTACCTAGCCATTTATTATCTTCGTCAACTTACTGGCCTGCCTTCTCTCAGTTTCCTTCGTTGTAAAGCAGAGATAATAGTAGCACATGTGACATAGAAGTAGTAACGGGATGAGATGAGGTAATATGCAAAGCATTTAAACAGAGCTCCTGGGCAGGGTATACATAATGTGTTGGTTACCCCATGGTTGCTGGAGACAGAAGCAAACATTATATGTGAAAAGCCACAAGAAAGCCCCTCACTTTTTGCCTGGTGCTTTACTCATTCCTATTGCCCTTGGGTTATTGCAAAACATATACACGTTTTATGATGATTCCTGGATGAAGAAAGAAACAGAAACATAACACAAAATATGGATATATATGTAGTTGGGGCTGAAGATAGGGAAAAGGCTGGAGAAGTTGGACAGGGAAGCTCTGCTTAATAAGCATAGCGTCAGACTACCCAGGATGGGCTTACTGTAGCTTTGCAAGTAAACTTTGTCTGTTATACCAGGAACAAAGAACTTGCCATCACTTCATTTTATTTTATTTGAGTGCTCTCATGGCTCAGCAATATTACTGAATAGCCTCACTTATTAAGCTTCCCTGGTTCATGAAAAGAAAAAGAATTTGTCTTAATGATGCACACACCCACTTGTGACTGTGTGGAAGTTGTAACCCTGACTCTCCATCGCCACCTAGTGGTGTAATGTACATATTTCAGTGGCAGAAGGTAAAAAAGTAACAGTTGAAAAGTTGCCGCAACTGTAGACCACGGGATTTAGGGGCAAGGTTTTGTGTACTACACTAAGAGACTAAAAAAATCTGCACTATATTTTAAAATCCCATATTTTAGGATGAGGTCATGGTTCAATAATTCCAGAGGCACAACAAAGTCAATGAAAGGAAATAAATTGTAACCCTACGTTACACAACCCACACAAACCTCATATATTACATAGGAAGAACAGTATGTATGTGTGTGTGGGGGGGATTTTTCCTTTTTTTTTTTTTGAGACTTTTGAGGCTCACTTTGTCACCCTTGATACAATGTCATGGCCTTATAGCTCATGGCAACCTCAGACTCCTAGGCTCAAGCAATCCTCTTGCCTCAGACTTCCTGAGTGTCTAGAACTACAAGTGCACAGTACAACTCCTGACTTATTTTTCTATCTCTAGTAGAGATGGGAGTCTCAGTGTTTCTCCGGCTGGTCTCGAACTCCTGAACTCAAGGGATCCTCCCTCCTCAGCCTCACAGAGTGCGAAGATTACGGGTATGAGCCACTGTACCCAACCTCATGAGAGATTCTTCATGAGTCAATTGCCTCCACTGTCCAGAAGTGGGCCACAAAAAATTTACATCTAGACTCGGTACAGTGGCTCATGCCTCTAATCCCAGCAGTCTAAGAGCCTGACATGGGTGGATTGCTTGAACTCAGGAGTTTGAGGTTGCTATGAGCTATGATGCCACAGCATTCTACCCAGGGTGACAGAGTAAGACTCTATCTTAAAAAAAAGAAAAGAAAAGAAAAGAAAAGAAAGAATAAAAAGAAGACTTCCAACTAATTTACCCTACAGAGAACTTGAAACAGTTGAGAGATATGAGGAATTCTTTCTTGCCTATGCTAAGTAGCCAAGTTCTGTGTTTCTACCATTTAGTGTCAAAAAACCCAAAAGGCACCACAAAAGCTGGAGTTCCATGCACGGAATCTTGAAATATATGTCATATCAAGAAAATCAAGAATGTCATAATCTTGGGGGAAAATCAGAGCCCTGTAGGACATCTTCACCTATATTTGACGTTAACACATACATTTTCCATGGTAAATGAGAACAAAGATGCAAAATGCTTTCAAAGCTATCAAAGTCACCTGCGATGCTCAATGTATACATAGATCTTGCCTTCTCTTATTTGGACTTGAATCCTAGAACCAGGCAAAAGCAATTTCCAGTACTATACTTGGCAGGAACAGTTCTGATACAAATTAGCCTGGCAACATGCCTTCAAGAAAGCTGGCTTGGCACCTTGAACTGTTTTTCTGCAGGTGCATCATCCCAGGGTACCCCTTAGCATAAAAGAGCCCCAAGTCCATGCGCTTACCTGCACCATCCTCTAGGTGGCCAAGGTTGCAGACCTGACTGATGCAGTGCACCCACACGTGCATTTCTTCCTCAGTCTTGGCAACCAGATAGAATGTACGGGAAGTGGTCTTGAGGATGAACACAAAATTATTTTGAAATTCCTTCCGAACAAAGCCGGGTCCCACATGCTTCCATACAGCACACTCACTGAGGTCTATTACCCGGATAGGCTTGCTCGAGCGCTTGTTTCTGTAGTACTCCAAGACATCAGGGTTGCCACTCATGCGGCCCCGCCGGAGGACAAACCAACGCTTGCGCCAGGCCTGTAGAGAGGAAATTCAATAAAAAGTTACAGGACCAATTGCTCCTGATCCTCAGGCTCTCCAAGTCCACTTTATTTGATGATTTTAAGGATAAGTCAAGATTGGGGAGTCTAGTAATGTAATTCGTAGTGCAGTTAGAATGATTATAATTACATAGTCATTATGATTGATACAGTATAAGGCATGTGACACAAATTTAATGTATACTCACACTTTTTAAAACATAGTAATGAACAAGGGAGCTTTCTTACCATTATCTATCTCAGTCTAAGAGCCAATGTAATACATTGAAATCAGATATAAATCACAACTGTCCATCATTGCCAGAATATCTAACATCTTTACTTAAGTTCTAGAGAATCAGCCAACAAGAAAAATCATATTTATTGAAGAGGAAAGGAGAGGATTTCCATTATCTGAAGGTAATATAATGTTCTTTCCATAAAAACCAGAAGGATGATTAAAACACTGACAGAATTTTCAGAGAATTAAAATAGCAGAGCTGGTTATACTTCCTATGTGAGAGAGCCTTATCTAAGTGCTTTGCCATGACCCATTTAATTTCCAAAGTAGAGTAGGCAGGAGGACGGCCAGAGCTCCCCAGGACCCTAGCCTTCTTGCCCAGTGGCTCTCCGGGAGCCCAGAAGTCCACAGCAGTGCCGAGGACACCTCCTCAAGACCTCCGAGCTCTGAGGAGGTGCAGCTGAACTCTGGAATCCATAGTCTCATGATAGCTTTGCTTGGGTCAAAACCCAATACAGTAGGCATGTTAAACCATGGGGATCAGTGGGAAATTTTACACCTCAAACAAATAAATGAGCTGTAGAGGAAATGTCTTCATCTATGATTGTACTCAGAGTTGTTTGGACTCAAGTTTTTTTTTTTTTATTAGGTCGTAAATACATAGATCATGTATACATTAATGCATTTATGGGGTACAATATGCTGATTTCAAAGTCAAGAAAAATGCATCCTCAGAACACATACCATAGGGGAAGGAGATGACTCAAATACCTTCTTCAGTGAGACAGGTGCTGGCAAACATGTGCCCAGGGCAGTGTTTGTAGAACTAGAACCCATATTCATTGACCAAGTTCACACTGGTACCTAATCTTTTATTATCCCTACATCATATATAATAAAATTGAAATTCAGAGAGAGCAATTAATGCATCCAAAGTCATGCAGCTAAACAACTGTGGGAATCTGTTTGAACTCAGGTTGGGGTGGAAGGAGCCATAATGAATGTGAAGTAAAAAAAAATAGAAAGAGGAGTGTAGCCAACTGTTACAGATATCTGATTATAGAGGGGAAAACTGTGGGGTCAAAGAATATTTTTCAAATTTGACAGTCACTTAAGCATTCATCCAATTAATCACAGTGTTTCTCAATCAGGAATAATATCATTCCCCTAGGGAACATCTGAAAATATGTGTTTCTTGCTTGTCATAAGGCAGGGAGATATGGCAGAAACTGTTTGGCTTAAAGCTATCAGTGCCCCTGTTGCAAAACACTGCAAGAATTAAACGGAACTTTCCTTAACAGAATAAGAACCTTGGAAAGAGCTAAGCCTTGAGGTAAGATGAGCAAAGGTTACTCTATGCTCAAAAAACAGAATGATATTCGATAGAAACTAGTGGCTGGTTGCTCTTGAGGTTTCTCTGCTCCCCACTCACCCTTGACCTAGAATGTTTGCTGTAGACATCACCATCTTGGCCAGTACAGACAAGAGGTACAGGCTTGTGGAAAGAGCTATTTGCAACTGATGAAATCCCTAAGGAGTCCTTTGGATCTGTAAACTTTCCTGTCCCCTCTGAGAGCCAGGGAGGAAGAAACATGGAACCTCTCTGAGTTCCCTGTTTTACATTTGGGTACCCTTGGTCCCTCACATGGCACTCAGCCAGGCTACATGGATAGTGTATCCTTACTTTCTGCTGTAGGGAATCATGGCATTAGTCCCAGTTGGGAGTTGAGCATAGAGAAGAGTGACAGGCTGACTACAGGCCTTTCCTCCATTGGATACACTTGACGCTGCAGTGGAGAGATTTACAGCTCTGTGGTTTTCTCTCCTGCCTTGGCATATATGACAGCAGGAAGTGTGGGTTTCTGCCAGGAGGTAAGGCAACCGCTGGGACAGGAAGTCTTTTGTATCTCTAGCTTCATTTATGCCCACCAGTTTTGACCAAAAAGCTCGAGAAAAAGAAAAACTACTTGGAGTATTTTAAGTTCCCTCTCTGAGATCGGAGGTACCAGAAAAGCCAAAGAAGCACTGAAGAGCAAAGGCTAAGTGAAGGCCTGTCATCACAAGTAACCCACTATTAATGCCTCAGAATAAAAAACTCTTTCAGGGCTGTGGCAAGGAGGACAGTCACTACTTATCAGATTAGGGCAGGTAAACCCTGGCTTGCTTCTGGGTTCACAGACAGTATAACTCCAAGAAGAGTTCTGACCACTCAGGATGAACAAGGCAGTGTGATTAAGTCCGTGTTTTTAAGGCAAGAGAAATCACAGTATATTTGTATGTTCATGAGGGTGATCCAAGACAGAGAGAAAAAGTAATGATTCAATACATTCCTATTGCAAAATACGGAATTGGATAGGAGGGGAGGCACAAAACATGTGAAAGGAGCTTGATTCTAGCAGGAGGTAGGAAACTGGAGTTTCTGGCATCAACTGAGACAAATGGGAATGTAAGGCCTAGTCCCACTGCTCCATGATGAAGGACACTTTCATGGGACATGGGGTACCCCAAACTTTCCAAAGGCCAGTTTGGCAGAGAAATGTGAAGAGGAACTTTGTTGCACTTCCCAAAAATTATTCTAAAAGAGGAAGTCCAACTGAGCACAAGAACAACTTTCACATTAACTGCTTTTATGCAAATAATACATTTTATAACAATGTTAGAGAGGTGAAATCAAAAATTTACTCCCTGATTGCCTACTCTGCACCATGTGCCCAGCTAGATGGCAAAGAGAGAAGGGGGTTAAAGCTGATCACTCTTCAGCTAGGATAAGGAGGGGTATGGAAATACAAAATGAGCAGATTTCAAGGTAATCTTGAAACAGGGAGGATAATGAGTGCTTGAACAGAATGGCCAGCTAAGAGTGGTGGGAGTGCAAGGAGGAGAATGACACAGACAAGTTTGGGCTTCATCCATCCATTCAACAATTATTGTTTCCTCAAAAATAAGACAGTGTCTTATTTTAAGGTGTGCTCCCAAAGATGCGCTAGGTCTTATTTTCAGGGGACATCTTATCTTTCCTGTAAGTAGGTCTTATTTTCGGAGGATGTCTTATTTTCGAGAAAACAGGGTACCTGTTGATAACCTACCAATATGCTGGACACTATGCAGATACTGAGGGATTTTCAAGGGTGGCAGGGGAGGTGGGAAGATGGCTGAACAAATAATTACAGATAGTAAGATAAATGATATGGAACACACAAAAGAGACATCTCTGTCAGATCTGTGGTCTAAGGAAGCTTCCAGGAAAAAAGTGCTAGCTAAGCTGAGGCTGAAGCTATAGGGCAGAGGAAGAAGCATATAGAAAGGCATTAAGATAGAAAAGGCATGAAGCCTTGTGTAAATAGTTCAGCATGGCTTGAAGGCAGGCATGAGAACAAAAAGGAAAAAGTACAGTCAGACAGTAACTTGAACAGGATGTAGCACAGTTTTCATGCTATTTCATGCAAAATCATCAGCATGCCATCCTTAGGTTTTAAACATATACCTACAATTTGTGATTATTAAAAAGCAGGAATGATGTATTCTTGAATATCTTTGCTATGTAGGTGATGGTTAAACCATCCAGGCTTGTGTGAGTACACTGGAGGATAGTCACACAATGATCAAATCACCTGTGATGCATTTCAAACCATATTCCTGTTGTTGAATTATGCATGATTGTATAATAATTACTGTAGCTTGAAATCCAACAAATATATTTAAATCCATGAGTTCACTGTGATATTATAAAACAAAAAGAACTTGTCATCTTCACAGGATGTGACGGGACCACTTCATTACTTTGAAAACTAGCTAAGTAAAGGGAAATAATCAAGCATTATCCCATTTTTCCTATGTGAGTTATCCTTCTAGGTAGATGAAGGAAATATATTCTGACTAATAAAGGAAAAAGAATCAGAATATCCCCATTTTGCTAGCCTCAGTGAATTCATAGGTTGTATAAAGCATCAACAGGTGCTATCTCTGGAAAAGAAACAAGCAGACATCCTGTGCCTTTGACAGCCTGGTATAAGGATATAATCAGCAAAAGCCAGAATGTGGGGAATTCTGCAGGTCAAAGGCCCAGGTTCTTCAGATAAATGATAAGAAAAAGAAAGGCACAGCAAAGGAAACAATCAACAACATGAAAAGGCAACTTATGAACTAAGAAAAAATATTGACAAACCACATATCTCACAAGGGGTGAATATTCAACATTTACATTCAAAAAACTCTTACAACTCCATTGGGTGCAGAGGCTTACACCTGTAATCCCAGCACTCTGGGAGGCCAAGGTTGGAGTATCACCTGAACTCAAGAGTTTGAGGTTGCTGTGAACTGGTCTGACACCACAGCAATCTAGCCTGGGGCAACAGAGTGAGATTCTGTCTCTAAAAAATAAATAAATTAATAACTCTTAAAACTCAACAGCAAAAATAAATAAGCAATTTAAAAATGCATGAAGGATATGAATGGACATTTCTCCAAAGAAGAAGAAAAAAACTGGCTTCCAGGAATTTTAGCTTGTTTTCTGCTGTTAGAATATGTGAGAATGGGTAATTTAATAAAAGTTTATATTGTGTCGGCTAAGGTGCCTATAGCTCAATCAGCTAAGGCGCCAGCCACATACACCAGAGCTGGTGGGTTCAAATCCAGCCCGGGCCTGCTAAACAATGACGACTACAACCAAAAAACAGCCGGGCATTGTGGTGGGCACCTGTAGTCCCAGCTACTCGTGAGGCTGAGGCAAGGGACTCGCCTAAGCCTAGGAGCTAGAGGTTGCTGTGAGCTGTGATGCCACAACACTCTACTGAGGACAATAAAATGAGACTCTGTCTCTTAAAAAAAAAAAAAGACAGTCAAATATACAGTGGCATTTTTGTAAATCTACATAAATAAAATAGTGGTTACCAGAGTGGGGAGGTATAGAGGAGGAAATGATGAAAAATAGGTCAGAGGATACAAAGTAACAGATACTTAGGAAGAAGAAATCTAGAGAACTCATGAATAGCCTGACTTTGTATCCTCAAGAGTGGCACTGTATTTAGAAATTTTTGTGAAATAAGCAGATCTCAGTTGTTCTTATAACTAAAGAGTAACTGTGTGAAATGATAGATATGTCAACATGCTTCACTGCAGCAATCATTTTTACTACCTAAGTATTCTATAACATCATGTTGTAAAGGCCAGGCACGGTGGCTCACACTTGTGATCCCAAAACTCTGGGACGCTGAGGCTGGTGGACTGCCTGAGCTCACAGGTTTGAGGCCAGGCTGAGCAAGAGTGAGACTCCATCTCAAAAACTAGCTGGATTTTGTGGCAGGAGCCCGTAGTTCCAGCTCCGAGGGAGGGTGAGACAAGAGAATCTCTTGAGCCCAAGGGTTTGAGGTTGCTGTGAGCTGTGACGCTTCAGCACTCTACCGGGGAGTGACAAAGTGAGACTCTGTCTAAAAAAAGAAAAAAATCATGTTGTAAACCTCAATACACAATGAAATTTCTTTTAAAAAGGAAAATAAGGGATAGAACACTGATCTATGGATTACATGAGACTTAGATATGCCATTTTTAAAAAATGTGCCCAGAAGCTTGTTGGAGTGCTGAATACATAAAAAATGCAAAGAAGAGACTTCTGTACAAGCCAATATAGTAGTTATTTATGAGAAGGAACGAGTTGTGATGGAGAAGGGCACATTCCATGATGGGTAACAAAACTATGTTTTTCAACTGGTTGGTGCTTATGGGGGGGTCACTTAATAATAATTAATTAAGCCATTTATTTGTTTTATGTGTTTTCTTTTACAATAAAAAAGATGTTTAAATAATTCCTCTGACCTAACAAATGCAAAGAATGTAACCTAATTCTCTGTACCTTCATATTGATGTGAATTGTTTTTTTCTTTTTTTGCTGTTTTTGGTTGGGGCTGGATTTGAACCTGCCACCTCTGGCATATGGGGCTGGCGCCCTACTCCTTTGAGCCACAGGCACCGCCCTGATCTGAATTTTTTTTAAATTAAATAAAATAGGAGTCTCACCATAGTCTCAAAGCAAATGAAATACCTAGGAATATACCTAACGAAGGAGGTGAAGGACCTCTATAAAGAAAACTATGAAATCCTTAGAAAGGAAATAGCAGAGGATATTAACAAATGGAAGAATACACCATGCTCATGGATGGGCAGAATCAACATTGTTAAAATGTCTATACTTCCCGAAGCAATCTACCTATTCAATGCCATTCCTATCAAAATACCAACATCATACTTTCAAGATTTGGAAAAAATGATTCTGCATTTTGTATGGAACCAGAAAAAATCCCATATAGCTAAGGCAGTTCTTAGTAATAAAAATAAAGCTGGGGGCATCAGCATACCAGATTTTAGTCTGTACTACAAAGCCATAGTGCTCAAGACAGCATGGTACTGGCACAAAAACAGAGACATAGACACTTGGAATCGAATAGAAAACCAAGAAATGAAACTAACATCTTACAACCACCTAATCTTCGATAAACCAAACAAGAACATACCTTGGGGGAAAGACTCCCTATTCAATAAATGGTGCTGGGAGAACTGGATATCCACATGTAAAAGACTGAAACTGGACCCACACCTTTCCCCACTCACAAAAATTGATTCAAGATGGATAAAGGACTTAAATTTAAGGCATGAAACAATAAAAATCCTCCAAGAAAGCATAGGAAAAACACTGGAAGATATTGGCCTGGGGGACGACTTCATGAAGAAGACTGCCATGGCAATTGCAACAACAAAAATAAACAAATGGGACTTCATTAAACTGAAAAGCTTCTGTACAGCCAAGGAGACAACAACCAAAGCAAAGAGACAACCCACACAATGGGAAAGGATATTTGCATATTTTGAATCAGACAAAAGCTTGATAACTAGGATCTATAGAGAACTCAAATTAATCCACATGAAAAAAGCCAACAATCCCTTATATCAATGGGCAAGAGACATGAATAGAACCTTCTCTAAAGAAGACAGATGAATGGCTAACAAACATATGAAAAAATGTTCATCATCCCTATATATTAGAGAAACGCAAATCAAAACCACCCTGAGATACCATCTAACCCCAGTGAGAATGGTGCACATCACAAAATCTCAAAACTGCAGATGCTGGCGTGGATATGGAGAGAAGGGAACACCTTTACACTGCTGGTGGGACTGCAAACTAGTACCTTTCTGGAAGGAAGTATGGAGAAACCTCAAAGCACTCAAGCTAGACCTCCCATTTGATCCTGCAATCCCATTACTGGGCATCTACCCAGAAGGAAAAAAATCCTTTTATCATAAGAACACTTGTACTAGACTGTTTATTGCAGCTCAATTTACAATTGCCAAAATGTGGAAACAGCCTAAATGCCCACCAACCCAGGAATGGATTAACAAGCTGTGGTATATGTATACCATGGAATACTATTCAGCTATTAAAAAAAAATGGAGACTTAACATCCTTCGTATTAACCTGGATGGAAGTGGAAGACATTATTATGTGTGTAAAGCATCACAAGAATGGAGAAGCATGAATCCTATGTACTCAATCTTGATATGAGGACAATTAATGACAATTAAGGTTATGAGGGGGGAAGCAGAAAGAGGGATGGAGGGAGGGGGTGGGGCCTTAGTGTGTGTCACACTTTATGGGGGCAAGACATGATTGCAAGAGGGACTTTACCTAACAATTGCAATCAGTGTAACTGGCTTATTGTACCCTCAATGAATCCCCAACAATAAAAAAAAAAAAAGAAAAAGTGAAAAAAAAATAAATAAAAAAAAAAAAATGGAGACTTAACATCCTTCGTATTAACCTGGATGGAAGTGGAAGACATTATTCTTAGTAAAGCATCACAAGAATGGAGAAGCATGAATCCTATGTACTCAATTTTGATATGAGGACAATTAATGACAATTAAGGTCATGGGGGGGGAAGGAAAAACTGAGAGAGGGAAGGAGGGAGAGGGGTGGGGCTTTGGTGTGTGCCACACCTTCTGGGGGCAAGACATGATTGCAAGAGGGACTTTACCTAACAAATGCAATCAGTGTAACCTGGCTTATTGTACCCTCAATGAATCCCCAACAATAAAATAAAATAATAAAAAAATAAAATAAAATAGGAGTCTTTACACAATTAACAAAAAACAATTTCTCTGGACAGAGTATGCTACATAGATTTATTCAATCAATATTTAATGAGTGCTTAGCGTGTGCCAAGTACAGTTGTGTAAGGATAAAGGAAGGAAGGCAGAGGTCCACATTTGAAGTCCAGCATCAAGTCCCAGATGTGGGGAGGGGTGTGTCTGGGTATAAATAATAGATGAGCAGAGGGGTCTGGACCTAAGAAGTTCTGAAATGGGTTGGAAGGTAGAGAGCACAAAGGATGGAGGTGAACAGTTCAGAAGAGAGAGTGTGAGAATGTGAACACCTTCATGCTGCCCTCTTTTCTTAAGAGATGTTTACATTTTGTAAGTGCAGGGTTGATGGCTGGAAGTGGCTGGACTGGATTCTACTTTATCTTCTCAGGCCTTCTTGGCTGGACAGGTCATGAAAACTTCAGGATAGACTGTGAAGATGAGCCTTAGTCAAGAGGATTTAGAAAGGTGAATCACTATATAAACAAGTTCCCACAAAAATGGGGTGGGGTGCTTAATTGAAAGTAAAGAGATCTGAATTTGAATCTGATTCTACTTTTGAGTTTCTATGTGACCTTTGGCTTATAATTCAATTTCTACAAACTTCAGTCTTGTCATCTGCAAATGGAAATAACAAGCCCTGTCCTATCTCCCTTATGGTATAATTGTATTGAACCAAAGAGAAATAGATTATAAAACATTATAGATTTGAAAGTAACTTATAAAATGACAACTGGTGGCCCACTTGCCCTGGGAAAATTACTTTTCCCCTGTTGGAGCCCATGTCCCCTCACTGCACAATGATGAGTTCTGAGGGCTTTTCCAGTGTGACCATCAAAAGATTTGTTTCCCATCACCCTTTCCTGTCACAGCCACCAAGCTGACTCATTACTGCCCCACCAGCACTGCCTCCAACAACAAAACCCTACAATATCCGTCACCTATAGAAAAGTATCTGTACTTATTTCTAGAATCATTTTTTTTTTTTTTTTTGAGACAGAGCCTCAAGCTGTCACCCTGGGTAGAGTGCTATGGCATCACAGCTCACAGCAACCTCCAAATCTTAGGCTCAAGTGATTCTCCTACCTCTGCCTCCCAAGTAGCTAGGACTACAGGTGCCCGCCAAAATGCCTGGCTATTTTTTTTTTTTTTTTTTGTAGAGACAGAGTCTTACTGTACCGCCCTCGGGTAGAGTGCCGTGGCGTCACATGGCTCACAGCAACCTCTAACTCTTGGGCTTACACGATTCTCTTGCCTCAGCCTCCCGAGCAGCTGGGACTACAGGAGCCCGCCACAACGCCCGGCTATTTTTTTGTTGCAGTTTGGCCGGGGCTGGGTTTGAACCCACCACCCTCCGCATATGGGGCTGGCGCCCTACTCACTGAGCCACAGGCGCCGCCCATGCCTGGCTATTTTTTAGTTGTAGCCGTCATTGTTGTTTGGCGGGCCTGGGCTGGATTCGAACCCACCAGCTCAGGTGTATGTGGCTGGCGCCTTAGCTGCTTGAGCCACAGGTGCTGAACCTATTTCTAGAATCTGATGGAGGCTAAAACTGACCACTTCATGTGGGTGTGTCTAAGTCACAGGCTTGTTCATTTATATGGAATTGTGGGAGAAACAATTGAATCCTGTCCCTAGAGTAAAAGCTATGTGCTGTTCTCATCTTAAAACAAAGCTACTTGCTGATTTAATAGTTTACAAACAGCCCCTACTTTTTTCATAGTGGAGAGTGACCCATCAGAGCATCACAGGTACAAGTTCCTGCAATATTGAGGTGGGTCCTGTGCAAATGGCAGGTAGAGACCAAGGACACAGCACCTGAAGAAGAAAGACTGACCTGAACATGAACTTCCCTATTATAGATGGAATTGTGCCCCCCGCCAACACAAACAGAATTCATATGTTGAAGTCCTAGCCCTCAGTATCTCAGAAGATGACCCTATTTGGAAATAGTTAAAATGAGGTCATTAGAATAGGTTCTAATTAAATATGACTGATTTCCTTATAAAAATGGGATATTGGGACACACAGAAGCATAGAAGGAAAACATTGGGAAGGGAGGCAGGGAGAGGACCACCCATAAGCCCAGAGAGAGAGGCCTGGAACACTTCCTTCCCTCATAGCCCTCAGGAGGAACAAACACTGCTGACACTTTAATTTCAGACTTTCACCTCCAAAACTGTAATGTCATACATTTGTCTTAGATAAGCCACCCAGTCTGTGGTACTTTGTTACAGCAGCCCTAGGAAACTAATACACTCTGCTTCCAGTCACTTGGAAGAACTTCTACATCCAGCCACATTAGTGTACTGGGCACTGAACTTGCCCCCTATCCATAGAACCAACTAGAAAACTAGATCAAATAAATACTTGAGGCAACTGCTCTCGGAAGTTGGATGGCAGTCAGTGCAAGGCTGTGGCCTCTATGAGACAAAAAACAAAACTTGTGAGCTCTATGACTCCCCTGTCTTTTAGCTGGTACACACTTTCTTGACCATGGTGCTCTCACAGAGTTGACAAAACAGCAATCCAAATTCTGGGTGGTTGATGGGGCTGGAATTTGCATTAAAAAGAACCAGAGATCTGCACTGGTGTTTCCCCACAAGACTTTGGCTGAATACTAATATGCACGTGTGTAGACTGAAACACTGTGAGACAAATTCAAGAACAACTAATGGGGACACACAAACTGAATAACTACTGGAGCTCACACAAGGCTGGGAAATATTTGAGTTCTGAACACCCAGAATGGAGAGACCTGGAATACTTAGTAGAAACTAGTCTGAAGGTAGAGCATTTCAGCAGTGAATTCCTGATGAAACAAAATGAACCTTCTCTCATCAGAAACATGCTTGTGTATGTACACAAACACACACACACACGCAAAGTCTTCTGGACACCGTTCTTTTACTGAACCACATAGACTCTCCCTTAGTGGCCTCATTCAGTTTCATTTCCCTTCACTACCATCTATTCGTTTTTTGATTTACAAAATTATGTTTTCAACCTGGATCATTCCCATGAACTTATGTATCTGAGAGGACTCTCAAACTTAACATGATCAAATGTAGCTTTTGATTTCAAACCCCCTGAACTTGCTCCTCTGCCAACCTTCCAATCTATCAGTAAATGGTACCACCATCCTTCAAAATTCTAAACACAAAAACCTTGGGATGATCCTTGCTTTTACTCTCGATGTCCAAAACATTAAAACATTCCATTGATTCTACTTTAGAACATTCTGAATCACCACCCAGGCCCTGTAACCACCCTCATCCAAGTCACCATGGTCTCTGGCCTGGGCAATTGAAACCATCGTTAATGTTAATATATTGTTATTAATATATTGAGAAGTTAAGGCTCCCTAATATGTTAAAAACAAAATCCAAACACTTTATTTTTTTGTTTGTTTATTTGTTTGTTTGACACAGAGTCTCACTATGCTGCCTTTGGTAGAGTGCCATGGCGTCACAGCTCACAGCAACCTCAAACTCCTGGGCTTAAGTGATTCTCTTGCCTCAGCCTCCCAAGTAGCTAGGACTACAGGTGCCCGCCACAACGCCCAGATATTTTTTTGTTTGTCATTGTTGTTTAGCATTCATTCATGGGTGGGTTTGAAACTGCCAGCCCTGGTGTATGTGGCCAGTGCCCTAACCACTGAGCTATGGGCGCCGAGCCAAAAATCCAAACTCTTTAACCTAGAAATTTCCATGTTAATGGCCCTGCTCATCTCTTCCACTTCATCTAGACAACTCCCTTGTTCTTCCACACTGGTCTTTTTGCTGTTCCTGAACATATAAAAATCTAATCTCTATCTTGGGACCTCTGCCTTACTTGTTCCTTCTTCTCAGAATACTGTTTCACCACATATTTGCATCATGGTCCCTAAGACCTCAGCTAAATTGTCACTTCTGCAGGGAGACCTTCTCTGATCAAATTAAAATGGTCACATCACCCTATCTTAATTTCCTACATACCACTTCTCAATACCTAGTGTTTTTCCTTTTTGTTTGAGGTTTACTGCCTGTTTCTCTGCCCAATTCCTCCCACACTCTTCCCCCTCACACCCACAATGTGGGTGAGCTCCTGGGCAGCGGAAGCCTTGTCTTGATCATGGCTTTATTCTCTGGGCTAAGTAGTGTCTTAGCACAGAATATTTTCTCAGTAAATACTTGTTAAGTGAATGAATTCCACACATGATTTCATGGCATTGTAGAAGTAGGTTTAAAACACTCCTCTTGAGAAACACGACTAGCTTTGTGGTTTACAGCAAACCTAATCACTAGGATTTAGTCATCACATATTTACGTGCTCAGAGCTAGGAATATAATGGTGAGCCAGGACAGACACAGTCTATAAGCTGGAATTTAGGCTGTCAGGCAAAGTTTGGTACCAGACTTCTACCTCGAAACCAGCAAATACCCCATTCAGACATTGCTGTAGCATGTTTTTCAGTATTAAACTGGGGTGTGAGAGTGAACAGCTAATGACTTTCCAGAGCATTAATCAATTAATCAGATGGACTATCAATGCTGAAGTTTACAAAAAATAAGGCTTAGAAGCTTGGCCACTTGCACCATAAAATAAACTTGGCTGGGTTATAGCAAGTTTCACTTCTTTGGCTCCAGAATTCACTCCAATAAAGTTGAAGGGACCCCATCTGGATTGTGTCCATTGTTAAAAGACACTGAAATGAACGAGAGACATCCTAAAAGTCTCTGAGGCTATAAAGAGACACTTTTGCCTTAAACTGATTTTCTGACTACAGTGATTACTGTCCCTTTGTTCCAGCAGAATTGGCTCCCTGCCCCCCATGCAGTGGTGAAATCCCAAAGCTATGAAATCATTTCCTTCACATGTGCACAGGATGGGTCAGCAACCTGCCTTCGTAGCCAGGCTTTCCAACTCAGGCCAAGGGAGCAGAAGCTATATCTATCTGCATTTGGAGCTCTAGGTTTTAATCCTTCAATATTGTTGTCATTTCAGCAATGACAGTTTCTGACTTAACCTCCAAAAGGAACTGTGTGGGCCTCTTATTCTCCTAGCCCATGGATGTTCTTCATACTGTCCTGGCCAAGAGCACCTAGAGCTCCAGACTTTTGGTGCTCAGATTCTGATTGTTCTCAGTGCTTAGAGTTGCTGTGTGTCAATAAGCCTGATAGAGGAGATCTCACTATTACATGTGAAGACAGGCACAAAGTTGGAACTAGTTTGGGGAACAGTTGGAGTTACAGGCAGAATACAGGAACCCTAAAAACCAACTCACAGTCAATGAACATCATCTGGTTTCCAACTCTTCCCTGGGACCTTAGCCTATGTCAACCTAGGCTGTATGCTGTGGGATGGCAGGAACGTCACCTATCTTTGTCCCTAAAGTACTTCTAACATCTTTAACCGTCTTGGCATACAATACATATTCAACATATTGTTACTGTCCAAATGACCAACAGAAGTGAGAGTGGCTATAAAAGAGCAACACAAGAGATCTTTGTGAGGAAACAGTTCTGCGTATTGACTTCATTGGTGGTTACACGAATATACACAGGTGATGAAATTGCATGGAGCTACACACACACAAGCACACATATAATGGGTGACACCTACAGCAGCTCCAAATAGTATCCATGTCATTTACTACCAGTGAGACTGAACAAGAGCTGTGCACCCTGTAAAGTACAAAATGGGCGCCATACTCTTGTGAAAAGACATTTTTCAAATGCCTGGTGTGGACTAAGGCATATACTCTAGGGCGGGGTGCAGCAATTAAGATAACTCAGACCCTGCTCCTATGATGCTCACAGTGCTTCATTGGGACAAGTACTGTTATGGAATGTGCCACATAGACAAATTCATAACTATGAGGACAATTGGAGTGAGAGAATAAAGCTAGAGAGGTGGCAGTGGCCAGATGATAGGGGTAGAATTGCTAGAGCTGGCTCACCAACTATATGTGGGCCACATGGAAGAGGAAAGGGTTCTGGCTGAATCACAGGCTTCAGGTCTGCAATTAGCAGATAAATATTACTGTGTAACAACTTATCAAGGCCTCCTGAAACGGGGCGAATGATCTTTCTTCAGTAATGCCATTTCCTTATCCTATGCATTTATCAACTTACATTCATAACTTTGGGAAGTAGTCAAGATAGCTACTGCCCTAATTTTCCAGAAAAAGAAACTGGTACTCAGATGAAATGGCTCACTGACTCACTGTGAGTCTGAACCAAGTATCATGGCTCCCCGTTCGGTTTTCAAAAACACTGAAAGTACTTGAAATTAAAGAGAGAAAATAGAGCTACAGTAGGAAGAGGGCACATGCCCATTCAAGCTGGTTGGTGACCTTTCAAGATAGCTCAAAACTTTACCAGGCTCCTGCCACACTCTGCAGTTTACTAGGTGGCAGTGGAGGAAACAATCACGGGTTAGAGTACTTTCATCACTGTTCTAGCACATGGAACTGTCAAAACCGTTTCCTCTGATTTAGCTCTATATCCCAAAGTCAAATATTTCTGTTACTTCATGTACAAACACTCTTTTTTGGAGTGAAGAAGACACAGAGGGACAAGAAAAAGAAAGTGGACCAAGCCTGCTCTTGCCTGATTTACCGACTTCTCATTTCCTCGTACATTCTTCCTTATCCCTGTTCCTCTATGAACAAGTTTCCACAACAGTGTTTTTCTGGCTCTTGTGTGTAAGTAAATGCTAGTAAGTGTTTAGAAAACCTAACAACTCAATCACTGACTACCATTTGTGAGGCCCCTGGGAATCTTGGATGTGGTCTACAAATATGAAATGAAAGAAAGCATTTGGTAACAACTTAAGAGATTTTCAGTAACTCCCCAAGACCTGCTCCTTAAGCCAAGCTTGCCTTCTCTTCCCAGTGGTTATACCTTGAACACACACAGGAAGTCTGGGGTGTGTTTATGTGTTGCAAAAGGTAAACATCACTGAAGAAACAGAATTCTGGTTAAGGTTCTATTTTCTGCTGAGCTTTAATCAAGAGGTCCCTTTCTCTCCGCCTTCTGCTTCCTTGCCAAGGGTGACCACAAAGGCCATGGAACGCAAGGACAGGGGGTTGGGAATTTCCAGGAGCAGACTACACTGCTCCTGTCTGTTTTGGCTCAGTGCCACTGGTGACCTTTCAGCCTGATGGCCTGTAACCTTCAGCTCCTGCCAGATAGAGTTGGGACTTATCCCAGACATGGAATAACTTCCTGTGATTGTCCTGAAGATGGTCTGGCCCACAGGATCTGCTTCCATAGCTTGTTAACAGAGGCAGAAAAGTCCTGTAGCTCTGTAGTTTGGTGGGCCCTGGAAGGAAGAATCCTGAGAAGAAATGTTCAGCCATACTACATGACATGCACTTGACCTTCCTCTTACAGTGAATGCTACTGAATATCCTGGCTGGTTTCTCATTATTTGTGTTGTGGCAGAATCTTAGAGGTCATTAACACTAGTTAATCATATTTGCAGCTTTCACAAACAGGGAAGGGTCACTAATAAACTATGTGCCAGGACTAGAATATAAAATAGTAGGTTGGAACAATGAGTTTATCTTAAAATCTAGTAAGTTCTGAGATAGATTGTCTGAAGTACACTGGAAACAGAAAGGAGGCAGTCAAGTCTGGATAAAGTTTCAAGGATGGTACAACATGAAGGAGCTGAGCCCAGCAGACCAAAATGGTTGAGGGGAAGCTCTTCTAGGCAGAGGTACTTACAAAGGCATGAAAGCATGAGAAGCAGCTTTCTAAAACTGTCCTCACTCCAAAGTGCTAGGTATAAATAGCGATGGTGCTAACACAACATTGTGAAGGTACAGAATTTAATGCCACTGAACTATACCATTACAAATGATAAAAGAGGTAAATATTATATTACGTATATTTTAACAATAAAAAATAATGAAAAAAAATGTTACCCTCACACCATGTGTCCTCTGGGAACATGCTTCCCCCAATTCCCCAAGCTGAATACAGGACTATCTCCAAAGGAATCCATTAACAATGAGAACACCTTAGTGCCAAAGTAACAGAAAAATGGGAAGTAACACATCCCTCAAAATATACAATGGTAATAATAATAGCTAACATATATATCCCAGGAATTATACTAAGTGCTTTAGATGGATTAAATTAAATGATTTGACCACTATTTAGACCCCAGTAATACTTTTTATACTATTTTATACATATGCAGAAATTGAGATGCCAAGAAATTTAAAAACTTGCCTAAGGGCAAGAGCGCATATGTGACAAAGGTGACTGAATTTAGATCATCCACTTCAGCCTGGTTCCTAACCCACAGGCTACATGGGATGTGGAAAAGCTGCCACCCATAGAGAGGGACTAGAGCTGAGTGTGCCAGAAGGGGGAGGCAGAGTCAGAGTCCCCCAAAGATGGGAATGAGCTGAATTGACTAGAATTGTGGGAGAGTATTTGAATTAAAGAGAGGAGAAAAACACAGTATAATTTTATAAAAACGAGCTTATAATATAGCATGATGTCTTCTGTTCTTTTTCCTAAACTACATGAATCTGGAAAGCATTTGGAAAACCTGGTCTCTTGTGTTATTAGATATAAGATATCTGAGCTTCAATACTGAAAAAAGTCTTTCTCAATGTCCCAGCAGTCTCTGATGTCTAGCAGGGACTCAATAAATCTTGAAGTAATTAATTAATCTCTATCTCATTCCACATATAATCAAAATAAATTCTTCTTGGATTAAAGATTCATATTTTAACAAAGAAATAATGATAGTGAAGGAATGTACAGCATTGAGACAGAGCCGGTCCTGCCGACTTGAAGGAGCTGATATATTTTACTTTACTTTATGTCTTGGTGGGCTTACTAGTCTATGGAATTGACAGAAAGCCAACATTTAGGTATTCCTGATGAAGTATACTGATAAATAATAAAGGAAATATAAATGAAAGGAATGTGGTGTTTTTTGTTTTCATTTTTTTGAAATTGTTAAGGAAGATACCATGTGGCCATTTGTGGAAGAAGTCTGTCCTTATTTCTGTATTGATTAGGTCATTTGTGCCATTTGTTCTGCTCCGTGGGAACTACTTTATTTGGCTTGCTTTTCTGTACTCTGAATTACCTTGTTTCTCTAGGCAAAAATTCTTACTGATAATAGAAATCTAAGGTTTCAGTAGCCTTTGTGAGAAAAAAAAAAAAGAATGATAGTGCTGAAAAAATAGAGGTGGGTATTTCCGGAACACTGGGGTGTGGGGATGGGAGGGGGGTGGAGGTGGCTTTTGAACATGACAACACAGCTAGAAAAACACTGCCATATAGGAATTACTAAAAAGTAGAAATGTCTATGCTTGAAACCCCCAAGTGTTCTGTGTGAGCCTGATGGCGGGAGGGAAGAAGACATGACAAGGGAAGGAGTCCCAGCACTTCCGAGTCATTGGGGAATCCAGCAGTAAACTACAGACCCAGATGGATTTTTACCAGGTGGTTCATCAGCTTTAAATACTCCTCTGGCTGCCAAAACCACCTACGAGCCTCTGGCTGGCACAAAACTTTGAATCAACAGAAGCTGCTCCATGCAGGTGACCACAGGGCAAGAGTGTTTACTCAAGCTCCTATCTGAGCATGGGAAGAGCTAAGTCCTGAGGGTGTCTGCCTGCCTACTTACTCCCAGATACTTGGAGAAGAAAAGAATGTTCTCAATTTCAACTTGGTTTCATCACTTCCTTGGCTCAAAGTACAGCTGCTATTAATCAAAGGAAGAACCTTTTTATTATTATTACTTTTTTATTGAGATGGAGTCTCACTTTGTCACCCTCAGAGTGCTGTAGAGTCCTAGCTCACAGCAACCTCAAACTCTGGGCTCAAGCAATTCTCTTGCCTCAGCCTCCCTAGTAGCTGGGACTATAGGCACCTGCCATAATGCCCGGCTATTTTGTTTGTTTGTTTAGCAGGCCCGGGCCAGGTTCAAACCCACCACCCCTGGAAGCATGTAACCCTAACCACTGAGCTACCGGTGCCCCTAAAGGAAGAACACTTTATTGTTTTTTTTTTTTTTTGGTAGAGACAGAGTCTCACTTTATGGCCCTCGGTAGAGTGCCGTGGCCTCACATAGCTCACAGCAACCTCCAACTCCTGGGCTAAGCGATTCTCTTGCCTCAGCCTCCCGAGTAGCTGGGACCACAGGCACCTGCCACAACGCCCGGCTATTTTTTGGTTGCAGTTTGGCTGGGGCCGGGTTTGAACCCATCACCCTCGGTATATGGGGCCGGCGCCTTACCGACTGAGCCACAGGCGCCGCCCAGAACACTTTATTGTTTGTGGCTCCAGGCAAACAGCCCTGGCCTCTTCCCTGCTGACCCAAATGCCCTTCCTTTCCTCCCAAGAACACATGTGCAAATTAGTGTTGAGAAAATGTTGTTGAATGAATGAGTGAGCACTAATCCAAAACATGCCAACCTGCACACTCTGATGCAACAACACCATAAGCACGGACCTCTGGTCAGCCTGGGTACAAGATGCTCCCTGGTCCTCACCCTCGCCCCCTATCCTAGGAGAACATTACATGCCTTTTCTCCCTTCAAATTCCAATCCACTTTACCCCAGGGCCCCACTCTGCTTACAAGTCCTTAGAGTCCAAGAGGTAGGATTAGCTCATGTCCTCTCTTCTCCATGTTAAAGATTTTTCACCAAAATCCTTGAGAAATCTTTCTCTTAATTTGTTAATATTATGCTGTCCCCAAGGGATGAGACTTATAATTGATCTAGAGTCTTTCCATGAGTTGTTTGGACTTTCCCTTCTTGATTTTCCTTCATTCTTTTTAATGAGTTTCATGAGGTGAGTTGTACAACTCACTTTCTGTCATCTTTCTCAGAAATCTCTTTTTAAGCTCTGGAGATTGGACCAAAGGAAAAGAGTATCTTGTTTAAATCTGTATGTCATCTCCCTCCATGAACTGCTGTTACCCTTCTATAAATTGCTATTCATCTATTTTGCCCATGTTTCAATTGCGATGCTGATCTTTTTCTAATAATTATTAAGGATTATTCATAGAGGTGAAGGATATGAACTCTGCTTGCCATAAATGATATGAAAAATTTTCACATTTTATCATTTGTCCTTTAAGTGTCTACTACTTTTGAACCATCTAAATAGTGCTCAGCATATAGAGCATGCTCACCAGGTATTCGTTGAAGGATTGACTGAATAAATAATGAATGAACAAAAATGTTCTATTTTCATGTAGCAGAAATCTGTCCTTCCTTTATAGTTTTTCCCTGCTACCATGTTCAGAAAGGTTTTTACAGCCCCTAAAATAAGATTGAGATTACACATTTCCTTCCAGAAATTTTTATTTCATTTTAAATATAAGACATCTGGAATTCATTTCTCATATTTATTTTAAGTGATATTAACCTATAGTTTTCTGTTATCTGACAATTGTTTTCATCTCTTTCATATATGCTTTATAGTGCTGACCAGGATAACATTTTAGGGGCTAAGCCTTTTAAAAGTATACTTTTTTTGGGGGGGTGGGGCAAGGGAATGTTAGAATTCTCATTTGGTGTGAAAATGTGGGTGGGATTAAATTAGCAGTTAAACCCCAGTTTAATTTCTAACTGCACTGTTCTCATGGACAAAGACCCCAAAGTATTTAGTTTTTGTCAGCATTAAAAGCCACAATATAACAGACTTGCTTCTTGTGAAAGAGGAACCAAGTACAGCCAGAACTGGAAGCCTCTAACAGGAAGTCATGACTTAAGTGGTGAAATAACTATAGAAAAGGAGGCATGTGAGGGGACCTTTGGGGGCTTAGCTGTCATTTTGCATCTGCTGCCTTTGAGTAAGTAATAGCTTTAGCTTGGTAGAGCAAGGTAAAAATTCTTATCTGCAAAGAATGCAAAATGAGCTCAATTAGCTGGATAGAAAGTCTCCAGTGAAAGGCTTTGCTAAGAACTGACTACAAATATGAGTAAGTCAAACAAATAATCACGATACAGCATGATCACTGTTGGAAGAGGAAAGTCCAGGGCTTGAAAGGGAGGATGGGAAGGTCTTCACCCACACACTTTGTAGGTCAGTGGGGCATTCTTATGAAGCTTTTACAGGAAGACAGTGTGTAAGGGAGGAACCCCCAACTTTGATGTGGCCCACTCCAGGCCCTGAGATGGCACACAACAGGCTCACCACAGCCCCTGTGCTCACAGGCTGACCAGTCAGGGAGTGAGATAGACAAGTAAACAGAGGACTGCTCCGCAAGGGAAGGAAACTGCCTGTGATCCCTGTTTCCACTCTGCCCTTAGCTGCAGAGATGCAAAGATGACATATCTGCAGCCAGATCAGCTCAGTCTTCTCAGCATGCTCTGGGCACATCCAGACTGACAGAAGAAGTCCGGAGGCCTTCCTCACTCCAAGATTATAAAAAACGTTTTTGTATTTTTTCTTCAAGTCTTTTATGTTTAATTATATGTGAATATAATGTGATATGCCAAACAAGTTACAAAAACTGTAAAGGAAGAGACTTGCAGATTTACTTACAAAAAATCCAAAACACACGGTGAGAGATCCTATGACCAAGGCTGAGATGATCAATATTGGCCCAAAACCATATATCTGTATCTAATTTAAAGACATCTTTTATGCTGTATCATTTACTAGTTATCTCTACCCATGATATTGGCAAAAATTTTCAAATATATGCACAATGGATATTGATCACATTTTTCAAAATGGCAAAATATTGGGTGACACCTGTAGCTCAGTAAGTAGGTCTCTGGCCACATACACTGAGGCTGGGGTTCAAACCCGGGCTGGGCCTGCTAAACAATGACAACTACAACAACAACAAAAATAGCCAGGTGTTGTGGCAGGAGCCTGTATTCCCAGCCACTTGGGAGGCTGAGGCAAGAAAATCGCTTAAGCCCAGGAGATGGAGGTTGCTATGAGCTGTGACACTGCAGCACTCTATCCAGGGAGAAAGCTTGAGACTCAGTTTCAAAAAAAAGGCAAAATTTCGGAAAGAAACTAAATATCCATCAAAAGGTCAAATCAATTACATCAAAGTGCACATGTGCCAACCTGCTGTCTCCATGCTCACAGCACTCCAATGTCCCATCTTCTCTCACTTAGGGGACAAGCCAAAGGTCACACTTTAGCCTACATGGGCCTACAGAAACCCCTTGCCCGGGTGGCGCCTATGGCTCAGTGAGTAGGGCGCCGGCCCCATATGCCGAGGGTGGCGGGTTCGGACCCAGCCCTGGCCAAACTGCAACAGAAAAAAAAAAATAGCTGGGCGTTGTGGCGGGCGCCTGTAGTCCCAGCTGCTCGGGAGGCTGAGGCAAGAGAATCACGTAAGCCCAAGAGTTAGAGGTTGCTGTGAGCCGTATGACGCCACGGCAACCTACCCGGGGGCGGTACAGTGAGACACTGTCTCTACAAAAAAAAAAAAAAGAAAAGAAACCCCTTGCCCCTTCTTTCCATTACTACTCTGAACTCACCTACTCTGCCCCTCACTCCCTGGGCTCCAGCCAAGCTCACCACTCTTAGAACATCCAGGCATGTTCCTGCTTCAGAGGCCCTGCACTGTCCATCCCCTCCCCTGATTAAGGTATGAGATATGCAAATTCCCAGATACTTTCAGCTCTCTGAAGTTCAAGCAAAATGGTCTCTAGTAGGCCAAGAGCAATCCCTAAATGGGAATTGCAAGTGACAGTTGTTGGAAGTGAAAGTGGAAGTAGAGGAGCACATCCTCCAATATCCCTCTGTAGTACAGGTACCAGTAGTAAAATATAAACTGGTCACCTTTATTGACTACTTACGAAGTTCTCTACATATAGGTCACTTAAATCCTCATGACAACTGTATGAGGCAGAACACTGGTCAACCTTGACAAGGGCAGTTTGGGTGGAGCAAACACTGATTAGGAGTGAGTGAGAAGTACAATATCCTTACTTGTAAGCCTTAGTGAATTCATCGATGTAAGCATTAAGCATCAGTGGCTGCTTCAATTATAAAAAGAGAGACAAACACTATAGGATTTTCCTCCTAAAGGAGTATAAGAATACTAGCTAGGAGGATCCATTATCTTATTCTCTCATAAAATAACAATATAAGACTGCTTAAAGGTAGAATTGGGCTATTGGCTGAAGATTTTTTTCCCTGGTGATTCAGGGAGAAATTTACATTTTGACTTTTTTTTTTTTTTAAACCATGGCTTTTGTTCACAAATTGCTGACTAGCACTTATATTCTCAGAAAACGCCCAAAGCCAAGTATTGGCTTGCATCCTTTTTTGCGTATTCACTTTGCAGAGTATTGTTCCAATATTCCTCAGAAACCAGTGGTGGCTCCTGGCAAAGCCTCCTCACAGAGGAAGACTCAAGGTGGGTTGCAGGAACATCACCAGCAAGAAGTTGCCTTGGATACAACTTCTCCTGATGAGAAGCCAGAAGTTAGTTTTGATAAAGCAATTAGAGATGAAATAAAGGACCATTTTAGGCATTCGAAGGATGAACTTGTGAATCATTGGATAGGGCCAGACGGCCGCCCTCTGCACGAGGTCTTGTTGGAACAAGCCAAGGTTGTCTGGCAGTTCCGTGGGAAAGAAGATTTAGATAAGTGGATAGTGACTTCTGATAAGACAATTGGAAGCAGAAGTGAAGTATTCTTAAAAATGGGCAAGAATAACCAAAGTGCACTGCTCTATGGAACTCTGAGTTCCAAGGGACCTTATGATGGAGATAGTAGCCAAAGTGGATACTGTGCAATGATATCCAGGATACCAAGGGGCCTTTTGAGAGGAGGAAGTCTTGTGATTGGTCCCAGTTTAACACTGTGTATCTCCGGGTCCGTGGGGATGGTCAACCATGGATGGTGAATATCAAGGAGGACTCAGATTTTATCCAGAGGAAGAATCAAATGTACAGTTACTTCATGTTCACCCATGAGGGGCCCTACTGGCAGGAGGTCAAGATTCCTTTTTCCAAATTTTTCTTCTCAAATCAAGGAAGAATCCGGGATGTTCAGTTTCAGCTTCTGCTCGACAAGGTCTCTTTTATAGGATATACCTTGGCCGATAAAGTGGATGGTCCATTCTTCCTGGAAATTGATTTTATTGGTGTGTTTACTGATCCAGCCCACACAGAAGAGTTTGCCTATGAAAATTCTCCAGAGATTAGCCCAAGACTTTTCAATTAAATAATATGTAGTAGTTTTATATTACTAAACTAACAGTAAAAGCATCTTCAGAGATACAGACAAAATAAAATATTTCTTTAATGGCAAAGAAAAAGAAAGAAAATAACAATATATTCAAGTGCTGTTATAATCTAGAGCAGGCGTCCTCAAACTTTTTAAACAGGGGGCCAATTCACTGTCCCTCAGACCTTGGAGGGCCGGACTATAGTTTTTTTTTTTTTTTTAAAAACTATGAACAAATTCCTATGCACACTGCACATATCTTATTTTGAAGTAAAAAACCAAACAGGAACAAATACAATTCACACCACTTCATGTGGCCTGTGGGCCAAAGTTTGAGGACCCCTGATCTAGAGGCTGGTATATACATATACTGCCATCTTCTGATTAAAAAAGAACAAAATGCTAGAATTGAAACTTCCTTTTCACTTTTTGGTGCTGTGTATGTATTTTGCTGCTAATAGTCATCATTATCATGAAAGTTTAAGCTTGCCTCAAAGCATGTAGCCTGTGGAGGAACCAGTTTACTGCCTTATTTCTCCACTATTGCTCCCAGTTCTGAACAAGTGAGTTTTCCCAGTAAGGCTTCTAACCACTGTGCTACATCTCAAAAATACCTAAGCAGAACCCATCTAAAACAGTCACCTCAGACCCAGAAGATGCAGCTAGACCTTTGTGGTGCATATTATAGGGGTATTTGCGAAACTTGGTAAATGTAGAATGTAAATGTTTTGGCACAGTAACTGAGATAACGCCGGAAAGGCTATGTTAACCACTGTGATAAAAATGTGTCAAATGGTTTATGAAGTGAGTGTATGATGCCCCATAATCATATCATTGTATACAGTTATGATTTAATAAAAAAATTAAAAAAAAAAAAAAGAAAATTATGTACTTCGATTCCTTCTCATCACTTGGTTGTATGCTTTCTCTGTCAGGCCTGAGTTTAGTAGCTGGGGTCACTGGTTTCTGGTTACTTTATATTGCAAATGAATAAAATGTTTTCTTGTCCTTTGTTTTTGCTCTTTCACATTCAACTACCATCTCATCCCTCTTCTCTTCACTATCACACTTCTTACTGTCCCTACTACCCATTTCTTCCTAAACCACTAATATTGGGAGTTGGTTTCACCAGAAAGAGTAGGAAGCTCCATTGTGACTTCAGACCCAAGTAGCTTTCTCCAGTTCAGCTCATTCAGTAATGAAACAGCATTTTGCATTCATCTTCCCTATCTTGTACTTCTCATGTTCCTTTTCTGCGCCCTATCAGTCAGAGCTGTGGGAGGAAGAAGGGGCAATTGCCATTTTCTTCACAAAAGCAGACCTCTAACATGCTCATTAACACTCTTCCTCTTACTCTCTAACTGTGGGTATCTCCCAAAGTTCTGTCCTTGGTCATTCCTACTCATCACAGCCCTCTTGGATAATCTCATCCACCCCCATGATTTTTTAAAATTTTTATTTATTTATTTTTAGACAGAGTCTCATTATGTCACCCTGGGTAGAGTGCTATGGCATCACAGCTCACAGCAACCTCAAACTCTTGGGCTTAAGCCATCCTCTTGCCTCAGCCTCCCAAGCAGCTGGGACCACAGGCGCCCACCACAAGCCCGACTGTTTTTTTTGGTGCAGTTGCCCTTGTTGTCCAGTTGGCCCACGCCAGGCTCGAACCCACCAGCCTTGGTGCATGTGGCTGACATCATAACCACTGTGCTACAGGGGCCAAGCCCACCCCCATGATTTTAAATACTACCTATTCCCCATTCCCAGTGACGATGAGAACTCTGTCTCAGGCCCAGGTCCCTCCCCTCAGCTCTGGACAAATTTAACCAAAAGATTGCTGCATATCCCACAATCATGTCAAACTCAGTGTGTTCCAGCCTGAACATACCAGTCTCACTGATCTGCTCTGAAACAAGGTCTTTTCTCCCATGTTCCCTCTCACTGTCCCTAAAAGGATCCAAAAGGATCTTGACAGAGTGGTATGAAGAAACAATTCCATAAATAAATAAATAAATTTTAAAAATTTGAAATTTAATGGTAATAATATAAGGTCCTATTCTTAGGCTTAAACAGAACATCAACAGCACAAGAACAGACTGGAGAAAAGACAGATTAACAAAAACACGGAGGAGAACCAAGTTCACTTGACAGGAAGCTTAGTGTGAGGCAATGGTGTGGGGCAGCTGCCAGAACAAAGCTAATGGAATCTTCAGCTGCCTTCTCAGAAGGAATGATGGTCCTGCTCTGCTCTGCTTTGGATATTCTAAATCTGGAGGAGCTTACTCAGTTCTGGTACCAGTTCAGAGGAAATACGCAGGACAGTGAGGACAACTCAGAGCCTGTTCTACCCTAAGATTGGGTGAACAAACTGGCAATATTTGGACTCAATATTTGCAGGGCTGTTGAACAGAAAAAGAATGACATGGATTCTGTTGACTCTAAAGAGGTAGCATCAGGACCAATTTCTCACAGTCAGAGCTATCACACAATTATTTGGGAAGCATGTTATATAACAGGTTTCCTGTCACTGGAAATGTCCGGATAACAAATGGCTGGTCAAAAATATGACCAGAGTTGCAGTTGCTGTAATTCATCCTGGGCTAATGCCCCCTCTCCACATCCATTACCCTGTCAAATTCTAAATCCTTACTACTATTTCTCTCACATACCTTATAATTAAGCGGGGAATAAGTCCCATTGATCATTTCTTTAAAATCATTCTCATAATTTTCCCTTTTGCTGCCTTCACGTTAATACTATAGACTAAGTCCCCTCGCCCAGGAGAGAATAGAGAAAAAGGACAACTTTAAATTCCATCCCAATCAACCTAACTTCAAGACTGTAAGTAGCCACCTAGAGCAACATTGTCATTTGTTTTGGCCACCCAGAACCTGAACCGTTTTCTACAGGGTGTCCCATAAATTACCCCTAAAGTTGCCATGTATAGGGAAAATGGGAAATTGTAGCTAAATGTACCTTTACTTACCAAAAAATCATTACAAAATTTTACAAAGAGGTGGCCAACACATATAGAAAATTTTGTAAATATTTTGTAAAATCTTCTTATTTTACATCTAAGAAATAATGGATCTTTTCTTTTCTTTTCCTATCTCCTTTACAATGAAGGTATATATTCTGATAGTCTTTCTTGTTGAATATCAACATTCCTTCTCAACATTCTGTCAACATGCCTTCTTGAGATCCCACAAAAGATTTTTAGCTGCCTATAGAAATCATCATCTAGTTATGTAAATGACATGCCCAATGAAGAAGAGGTTTTGTGGGGGAGTGGTTTCACTCCCTCAGAATACTAATGGAGGGCAGAAGGCATCACAGGACTTGGAGGCAAGCATTTGTTTCTAAATGTGCTGGAGATTTTAAAGAAAAAAATGATTACAGTCTCAAAGACCTAAATTCTTGGGTGAAGACATGGCCCAAAACCCAGACTTTCTATGATAGTGCTAAAAGAATCTCTCATATCTTATAGGCACTGGCTGAGATAACCCAAAAGTCTCACAGTTTTCTACTACAAGTTGCCAAATTATTCCACCAAGTATTATATGTGAAATTGAGAGAATGCTTTAAAAAGCCTAGAGGCCCTAGGCTGAGGCAAGAGAATCACTTAAGCCCAGGAGTTGGAGGTTGCTGTGAGCTGTGTGAGGCCACGGCACTCTACCGAGGGCCATAAAGTGAGACTCTGTCTCTACAAAAAAAAAAAAAAAAAAGGCCTAGAGGCCCTGCAACTTGGAATGAAGAAATTTGAGAGTATTTAGATGATTCTGAGTACCCTAATCTCCCAAACCCCCAAACCCACTGGTAGGACCACCAAGGAAAATTCAGACTCCTCAGGAATAAAGGTTTAGGTCACTTCACCAAGTAAAGAGCACTGACTGGCTAAGGTATTAACTGAGCAAAAGAGAACATGAATCAAGGACAAGAACAGTTGTCTGTCTGCTCTGTTTTACTCTCATACGTTAGTCATTGTCTTTTTTCTTTCCAGTTTCTTTCTTTTTTTTTTTTGTGGTTTTTGGCCGGGGCTGGGTTTGAACCCGCCACCTCCGGCATATGAGACTGGTGCCCTACTCCTTGAGCCACAGGTGCCACCCTCTTTACAGTTTCTTTTCCCTACTACTTTTTCTAGGATTTTGGTGGTAGTGAACTTTACAGCGAAATTCATAGACTTATAGACTCTTAGGTAGGCTTGCGATAATAATAGAGATAGGTGGCATCACTTAGACAGTTCCGTTCCCTCTGATACAAGAGGGAAGAAGCAGGCAGTAGTGGCAGTGGATTTCTCACCAGCACTAGTTCTGAGTTGCGGTTTAGGGTGTTTTTTCCTGGCTGTTTAACTTCAAAGCCGGCTCTTCAACTCGCTCAACATTACTATGAGCTACCCAATATCATCTTGATAGTATAATTTACCAAAACTGACTCAAAGAGAGATAGATTACACAGATCAAATGAAAGAGAGAAAGTTAACAAAGATCTAAACAAACAAAAAAACCACCAGTGTAGTTTTAGAGGTGGATTCTACCAAAATTTTAAAGTGTTGTAAATTCTAAATCTACTTAAAATATTCTAGCATATGGCAAATTTACAAAGTTAAAATGAACCAAATATAATATTTATGCCAAAACCTACTAAAGATTATACAGAAAATAAAGCTAAAGACCAATTTCACTTATGAATATTGACACAAAAATCCAATATGAAGCATTAGCAAGCACAATACAACACACAATAAAAAATACCCTAACCAACTAGGATTTAGTACAGAAACTAAAAGTGGCTCAATATCAGATAATCTATGAATAGAATTCATTACTTTAATAAATTCAAAAAAAGTCATGTGATTATTTCTAGAGATGCTGAAATTCAACAGTGATTTTCAATTAACAAACACTCAGAAATGAAGCTATCAAGGGAATAGCTCACTAAAATGAAAAAAATACATATTCTCTGGCCAGGTGTGGTAGTACAAGCCTGTAATCCTAGCACTCTGGGAGGCTGAGGCAGGTGGATTACTTGAGCTCACTGGTTCAAGACCAGCCTGAGCAAGAGTGAGACCCCATCTCTAAAAATAGCCAGATGTTGTGGCGGGTGCCTGTAGTCCCAGCTACTTGGGAGGCTGAGACAAAAGAATCACTTAGGCCCAAGAGTTTGAGGTTGCTGTGAGCTGTGACACCACAGCACTCTACCCAGGATGACAAAGTGAGACTCTGTCTCAAAAAAAATACATCTTCTCTCAGCTCCTGAGCCAATCTCTCTTAATAGGAAAATATTGATGGCATCCCTGTGAAAGTCAAGATCAAAATAAGATTGTCCATTATCAATACTACTGTTTAACGTTGGGATGTTGACCAACACATCTGGACAAGAGAGAAAAACGAAATATATAAGAACTGGGGGGAAAATGTGCCAAAACTAGTTCTATTTCAGATGACATGATTAAAAGAAACAACTGAATAACTACTACAAACTATAAGAGAATTTGAAGGTAAACTATTATTGGGCCAGATTTTGCCTGTGTTTCACCTGTGTTGCAGAGTCAAAACCTACAGACTCTCACCAAAGATTGTTGGGGCCTCGGACTGGCCAGGTCTCCAGCCCCAGCTTATCCATTGTCTGGATGCTGACCGCTGTACTATCTTGCTTGGGAACAATTACCCTTAGATGCCTGAGGGCTATTTGCCTTAGCAGAAGGGAGAGAGAGAAACAGTCTTAGGGGGAGAGAAACAGTTTTAGTAAGAGAGAGAATCTTAGCAGTCTTCTTAGAGAGATGCCAGGCAGACACCCTGCAAGTAGGAGAAGCAAAAGCATCAGAGTGAGCGAGTCTGTGAAAGAATAGCATGCATGCTCCTCGACTGACTTCTCTTGCAGATTCTTACAGACGTGGTCCTGCAGCTATTTGTACCACAGGTGTGGAGACTGCCCATCACGGATGTTCTCGTCTCGCAAGCTCCCCATGCCCTTACCACCAAGGTATTATATTACCAAGCTGTTACAGGTATTTCTTTTTTTTTTTTTTTTGTAGAGACAGAGTCTCACTGTACCGCCCTCGGGTAGAGTGCCGTGGCGTCACACGGCTCACAGCAACCTCTAACTCCTGGGCTTCCGCGATTCTCTTGCCTCAGCCTCCCTAGTAGCTGGGACTACAGGCGCCCGCCACAACGCCCGGCTATTTTTTTGTTGTTGTTGTTGCAGTTTGACCGGGGCTGGGTTTGAACCCGCCACCCTCGGCATGTGGGGCCGGCGCCCTACTCGCTGAGCCACAGGCGCCGCCCTGTTACAGGTATTTCTTATAACTCTTGCTTCTCCTTCCCGTGAGCTATGGTCTGCTACAAAAGATTATAGGAGAAGGAATTTTTTTTTTCTCTTTTTTTTGTAGAGACAGAGTTTCACTTTATTGCCCTCGGTAGAGTGCCGTGGCGTCACACAGCTCACATCAACCTCCAACTCCTGGGCTTAGGCGATTCTCCTGCCTCAGCCTCCTGAGTAGCTGGGACTACAGGCACCTGCCACAACGCCCGGCTATTTTTTTGTTGCAGTTTGGCTGGGGCTGGGTTTGAACCCGCCACCTTTGGTATATGGGGCCGGTGCCCTGCTCACTGAGCCACAGGCGCCGCCCTGGAGAAGGAATTTTATTAGCCACTGGGAAAACTCAGCAGGCCATCAGCCTTAAAGCACTGAGCCTCCCCCTAATAAGTTGTTCTCACAAAGCTCTTTTAGACATTTCTAGCAAGATATAAACAGAGTTACAGTTACAAATGTTAGTCATGGGAAAACTTTTGGCTAGCAGATATATATGATTATATATCTCGAGAAACCAAAGTGATATTATTTGTTACATAGTCTCTTTCAAGGTTATTTCTGTTTAGTGTATCTATTAAAGGTATTTCTTATCTTTGGAGGCTGAGTTCTGCAGTTGTCTGCTGCTTTATCAGGACTACCAGGAAGTGTAAAATGTATTTCTCCTTCCTCACCTGCCTTCCAGGCTCTATAGTCCCAGCTACTCAGTCAATGGAGACCAGTGGTCTCTGTTACATAGTACCTCCTGTTCTGGCCAGCTTAGTCTCCCTGGAGTCAAGGCTGGTCTGTGGCATAGCTCCCACCATGTGTGCCATGGCAAAAATCATAGCAGCTCCTACGCCCAGGGCCAACCCAATTGAACTCTCAAAATCTTTGTTCTTTCTAACACTCTAAATTCAGATAAGACACTATGCAACAGAACATGAGATCTGGTTTTCTCAGTGGCTACCCAAAGGAACAGTAAGAGAAAGGAGCCATAGTGGAACTGGTAGATAGATTTCTCTCCCTCCCTTTCTGCAAAACACCATTTTAAGGAGCAGTGGTGACATAAAGCCTGTCCAACTCCATCCTACATGACCCATCAACAAGCTATGTTTCTTGTGAAGCTGTGGCCAACTCAGTAACATATCAACTTGTATTTTTTTTCCTCCTTCCTTTTCCCCATCACTCTCAATTCTCTGGGATTATGACTTCAAGAAAGCATTGGCAAATAAACTTGGGCTCAAGTTCTTTTTTCTAAGGAACTCAGGCAAAGACAGAAGTAATAGCCTTATGTATACAAATAACCACCAGTTAGTAGACATAATAGAGAAAAAGCTCCATTTACAAAAACAACAAAACTGAAAAAATACTAGGCATAATCGAAATAAGATATGTACAAAAGGCAATGTTAAAAAAAAACTTGGAAATACTCTTGTAAGACATAAAAGTAGATTTGAACAATTAGAAAGACATATCACACTCTTGGACAGAAAGTCTCAACATCTGTAAAGCCCCTATAATTAAAAATTCTGGGCTTGGCGCTTGCAGCTCAGCAGCTGAGGTGCCAGCCACATACACCAGAAGCTGGTGGTCTCGAACCCAGCACTGGCCTGCCAAATAACAATGACAACTACCCAAAAAACAGCTGGGCATTGTGCATTGTGTAGGCACCTGTAGTCCCAGCTACTTTGGAGGCTGAGGCAAGAGAATCACTTAAGCTCAAGAGCTGGAGGTTGCTGTGAGCTGTGATGCCATGTACTCTATCCAGGGCAACAGAGTGAGACTCTGTCTCAAAAAAAAAAAAAAAAAAAAAAAGATGGCTCAGTGCCTGTAGCTCAAGTGGCTAAAGTGCTAGCCAAATATGCCAGAGTTGGCGGGTTCGAATCCAGCCTGGGCCTGCCAAATGACAATGACAACTGCAACCAAAAAATAGCTGGGTTTTGTGGGGGGCACCTGTAGTGCCAGCTACTTGAGAGGCTGAGGCAAGAGAATCATTTAAGCCTAGGAGTTGGAGGTTGCTGTGAGCTGTGATGCCACAGCACTCTACCCAGGGCAACAGCTTGAGGTTCTGTCTCAAAAAAGAAAGAAAGAAAGAAAAAGAATGATGAACTCTAGTTATTGACAGGAAGATAAATCTAGGAAAAGTTTTTAAATGAAGAAACTAAGATACTGAATGATGTGTAGAGTCAGCTACCTTTTGTGTAAGAAAAGGAGGACTAAGAAACTATATATATATTTCCTTGTATTTATAACAAAATTCTTAAAATGAATGAAAAACTAATAAAATCACTATTTGAAGGTTGAGGGTAAATGAGGTAGATGAAGACAGAGATGGAGATGGCAATTTAAAAAATGTTTCTTAATTTTTGAAATGTGGAGATATTACCCATTCAATAGCAATTTTTTTTTAAAGCTATTTTATTTTATTTTATTTTATTTTTGCAGTTTTGGCTGAGGCTGGGTTTGAACCCACCACCTCCGGCATATGGGGCCCGTGCCCTACCCCTTTGAGCCACAGGTGCTGCCCCTCAATAGCAATTTTAAACTAAAACAAAAGTATAAGAATTGATAGGAAGATAAACAAAATTTCCCCAAAACAAAGCTAAAGAATGATTTAAGATTTAGAGTGCATTTAAGACCATTTTCTTTTTTTTTTTTTTCACCATACACTGGTTTTATAGACCATTTGACACATTTTCATCACACTGGTTAACAGAGCCTTCCTGGTATTTTCTTAGTTATTGTGTTAAGACATTTACATTCTACATTTACTAAGTTTCACATGTACCCTTGTAAGATGCACCGTAGGTACAAATAGATTTTCTATATGAAGAGATGCTCAGGCCAGGTTCCGTAGCTCACACCTGTAACACCAACACTGTGGGAGGCTGAGGCAGAAAGATCCCTTGAGCTCAGGAGTTCAGGACCAGCCTGAGCAAGAGTGAGACCCTGTTTCTACCAAAATAGAAAAACTACCTGGGCATTGTGGCAGGCACCTATAGTCCCAGCTATTTGGGAGGCTGAGGCACAAAGATCACTTGAGACCAAGAGTTTGATGCTGTGAGCTATGATGACATAGCACTTTAACCTGGGCTACAGAGTGAGACAGTGTCTCAAAATAATTAATTAATTAATTCATAAGAAGCTCAATCTCACTCTAAAGAAATTTAATTTAGATGCCATTTATCACATATTAACTTTGCAAAAATCAAAACATTCAATATATCAGAGGGAGTGCAAGAATGCAGGCAGCTTCACCATGCTGATTTGTGTGAGTATGCTGCACCAACAATGCCATGGGGCCACACCCCAAAGCCCAGGGAAAAAAGACACCAGGCAACTCTGATGGAATTTTAACATTGAATATGAAGAACACTAATTATGCCTATTAAGATTTAAACTTCCATAAATATGAACTCTGTGTGCTATCTTTTCCTAAAGAATCCCAGTTTCAACCCCACATGAGAAACCATGAGTGCAATGACAAGACACATCGATATGACCAGTGCCCCCAAACATTTAATGTTGAATTCAATCTGACACTTCATAAATGTTCCCATAACAGGGTATCAAGTGCAAGGTTCTATAACTATAATTGACAGAAGTGGATTCACTATTCATATCCACACTTTAGAAAGACATTTCAAAACCCAAGTCAGTTAACTCGACATATTGGGATCCATGCAGGTATAAGCAATGTGTACTTCTAATTTGTTGTGTAGGTGGAAAGGAAGAAAATATGCCTCAGTGTTAGTTTGACCTGGAATCTAATCCTGACTTTGCCATAGTTTACTGGATAATCCTGGTGAGATTACTTTATCTTTCTATGGTTTCATTTCCTCCCTTGAAAAATGTGGTTATTATGTCTGTATACAGGTATCCTAACTTATATTTAATTTTAATTTTTTTCTTGGTGCCATGACTCAGATGGTATCCTAACTTATAAATGGGAAAACATGTAGTGCTCACAGAAAAGTGCCTGACACGCACTATGCTGTTAATACCTAGGAGTTGTTATTATCATTATTTTTTTTTTTTGAGACAGAGTCTTACTATGTCACCCTTGGTAGAGTGCCATAACGTCACAGCTCACTGCAACCTCAAACTCTTGAGCTTAAGCAAGTCTTTTGCCTCAGCCTCCCAAGTAGCTGGGATTATAGGTGCCCGCCACAACGCCCAGCTATTTTTTGTTGCAGTTGCCATTGTTGGTTAGCTGGCCTGGGCCGGGTTCAAACCCACCAACTTCAGTGTATGTGGTTGGTGCCATAACCACTGAGCTACAGGCACTGAGCCATTATTATTATTTGAGACAGAGTCTCACTATGTTGCCCTGGGTAGAGTGCTGTGGCATCACAGCTCACAGCAAACCTCAAATTCTTGGGCTTAAGTGATTCTCTTGCCTCAGCCTCCCGAGTAGCTGCTCCAATGCCCAGCTATTTTTTTGCTGTAGTTGTTTCAGTTGGCCTGGGCTGAGTTCAAACCCGCCACCCTTGGTGTATGTGGCTGGCATCATAAACACTGTGTTATAGGTGCTGAGCCTAGTATCATTATTATTATTATTGGATTTATTCATTCACTCAATAAATAAGTGTTTAAAAAAAGATACTCACTACACTACTGCTTACATTAATATAATAGCAGCATGAAACTAGAAACAAGAAGAATTCTGTTTGATTCCTGTGTCTGATACCTCCACATAGTGAAATATTATGAGAAAGATTTGTATATGCTGATATGGATCAATCTCCAAAATACATTGTTAAGAAAGGAGGTTATAAAATAGTGAGTATAGTATGCCACCACTTGTGTAAAAAAGGAAAAAAAAGCGGGTTATATATGTTTCTATATACACGGAATATATCTGGAAGGAAAATCAAGAAACCAGTCTCAGGGTCGGCATCCATAGCTAAGTGGTTAGGGTGCCAGCCATATGCACTTGAGCTGGTGGGTTTGAATCCAGCCAGGGCCTGCTAAACAATGACAACAATAACCAAAAAAAAAAAAAAAAAAAAATAGCAGGGTGTTGTGACGGGTGCCTATAGTCCCAGCTACTTGGGAAGCTGAAGCAAGAGAATCACTTAAGCCCAAGAGTTGGAGGTTGCTGTGAGCTGTGACACCACAGCACTCTACCGAGGGAGAAAAAGTGAGACTTTGTCTCAAAAAAAAAGAAAGAAAGAAAGAAAAGAAGAAAGAAACCAGTCTCAGAAAAGAAGTAGGAGGGATCTCTGCTTCTAGGAATGTAAAAAGTTGCAAAGATCATTCCTCCCCTCCCAATGAGAAAAGCTGGACAAAATTCAGAATCTTAGTTTTCTTGAGTCCATCAAAGAGCTGAGATCACAGGGCACCCAAGTGATTTTTTTTTTAAGTTTTTCCAAATTCTTTTATTGTTTTTATTTTTTTGGCCAGGGCTGGGTTTGAACCCACCACCTCCGGTATATGGGCCAGCGTTGTACTCCTTTGAGCCACAGGCACTGCCCCAAAGTGATCTTAATTCCAAAGAGGGATGCTGAATTCCATCCTGGGTAGATGGATTCATAGAGAAGAGCTCCCTCAGTGGTGATCTTAAGCATAAAGACTTCCAGTTCCTGTGGGAGCCCGCACCCAGAAAATAAGCTAGCTACCTGTACAGCCAAGCCAGGTCCCTGGCCTTCCTCTTGAGTACAAAAGAAACAGGATCCTGTAATTAAATCGGGTATCTATCAACAGGATTCTCATTTAAGCCAAAGAAATTAACTGTTGAATCTAAAATAGAATTTCTCACTCTTGGCACTATTGACATTTTGGGCCAAATTTTTCTATGGTGGAGTCTTTCCTATGGAGTTATAATTTCTTTAGCAGTAACATCCTTCTCACCAGTTAACATAAAAATCTCTAGATACTGCCAAATGTCCCCTTGGGGTAGGAGGGTAAGACTGACATACAATTATAGTTCCACATTCATGGATTCCACCAATCACAAATCGAAAAATCTTTTTTAAAAGTAAAAGATAATGGGCTAAGCACAGTGGCTCATGCCTGTAATCCTAGCATGCTGGGAGGCCAAAGTGGGTGGACTGCTCAAGCTCAGGAGTTTGAGATTAACCTGAGCAAGAGTAAGTCTTCATCTCTGAAAACTAGCCAGGCATTGTGGCGGGTGCCTGTAGGTCCAGCTACTCAGGAGGTTGAGGCAAGAGGACCCTTGAGCCCAAGAGTCTGAGGATGCTATGAGCTATGACACGATGCCACTCTACCGAGGGTGACTAAGTAAGACTATGTCTCAAAAAAAAAAAGAACAAAATAAGGCTTGGCATCCGTAGCTTAGTGGTTAGGGCACTGGCCACATACACCGGGTCTGGTGGGTTCAAACCCAGCCTGGGCCAGCTAAACAACAATGACAACTACAACAAAAAAATAGCTGGGCATTGTGGTGGGCAACTGTAGTCCCAGCTACTTGGGAGGCTGGGGCAAGAGAATCACTTATGCCCAAGAGTTTGAGGTTGCTATTTGCTGTGATGCCATAGCACTCTACTGAGGGCAACAGTGAGACACTGTCTCAAAAAAAAAAAAAAAAAAAAAAAAGAACAAAATGAAAAAAAAATACAAATAAGACAATACAGTATAACAATTACTTTTATAGCATTTGCATTGTTTTAGGTATTATAAGTAATCTAGAGATGATTTAATGTATACAAGAATTTGTGTATGATTATACGCAAATACTACACCATGTTATACAAAGGACTTTAGAATCCATGGACTTTGGTATGCGGGGAGGGTCCTGAGACCAAGCCCCTGAGAATATCACGTGAGGGATGTACTTACTAATAAATTCACTCAGTAATAAATTCTGTTTTTATTATTATCTGAAATGAAAATTTAACTGGGTGACTTTTTTTTTGTTTGTTTGTTTTGGTTTGGTTTTTTTGGCTAAATATGAGAATGCTTCCTGGGAGCAAAATTCCACCCCCATTGAGAACTACTGATCTAGATTTACATATACTAACATGAGCAGACAACCAACAATTATCATGTGATGGCTGGGCACAGTGTCTCACACCTGTAATCCCAGCAGTTGGGAGGCTGAGGCGGGTGGATTGCTTAAGCTCACAGAAACCAGCGTAAGCCAGAGCAAGACCCCACCTCTAAAAATAGCCAGGCATTGTAGCAGGTGCCTATAGTCCCAGTCACTCAGGAGGCAGGGGCAAGAGAATTGCTTAAGCCTAAGAGTTTGAGGTTGCTGTGAGCTACGACGGCACAGCACTCTACCAAGACTGAAGAAGTGAGACTCTGTGTTTAAAAAAAAAAAAATGGAGATTTTAAATCTTTTGTTTTAACCTGAATGGAGTTGATAATAGTCTCCTTAGTAAAGTATCTCAAGAACTGAAAAACAGGTGCCTGTGGCTCAAGTGGCTAAGGCACCAGCCACATACACCTGAGCTGGCGGGTTTGAATCCAGCCTGGGCCCGCCAAACAACAATGACGGCTGCAACCAAAAAATAGCCGGGCGTTGTGGCGGGCGCCTGTAGTCCCAGCTACTTGGGAGGCGGAGGCAGGAGAATCGCTTGAGCCCAGGAGTTGGAGGTTACTGTGAGCTATGATGTCACGGCACTCTGCCCAGGTGGCAGCTTGAGGCTCTGTCTCAAAAAAAAAAAAGAAGAAGAATTGAAAAACAAGCATCCTACGTACTCAGTACTGATTTGAAACTAGTAGATGAACAACTACAGGCCCACACGAGTGGGAAAACATAATTAAATTCAAGAAGGGGGCAGAGGGTTGGGGGGAAGGATCACCTATCAGGTATAATGTAGGGGTATATGACAACCTCCTGGGTAAAGGACTCAAATATGACTTGTACTTTTCCAAACAAATGCAAACAATATAACCTAATAGTATATACGATTATATTAATCTGAAATAAAAACATTCTTTAAAAAGAAAAATATACAATATTGGATTAAGTTAAATTAATTGACATGAATTGGTTTACCAGAGAATCTATATTTAATGTGTTACCTCAAGCCCTGAGCATTCTAGCAGTTTGTCTGATGGAATATCATCTTTAATGTGCTAAAAGAAAAAAAAAATTTGAAAAACATGCCAACCCATATTTCCATGTCCAGTGAAAATATTTTTCAAAATGAGAAAGAAATAGACATTCTCAGACCACAAAAAAAAAAAGAAATACACTGAGAGAATTCATTGCCAGCAGACCTCTACTACATAAAATGTTAAAGAAAGTTCTTGGCCCAACACAGTAGCCTATAATCCAAGCAGTCTGGGAGGCCAAGACAGATGGACTGCTTAAGCTCAGGAGTTCAAGACCAGCCTTAGCAAGAGTGAGACCCCATCTCTACTAAAAATAGGAAAGCGAGCCAGGTGTGGTAGTGGGCTCCTGTAGTCTCAGGTGCCCGGGAGGCTGAAGCAAGAGGATCACTTGAGCTCAGGAGTTTGAGGTTGCTGTGAGTTATGACAATGCCATGGCACTCTAACCTCGGGCAACAGAGTGAGACTCTGCCTCCTAAAAAAATAAAAATATAAATAAATTAAAGTTATTCAGGCAGAATAAATATATACATATGACAGCAGACAGAAACTTTAACCTGCACAAAGAAAGGAAGAGTGTTGGAAATAAAGTATAAATAAATTTTATTTTTTTTCATTTTTGATTACTTGAAAAGCTAACTGATTGCTACAGCAAAATTAATAGCAATGTATCACATGTTCATAACATATGTAAAAGTAAAATGCATGACAACAGCACAAAGAACATAAGGATGAAATTGGGAGCATACTGTTATAATACCCTTACACTACTAATATTGTAATAGTATATTATTTAAAGAAAGTCTCTAATTAACGGTGTATATTTAACACTCTAAGGAAACCAATACAAAATTAAAAAGTTAGGCTTAGTGCCGTAGCACAGTGGTTACAGTGCCAGCCACATACACCAAGGCTGGTGGGTTCAAACCTAGCGTGGGCCAGATAAACCCACCAGCCTTGGTGCATGTGGCCAGTGCCATAACCACCGTGCTATGGATACCGACTTTTTCAAGAAATAGCATTTGCCTTGCCTGTAACTGGAATGGATAAACCTGAGTTTACAGACCCACCAGTTAAGACAAAATTTGGATATATTATGATTGAAGGGAGAAAATAAATCGTATGAAAGACTGAAAAAAATAAATAAAAGGATAATAAGGGAACATAACAACTTCATGACAATAAAGTCAAGAACATAGGTGAAACGGAAAATTCTTTTTTTTTTTTGTAGAGACAGAGTCTCACTTTACTGCCCTCGGTAGAGTGCCGTGGCATCACTCGGCTCACAGCAACCTCCAGCTCTTCGGCTTATGCGATTCTCTTGCCTCAGCCTCCTGAGTAGCTGGGACTATAGGCGCCTGCCACAACACCCGGCTATTTTTTGTTGCAGTTTGGCCGGGGCTGGGTTTGAACCCACCACCCTCGGTATATGGGGCTGGCGCCCTACTCACTGAGCCACAGGCGCTGCCTGAAACGGAAAATTCATGAAAGATACAAACTACTAAAGCTCAGTCAAGAAGATATGGATAATTTGAATAGCCCTTTATCTATTAAAGAAAAGTCCAGGACCAGAAAGTTTCAGTGAATTCTACCAAGCATTTTTTTTTTTTTTTTTGCAGTTTTTGGTCGGGGCTGGGTTTGAACCCGCCATCTCTGGCATATGGGACTGGTGCCCTACTCCTTGAGCCACAGGTGCCACCCTCTACCAAACATTTAAAGAAGAAAGAATACTGGGCGGCGCCTGTGGCTCAGTGAGCAGCGCGCCGGCCCCATATACCAAGGGTGGCGTGTTCAAACCCGGCCCCAGCCAAACTGCAACAAAAAAATAGCAGGGCGTTGTGGCGGGCGCCTGTAGTCCCAGCTACTCGGGAGGCTGAGGCAGGAGAATTCGCCTAAGCCCAGGAGTTGGGGGTTGCTGTGAGCTGTGTGAGGCCACGGCACTCTACCTAGGGCAATAAAGTGAAACTCTGTCTCTACAAAAAAAAAAAAAAAAAGAAAGAAAGAAAGAATACCAATTGTACACAATATCTTCCAGAAAACAGAAGAGGAGAGAACTCTTCCCATTTCATTTTGAGGCTACCATTATGGTAATGTCATAAGAAAAGATAGTACAAAAAGGAAAACTTCAGAACAATATCCCCCATGAACAGAAACATAAATATTCTCAACAAAAATTAGCAAAGCAAATCTGGGCTACATGTAAAGAAAAAAACATCATGTCCAACTAAAGCTTACTCCACGAGTTCAAGGCTGACTCAACATTCAAAAATCAACCAGTATAATTTAACATAGTAACATAAAAAAGAAAAAGATACTGTTATTTTTATGGATACAGGAAAAGCAATTCATAAAATCTAATCCATGATAAAAAAAAAAAAGTGTCAGCAAAGTAGCAATATAGGAGAACTTCCTCAATTTGATAACAAGTGCCTACAAAAGAGCCTGCAGCTAACATTTTAAAAGGTAAAAAAATAAATGCTTTCTCCCTAAGATAAGAAAAAGCCAAGGACACCTGCTCTTATTTCTGTGCAACACTTATAACATTGTAGCTTCCAACTGCAAACGAGGATCCTAAACCAGCAAGAGAGTTTAGCAAGGCCACAGGATACAAGGTCAGTAAAATTAATTGGCAAACTAATTCCAAAATTGATATAGAAAAAAGGCCCTACAATATTCAAAACAACTCTGAAAAAGAAAAATGTTGGAGGGCTAAAACAACTTGATTTCAAGAGTTACTGTAAGCTATGGTCATCAAACAGCATGGTATTAGCATAAAGATGAACAAATAGATCAAGGGAACAGACTAGAGAATCCAGAAATAAACCTACATAAATATGGTAAATTGATTTTTGACAAAGTTTCAAAAGTAAATCAATGGAGCACAGGCAGTGTAATTGATAAATGGTATTGGAACAAAAGGAATCTTTATGTGAGAAAATGAACCATGACATAAACCTCAGAACTTTTATCAAATTAACTCAAAATGGATTATAGATCTAAATGTAAAATTATAATACTTTCTTTAAAAAAAAAGAAAATCTTTAGGATCTGAATGTAAGACTTCTTAGATTTGACACTAAAGATATGATTCATAAAAGAAAATTTGATAGTTTGGATTTCACAAAAATTTTTGCAATTTTTGTTCTACAAAAGATACTGTAGAGAGAATAAAAGACAAACTACAGACTGCTAGAAAATATTTGCCAATTACATATGCAACAAAGAATGTATATCCAGAGACAAAAACAGTACCAGGCTCTTAGTGTTGTTTTGAAAACTAAATGAGTTAATACAAGTAAGGTTCTTAGCATAGTGTGTGGAACATGTAAACCTTCACCTTGTAAACCTTGTAAACCTTGAATTATTGTGACTTTATAATCATTGTAATTATAGTATTCTTTAAATTTTGAAATAAAAGCCAAATGTTCATCAATAGAGAAATTATTAAATTATGTTACAATTTTTATAAGGAATATTTGGCAATGGTTTAAAAAAAATGAAGGAAATCAGCTCAGTTCCCATAGCACAGTGGTTACGGCACCAGCCACATGCACCAAGGGTGGTGGGTTCAAGCTCGGCTTGGGCCAGCTAAACAACAATGACAACTGCAACAAGAAAATAGCCAGGTGTTGTGGCAGGTGCCTGTAGTGCCAGCTACTTGGGAGGCTGAGGCAAGAGAATCACTTAAGTCCAAGAATTTGAGGTTGCTGTGAGCTGTGACGTCAGAGCTCTCTAATGACATAGTGAGACTCTGTCTCAAAAAAAAATTGAAGTTGCTGTGAGCTGTGACACTACAGCACTCTAACGACATAGTAAGACTGTCTCAAAAAAAAAAATGAAGTAGGGCAGTGCCTGTGGCTCAAAGGAGTAGGGCGCTGGCCCCATATGCTGGAGGTGGTAGGTTCAAACCCAGCCCCGGCCAAAAACTGCAAAAAAAAAAAAAAAAAGAAGTAAATCTACATGTACTAACCTGGAAAGACGTACAGAATTATGAAAAAAGAAGATTACAGGACAATTAATAAAATATGATCCCTTTTGTACAAAAATAAAATTATATACTTTCTGGAAAACTTTCTAGAATGATACTCACTAAACTGCTAACAGTTGTCCCTGGAGAGGGGAGTGGGATAAGGAGGAATGCAAAGGGAGAGGAGAGTGTGGGTGAAATCTAAAAGTGGTCTTCACTTTTCATTCTATTTATTCCTACATTGTTTGAATTTTTACAATAACATATTTCTATATTATTGTAAAACACAAATATAGAAAAAAGAGAATTAACTGTCTTTTAAAAGAGCAATGATAAAAAATAACTTCCTGGGAAGGTGCCTGTGGCTCAAAGGAGTAGGGCGCCGGCCCCATATGCCGGAGGTGACAGGTTCAAACCCAGCCCTGGCAAAAATAAATAAATAAAAATAATAAATAACTTCCTGATTGTCTTCACAAATGGATTCAAGTAAATGAAGTACAAGCTTACCTTGGACTGAAAGATTTGCTTAGGGTTCCATTTATAACAGCAAATTGTTGGGTGATGCTTTCTGGCTTGGCACCACAAAGAACTGAGTTATTGTTCTGGTTGTGCTACTAACTAGCTTTGTTATGTCATTGTACTATATCCGTTAAATTATGGACTTCTTGAGGGCTGGGATCAAGTCTTTTTTCTTTGTCCTCCCATCCAGTAACACCAGGCCTAGTTTAGAGTTGGCACCCCATTAATGAGAGAAAGGAGTAGTTTACTCCCGACAGGAGCTTAATACAAGTCCTTTCCAGGCTCTATGAAGATGACACATCGCCATCTAGAGGCGAAAAGGCTTCCTACAGAATTTAGGGAGGGGAGGAAACAGACTTTTTGAGGTGTATTCCAGGAAAAAGAGGTGTGTTCCAGGGAGAGATGGATGCTTTTCAGTAAAAAAGCACTATCTACAAGACAAGGACTCTCCTTAAACACAAGGCCAAATCATCAATATTTATGTCTTATAGTGTTGGAAAGATGACATGTAGGTTCTCTGCGCTATGTTTCCTCCTTCACCACACTCAGTATATGCTGCAAAGACCTCTAAGTTCTGCAGTGTCCACTCTTGCTATGTCCCTATACTACCTAAAAAGAATGAGCCCTGTATGACAATGGTTATGCACAGCCATGCTTCCTGTCAAGTTTATGAAACACGAGTAAACTTCTACACAAGTCTACTCAGGACAAGATACAAAACAAGACTGGGCCAAAAAAATCCCATAGGGCGGTGCCTGTGGCTCAAAGGTGTAGGGTGCCAACCCATATGCCGAAGGTGGTGGGTTCAAACCCAGCCCTGGCCAAAAACCGTAAAAAAAAAAAAAAAAAAAAGCCCTCCAGTCTCATTGTCTTTTTAAATTATGTACCAAAAAGTAAGTCCCACCCTGGAAATGTATGGCGACCTTTAAAATGTCTCTCATTCCAAAGGACAACAAGGAAACCCACCCTGAGTAAGCATTGCAAGGACTACTCTGTAAATGACTCCTCACCTTTCCATGAGGGTGTTCAAAGTAGCTTCACAGGAAAGCAGCTGGAAGGAAGCAGAAGCTGAGAGATATTGGGACTCTGTGTTTATGGACTCAAGGAGTAAAAAAAAAAAAAAAAAAAAAGATGCAGGGACACACTGGCAATTAATCAGAAATCTTGGCATTTATACATGTCTGATATCTACATGGTAAATGGAATAACATTCCTGCAAAATGCTGTTTATGAAAACATGAGGGCAAATTTGTTCCGACCGCCATGCTGTGGAGTTGCAGAGAAATTAGGAAGTATGAACAAGACGAATTCATCAAGTTACTCCCGGTGTACAAAAAGAAGGTGTAATATCTCCATGTAACCCCTGGGGACTGAAGTGGTTCTTCCTAAAGGCTGAGAAACAGTGAGTCGCGACCAGTCTTTAAGCAGAATGTTTTAAAGTCCTTATCCTGTGTATGCAGATGGAGATAGTGAATGTTTGAGCTGCTAGTATAAAGTTTAAAAACGACAATGGAATATATACGAAGATTTGCTCTTCCATGAGTTCCTAATTTCGTACTAGGAACAGTCAGTGGTTCCTTCTGGCACTAGAAAAGCGCGGTGTCAGCATAGAGAAAAAGCTGGTAAGCAACACAGCAAGGAACCAGTTAGACTGTGTGGGTCTCCAAACAAGAGAGTCTGATGAGAACTCCAAGACACAACACTCTTTACAGTCCAAGAGTAATACAAGATCCTCCCTGCCAGTCTGGCCCAGGCCAGTCCCCTCCTGCTGTCAGTCCCCGTCGCTGGGCAATAGGACTCAGAAGCACTTCCCACCAGAGACAGTGGCACTCTTTCCAGATGCCTCCCAGGCTGCTCCCGCAACCCTGACTCCTGAGATTTCGGGGGCAACCCGCCTCCCTCCACTACGATCAGCCACAGTCTACAGCCGCCTCGCCCCTTGGGCAGGAGCTAAATGGGCCCTCGGCCCGCCGCGGGCACAACGGCAGCTCCGGCTCGACGTGTAATTTCGCTTTCCGTCTGTCGGCCTCGGCAGCGGTCCCGGGAGCTGGGAGCGGCTGCGTCTAGCACGCCCGAGCCCGGGGGAAGCTCCCCGCGGCCACCCCGAGGGCGGGCGCCCGAGGACACTAAGCCCTTGCGAATCGCGGCGTCCCTACTCACATAGCGCTGCAGCTTCCTCTCCGGGGGCGACTTGACCAGCCAGCCGGTGCACACCGCGTCCCCGGCACTCATCGTGGCCGCCGCCGCCGTTTCCTCCAGCTGGGCCGGCCGGCCGCCCGCTGCTGGAGGAAGTCAGGCCCGGGATGCCGGCAGGGCGGGCTCGGCGTCTGCCTACCCTGCGCCGCCCCCAGCGAGCGGCCGCTGCGACCCCCGCCTCTGGACGCCGCCTGCGGCCCTGAAAGAGAACCGCACGGCCTCCCGCCGCTGGAGTGTAAGGGGAAAGCAGCGGAACCCAGGAAGCCCCTTCGAGCAAGTGCGGTCCCGCCAGAGGCTGTGCCTGGGGATCTCTGCCGCGGGGCGTCCCGCACCTCTCGCCCCGGAGCCCCCGGCGCTGTTCTAACAGTGGAGCCCGGAATCCGGGGCCACTAAAGAGTGCATAGAAGGAGCTCTGCAACCTAACTCCCTCCCTATCTCTAATCTGCAACGTCAAAAGCGCTAGTCCCTGGGCCTCCGGGTCAAGAAAGCCAAAACCTTCCACCTGCATCTGCGGCATACATGATTCGGGGGAGGAACAAAAGCTATCCTCGGATTAGACTTCCCTGTTCCACTTGATTGTAGCGTAATGTGTTTTTATGCTCCTCCCCCAAAGATCACTGTGTTTAGTGATAAGCTCTGCTGGCAAAACTGTTTCAATGTCCTAACAGACTGAAATGACCCAATTCAAAAGGTTACATTGTTTTTGCAGTCTCTTTCACTAAGGTTTTAAAAGATGGCTCTAAGATTGACTATGCCAGGCAGTGTGTTGAACACTCCAAATAATAACAATAAATAATAAAAACCTAAGATTCATCATAATGGTTCCTCACTGACAGTTACTGACCTAACATTTTATGAGTTATTACCTCACTGGATCCACACAAACGCCCTATCAAATGGGCCTGATTATTATCTCAATTTTGCAGCTGACTGACATAAAAACACCCTCCACTCTTTGTGGGCACCATCCACGTGATGTTTTGTGGCATCTGCCAGCTCCCTGATCCAGAGTGCTCTTTCCCCTGGGTGTGATGCCTCCCACTTGGAAGTTACCTGCTATCATACATATGAAATTTCTAAGGAGAGATGGTGGTTTTGAATGACATAGTTCATTTATCATTCTATAATTACTGAGGGTTCAGTGGAGATGACTGAATCCACTCTAGGTGTTTCAAACAGGAATGGATTTAGTTTAAGGAGCTACCCTGCAAAGTCATTGGCAGTGCTGTAACAATGAGAATCAGGGGTTACTACTAAACTTTTGGCTTCAGGGTCACATAGAGCAAAGCAAAGGTTAGGAGAGTACAGCTGGCAACATTAACACTTTAACCAGTGCTGCAAGCATCTGCCTCCTCTGTTTCCAAATCTTACACTAGCATATCTAATTACCTAACTCTAATTTACACCCATAAATCTAGATTTAAGTGAATGTTTAATATCTTCTTTAACTTTCTCACCTCTCTAAATATAAGGACAGTGAAATGAAAGTTGAGATGGAAACTACATATCCAGCGCAGGACACCCTCCCTCCACCAGCTACTCAATATCCACGCACTCCCTTGTACACAAAATAAACTTATTATAGCAACAACTTACTCACACTAAAACAATCCTCTTATCTTTTCTATACTAAAATCCACTCCATGAAACAGGAGACCAAAGTTTTCATCAGGAACTGTAGCCATCTCTAGAGGATAATTACCACTATCCCAAGTCAATGTCCTATAATCTAAAGAAAAAATTATAAAGTTAATCTTACCAAGTGACGTGTATAAAACAGAAAAAAGGGAGACAGGAAAAGTTTATACACACACAGTTACTAAAATCCTCATTTCTATAATTGGTCATGACATTGTCACTGGTATTTTTACCTTCTTTCTTCTACTACCCTCTGTGGTCCCTCCAGTTAAGACCTCAGTGGTCAGAACTCTTTTTTTATTTTTTAAAGTTGTTTTTTGGTAGTCAGAACTCAAACCTTTATTTCTAACTAGTCTGAATCCTTAGTGGTCCTACCTGGACATGGTATTACTAGGAGTTGCCTCCAGATGATTCCCTGAATTCAAGACACAGTCCTCCATGACCCTATTGTTTAACAGCAATCTTTCTTCCCCTTGATAATCAAGGTGAATCATGTGAGCCAGTTCAGTAGGACCCATGGTTTCCTGTTCATTCAGTGGCCTAAAGAATCTCCAATAGCCAGGTGACAGTCTCAACTTGCAATTTAATGAAATCAATATTGTGTCCTTGGTAGAAGCATTCCTCCTAAGTGAACCAAGACCTCCCAACTAGTGGAGCTCACAGCTATAAGGATGAGAAAAAAAACATCTAAGTGGAGTATTAGGAGTTGCTCCTTTCTTGATTCCAAGCCCCACAGATTTGGGCCATTGGGAAATAGCACTGCATAGGGGTCACCTATTTTGCAAAAGACAGAACATCTACCTTTCTTTCTTTCTTTTTTACTGCTTTAACTCTTTTATCCTTGTGAAAGATCACATACATTTTGACATGAAGTGGGTATGTGACTTGTGTAGAATCCCCTCTAACCAGAAAGAAAAAACAGCAGCATTAAATCCTATATTTGACATCCAGTCTAGTGATTAACATTTGACCTTCACTAAGATGTCATCATATAGAGATCAGATCCTTCCTCATCTGTCAGACATGAGAACCTCTGCTTTTCAGGACATTTTCACCTTACTAGGTTAGTAACTGAATCTTCAACAGATCAACCATCTTAGCATCCTATTGAGGCACGTGCTTCAAGGTGATAAGATACAGAGCAAAATCAGTGTACTTCATCAGCATAAGCACACTGCCATTTGTCTTTTGCCTTATAATGTATTGCCTTAGTTAGAAGTTCTATTGTGCTTGCTATTGTGAATGTGAGTGACAGATGCAGTAAGTCTACACACAGGAGTGCTAGCAGAAATAGTGGTTATAAAAAAGCAAATCCAGCTTGGCACCCATTGCACAGTGGTTATGGCGCCAGCCAAATACACCAAGACCGGCGGGTTTGAACCCAGCCTGGGCCAGTTAAACAACAATGACAACTGCAACAAAGAATAGCCTGGCACTGTGGCAGGTGCCTATAGTCCCAGCTGCTCAGGAAGCTGAGGCAAGAGAATCGCCTAAGCCCAGGAGTTGGACTTTGCTGTGAGCTGCGACGCCACAATACTCTACCAAGGGTGATAAAGTGACTCTGTCTCAAAAAAGAAAAGAAAAAGAAAGAAAAGAAAAGAAAAACTGAGGCAAGAGGATCACTTGAGCCCAAGAGTTGGAGGTTGTTGTGAGCTATGATGACGCCATGGCACTTGACCCAGCTTGAGACTCTGTCTCAAAAAAAAAAAAAAAAAAAAAAAAAATCCCTATACAAAATAAGTTCCTATTTGAGAACAAACTGCTGCCCTTTCTAGATAGATGTGGTTTGATTTCATCAGTCTTCTTCTCCCAGGTTGAGTACTTAGCAGTGCCTGTGGCCATATCAACTTTTGCTATTCCTTCAAGGCCTCCTTCATTGTTAAATCTCTTAATCTTGCTTAGGGCTCTATATAAAAAAAATTCCCCTCATTGGTACTTTACTTGTTTCAAGCCATAGAGTCTACCATTTGCTTCCTTCGGATACCATGACTAATATACCTTGTCATAAGAACTCCCTATGATGTTACAGGTATGAATTGAAGGAAAGGTTGTTATGTAGCAGTAGGGGCCACAGAGATGTGAGCCACCTGTTCAAGAAAACTTACTGTACCTTCCAGACATGCTTGACTGTAGTCTCAAATATTCCATTTCCAATGAATGATCAGGTAGTACCCAATTTATCAGGGACAGGTGACATTCCTTGGTGCCCCATGACCAGGCATTATGCCTGCCACAGCCCAGGTGCAAGTCAGAAGCTGTTGCTCAAAAGGAAAATACTTATTTTGTGGTAGATGGTAGGAGGTGCAGCAACTCGTTGAATACCCAATATGGTTCAGACCATCTAAACACTTCACTGAGGTTTAGACATTTGAGTTAGGATTTATTTCCTACCCTCTAGCATATTTATGTCTTTTTTTTTTTTTTTTTTTTGTAGAGACAGAGTCTCACTGTACCGCCCTCGGGTAGAGTGCCGTGGCGTCACACAGCTCACAGCAACCTCTAACTCTTGGGCTTACGCCATTCTCTTGCCTCAGCCTCCCGAGCAGCTGAGACTACAGGCACCCGCCACAATGCCTGGTTATTTTTTTGTTGCAGTTTGGCTGGGGCTGGGTTTGAACCCGCCACCCTTGGCATATGGGGCCGGCGCCCTACTCACTGAGCCACAGGCGCCGCCCACATATTTATGTCTTAATAAAGCATCTAGAATATTGTTTATGTCTTGATGACCTGGTCCAGTATGCATAATGTCATCAGTGTAATAAACTGGCATTATGTTCACAATGAAGTTCCATTCACCCTAGATAATGAGCCAGCAAATATACATAGCCCTGAGGTTGTACTTCTGTTCCTGTCAGATAAAAGCAAGCTGCTTCTGATGTTCTCTGCTGATTGATTAGGGAAAAAGAATATTTGTCAGAGAAATAACTGCATACCAAGAGCCTGGGGGCTATGTTTATTTGCAATAGAAAACAACATGATCTGGAATAGCATCTTCAATTTAAGTCACAACCTGATTAATTTTACAATTACCCACTATTCATCTTCAGGCTAACCAGATAGGTTAAATAAAGATGTGATATGAGTAATCATTCCTGAATCTTTCAGGGTGTACCCTTCTCCCTGCCAGATAAAACCAAATTGCTCCTTTCATGAAGATACATCCTAGCTTCTTTGTGCTTCAGCCTGTAGAGAGGAGAGAATTTGAATAAAAAGTGGTTTCTGCCACCTAAATGCCCACGAACCCAGGAATGGATTAACAAGCTGTGGTATATGTATACCACAGAATACTATTCAGACATTAAAAAAGATGGAAACTTTACATCTTTTGTATTAACCCTGATGGAGGTGGAATGCATTCTTCTTAGTAAAGCATCACAAGAATGGAGAAGCAAGAATCCAATGTACTGTGCTCGCTTCGGCAGCACATATACTAAAATTGGAACGATACAGAGAAGATTAGCATGGCCCCTGCACAAGGATGACACGCAAATTCGTGAAGCGTTCCATATTTTTTAAACAGTATGTGAAGCTAGTGAATGATGCCCCATGATCATATCAATGTACACAGCTATGATTTAATAAAAATAAAAAATAAAAAAAAGAAAAAGGGAGGAAAAAAGATATTTACTCATAGCTTAAAAAATGTATAATACATATTATAGCTTAAAACATATAATTATATATAACATATAAAATGTATGATTTACAAATATCTAAATTTATATTATAGATTTTTATTATGTAAATGTTATATGTTCATATAGTATATATACTTAACATATAATTAGATATATAATTATATCTATATACATATATAAAACATTTTACTTAAGACATTTACAAGATAACTGTAAATATAAAATATAATAGCTAGAAAGTTGCCTTCATTTTGAAAAAAAAAAGAATTCAATGTACTTTATTCTAATATGAAGGCAGTAGGTGAGATAATACAAGGGAGTGGTAGGGGAATGAGGGAGCAGTGAGAAGGGAGGGAGATGAGGGGTCACGGTGAATGGCACACCTCTTGGGGGTGGGCCATAATTATAAGAGGGACTTTATCTAACAAATGCAAGTGTAACCTAATTTGTTCTACCTTCAATGAATCCCAAACAATAAAAATAAATAAATAAAATAAAATGAAACAAAATAAAAGGTGGTTTATGGTACCAGGATTCCCTTTATCATTTCCCCATTTATTATTTATTTAAAATAGGCTTAGTGTGGCAGTTTGACAGTTAATGAAGTGGTAGGAGAATGGGGACCAAAGACTCCATTCTTGGCAAAGGAAAGCACTCCCAGAAAAAGAAGAAAACTAAAAAGTAAGCTGAGTGAGTCAGAACAAAGAAAAGTCAGCTAATTCAAGCTAACCATTGCTAGCAGGCTTCTTGCTTTTTCTGAAATTCTAGCCTGGTGAGGATAAAGCTTATAAACACCCTGCTGGGTCTGTGAATACTCTGAGGAGAGTAATGGCCACAAAAGAGATTATAGCAAGTCCTAGAAAAGATACATCTTGGACGTTTTCTGCCCATTAAACAGGTAAAGCAGATACCCATTGTGGAGATTTGCATTTGCTTGGGGCAGAGACCAAAGGGAATAGCTCCAGCCCTGAGATATGGGAAGAAAAGCTTATATCCCTTATTGCAGAGGAAAATCCTCTGTGGTGGTGTTGGGAGGAAAATGCCTCCCTCCCACCCATCTCTCAGAGGAGATTAATGCTGGTGGCATTTTACTCCATAGAGAACTAGCGGAGCTTAACATCTCCCTAGAAATCTGTGTGTGACCTCAAGTAGGAAGCTCTCCCAATATAAGGCTCAGATTTCAGATTATTGAAGGCTTCCCTTAAGGTCGATAATGATAATAAGGCTCAGCACCAGTAGCACAGTGGTTAGAGCCAGCCACAAACACCAAGGGTTCGAACCCAGCCCAGTCCAGCCAAGCAACAATGACAACTGCAACAGAAAAATAGCCAGGCGTTGTGACAGGCACCTGTAGTCCCAGCTACTTGGGAGGCTGAGGCAGGAGAATCACTTAAGCCCACGAGTTTGAGGTTGCTCTGAACTGTGATGCCACAGCACTCTACTGTGACGCCACAGCACTCTACATAGTAAGACTCTGTCTCAAAAAAAAATGATAATAATAATAGGAGCTGATATGATCAATCCGAGAAACTGCTGACATCTTTGTTCCCTCCCTCATCTTACCCTCTGGGCAAACAGACTCCAATAAAAGCAGAGTGGAGCAAACACATGGTGCCATTGCCAGAATCCCATGAAGGGCAATGGACCCCTGAGCTCCCACTTTCAATTCTACTCTATGTTTCTTGTCTTTACTGTCGCTCCTAACTTTATATTTCTTCAGTGGATCACCACCAGTTTCCACAGGTCTCAGTGGACACTGCTCTTGGGGCAGGGCCCCAACAATGAAGTACTATAAATCTTCTAACTAGAAGGATTTATGGAAATAAATGTCCACTATTACAGAATACTTTCTATTTCAATTATGTCACGATGAACAGAGTGGCTATGCAAGTAACTTATTTGCTATGAAAAGAAAATTATGGATTATGGACACTCAGAGATAGCTACATGTGTATATAAAAGCCAATGATGAGGGTAAAGGGTTGCACCTTCCTATATCTAACGCCTCCCACCTACCTCTTGTTCTAATAAATCTATGAAGTATGTGAATTAAAGGCCTGGAGCATCATGGTACAAGTTCATATAAGGGAACTCCCTTTTCCCCATATAGACATCTACAAAGTGCTTTTCTGAGAGTGAAATCCATCTAATTTCCATCTGAAATAGGAGAAATTCTCTTGGGCTTAAGCGATTCTCTTGCCTCAGCCTCCCAAGTAGCTGAGACTACAGGTGCCTGCCACAACGCCCAGCTATTTTTTTGTTTCAGTTGTCAAGCTGGCCCAGGCCAGGTTCAAACCTGCCAGCCTTGGTGTATGTGGCTGGTGCCCTACCCACTGAGCTACAGGTGCTGCCCCCCCCCTTTTTTTTTGTAATACAATATCTGGGTATTACAATAGCACATGCTAATCATTAAATACTTGAAGATAAACATGTTTATGTGTATTATTTCACTTAATTTTCAGGATAATGCTATGAGGTGAATACCCTTATGTCTCCTGTTTTACAAATTAGGCACAGAGAGGCTAAGTATGAACCCAAGGCCACACAGCTAGGAAGGGTAGAGCTGGGATTTAAACTCACAAAGAATTTGGAGATTCATACTTTTTAACTCTACTAACTATATCAAGGTGCCTCGTTATGCTTTTTTGTTTTTGTTTTTTTTAGACAGAGTCTCACTTTGTGGCCCTGGTAGAGTGCTGTGGGCTCATAGCTCACAGGAACCTCAAACTCTTGGGCTCAAGAGATTCTTTTGCCTCAGCCTCCCAACTAGCTGGGACTTCAGGCACCTGCCACAAAGCCTGGCTATTTTTAGAGATGGGATCTCACTCTAGCTCAGGCTGGTCTCGAACTCCTGAGCTTGGGGCAATCCACCTGCCTGGGCCTCCCAGAGTGTTAGGATTACAGGTGTGAGCCACTGCGCCTGGCCCAAATCAAACACTTTTCAACAAAGTATTACTCTGGTACTAAAACTAGAAAAAGTTAAAAAAAAACAAAAAAAACCACCCAAAACTACAAACCAATATGCCTCATGAATATAGACACAAAAATCTGTAGCAAAATACTAGCAAATTGAATTCACAAATACATAAAAAGAATTATACACTGTGACCAAGTGAGGTTTATCCCAGAGATGCAAGGTTCATTTAGTATTTGAAAACCAATCAATGCAATCCACTATATTAACAGAAAAATGAAGGAAAATCACATAATTATATCAATTGATGGAGAACCAAACACTAATTCTTGACAAAACCTCTCAGAAAATTAGGACTAGGATACATTCCTCAACTTGTTTTTTTTTTAGAGACAGAGTTTCACTTTGTCACCCTTCAGTAGAGTACTTGTGGCATTATAGCTCACAGCAAACTCCAGCTCTTGGGTTTAGGCGATTCTCTTGCTTCAGCCTCCCAAGTATCTGGGACTACGGGCGCCCACCACAACATCCGGCTATTTTTTCTTGCAGTTTGGCGGGGGCTGGGTTCGAACCCACCACCCTCCATATATGGGGCCTGCACCCTACTCACTGAGCGACAGGCAAGCGCCACCCAAATTCCTCAACTTGTTAAAGAATATCTACAGAAGACCTGTGGCTGACATCATACTTAATGATGAAAAACTGGGTATTTTCTTTCCACCTAAGATTGGGAATAAAGCCTTTATATTCATCCTCACCACTCATTTCTTTGAGACAGAGCCTCACTATGTCACCCTCAGTAGAGTGCTATAGCATCACAGCTCACAGCAACTTCAAATTCTTGGGCTTAAGTGATTCTCTTGCCTCAGCCTCCCAAGTAGCTGGGACTATAGGTGCCTGCCACAATGCCCGGCTATTTTGTTGTTGTCGTAGTTGTCATTGTTGTACAGCAGGGTTGGGTCAGGTTCGAACCTGCCAGCCCTGGTGTATGTGGCTGATGCCCTAACCACTGAGCTACAGGTGCCAAGCCATTCTCACCACTTTTATTCAACATAGTACTGGAAGTTCTATCTAGTGCAGTAAGAAAGAATGAAAAGAAACAAAGGGCATAAAGATTGGAAGAAAGAGTCTTGATTTGCAGTTGAGATAATTGTCTTAATAGAAAGTCTCAAGGAATCTACAAAAACAATTCTCATAACTAATAAGTAAGTTTTGTAAGGTTGTAGGATACAAGACCAATACACAAATCACTTTATGCAATTTTTTTTTCTTGTTTGAGATAGAGCATCAAGGTGTCGCCCTGGGTAGAGTGCCATGGCATCACAGCTCACAGCAACCTCCAACTCCTGGGCCTAAGCGATTCTCTTGCCTCAGCCTCCCAAGTAGCTGGGACTACAGGCACCTGCCACAATGCCCAGCCATTTTTTGGTTGTAGCTGTCATGCTGTTTGGCAGGTCTGGGCTGGATTTGAACCTGCCAGCTCTGGTCTATGTGTCTGGCACCCTAACCGCTTGAGCTACAGGCACCAAGCCTCTTTATGCAATTTTAAGGCGTATTATATAGCTACAGAAATACAGTATGGTATTAGTGAAAAGACAGACATATAAATAAATGTAATGAAATAGACAGCCCAGAAAGATTCGCATATATTCAATAAATTCATACAAATGCTTTTGACAACAGTGCAAAAACATTTCAATGGAGGAAGGACAGTCCTTTCAACAAACTGCAATAGTTGGATGTCTATAGGCAAAACAAAACAAAAACCACAGGCCTGGAGCAATGGCTCATGCCTGTAATCCTAGCACTTTGGGAGGCCAAGGCAGGTGGATTGCCTGAGCTCATGGTTCGAGACCAGCCTAAGCAACAGCAAGACCCCCATCTCTAAAAAATAGCCAGGTGTTGTGGCAGGTGCCTGTAGTTCCAGCTAGTTGGGAGGCTGAGGCAAGAGAATCACTTGAGTGCAAGAGTATGAGGTTGTTGTGAGCTATGATGTCATAGCACTATCCCGAGGTCAGCAAAGTGAGACTATCTCAAAAAACCAAACAAACAAAACAAAAATCCCTCAGCACAAACCTCACACCTTATATAAAAATTAACTCAAAGTGGATACCATATTTAAATGTAAAATACTTCCAGGCATGGCTCACAGCAGTGATTCCAGCACTCTGGGAGATTAAGGTGGGAGGATAACTTGAGCTCAGGTGTTTGAGACCAGTTGAAACAAGAGGGAAACCCTGTCTCTACCAAAATTAGAAAAACTAGCCAGGCACTGGCAGGCACCTGTAGTCTCAGCTACTCTGGAGGCTGAGGCAGGAGGTTCACTTGAGCCCAGGAGATTGACGTTGTAGTGAGCTACGCTGATGCTGTGGCACTTTAGCCTGGACAACAGAATAAGACTGTCTCAAAAAAATAAAAATTAAAATAATATAAAAATAAATGTAAAATCTAAAATTATATAACTTTTAGAAGACAATATAGAAAACCTTTGAGACCTAGGAAACTGGTGATGAGTTCTTAGACATGGCACTAAAAATACAATCTATAAAAGAACAATAAATCCACACCTGTAATCCTACTAGTCTGGGAGGGTGAGGAGGGTGGATTGCTTGAGCTCAGGAGTTTGAGACGAGCCTGAGCAAGAGTGAGAACTTGTCTCTAATAAAAATGAAAAACTGGGCTCGGCACCCATAGCACAGTGGTTATGGTGCCAGCCACATACATGGAGGCTGGTAGGTTCCAACCCAGCCTGGGCCAGCTAAACAATGACAACTGCAACAACAACAACAACAAAAAATAACCAGGCATTGTGGCGGGCGCTTGTGGTCCCAGCTACTTGGGAGGCTGAGGCAAGAGAATCACTTAAGCCCAAGAGTTTCAAGTTGCTGTGAGCTGTGACACCTTGGCAGTCTACCCAGGGCAACACAGTGAGACTCTGTCAAAAAAAAGAAAGAAAGAAAAAAAATTGAGGCAAGAGGATCACTTGAGTCTAAGAGTTTGAAGTTGCTGTGAGCTACAATGCCATGGGCACTCTACCGAGGGTGAAAAGGTGAGACTCTGACTCAAAAAAAAAAAAGTACAATAAATCACATGTCTTCAAAATTAAAATTTTTGCTCTACAGAGTACCTTGTTAAGAGTATAAAAAGACAAGCTACAGACTAGGAGAAAATAGCTGCAAAGCACATATCTAACAAAGGGTTCGTATTAACAAATACATAAAGAACGCCCAAAACTCAACAAAAACTGATTTCTCTCTCTCTTTCTCCCCTTACCCTTCCCATTCCTGTCTTCCTCTGTTCTTTCTCTTACCCTCTTGCATTCTGCCATGGGATGACATTCCACCACAGGATTATGCCACAAGGCTACAAGATGCCCCCCACCAAATGCTGACACGTTGGCATTAGACTTCCCAGCCTCTAGATCTATGAGAAATAAATTTCTTTATTTAGAACCCCTGATAAACCAGGGTGGGAGTGGTAGCTGACACCTGTAATCCTAGCACTCTGGGAGGCTGAGGTGGGTGGATTGCTTGAGCTCAGGAGTTTGAGCCTAGCTTAAGCAACAGTGAGACCCCGACTCTACTAAAAATAGAAAAACTAGCCAAGCATTGTGGTGGGCACCTCTAGTCCCAGCTACTTGGGAGGCTGAGACAAGGGGATCGCTCAAGCACAAGAGTTTGAGATTGTTGTGAGCTATGACACCATAGCATTGTACCCAGGACAACAGAGTGAGACTCTGTCACAAAACAAAACAAAAAAAAACAAAACCCTGATAATCCAATTAGAAAATAGACAAATTATATGAAAGGTCATTTTACAAAGAGGATATACAGAGGGCAAATAAGTACATCAAAAGATGTTCAACACTGGCCGGGCGCGCTGCCTCATACCTGTTATCCTGGCCGGGCGCGCTGCCTCATACCTGTTATCCTAGCACTCTGGGAAGCTGAGGCGGGTGGATTGCCTGAGGTCACAGGTTCGAGACCAGCCTGAGCAAAAGCAAGACCCCCAACTTGAACAAAAATAGAAAAACTACCTGGGCATTGTGGTGGGTGCCTGTAGTTCCAGCTATGTAGGAGGCTGAGGCAGTTTGAGATAGCTGTGAGCTATGATGCCATGACACTCTACCGAGGTCAACAAAGTGAGACTGTCACAAATAAAAGAAAGATGTTCAACATCATTATCTATTAGGAAAATGCATATTAAGGGCAGCACCTGTGGCTCAAGGAGTAGGGCGTTGGTCCCATATGCCGTAGGTGGTGGGTTCAAACCTAGCCCCGGCCAAAAACCACAAAAAGAAAATGCATATTAAAACCACATGAAGAGGCTGGGAGCCCATAGGTCAGCACTTAGGGCGCCAGCCACATACTCTGAGGCAGGTGGGTTCAAACCCAGCCCGGGCCTACTAAACAAGGACAACAGCAACAACAACAAAAAAACAATAGTGGGCACTATGGCAGACACCTGTATTCCCAGCTACTTGGGAGGCTGAAGCAAGAGAACCTCATAAACCCAAGAGTTAGAAATTGCTGTGAGCTGATGCCACAGCACTCTACCAAGGGTGACATAGTGAGATTCTGTCTCAAAAAAAAAAAAACATGAAGAGACCACTACCTACTTACCAGAATGGGGAAAAAAAAAAGTTGTTGTTATTGTTTTGAGAACGAGTCTCACTTTGTTGCCCTCGGTAGAGTGCTGTGGCATCACGGCTCACAGTAACCTCAAACTCTTGGGCTCAAGTGATTCTCTTGCCTCAGCCTCCCAAGGAGCTGGGACTATAGGCATCTGCCACAATGCCCGGCTATTTTTTGGTTGTAGTTGTCATTGTTGTTTGGCAGGCCCGGGCAGGGTTCAAACTCACCAACTCCGGTGTATGCAGCTGGCGCTCTAGCCACTGAGCTACAGGCGCCAAGCCAGAATGGGAAAATTTTTTTTTAAAAATTAGCAGAATTCCCACATTGATTTACTGACTTATGGAATACAGCCATCATAGTAGAAAGGCCCAAGTGGAAACCCCTGTAGCTTACTCTTCTCACCAAAGTGTAAATCAAATGAAATACTACATACTTAGGTGGCAGTTTCAGAAATTCTATTATCACAGACTGAAAATGCAAGGAAGGAAATTCTTATCCCATTTAATTCACTAGCCTGGCCTGCACAGAAGTTGGTTAGGTCTTGGTGAATATGGCAGCTTTAAAACCAGGGCTCCAAAATTCTTTGACACTTCTCCCATTGAGAGGTGGGGGTCAATATTCCCTCAACTTGAACCTAGGCAGACTTGTGACTACTTCAAACACAGACTACACCTGAGATGATGCTATGAGACTTCTAAGGCCAAGTCATAAACAGAGATGCAGCTTTATGCCTTATTCACTCTAACACTTGCTTTTGGAGCCCTGAGCCTCCAATATATGGACCAACTATTCTAAGGCTGCCATGATGTAAGGAAGTCCAAGCCACGTGGAGAGGCCATGTGTAGTAGATGGCCCAGTTCTATTGGAACCTTGCCAACAGCCATCCTAGTGCAAGCAACAGGAATATTAGAAAAGAGCTTCAGAAGATTATAGTGTCCATCACATCCCTGTAATCATCAAGTCATCTTAGCTAGGCCTGAGACATTTTGGAGCAAAGAGAAACCATTCCCATTGTGCCCTGTCTGAATTCCTAAACTGAAGAACTTGTCAGCACAGTGAAATGGTTGTTTAATATCACTAAGTTTTGGGATGGTTTGTTACATACCAATAAAAGTCTAAACTGTGGACAATAAATGGCTGTAGATGCTTAATCGGGTGGTTATTTCAAGTACTGCTGCAATTTCAGATGTGGCCTATTTTCTATAACAATTCCATACCTCTTCCAACATTTTGTATGCAGCTATTGATCTGGCCAATGATAAACTGGTCTCCTGAAGATTCCACCATATTGGTAGTTGGAATGTAACACCTTTGGCGTGCTAGCCTACAGAATCTGCAACAAACTATGAACCAGACATTATTAAATGGTGAAGTTTTTCTCATACCTAAAATATAAGGGGTCAGGACAACAGAGGTAAATGACATATCTCAACAGGTGTGCTAAATGATCTGCCTTCAGAATTTTTGTTTTTCAACCTCATGATACTGAACCTGGCTGGTTTAGACTCTAATACCAAAGAAAGACACATTTTCACTTAGAGACCTAAGAGTTACTCCACTAACTTGGAAACTGAAAGCCAATCGGACATTTCTGGTTCCTCATGCCATTACACACCCCCACACTTTCCAGCCGACTTCTAGCCTATTTGCCAGAACTACATCATGTGGCTACCATTAACTGCAAGAGAGGCCAGTGAATGATGCAACAAAGGATCTGACTGGCTTAGAGCAACTATATGATTCACCTCCTGTTGCTGGGCACAGTGCTATCCTGCAGAAAATTGGGGCTTTATTACTAAAGACGAGGAAAGGGATAGTAGTTAAGTAGCCCACTAACAGTGTTTACCATACCTCACTAGTGAGATATTTTTCTTTTTTTTAATTAATTTATTTTTATTGTTAAATCATAGCTGTGTACATTAGTGCAATCAAGGGGTACAATGTGCGGGATTCATATACAATCTGAAATATTCTCATCAAACTGTTCAACGTAGCCTTCATGGCATTTTCTTAGTTACTGTATGTAGACATTTGTATTCTGCATTTAGTAAGTTTCACCTGTACCCATTCTAAGATGCACCGTAGATGTGGCCCCACGCACTACCCTCCCTCCAATAAAACCTCCCCCCTCCCTTCCCCTTCCTTGGCCCTTTCCCCATAGTCTTGTGCTATAGTTGGGTTATAGCCTTCATGTGAAAGCTATAATTTAGCTTCATAGTAGGGCTGAGTACATTGGATACTTTTTCTTCCATTCCTGAGATACTTTGCTAAGAAGAATATGTTCCAGCTCCATCCAAAACATTTTTAAAACAATCATAACTGTAAAGATGGTTGGTCTTTATAGTGAAATAGAAAATTCATTAACTCATAGTTTTTAATAAGGCACAAAATCTCCCTACATGCCTTCTTTCTCTGCTACCCCCAAACCTCCACCCTTATGAATGGATCTCTGTTCATAAAGGAACTTGACCAACCTTGTCTTTTAAAATTTGTTCAAGGGCAGCGCCTGTGGCTCAAGGAGTAGGGCGCTGGTCCCATATGCCGGAGGTGGCGGGTTCAAACCCAGCCCCAGCCAAAAACCACAAAAAAAAAAAAAAATTTGTTCTTTAAGCCTGAAGTGATTCCTGAGTGTCCCTGATGTACAATCAGGCCTCAGGATTGGAAACACCAGGACAGCGTTTGTCTTCACTTTTGTCTGAGGAAAAACAGACACAGCATTCACATTCACAATACCTTATGAATTCGGCTGCAATTACCACCCCACCCCCATTTTAAATTCAGTTACCCACTGGTCCTCAGGGCTGGCAGTCTGCCTTTCTTTCTTTGGGATGCCACGCCATTCTCTTGCTTTTCTCTCTCTCTCTTTTTTTTTTTTTTTGTAGAGACAGAGTCTCACTTTATGGCCCTGGGTAGAGTGCCATGGCATCACACAGCTCACAGCAACCTCCAACTCCTGGGCTTAAGCGATTCTCTTGCCTCAGCCTCCTGAGTAGCTGGGTCTCTTGCTTTTCTCTCCCCCGCCGACTCTCTTCCCTTTCTCTAATATAAAATAAACATATACTTTTATATCCTAATCTTGACCTAAAGAAAATCTTTTCTCCTCCCGTGAGCAGCACCACTGAGCAACTTTGCAGTTCTAAACCTATCAATAACCCTATAGGACCCGAGGGCAGGAGAACATCTAGGAGAGGACACAGTGTGAAGAGCTTACCTTGTTAGGAGCTTTTCTCTTGGAGTACAGGAAGACTCTAAGAGAATTTAATGGTAAAACTTTGTGTGGTGTGGTGCTGTGGAAGTGAGAGATGAAACAAACAATTGTGAGGCCTATCCCTAATGTTCATTCATCCAATGCATACATTTATTCTGATTCTCTCATATATAATATCCATTATTTAAACATGTTATTAAGTCCAAGAGCCCATAATATCCTTCCAATAATAAGAGTCAATTTATTTTACTTGCAAACAAAGTATTTCTGCCTGGTACAAGATTTGATACCAGAAGCAAAGTCTTCCATATAATAAATTCTCAGGCAAGCATGAGAATTTTGTTTTGGTTATCTGGCTAGATATGGTGAAAACAATGTAGTGGAAAAATAATCTGGGGTGGGGCTGGGCCCTTCTCTGCTAAAAGTAGAAAAAAAAAAAAAAAAGTCCGGGCAACGTGGCTCATGCCTATAATCCTAGCACTCTGGGAGGCTGAGGAGGGTGGATTGCTTGATCCAGGAGTTCGACACCAGCATGAGCAAAAGCAAGATACCCCCCAACTCGCCTCTACTGAAAATAGAAAAACTGAGGCAAGAGCATCTCTTGAGCCTGAGTTGGAGGTTGCTGTGACCTATAATGCCACGGCACTCTACTCAGGGTGACAGCTTGAGACTCTGTCTCAAAAAAATAATAATAATAATTTGGGATGGGAATCTAATAGCCTACAGCAGTGTTTTCCAACTTTTTAAATCTCACAACACACTTGAACATATAGTTAAACTTCCGCAGCACACTTACATTATGTTGATCAAAAAAAAAAAAAAAAAAAAGAATATACTTACTGTGCTTTGAACATCTTTCAAAACTAATCTAATTAATGATCTTTTTGATTTTTGTTTTTGTTGAAACAGAGTCTCACTTTGTCACCTTGAGTAGAGTGCTGGTGCATTATAGCCCACAGCAACCTCAAACTCTGGAGCTCAAATGATTCTCATGCCTCAGCCTCCTGAGTACCTGGGACTACAGGCACCCGCCACCATGCTGGCTAATTTTTCTATTTTCAGTAGAGATGGGGTCTTGCTCTTGCTCAGGCTGGTCTCGAAATGTCACTGGATGAAGAGGGTCCGGCCACTGGTCACCGTCAGCCAACATGCAGAGACGGGGATAGGAAGACCAAACTTTGTTAGAAGGCGAACAATTCTGGAGAATAGTGAGAGTAGCCTCTCCAAGACTGTTCTGTTCTTCCATTTCCAAAATTACAGTTTTATACATAATGGTTCACAGTAAAGACCACAATAACCCTTATTTTAAATAATACTAAGCACAACTCAGTGACATTCTATTACAGCATTTCCAATTCAAAAGTTAATTCCTGGGCAGTGCCCATAGCTCAGAGTAGGGCGCTGGCCATACACACCAGGGCTGGCAGGTTCGAACCACCCCCCACACCCCCAGGCCTGCTAAAACAACAATAACTGCGCCAAAAAATATAACAAAAAATATCCAGGCATTGTGGTGGGAGCCTGTAGTCCCAGCTACTTGGGGGGCTGAGGCAAGAGAATCACCTAAGTCCAAGAGCTTGAGGTTGCTGTGAGCTGTGATGCCAAAGCACTCTACCAGTGGTGACATAGACTCTGTCTCAAAAAAAAAAAAAAAAGTTAATTCCTAAACTATTCAAGATGGACATATTTAAGGTGAGAGCTAAATTTACAAACAGTAAGAATTAAAGACATGGGGTCAGGTGAGGTGGCTCATGCCTGTAATCCCAGCACTTGGGAGGCCGAGGCGGGTGGACTGCCTGAGCTCACAGGCTCCAGACCATCCTGAGCCAGAGCGACATGTCATCTCTAAAAATAGCTGGGCATTGTGGCAGGCACCTGTAGTCCCAGCTACTTGGGAGGCTGAGCCAAAAGAATTGCATATGCCCAGGAGTTTGAGGTTGCTGTGATCTATGACACCACGGCACTCTACCAAGGGTAACAAAGTGAGACTCTGTCTCAAAAAAAAGAATGAGAGACAGGAGGCGAAGGTCACTTAGGACCTAAAAGACCAGACCAGCTTTGGCATGTCTGCCCTGGCCTGACAGACTCCATCTTAATCTCACTACATGTGCTTTCAGAACTCGTGAAGTCAGGCAATCCACCTACCTCGGCCTCCCGGAGTGTTAGGATTACAGGCATAAGCCACAATCATTAATGATCTTTAAAAACTTCTTTGGCACATCCAAGATCCTCTCAACGGCACACCAGTTGAAAATCAACATATATTAGCAAAATAGATCATTAATTTTTTGTTTGTTCTCACCTTAACTCCATTGTCCACTGCAGTTAAAGCTCTGGGATAAGCTTCTCAGTCTAGGCATCACCTATACATGAAGCTCCATTCCAGCATCTGTGCCAATAATTAATCTGATTTAAAATTATATTCTTCCCTGTTGAGTCAAGAACCTTCAAATAGTGCCGGGCACAGGGGCTCACACCTGTAATCCCAGAACTCTGGGAGGCAGAGGTGATGGATTGCTTGAGCTCAGGAGTTTGAGGCCAGCCAGAGTAAGAGCAAAACCTTGTCTCTACTAAAAATAGAAAAACAGGCCAGACATTGTAGGCCTGTAGTCCCTGAAAGGTTACCAAGCCAAAGATGAAAGATTATTCCCAGGCACGCAAGACAAAGGAAAATGGAGGCCTGCTTTGTGCAATTAAAATGGCTTTATTCCACCTGTGGTGCAGGGGAGGTTAGATTTCCAACCGGGAAGAAATCCACACGTGGGTAATGGCGAACGGGGATTTTAAAAGGTCAGGAAGGTGTGAGTCAGGACACTCCCTTTTCCTGGTTGGAAGGGCGGGGGTTGGTCCATTTACCTTTCCTAGGTGGGACATCCGGTAGGACAGGGTAAGGGTTGATCCATTCACCTTTCTTAAGTGGGACATCCGGTGGGAGAGGGTAGGGTTTGATTATTTTAGGGGAGGTCCACCCTACTTGGGTGGCGTTTGACTCTATCGGTCCCGGTTACTCGGGAGGCTGAGGCAAGTGGATCACTTGAGCTCAGGAGTTTGAGGTTCTGTGAGCTATGGTGGCAGAGTTCCGTACAGAGCAAAAGAGAGACTGTCTCAAAAAGCAACCTAACAGGGTGGCACCTGTAGCTCAAAGGAGTAGGGCGCCAGCCCCATATGCCCGAGGTGGCGGGTTCAAACCCAGCTCCAGCCAAAAACTGCAAACAAAACAAAACCTTCAAATATAATTTACATAAGTATTGCCTGTTTACTGGTACATATTAGCAAACTCATACTATTTTTTTTCAAATGCCAGCTACCTGGGACTTTGTAAATTGTTCCCTTGAGGCAATGCAGCAATTAACTCTAGTTAGAGGTCTGGAGAATTGGGGGTGAGACACCAGGAGGGCTGGTGTGCCTGTGAGGGAATGTGCTTTTTTTCACCTGCTAATTTCCCCAGGAGAGAGAGTAATGGAGTCTTCACTCAGACAAAGAATATGGGATGGGAGTTGTTGAATAGAGGCTAGGTAGGAGTTGGGGATTCTGGAGATTCCCAATTCTTTCAATTCTGTTTATTACCATTTCAAGGTTCAGAGTTCTATGCTTTTCTGATCATTGCCCCAATTTCTAAGAGACCTGACAGGGCTGTGAATTCACTGAGTTTTGTAATTTGGAAAGATGATGGATTAAAACATAAAAGCTTGGTTTTTAAGCCTGGCTCATGCCTGTAATACTCGCACTCTGGGAGACAGAGGTGGGTGGATTTCTTTTTTGTTTGTTTGTTTTTAGAGACATAATCCCACTTTGTAGCCCTTAGTAGAGTGCTGTGTTGTCACAGCTCACCGCAATCTCCAACTCATGGGCTTAGACGATTCTCTTGCCTCAGCCTCCCAAGCAGCTGGGACTACAGGTGCCCGCCACAATGCCTGGCTATTTTTTGTGGCAGTTTGGCCGGGGCTGGGTTCAAACCCACCACCCTTGGTATATGGGGCCGGCACCCTACCCACTGAGCCACAGGCGCCGCCCAATGTGTGGATTTCTTGAGCTTAAGAGTTTGAGACCAGCCTGAGCAAGAATGAGACCCTGTCTCTACTTAAAATACAAAAACTAGCCAGGGGTTGTGGCAGGAGCTTGGGAGTCTGAGGTAAGAGGATCGCTTGAGCCCAGGAGTTTGAGGTTGTTGGGAGCTATGATGCCAAAGCTCTCTACCAAGGGCACCAGAGTGAGATTATGTCTCAATAAAAAAAAGTAAATACGGGTGGCGCTTGTGGCTTAGTGAGTAGGGTGCCGGCCCCATATACCGAGGGTGGTGGGTTCAAACCTGGCCCCAGCCAAATTGTAACAAACAATAGTTGGGAGTTGTGGCCAGTGCCTGAGGTTGCTGTGAGCTGTGACGCCACAGCAGTCTACCGAGGGTGACAAAATGAGACTCTGTCTCCAAAAAAAAAAAAAAAAAAGTAAATACATAAAAGTTTGGTTTTAAGTTATCTTATTCTTGTGGCTGTAATAAGTAATTAATTCCGGCTGGGCACGGTGGCTCACACCTGTAATCCCAGCACCCTAGGAGGCCGAGGCACGTGGATTGCCTGAACTCCCAGGTTCAAGACCAGCCTGAGCCACAGCAAGACCCCCCCCCCCGCCTCTAAAACTAGCCAGGCATTGTGGTGGGCGCCTATAATCCCAGCTACTCTGGAGGCTGAGGCAAAAGAATCGCTTGAGGTTTTTTTTTTTTTTTTTTGAGATAGAGCCTCAAGCTGTCGCCCTGGATAGAGTGCTATGACATCACAGCTCACAGCAACCTCCAACTCCTGGGCTTACACGATTCTCTTGCCTCAGCCTCCCAAGTAGCTGGGACTACAGGCGCCCGCCACAACACCCGGCTATTTTTTGGTTGGAGTTGTCATTGTTGTTTGGCAGGCCTAGGCTGGATTCAAACCCGCCAGCTCTGGTGTATGTGGTTGGAGCCTTAGCAGCTTGAGCTATAGACACTTAGCCAAGCCCAAGAATTTGAGGTTGCTGTGAGCTATGATGCCATGGCACTCTACCGAGGGTGACAAAGTGAGACTCTGTCTCAAAAAAAAAAATAATAATAATAATGAATTCCTTAAGCATTGTTACAGAAATTCCCTGGGTTTCTGTCCATGGCCTGAACCAAAATTTCAAGGAATTTGACTGTAATTTAAATATGTAAAACAACAACATTCATCCTATCCCACAAGTCTTAAAAATTTGTGGAATCATCACCACAATGTGATTTTAATGTTTTTATTGTACACAGCTATGGTTAATAAAAATAAATTAAAAAAAAATAGAAAAAAAAAAAAGAAACCCTGTGCCCATTAGTGGGCATACCCCATATTTCCTTAAACCTCCCAGCTGTAGGCTACCACTTATCTGCTTTGTGTCTTTCTAGATTTGCCTATCTGGGGTAGTTCATATAGACGGAATGATACAATATGTAGCCTTTTGTGTCTGGCTTGTTTCACTTAGCACATGCTTTCAAGGTTTATCCCTATTGTAGTATGTACCAGTACTTCATTCTTTTTTATGGCCAAATAAGATTCCATTGTATGAATAGAACACATTTTGTTTATCCATTCTTCATCTGTTAATGAATATTTAGGTTGGTTCCATTTTTTGGCTATTGTGAATGTTTCTGCTACAAAAATATATGTACAAGCATTTGTTTAAATACCTTTTTTTTAATTTCAGAAATATGAGAGTACAAATGATTGGGTTAGAATGTTTGTGTTTGTTAGGTAAGGTCCCTGTTGTATTTGTGCCCCTCACCCAGGAGGTATGCCATTTATAGGTAGGCCCTTACATTGTTCCCATTAGATGAGAGGGCACCAATGCCCCTCCCTCCTCCTCGGCCCTCGTAAACACCTGTTTTTCAATTCTGTTGGTCTTTATCTAAGAGTAGAATTGGGGGGTCATCTGGTAACTCTATGATTAACCTTTTGAGGAACTGCCATTAGCGTCCTCAGTCCTCAAGTCAGGAAGTACCTGTGGGAATTTCTCCAGCTGCCAATTTTGTTTATTCCAATTATGAACTCAAGACTTTGGGAGATAACCACAAGGTGGCCAATAGTGGAAGGGGACACTGACTGGGCATGATGGCTCACGCCTGTATTCTGGAAGGCTGAGGTGGGCAGATTGCCTGAGCTCATGGGTTTGAGACCAGCCTGAGCAAGAGCGAGACCCCGTCTCTAAAAATAGCTGGGCAGGGCGGCGCCTGTGGCTCAGTGAGTAGGGCGCTGGCCCCATATACCGAGGGTGGTGGGTTCAAACCCAGCCCCGGCCCAACTGCAACAAAAAAAATAGCCGGGCGTTGTGGCGGGCGCCTGTAGTCCCAGTTGCTCGGGAGGCTGAGGCAAGAGAATCACATAAGCCCAAGAGCTGGAGGTTGCTGTGAGCCGTGTGACGCCACGGCACTCTACCGAGGGCGGTACAGTGAGACTCTGTCTCTACAAAAAATAATAATAATAATAAATAAATAAAAATAGCTGGGCATTGTGGTGGGCATCTGTAGTCCCAGCTACTAAGGAGGCTGAGGCAAGAGAATCACTTGAGCCCAGGAGTCTGAGGTTGCTGTGAGCTAAGATGCTACAACACTCTACTGGGGGTGACAAAGCGAGACTCTGTCTCAAAACAATAACAACAAAATCAACACTCTGAACAGTGGACCCCAATGGCATTCTGTGTCTTCAGGGATTGGCACAAGCTATTGTAGACCCCTAGTATAATGGCCATACATCCCAGGGGAAAGTAGGAGGAAGGTTTAAAATACTCACTTGTAGTGTCACATGTACCTGGTCTCATCTTCACAGGTTCGCCTTACAGGGTCTGGCTTTTGGAATGAGAAGGTCTGGAAAATTAAGTATGGGGTGGCATGATTTTCTATTGTGGCAATTCAAGGCAAAATGCCGTTAGCCAGACCTAGAGGTTCTGTTGTTGGGATTATGCATATCATGGTCTCCTATATGTGGCCTATTATAGGACACCATGATGAATTAGTGAGCACGAAAGATCCTTGGGGAAAAATTAGTTTAGTTCCAGCCTCCAAACCTGCTGCATTTCATGACATCCAGGCCCATCCTGTTTCTATGAGATTTAGTGCCTCCACTAAATATTCATGTCTGCCCCTTGACATGAAGCCTGATAGTGGATTTAGAACTGATGTTTTCTATAGGTGTAAAACACACATGGGAAAGACTTCGTGGGAAAAAAAAGTAACACAAAATATCCCATTCATAATGTGTCTACTTTCACTTGACTGGCCTTTACATTTTTTTTAAATGTGTTTAGTTGGTAATGTTGAAATAGTACTTTAGATATGCTGGGTTAAACACAATTCATTATTAAAATCAGTTTCTTTTTTTTTCCCTTTTTTTTCTAAATCAATTTCAACTTTTTATTTTTCACTCTTCTTCCATATGGGGACTGGAAAAAATAGTCCACAAGCGGTTCGCTAGCTGGATAGGAACCGCAAGCAACAAAGGCCTTTTAACCTCTGTGTCGCTAGGTATTCATTTTTCTTTCTTTCTATGTTTCTTTCTTTTTTTTTTTTTTTTTGAGACAGAGCCTCAAGCTGTTGCCCTGGGTATAATGACATAGCATCACAGCTCACAGCAACCTCTAACTCCTGGGCTCAAGCAATTCTCTTGCCTCCGCCTCCCAAGTAGCTGGGACTACAGGCGCCCGACACAACGCCATGGTATTTTTTGGTTGCAACTGTCATTGTTGTTTGGCGGTCCCGGGCTGAATTCGAACCCGCCGGCTCAGGTGTATGTGGCTGGCGCCTTGGCTGCTTGAGCCACAGGCGCCAAGCCTAGGTGTTCACTTTTCAATTACGACTGATCCAACACCAACTTCAAAAAGTCGCCGTGGGGGCGGCGCCCGCCCCATATACCGGAGGTGGCGGGTTCAAACCCGACCCCCGGCAAAAACTGCAAAAAAAAAAAAAAAGTCGCCGTGGGAAAGCAAGGAGATGCCATTTACAGAGCCCCAGAGGTAAGCAAGCCCTTACCGAGGCCACACCCACAGACGACCGATCCTTGGGGCGGATTGTGCTCGCGCTTAGTTCTCTGGCCACTAGCTAGGGCGAGGCGGTGCGGGTGAGGCTTTAAGCGCAAGCGCAGTCGCGCCACCCGCAGTGACCAAACCCCCCAATGGGATTACGTTTATGTCCAGCTCACGCCTCCGGCCACGCCCCGGTCTGGCCTCGCCCCTTCCCGCCCTGCAGCGCTGCACGCACCAGTTTAGTGCGCGAGTGGGCGGGTCCTAGCGGTGCGGCCTGACGCGACCCGGGCGGCGGGAGTGTGCGATTGTTTCCTCCGCGGTGGCCCGGGTGGTACGCACTTGGTGTAGAGTAACATGGCGGATGCGGAAGGTAGGGGCTGCAGGCGGTGGGGCAGCGCTCCTTGGGCCAGGGACTGCTCCGACATGTCAAGGAGCTGAGGGTAGGGCCGTGGCACCGTGGCTGGCGCTGGCCTCCAGATCCCGTTGAGAAGTCGGCCTTAAATTGCCCTTGTTTATCGGCACAGGGTGCACGGTAGACGACAGAAAAGGGAGAAGCCGTGGCAGTGAGTTGGCTCCGTGGTGCCCGGACCGCTCTCCACGAAAGTCCCCCCCATAGGGCCGGGTCGCTGTCAAAACATGTCTGCAGTGCCAGCTCCTGGTGGTAGCAGACCTGGCAGCATCTGTGCTGCCGCCAGCTTGGATGCCGCCGTTCGCTCCAAGCGACAAGGGGAGGAAGGGTGTGGAACAGGCGGGAAAGAAAAGGGGCCAAAGGGCCCCAGAACGGGGATAGCTGTGAGTTGCAAGAAAGTTCTAGAGACAAAAGCCTGGGGGGACAGTCGAGAGGTCGCTTATGGAACTTTCCGGCCTCTGGGCCAGCGCTTCTGTGGGTCGCTTAAGCTCTGCGACAGCCACGTGGTGAACCGGAAGGGAAGCCAACACGTGCAGCAGCTCGCCCTCAGCTCCCAGCCTCCCTCCCGCATGTTAGGCCTCCCACACTTTGATTTTTCCAGCACAGTCTTTAGTTGCTAAAGATGGGGATTCATTCAGAGAAATGTTTATTAGGCGATTTTAAACATCCTGGAGTTTACTTACATAGACCTAGAAGGTACAGTGTGTGACACACGGCCTGGTTGGCATAGCTAGCTTACTCCTGGGCTCCAAACCTGGACAGCGCGTGACTGTGCTGAATACTGTGTGGACAATTGTAACACAGCGGCAAGTATTTGTGTACCTGAACATAGAGAGGAAAAGTAAAAATATGCTGGAAAAGGTTTTAAAAAGGTACACCTGTATATGGAACGTGCATGAATGGAGCTTGCTGGACTGGAAGTTGCTCTGGGTGGTTCAGTGAGTGAGTGAATGTGGAGGCCTATCTATAGGACATTACTGTATATTTTGTAAACATTGCACACTTAAGCTACACTAACGTTTTTCTTGCTTCACTAATATATTACCCTTAGCTTACTGTAGCTTTTATAAGCTTTTAAAAAAATGTTAACTTTTTGACTATCTTATAGTAACACTTAGCTTAAAACACAAAGACATTGTACAGCTGTACAAAATAGCATTTTATAAACTTTTCTGCTTAAATTGTTTTTCTTTTACTTAAACACACTAGCCTAGGCCACTGTTTTTCAACCTAGTTAAACTTCTGCATTATACTTAAATTATGTTGATACCAAAAAATGAGTTAGAGAAAGAATATGCTTTCAGTTTCTTTTGGAAATAATTTAATGATTTTTTTTTTTTTTTGAGACAGTTTCATTTTGTCGCCCTTGGTAGAGTGCTGTGGCGTCACAGCTCGCAGCAACCTCCAAGTCCTGGGCTTTAGGTGATTCTCTTGCCTCAGCCTCCCGGATAGCTGGGACTACAGGTGCCTGCCACAACACCTGGTTGTTTTTTGTTGCAATTTGGCCAGGCCGGGTTCGAACCTGCCACCCTGGGTATACGTGCTGGCGCCCTACCCACTGAGCCACAGGCACCACCCTTTAATGATATTTTTAAAAAAATTTTTAGGCAGAGTCTCACTTTGTTGCCCTTAGTAGAGTGCAGGGGCTTCATAGCTCACAGCAACCTCAAACTTTTGGGTTCAAGGGATTGTCTTGTCTCAGCCTCCCAAGTAGCTAGGATTACAGGCACCCATCACAATGCCTGGCTAGTTCTTCTAGTTTTAGTAGAGATGGGATCTTCCTCTTGCTCATGCTGGTCTCAAACTACTGAGCTCAAGCAGTCTACCCACCTGGGCCTCCCAGAGTGCTGGGATTATAGGCATGAGCCACCTTGCCTGGCCTAATTAATGATCTTCAGAAATTTTCAGGCAGTGCCTGTGGCTCAAAGGAATAGGGCACTGGCCCCACATGCCAGAGATGGCGGGGTTCAAACCCAGCCCCGGCCAAAAACTGCAAGAAAAATTTTTTTTTCCAAGCACACATTAGATCCTCTCAGGCACACTTTGAAAATCACTGGTCTAGGCCCACACATGGTCAGGATCATCAAGCCACTACTGGGCAATAGGAGTCTTTGATCTATATTTTAATCTTGTGAGACTACCATCTTGTTGACCAACAACATTGTTAGGTAGCCTGTGACTATGATTCTAGACCTAAAATCTATTTCCTACTTGCTCTGATTTAGGTCTTTTAAGCTTTGTTTAATTGATTTTTCAGGGACAATTCCCAAATCCTATTTTTTTCTTTAGTGGGTACTTTGCCAAAGAAGCATAAGAAGAAAAAAAATTCCCAAATCCTATTTTTTTCTTTAGTGGGTACTTTGCCAAAGAAGCATAAGAAGAAAAAGGACCGAAAGTCACTACCAGAAGAAGATATAGCTGTGAGTAACAATGTGTTTTTTTAATTTGTTTTGACTAAAAAGAAAGGTTACTCAACAAATTAAAGTAGTATGTTTCTGAAAGTGTCCAAGGCTATGAGCTGGCATTGGGTGGTCATTGTATAGAATCAACAAATGGAAATCAACAGTGGAAATGACACAAGTTCAGGTGTCCTGAGTTGTATCAGGCATAGTTTACTAAATGGTGTTGGCCTCAGCAATTTCTCTTTCCTATCTCACCCCCTACCCACTATACCCCTTTCACGTTAAACATTTGAACCTGTCTTAGTAGCACTTCACTTCCTCTTCTGAGCTTCTAGTCCATTTCTTTCTTTCCATTGGCAGTCCCAATGAAGAAGCACATGATGCTTTGTTTTCTATTTAAAAATGTATTACTTCTGTGGTAGAAATACATTTATTCAAAGTCATATGGGAAGTTTAATAGGTTGTGTTTTATCTCCTATTGTAGGAAATACAACATGCTGAAATATTTCTTATCAAACCTGAATCTAAAGTTGCTCAGTTGGACACATCTCAGTGGCCACTGTTGCTAAAGGTATGTGGTTAAGATTGTGTGTCAGATGAATGCCTGGCTTTTATATTATATCCATGTGATAAACAGTTGATTAAGAATGCTTACAGCTAGTATCCTTGACTTTAAAAAATGCTTGCTGGGCTAGGTGCAGTGGCTCCCGCCTGTAATCCCAGCATTCTGGGAGGCTGAGGCAGGTGGATTGCTTGAGCTCGGGATTTCGAGACCAGCCTGAGCAAGAGTGAGATCTTGTCTCTAAAAATAGCCAGATGTTGGCTTGGGCCTATGGCTCAAGTGGCTAAGGCGCCAGCCACATACATCTGAGCTGGTGAGTTCGAATCCAGCCCAGGCCTGGCAAACAACAATGACGGCTACAACCAAAAATAGCTGGATGTTGTGGTGGTGGGCACCTGTAGTCCCAGCTACTTGGGAGGCTGAGGCAGGAGAATCGCTTGAGCCCATGAGTTGGAGGTTTCTGTGAGCTGTGATGCCACTACACTCTACCCAGGGCGACAGCTTGAGGCTCTGTTTCAAAAAAAAAGGCCAGGTGTGGTGGATAGGAGGCTGAGGCAAGAGAATCACTTGAGCCCAGGAGTTTGACGTTGCAGTGACTTATGACACTTGGCACTCTACCCAGGGTGACAAAGTGAGACTATGTCTCAAAAAAAAAAAAATTGGCCTCGTCGATACAGTCTAAAGCAGTGTTTCTTGAGGTATCTGAGATGGTGGACCAGGTTGTTTTTAAAAACTATCAATGTTGGGCGGTGCCTGTGGTTCAGTGAGTAGGGCGCTAGCTCCATATACCGAGGGTGGCGGGTTCAAACCTAGCCCCGGCCAAACTGCAACAAAAAAAAAAATAGCTGGGTGTTGTGGTGGGTGCCTGTAGTCCCAGCTACTCAGGAGACTGAGGCAAGAAGAGTTGCCTAAGCCCAAGAGCTGGGGGTTGCTGTAAGCTGTGATGCCATGGCACTTTACTGAGGGCAACAGCGTGAGACTCTCTCTGTCTTTACAAAAAAAAAAAAGAAGAAAAACTATCAATGTCTGATCTTCAATTCGGTAGAGACAAATAAATAAATACTCCCAAAGTACCCAGCACTTGTAGAATGTAATGTAAATCTTACCACAGTGTTAAATTGCTATCAAAGTTTGTAAACAATGAGTTCTCAGTTTCTGTACTTACTGTCTTGCATATCTGCACCAGTTTGGGGATGGTCACACTTAGAGTAGGACTGCTTTAGTGCTTAAGGGCATGGGCTTTGAAGTCAGACAGTTTGACTCAAGACTGTGAACTTGATTCCATTGTTTAACCACTCTGAAGCTGCTTGCTTGTTATCTGTTAGTAAAATATGCTGAGGGTTACATGAAACGTGGTTAGCCACAGCCCTTGGCATATAGCCTGTCCTTTAGAAGTAATTGGCTAGATTGGGCATGAGGGCATTTGCCTGTAGTCCCAGCTACTTAGGAGGCTGAGGTGGGAGGGTCACTTGAGCCTAGGAGTTACCTTGGCAACATAGCAAGACCCCATCTCTTTTTTTTTTTTTTTTTTGAGACAGAGTCCCGCTATGTCACCCTTGGTAGAGTGCTGTGGCATCATAGCTCACAGCAACCTCAAACTCTGGGCTTAAACAATTCTCTTGCCTCAGCCTCCCGAGTAGCTGGGACTACAGGTGCCTGCCACAACGTCTGGCTATTTTTTTGTTGTTGTTGCAGTTGTTTAGCTGGGCTGGGTGGGGTTCGAACCCAACACCCTCGGTGTATGTGGCTGGTGCTGTAACCACTGTGCTATGGGTGCTGAGCCCCTATCTGTTTTTAAAAAAGAAAAGTTATTAACTATTATTTTGGAGGTCTAAATAGAGTAATTAAGTAGTGAGTTGATTTATACTATGTTTTTATAATTTTCACAAATGGGTACCAGCTATGAGGCTAGGACAAAAAATTACAGTAGAAAAAGTTACTGAAACATCTCAGAGTTTTAATAAACTACTATATCTGAGGTGGTAATAGAATGGAATTTGCTTATATATATAATTCAATACAGTTGGGTTTCTGTGTGGCCAAATACCTGTTGTTTAGATGGCATCTGCTTTTCTATTGTAGGCCATGGGAATACACTAGTGAGCAGGGTAGGCAAGGTCCCTACAGGCATGGAACTTAAAATCAAGGGATCTGATAGACAGTTAAAAATGAATTGTTATTTTGTAGTAAGTACCATCATGAAACTGAACTGGTGATTAAAGATGGGCTTCAGTTGGGGAAGCTCTTTCAGAATGGTCATCAAACTTCAGAAAGGAGGAGAACAAAAAGAGCAGACATGGAGAACACAGAGCTCTCTACTTTGACATTCTAGCCATGTTAAAAAGTGTTGCCAGTCATTCTCAATTTAGCTATCTTTTGTCCTTGAGAAAATCAAAGCTATTTCATGTTTTATTCATAGTCCTGCACAGTGAATCCCAGTCTGTTCTGTACTACCCCCGAAGAAGTCTCTTTATAGAGCAATGACATAAAACTGTAGGTGCTCAAATTTGTCTTGTTACTAACATGAGTATTTTTTTCTAGGCTTAACAGTCTATTCCAGCAGGTAATGGAAATACAGGAGCAAAAATCCAGATTTATGAACTTGAAAGTTTATCATATCACAGTCAATGATGGTGCTTTTATGTTAAATGTGTTAATGGTTTGTTATTAACTTTATTTATTTTTTTGAGACAGAGTCTCAACTATGTCACCCTTGGAAGAGTGCTCTGTTGTCACAGCTCACAGCAACCTCAAACTCTTGGGCTTAAATTATTCTTTTGCCTCAGCCTCTCAAGTAGCTGGGACTATAGGCACCCACCATAATGCCCGGCAGTTTTTTGGTTGCAGTTGTCATTGTTGTCTAGCAGGCCCAGGCAGGGCTTGAATCTGTATGTGGCTGGCACTGTAACCACTGTGCTACAGGCACCGCCCCATTATTATTAACTACTTTATTTTGTGTTCTTTCCTTTTTTTAGAATTTTGATAAACTGAATGTGAGGACAACACACTACACACCTCTTCCTTCAGGTTCAAATCCTCTGAAGAGAGAGATTGGGGACTATATCAGGTAAGTGTGTTGGGAACAAGCACTGTTCAAACATCTGTTCTTTTGAAAACAGTGATTTCACATCAGATAGTGCTTTCACATCAGGTAGTACCATTTTAGAATAGTGTTGACCTAAATATATAGCCTGTACCCATGGAAAATTCTTTTTTTGGTGGGGGACAATCTTGCTATGTTGCCCTCAGTAGAGAGCCATAGTGTCACAACTCACAGCAACCTTAAACTCTTGGGCTCAAGTGATGCTCCTGCCCCAGCCTCCAAGTAGCTGGGACTACATGAACCCCCCACAATGCCCAGCTACTTTTTTCTTATTTTTAGTAGAGACTGGGTCTCGCTCTTGCTCAAGCTGGTCTCACACTCCTAAGCTAGGTGATCCACCCTCCTCAGCCTCCCAGAGTGCTGGGATTACAGGTGTGAGCCACTGCACCCGGCAAGAATTATTTTTCTTTATAATCCTTTAGGTCTGTTGTTTTGTTTGAGCACCAGAACAGGTCATAAATTACTTTTTTTCCCCCTTCTAGGACAGGTTTCATTAATCTTGACAAGCCCTCTAACCCTTCTTCTCACGAGGTGGTAGCCTGGATTCGACGAATATTAAGGGTAGAGAAGACAGGACACAGTGGTACTCTGGATCCCAAGGTGACTGGATGTTTAATTGTGTGCATAGAACGAGCCACTCGCTTGGTGAAATCACAGCAGAGTGCAGGTATGTAGAAGGGCCTGGATACTTGGAGATTGGAAAGCATTCTGCATTTCCCTTCTATATTTTGGCTTTTGGAGACTATTTATTGGGATAAAGAAAATCCAGAAGCAGAGATAATTCTTTTGATTTCTATATACTTTGTGCCCTCTCCCTGCCATATCTTGATGGTTCTGCCCTTCTTGGAGTTCCAGATACTAGACTTGTACAAATGGAGCAAACTAGATCCATTCCTAGCACTGAGACAGAACCCTGTGCAAGTCCAGCTCTTGGCTTGTCACTTCAGGCTACTCTCTGTGCTGCTGTTTCTACCTAAAGTGTCCTTCCCTCTTTTATTTTTCCTTATCTCATTTTCATCTGAAAAAATTCTTGTCTTGCAAGGTGTTTTCTAGGCAGGCTCTACACTGGCTATTCCTAACCCTTCTTTCAGTACATGGAACTCTGTCCCAGTGAGAGAAAGTATCTGCATTTCTTTCTTACATCACCATCATATTTGCCTTAATGCAGATTTTATAGAAACATGAGGACACATTTCCTGCTTTTCTTGTTATGCAAAATGGGATGATTGAGCCTATAAAAAATAGAGATAAGAGAAAATTCAGTGGCCATACCTGACTACTCTTTTGTCATTTTTCAGGCAAAGAGTATGTGGGAATTGTCCGGCTACACAATGCTATTGAAGGGGGGACCCAACTTTCTAGGGTAAGTCTACAATTATAAGGAGGGCACCTTTGGTGCCTTGTGTCCCCGAGTCCATAAACCTCTGAAGACAGGTCAGCTTTCCTGGCTGGCCTCTCCTGTACCCTTTTCAGTAGGTTACCCTAGCCCACCTGGTAGGTGACTGCAGATGGCCGAAGAACTTCAGTCACGTCCCTTGTAATGAGAGTGTTTTGGTTTGTGCTTGTTCTTAGGCCCTGGAAACTCTGACTGGTGCCCTATTCCAGCGACCCCCCCTTATTGCTGCAGTGAAGAGGCAACTCCGAGTGAGAACCATTTACGAGAGCAAAATGATTGAATACGATCCTGAAAGAAGATTAGGTGGGTCATAAGGCCTGTGAGGAACTGAATTGACGTAGATTACAAGTGGGTAGGAACACATTCTGGAGAATTTTTTTTTTTTTTTTTTTTTTTTTTTTTTTTTGAGACAGAATTTCACTTTGTCGCCTTTGGTAGCATGCCATGGTGTCATAGCTCACAGCAACCTCAAACTCTAGGGCTCAAGTGATCTTCTTGCCTCAGTTTTTTATTTTCAGTAGAGATGGGGGTCTCACTCTTGCTTAGGCTGGTCTTGAACTTGTGAGCTCTAGCAATCCATCCCCCCACCCCCAGCATCCCAGAGTGCTAGGATTATAGGAGTGAGCCACTGAGCCCGGCCACATTCTGGAGAATTCTGTTCTGTTATTAAAGGTAAATGCCCTTGAAGTTGAAGACTTTCTAAAATCTGAAAATAGAGCTGGGATATAGTTTGTGGACAATATTTTTTATTATTTTCTCTTGTTTAAATAATAAACTGACTTTTACGATGACTACTTTTGGTGGAGTTGAAATGCTTTCATTCTGCATTTCATGTTTTATTCAAAGTTAAATATTTTCGGAAGAGTATGTTTTGCATACGTGTTTTGTCAGTCTAAATTTTGATTGAGAAGTTTTTATTGTGTGCAACTTAACAGGTTTTTCTACGGAGTCCAGGGTATTCTTAAGTTAGCCACCTATGTGTAAAATGCTACCAAATGGCAAAACGCAACAATAAACAGACTTTATTTTTAGAGTTTTACTTTTCTATCATCCGTGCTTAGCAAAACTGCTCAGATTGAGTTGTTGGTAATGAATTTAAAGACAAAATGCTCATTTTCCTCTAGTCCAAAATATACCATATTTAATGTACCTGCAACTAATGTGAAAAATTATGCTCTGCGAGTATATACTGTTAGTATTATAACTAAAAATCTTGAGAGACTTCACCTAACCTGGTTTCTTGTACCCTCAATGAATCCCCAACAATAAAAATAAATAAATAAATAAACTAAAAATCTTTTCAATACAGCTAATACTTAATATTTTTATTTTTTTAAATACCAGAGGTGCCTTTAGCATATTCTGTAGTTATAGCCTATGTCTTTTATCTCCAGTCTTGATGAATAATTGTGGATTTTTCAACCAGTGATATATTTACTTTGAAAAATAGGTGCTACTTTTCTTTTGTGTGTGTATCTTAGGAATCTTCTGGGTGAGTTGTGAGGCTGGCACCTACATTCGGACGCTGTGTGTGCACCTTGGTTTATTATTGGGAGTTGGTGGTCAGATGCAGGAACTTCGGAGGGTTCGTTCTGGAGTCATGAGTGAGAAGGTATGCCGTTAGGGGTTAAAAGGTTTTAGAGCTGGTTCTTTTTTTTTTTTTTTTTTGTAGAGACAGAGTCTCACTTTATGGCCCTTGGTAGAGTGCCGTGGCCTCACACAGCTCACAGCAACCTCCAACTCCTGGGCTTAAGCGATTCTCTTGCCTCAGCCTCCCGAGTAGCTGGGACTACAGGTGCCCGCCACAACGCCCGGCTATTTTTTGGTTGCAGTTTGGCTGGGGCTGGGTTTGAACCCGCCACCCTCTGTATATGGGGCCAGCGCCTTACCTACTGAGCCATAAGCGCCGCCCTAGAGCTGGTTCTTAAAATTTATTTTCCAGGCACTTTCCAAAGTGTTGAGTTCAGTTTAGGGAAACTTCCCTGTTCTGTTAATTAAACTTTGGGACATTGAAATGGGACAGGGGAAATGACTGGATAGAAAGCATTATTCTATTCATTTATCTCCTAACCCTACAAAAATGCCAGCTTATATCTAATATATCAGTGGTTAAAGATGTCCAGAAGAAAGGTGATTTCTGAAGGGCCTGAAGACTCTTAATGAGCTTGGACTAGCAGACAAGATAGGTTCTGTGTTAGGAAGTTTGGGGGGTCTAATGGGCTATTTGAAAAACAAAGGCACTGAATTATTTTCATACATGGCTGCTTTTCAGGACCATATGGTGACAATGCATGATGTACTTGATGCTCAGTGGCTGTATGATAACCACAAGGATGAGAGTTACCTGCGGCGAGTCATTTACCCTTTGGAAAAGCTGTTGACGTCTCATAAAAGGCTGGTTATGAAAGACAGTGCAGTAAGTTCTGAGTTAGGAATCCAGGTTTGACTAGAATGTGAGACCAAAGATGAGACTTGATTCTTGTTTTAAAAACTTAATTCTGTTTAGAGAAATGAAACATTGATATTATAAAGTTACATTTGTTTTTTTCCCTTGGTTTATTTATTTATTTTTTTCTGGCTTTTCATAGGTTGGATGCTGGATTCTTTGTTGTTATGGCTAATTTCTTTTTATTAAGTCAAAGCCAAGTATAATGATTTAAAGTAAAAGTTTAATGGTAGACCTATTTCCATTTCTAAATAAAGCAAATTAGTTAAACATTGACCTCAAGAGGTCTTCCAGAGTAACTTTGTTCAAGTAGTGGACAATCAGCAGTATGTAAAGTTTGCCCTTCTATAATTCTGCATGAGCCTAAAAAAATGTTGATTTATTTAAATCACTATTAGAAAAAATTGTTTTTTTTTTTTTTTTTTTTTTTTTTTAATTTGGCCGGGGCTGGGTTTGAACCCGCCACCTCCGGCATATGGGACCGGCGCCCTACCCGCTGAGCCACAGGTGCCGCCCAGAAAAAATTGTTTTGATGGGAGAAAAATGTTTGAACTAGAGCAGTGGTTCTCAACCTTCCTAATGCCATGACCCTTTAATATAGTTCCTCATTGTGGTGACCCCCAACCATAAAATTATTTTTGTTGCTACTTCATAACTGTAATTTTGCTATTGTTGTGAATCGTAATGTAAATACCTGATATGCAGGATGTATTTTCATTGTTACAAAGGGGTTGCAACCCACAGGTTCAGAACCGCTAGACTAGAGAGTTTCAGAGCTCTAATAGCAGTTAATTTCCCTGTAGGAATTGAGAGTACGCCTCTTAATAATGCAAATAAATATTCAAATATTTCAGTTTGGGTTTCCTTTTTAGTGATAATTTAAGAATAAGTTTCTTATTCTCTAAGTCCAGAATTTTTTTCTTTTTCTTTTTAGGACAGTCTCACTTTGTCACTTTTGGTAGAGTGCTGTGATGTCATAGCTCACAGCAATCTCAGACTCCTTGGCTCAAGCAATTCTCTTGCTTCAGCCTCCCAAGTAGCTGGGAATACAGGTGTCTGCCACAACACCCCGCTATTTTTAGAGGCAGGGGTCTCCCTCTAGCTCAGGCTGGTCTTGAACTGTTTGAGCTCAGACAATCTGCCTGCCTCGGCCTCCCAGAGTGATGATATTGCAGGCGTTAGCCACTGCGCCTGGCCCTAAGTCCAGAATTTTTACAGTAGCCTTTTTATTTCTAATTTTTATTATGGTCAGAGAATGTGGCCTTTTATAAATTGTCTTTGTGGCCCAGTACACAGTTAATTTTTGTTAAATACTATGTAGCCAAAAAGATTTTTCTCTAACTTGAGGGTTAAAAGTTTATGTATATTTAGTAATTAGAGGTTGATAATTATTCATATTCAAATCTTAAATTGTATAATGTTGGATGCATTTTAATAAAAGGAAAAGGATATGCTAAAACATGGCATAGATAGAAAAACTTAATCACATAAAACAGTGAATAACATAAATTTGATACACTCTCCTTGTCAAACAGTTGGCTTCTGGGTGAATGTAAGGGAGGGACAAGACAGATCTAAGTGAGTGAAGATAGCATGAGGCAGATGGTGCCATTGAACTCCTTATTGCAATTTTTTGGCAGCCTGTTATTGCCTGGATCTCTAGTAAATCAGAAATAGAGAAGAGCAACTAAGGAAAACTAAGGCTGTAGTTTTTGTTTGTTTTTTAGAGACAGAGTCTCATTTTGTCGTCCTCAGTAGAGTGCTGTGGTGTCACAGCTCACAGCATCCTCCAGTTCTTGGGCTTAGGTGATTCTCTTGCCTCAGCCTCCCGAGTAGCTGGGACGACAGGTGCCTGCCACAATGCCCGGCCATTTTTTTGTTGCTGTTTGGCCGGGGCCGGGTTTGAACCCACCACCCTCGGTATATGGGGCCAGCACCCTACTCCCTGAGCCACAGGCACCACCCTGTTCTTTTGCTTACAATGGAAACACCTGTATGTTCCACGGGACAAAAATAGAGCCTAAAAACCTGATTGCATAATTTATTGAAGTCGAGGGGTCAATGAATAAGTCATTGTTCTTTAGTAGCTGAAGTATCATGGATATATGAGGAGCAAATATCATTTTAATACTTTTGAGTCATGCATATGAAGTACTTAAGGTAATGCCTAGCACATAATAGGTGGTTGCTACTATTCTGAGTCCCTGTATGTCCCATTGCAGCCAGTGGGCTGTCAATGCCATTAGCCCTGTTTATCCTGCTCAATGCAATTCCCCTTGTTATCCTCCTTTACTCTGTTGTGGGAATGGGACAGAGGACAGTGGCTGAGACCCTCATTATGATGCCATCTCTCCAGGTAAATGCCATCTGCTATGGGGCCAAGATCATGCTTCCAGGTGTTCTCCGATATGAGGACGGCATCGAGGTTAATCAGGAGATTGTGGTCATCACCACCAAAGGGGAAGCAATCTGCATGGGTAAGGAAGGATGTTGTTCTCACTGGTTCTGGAGTTGGGGCTGAAGAAAAGAAAACCCAATTGAGTAGTAGAGCTCAGAATTTTGTGTTTATTTATTTATTTATTTATTGTTTTTGGAGATAAGAATCTGAAGCTGTTGCCCTGGGTAGAATGCTGTGGCATCACAGCTCAACAGCAACCTCAAACTCTTGGGCTTAAGCGATTCTCTTGCTTCAGCCTCCCAAGCAGCCGGGACCACAGGCGCCCGCCACAATGCCTGGCTATTTTTTGGTTGCAGTTGTAATTGTTGTTTAGCTGGTCCGGGCCAGGCTCGAACCTACCAGACTTGGTGTATGTGGCTGGCGCCCTACTCACTGAGTTACAGGCACTGAGCCAGGCTCAGAATTTTAAATGAGATTTAAAGTGGCATAAAATCAGGGTATTGGGGCTCATCAGTCATCATGTCTTTCACCTTTAAGTCATCCTTTTCTCTTTAATGCCTGTAGCTATTGCATTAATGACTACAGCAGTGATCTCTACCTGTGACCATGGTATAGTAGCCAAGATCAAGAGAGTGATCATGGAGAGAGATACTTACCCCCGGAAGTGGGGTTTAGGTCCAAAGGTAAGTGGGACTGGGTTGTGTGCCCTACCAAGTTACTTTGTTTTATATTGTTGAACGCTAAGGGAGCTCTTGTTTCATCTAAGGGGAAACAGTACTCTTTTTTTCCCCACTGCCATAGCCTTACATTGTGCTAGGCTCTAATTGTCAGTGGGAAATGAAAATAGGGTCTGACATGGACTTTAGAGATTTCAATCTAATAGAGGGAAACAGCTGGGCACTACTTGAATAATCACACAGTGATTCACAGTGAATTAGTCAATGTTAATGGCTTTTAAGGAGTGCAGAGAAGTACCTGGCACCTGGAGAGTCCACAGTGAAGAGTCTGACATGGTTGGGGGTCTGGGCAAGGTGTCTTTTCTTAAACCATGGTAGTGTGAAGGGTGGATCAGATGTTGATGGGGTTAAGGAGTCCAGGGCAGTGGGATAGCATGTGTGTTCTGTGCAGTAATAATGCCTGCTTCCTGCACTGACACCATTCTCAACGTTGAAACCATGACTTCTACTAGGCAAGTCAGAAGAGGCTGATGATAAAGCAAGGCCTCCTGGACAAGCATGGCAAACCTACCGAAAGCACGCCTGCCACCTGGAAGGAGGAGTATGTTGATTACAGGTGAGGGCATGCTGTTTCAGAGTTGAGGTGGGGAGAGACAGCAGTTTGCTGCTGTGACATGGAAGCATATCAATGACAGGTGAGGATAGGAGATTGCAGAGTGCTGGGGAGGGGGCAAGCTTACTGAACGCAGGACTGTAGGAACCAGTGCTGCAAATCTGTTTTCCTTGTTGGTCTCTGTGGGACCTTGGTTACTTGAGCCAGTTAGGCCTTGGCCTGCACAGAAGGCAGTTAACCCTTTCTAATCTGACTCTTGGGACTCTAGAGGAACTCAGTCTGCCACAGTAAGTGGTAAGTTCTTCTGTCCAGTGTTAGTATTTTGATGGTTTCCAGATATCAGTGCACAACTGAGGATACCTCAGTGTTGCCCTGGAAAGACATTCAGTGAATTTTACTGATGGCTATCTTTGCTCTTTTAGTGATTCTGCCAAGAAAGATGTGTTTGTTGAAACAGTAAAATCTCCACCAGTAGTTGCTGAAATGGTGAAAGACCCACAGGTAGTTGCCAAAGCAGTAAAAGCCTCAAAGGTGAGTGGTATGGCGTGGTCTGTTTGGAATGTGTGTGCTTTGGGAGGTAATTCTAAGAAGCACTGGTATTTGGCTTACTTTGACTACCATCTAGCCATATATCCTGGCTTAGTATATCAGGGCTTATCACCTTCATCAGAGCTGCAGCACACACAGATAATGTTGCCTTATACCCCTGAGTATCTGTGTGGGTTCTGCTTATTCCTCTGATTCATTTTGTGTCATGTCTCTTGGGAGGAGTATGGGCTTAGGGATCAGAGTAGCCTTGGCTTCCCTGCCAGCCAACGCAACAACACTGCTATAGAATGGCTAGCACAGCACATGTTCTTCTGCCTCCTACCCTGGGTCAAGTGATAGCACAGGTGTGTTTAAATGAGAGGCTTTGGCAGGTTGTAGTTGACACTTGGAGCCGCATGAAACTCAACAGGGAGCAAACTTGCCAGATGGGCAGATTTCTCTAGGCAGCACCAGCCCAGTGTTTAAAGAGGCAGCTTGGGAACTGTTGGCAGCACAGCTGAAAATGACATGTCTGTACCAAGAAACCTTGGGTAGCGCTCCCACCTGCAATAAGCTGTGTGGGAACAACTTTTTTTCTTGTCACATGTGCATTCCTGCTTTGCCTGCTTTCTTTGAGGACTTAGGGAACACTCTTAGAAGTTCTTGTAGTCTACCTTTCAGGAGATAGTTTCTCAGGGCCTTTTAGTCCCCAAGCCTGGTATTGCCGCTGCTGTCATGACTATGGCTTCTTTGACATTCAGGATAAGACAAATCCTCAGTAAACTAAGCCCACATTGGGGTTTGTTTTTATTTTTGTTTTTCCTTTTGTGGTTTTCAACCAGAAAACTCAGTGTTGGAGACAACTGGGATCTTTCCTGGTGCCTGGCTACCATTAGAGTTACTGAAGTTTTCTTGTCTGTTGTTGCCTGACATCTATCTAACTTCTGGTCAATTGTTTTCATTTCAGCGAAAGCGAGAGAGTGAGAGTGAAAGTGATGAGACACCTCCAGCAGTTCCCCAGTTGATCAAGAAGGAAAAGAAGAAGAAGAAGGAGAAGAAGGCCAAAGCTGTTATAGAGAGTGGGGGCGAGCATGGAGGTGGGGTGAGTATAAACACGTTCAGGCTTCTTGGGCTGGTTTACTCCTTAGTGGGGGAAAGAATTACCCAGGTGGTGCCAGCTTTGTTATTCCTACAGTAGCTGTGCTCCCAAGGTGGGACGCTGCCCTTGTCTCTTGCTACTTAGGACCTTTAGTGCTTCCCTGTATGCCTCAGATGCCCTTGCTGCCCCCCATTGGATGGACAAATAGAGGCATCTGGCACCATGACTGCTCATGCTTAGATTCTATTGACAGTGAATGGGGGAGGATGTGTAGCTTGGTAACCTGAATGTTTCCACTTACAAAAGTAGACCAGGTGGTGCCCGTAGCTCAGTGGGTAGGGTGCTGGCCACATACACCGAGGCTGTTGGGTTTGAACCTGGCCCCGGCCAACTAAAACAACACTGACAACTGCAACAAATAAAATAGCTGGGCGTTGTGGTGGGCGCCTGTAGTCCCAGCTACTTGGGAGGCTGAGGCAAGAGAATCACTTACGCCCAAGAGTTTGAGATTGCTGTGAGCTGTGACAGCATGGCACTCTACCCAGGATGATAGCTGAAAAGTAGACCACTATAAGGTGTCACTGAATAGTTCATAGAATTTAGTGTTAGGTGCAAAATTTAGCTAATCCCAAATATCCTTACAGATCCTGAAAAGCTAACTTGACTATGTGGAACTTAGCAGATTTCCATAACTGTTTTGTTAATGGATGCTGGGAGCTTGCTTTCTCTTTCTCTCTAGGACAGTGATACTACCAAGAAGAAGAAGAAGAAGAAGAAGAAAGCAAAAGAACTAGAACGGGTTTCTGAGTAGTGAGGGCTACTTCAAGCATGATGTCTAAGTGGGAGGAGAAATTAAAGCCTTATTAAGAAAACATTGTTCCTTTTGTTGCTGAGGGAATGGAACATAGATCCTAGATAGGGTGGAGAGTTTTGGCACATTTTAGCTGCTGTTTGAGACCTTGGTGTTGTTACCTGGTGTGGTCATCCAGCTTGTCCTGTTTTAAGGATATAGGTGATAAAATAGGCAGATTTTATGCCAATGACTTCTCTGCTTATTTGAGTTGGGAAGCCTCACCTTCAGACCCAGGAACTGTCCACAGCTGTCTGTTAGTGGCTGTTTTAAAAACATAGTCCTTTCCTAGTCTGCTCTTCCTTTTTTACCCCATCTTTTTAAAATGTTTGTAAAAAGTTAAATCTACTCTATGAAATGGTGTATAGAACCCTCAGTAAGTGAAAGAAGAGTGTAACTGAATTATGTTCACTGGGGAAAATCTTGTCTCCAATGTCCTGTGCAGACAGTGGTTTCTTCTGGTGTCTGGGTTATAGGCCTGGCAGTTTTCCATGTTGTATGTGGCACGGCAGCCAGTCTTTTCATGCACTTCTCCAAAGCTTGTATGTGTCAACATTCACCTAAATCCATCTGGCTATTCGTGTTTATGACAGAAACCGAACCATTCCTATACCCTTTTATTTTAGCCCTCATTTACTTTTAAAGAAGGAAATTGTTCATTGCTGAGAGAAGAATTGTAATTTTTACTTATTAAAGTTGACTCATTTAAAGTTTTAAAAGTATTCCTGTTGGGTTTGCTAATTCTTGGTGATCTCAAACTAGCAGAGCAAAAAATATAAAATACTTTGATTAAAAATATGAAGACTTTTATGACATATTTGAAACTTGGTGCTTCTTATGTTTGGCTAGTTTTAAATTTCTTTAGTTTTGTATCATGAAACCTTGACCTCTGGGGCCTGTCTGACATGGGAGCAAATACTCTGAGGGGATGACCATCAGAAACCCAGTGATCTCTCCAAAATAACAGAGGAGAAAGGTTGATGTGTGTTATATGTAGAGGGGTGTGTACCAACAGACATGTATGGGGTCAGACTTGGGGGTAGGAGCCTACTTGGTGATGGCAAAATGGGGAGAAGGAAGCTAGGGCTAAGGATATTCAGAAATCTGAAAGCCTTGAGCGGCAACATATACTGTAGTTAATGGAGGAAAGGTCTAGGATTGCTTTCAATTTGGTATTAAAAACCAAGAACGAGGAACACTCTGTGGGAGCCTGTGGATGCAGTGAAGAGAGGCCTTAAACTAGCTGTGTTATGAGCCTGGTATGCAGAGTGGACCCTGGTGCTGGCTCATTCCAGCCTCCACTGCACCGTTATCCAGGTCTTCCTTCTAAATGTGACTTTCAGCAGGGAGATTAAATGTGTGTTCACAATAGGCTCAAATAAGAGAACCGTAAGATGCTTTTCTATATGGGCACCAGCTGCTGGAGACCTGCAGTGTGGGTATAAGGAATGGGCTTCTTTGAGGGCAGGAGTGTTTATGATCTTATTCCCACTTGAACCCAGGCGAGGCATCTTACGTTGATGCCATTGTCTAGCTTAATGAAGTGGGCACAAGTTTGTGGTGCAGGTGGAAACTCAATTACAAGGTCATTGGTATTTTAGCACAGCCACATTTTTATTGCTTTTGAGGGTCTCCCTAGAGCAGATAATCATTCTGTTGCACAGCTGTTTTATTTTGACATTTGAGAAAATTGAAGGAGGGGCAGGCTTTAGAGGGACAGGGTCCATTGTTTTTTTTGTGCATCATCTTTGATTAGCAGTTTGGGGTTTTTTTGAGACAGTTTCACTTTGTTGCCCTCAGTAGAGTGCCATGGCGTCATACAGCTCACAGCAACCTCAAACTCTTGAGCTCAAGAGATTCTCTTGCCTCAGCCTCCCAAGTAAGTGGGACTATAGGCGCCTGGCTATTTTTAGAAATGGGGTCTCATTCTTGCTCAGGCAATTTACCCACCTCAGCCTCCCAGAGTGCTAGGATTATAGGTGTGAGCCACCACACCCGGACTAGTAGTTATGTTCTGATAGTACTGCTTACTCCCAATTTCGAGAGATCTTTTGAAATCCAGATTAATGGGGCCCCATCAGAAAAATCAACTCCCAGCCCAAGAAGACTGAATCCTATTAGCTTAATTAGGGTAGTTGCGGAGAGCTGGAAGCTTGAATCAAAACTAGTTGGAGCAGCTCTGTCTTAAAGCAAGGAGAATGGAGTTACAAATGCTGGAGAGGAGCATAAGGGTATGTACACTCTGAACTTAGTAAACCCAGGAGACAGGCACCCACTGTGGAGAACTGCATGCGTGGTCAAAGGCTTCTTGTAATTTCTTGAGGGTTTCATCAACGCCATTGTTGACCAGTGACAGGTCAAAGTAGTGAGCATACTGGCTGCGGATGGCTTCAGAATCCCTCTGCAGTTGCTGCAGGGCTTCCGTCTACCAAAAAAAAAAAAAAAAAAAAAGGCACGTTTGAAGCAATTCTCAGCACCACCAACCCAGAGAGGCCAGCAACAGGTTTTAAACAGGCATTCGCTATTACATTAGCATTACTCAGCTCCATATCACCTACTTAAAAGCAAACTCGAGATGTTGCTTGAAAATGTTAACAGTATTGAGAGGCAATCAGTGAAGAGCACTACAATTCTCAAACCAACCTTGATTATAAATAATCAGAGCCCCCTGGATGACCAGTATCTACCAATAGCATGGACTTCACTACCTTCCATTTGATGCCCTTTGAACATGGAAGAACCATTTCAGCAACCACCAAACCTGCAATCCCAGAACAAAGATTAAGCTAATTTATAATCCCAGGTCTCCTTTTCTGACCTCAACCCAAGCAGCAATGAAAAGAATGATCATGGGTTGCTTGAGCTCAGTCTAACCTGAGCAAGAGGGAGACCCATTTATACTAAAAAAAAGAAAACTTGGCAGGCACTTTATAGTCCCAGGTACTCGGGAGGATGAGGAAGGAGGATTGTTTGAGCCCAGGAGTTTGAGGTTGATGTGAGTAGGACTGAGGACTGATGCCACAGCACTCTAACTCATGGTGATAGAGTAAAACTATCTCCCAAAAAAAAAAAATGATCATTTAATTACATAGAAGTAAAAATGTCTACAAAGCAAAAAACACCAAAAGACATGCTGTGGGGGCAGAGGGGAATTGCAACTGATATCACAAAGGGCTAATTACCCTAATGTGTTCCTAGAAATGAGATAAAGGGCAATAACCCAGCACTCATGACCAAATACCTGGAGAAAATGTAAAACAAATGGGTCATAATGGGATGAAAATGCAGTCTCTTACAGTAAAGGATAAAGTATAAGGTACCACTTTCCTTCTAAACTGGCAAAAAATGAAAGTTCTGACAGCATGCTACAAGCAAAGGGAAACAAACATGTCACAGGTGATTGGAAGGACAATAGGTGCTAAAGGAGCTCAATTTGCATATACCTATCCAAATTCCAAGTGCATATACTCGTAGATACAGTGATCCTTCTTAGGAGTTTTTCCTCTGGATATGTACAGGGTGGCTACTAATTGCAGTGTTATAATAGTCCATGTTTTTTTTTTTTTCTTTGCAGTTTTGGCCAGGGCCAGGCTCAAACCTACCACCCCTGGTATATGGGGTTGGCACCCTACTCCTTGAGCCACAGGTGCCACCCTATAATAGTCCATGTTTTAAAACAACCTGAGTGACCATCAGCAGGGCAATGGCTAAAATAATTACATACATGCAATAGAAGGCCAGCTATAAATAAAAATAAGTTTTTTTGCATGCTAATAGGGAAAGATCTCCATTGTTCAATGAAAAAGCAAGGTGTAACAAACTACACAGATGGGTAGGACTGGGTAGAGGGGAGTATGGAAGCTTTTTAATGTATTTCTTGCCACAGCCATATCACACTGGAGGGCAGGTTCACTGCTGCCTCTGAATACAGCAACTCTGCCCGCTTGCCCTGCCTGAGTCTGCATAGCACCATTGTCAGGATTTGCTCAGTTGTCCACCTCTGGGACAATGACTGGGTCTGGTTTATTTTGTCTTTGTCACCTAGCATGGGCTCTGGCCTAGCCAGTGGTTTAATAACTTGCATGAATGAAATGTGCATGCCTGTGGCTTCCTGACCTTGAAGGAAGAAGCCCAGGTGGAGCCAAGCTTCAGCCAGCACTGTCAATAACTGGGACTGATGTCCTAGTGTGGGCAGACACGGAGAAAGTAACCCCTGCACTCTATACAACCCCTTCCTTCCCACCTGAATGCCCTGGTCAGTAGGTGCAATGAACACAATGAAAGGCGAAAGTTCTGCTGTCCGAACAACTTTCAGGGTCTAGAATAGAGGAAGAAAAGAGAAAAAAAATAGCTATCATAATGGATTTCTTCTTTGTACATTATCCCAATACTGTTTTCCAACCTTCCCAGTACTACTGTTCTTATTCCAGGCTGGCCCTATTAAAAGTACTGAAACAATCCTTGAGCTCTCAAAAGATTCCAGAGAGCGCTGCTTTTCAGCACCTTCTTCCCCAACCCTTGGGCAGTTCAGCCCATCAGCTTCTACCTTTCCATGAATACCCACCTGGGGCTCAATGTCAAGGATGGCAATCTTGTCCTGCTTATGAATCTGGTGTACTGTTTCAAACTTGGTACCAAACATATTGCCTTGGTAGCTGCCAAACTCTAAGAACTCATTAGCAGAGATGTTCCTTGTCATCTCCTCTGTTGAGATGAAGTGGTACTCCTTCCCATCTTCCTCACTCTTCTTTGGCGGCCGTGTTGTATCTGTATACAAGCACCAAAAATCACTCATGAACTCTGGGTCCTCACCCTTGCATAAAGGCTTGAACTGTTGTATCTTTATTAAACCACAGCTGCCTTTTGTGCAGAGTATTTCCTTGAGGACTCCTCCCATAGGCTCCTAAAGGGCTGACACTAGGTGATGACAGATTGAGAAATCCTCCCATGGGCCCAGGACACATTTAATTTTTAAGAGGCAAAGCCCAGTGTAGAAAATTCCTATCATTTTCTCTGTATGAAGTTACATCTCTCAACCAACCAAATCCAGCAATAACAAAGCTCAGAAATGAAGGGATGACAGGTGAAGATATATTTATTTATTTATTATTTATTTTTTTGAGACAGAGCCTCAAGCTGTCGCCCTGGGTAGAGTGCCATGGCATCACAGCTCACAGCAAACTCCAACTCGTGGGCTCAAGTGATTCTCCTGCCTCTGCCTCCCAAGTAGCTGGGACTACAGGCACCCGCCCTAATGCCTGGCTATTTTTTGGTTGCAGCCATCGTTGTTTGGCGGGCCTGGGCTGGATTTGAACCCGCCAACTCAGGTGTATGTGGCTGGCACCTTAGCGGCTTTGCCAAGTGAAGAATTTTTTTTTTTTTTGAGACCGACCCTCAAGCTGTTGCCCTGGGTAGAGTGCTGTGGCATCACAGCTCACAGCAACCTCCAGTTGGGCTCAAGTGATTCGCCTGCCACAACGCCCGGCTATTTTTTGATTGCAGCCGTCATTGTTGTTTGGTGGGCCCAGGCTAGATTCGAACCCGCCAGCTCAGGTGTATGTGGCTGGCACCTTAGCCACTTGAGCCACAGGTGCTGAGCCACAAGTGAAGATATTTTTATGGGTAGTCATCAGGATTTCTTGGAAATACATTTAAAGTTTCCTTCTCATGACTTGGAAAGAAGAGTATTTTGGTTTACTTTAAGCTCATATTGTTAATAGTTGGACTACTCAGAAAGCTGAAGCAGGAAGATCATTTGAGCCCAAGAGTTTGAGGTTACTGTGAGGTATGATACGATGGCACTCTACCCAGGGTGACAGAGTAAGTAAGACTCTGTCTCAAAAAAAAAAAAAGTTGGAATGTTCTTAAAAGTCCCATTTTTTTTTTTTTTTGAGACAGTCTCATTATGTCACCCTTGGTAGAGTGTCATGGCATCACAGCTCACAGCAACCTCAAACTCTTGGGCTTAAGTGATTCTCTTGCCTCAGCCTCCCAAGTAAATGGGACTACAGGCACCCATCACAACACCTGGCTATTTTTTGGTTGTAGTTGTCATTGTTTGGCAGGCCCAGGCTGGAATTGAACCCACCAGCTCTGGTGTTTGTGGCTGGCACCCTAGCCACTGAGCTATAGGCGCCAAGTCAAAAGTCACATTTATTTATTTATTTTTGTAGAGACAAAGTGTCACTTTGTCACCCTCGGTAGAGTGCTGTGGCATCACAGCTCACAGCAACCTCCAGCTCTTGGGCTTAGGTGATTCTCTTGCCTCAGCCTCCCAAGTAGCTGGATTAAAGGTGCCCGCCACAACGCCTGGCTATTTTTTTGTTGCAGTTTGGCTGAGGCTGGGTTTGAACCTGCCACCCTTGGTATATGGGGCTGGCGCCCTACCCACTGAGCAACAGGTGCCACCCTATTTATTTATTTTTTTTAGAGATGAGGTCTTGTTCTTGCTCAGGTCATTCTCAAACTCCTGAGCTCAAGCAATTCACTCACCTCAGCCTCCCAGAGTGCTAGGATTATAGGTGTGAGCCACTGTGCCTGCCCCAAAATCATGTTTTCTATTACTCATATAAATTGTCAAGTTAGTAAAATATGTTCCAGATATAGTAGCTTGAAACACAATCCTCCCAACCTCTTCCCCTTGGATATCTCCTTTGCCTTCTGTATCATCTACTTGTCTCTCAAGTGGCTCTTTCTCTTTAATTTATACCCACTTATGTCTTTCTTTCCATAAAAACTCTACTTTGACCTGACTTCTTCATCTATCATCCTGTTTCTCTAACTTTCCCTGGTGCTAATCTTCTCCCTATCTAAGACTGCTCAAAAGATTATTTGGGCTTTTCCTAAGCATTCCTTTATTTAAAAGACATTCATGGAAATTAGAGGCAGCTTAAGTCAAACAAGAGTGGGATAGCCAAAGAAATTACAGTACACCCACTCAATGGACTACTATAAAACAGTTCTCAAAAGTGAATGAGGCAGACAGTAGAGGAACATGGGAAAATGTAAGGTAAAATGAAAAAAGAAGTATGCATACATTTGAATACTTGGTAATTTTTTAAAGCAAGATAAATATGCCCTATAGTTCTTGTTACGTACCAAACAGCATACAAGAGAACAATAAGAAAACAATATATTTTGTTAGGTGGAGCAATTTTAGGTACAAATTTTTATCTTTCCATATTTTGTGATAAAATGTGCTATTGATGCCCCATCCTTCAGGCTGCCACTTCTCCTCCAAGGCACCCAAGAGTTACTTACATGGGGCAGGGTACACGAACTTTTCTGGATTCTGGCTGAGCAGGGCATTCTTAATGTGGCTGCGACCTACCCCACTGGCTCCTGTGTGGAGAGAGAAGAAAGGCTTCCATCTCTTCCCCACAAAGACAGAGGTAGGGATATGAGTGGGTATAGGATATGAATTTTCATCTCTTGGCACTCGAAGTTGCCAATAGGTGATAATGAGTTGGTATCGCATCTGGGCTGGGGTCAGGTCCTTTAAGTCATCAGAAGATTTGAGGCCACCAAGTATCTTCAAGTCTTTCTGTTCTGTTTGGGGTAGGAGGGTCTTTCTAAGGAATAAGGGTTGAGACTCAGAACAAAAATCATCATTTCTACAGAGGAGCTAGCTAATGGGTTTTCTGTTTATTTTCTAAGGATATTTTCTCTTCTGAGCTCTCTAGAATTAACAGAACTGAATTTAAGCCAGTGTTTTTAATTGGCAATTGCACCAGAGTCCTACTATATATAGTTCCTCTAAGCAAGTACTATTTCTACTCCAGGTACAAAAAGGTGAGGAACCCACAAGAGCCAAGGGCCACATAACTGGGTCTGGAGCCAGGACTCATTGTGTTTCATGTCATGTTTGTGACTGAACAGCTCAGGGATTCCCACTAACAAAGTGCTAACAAAACACTCTAACATACGTACTTAAAGAAGAAAGTATATATCACTTCCCAGCCATGGGAGGATGAACAAACAGTAAACCCCAGTTTAGGAACTGCCAGCACAAAACACAACATAAGAGAACACTTTATAAGGTTTAGTTTACTTGTGAGGTAAACCCAGATAGGGTACTCAAAAGGACCCAGAAAATTCTTTATTCTATATGGAAAACCTAAACTACCTCACTCCATTTCTTCCTCATTGCCTTATGGACTGGGTACATAATGCAGGCAGAAGAATGAGGACAGAAATGTACTCTTTAGCTATCAAAGCAGCATGGGGGTGATGAGAAGATACCAATCAGCACCAGGGTCTTCCTCTTGAATGCAGGCAGCCGAACAACTTCCTCATATGAAACAACATCCAACTGGTCAAAAACTAGAGAGAAAGAAAACCAAGCAGTGTTCATGTCCAGAACTGGGGAGAACAGTGGTCCAGGCCCTGAGGTGGGAAAGAGCCACATCTTAACAGGGAGGAAGTGATTGGAGATAAGGCCAGGAAGGTCAATGGGAGGAAGGACTTTGGATTGCTTTTTATTTTCAGTGTTATAAGGAAGTTTTGAGCAAGGGAGTTTAAGCTTTTGGACCCTTATTCTCTCAGTTTGAGGCAACCTTTCTGGTTCCCTGTACTCTTTTCTATAGTTTCCTTAACCTGATGGCTATTTCTAACAGAGATGCTCCCCTCAGCTCCAAGTTCCTAGACATGCCAGTTGGTCATCTCATGGCCGCTTAGAACTCAACAATCTCTGTATTATGTAAAATGTCTTCTGTCTCAGAGAATGGTGCTGTTATCGACCCAGCTACTCAAGATGGAAACCTGGGTCTCATCTCAAATTCATCTCTTCCCACATCCCTACAACCTGCTGGACTGCCACTCTCATTCCTGACCTCTTCTGGGGTTTATCCATTGGTATCAGAAAGATGAAAATGAAAAGCTGATCACATTAATCCTCTGCTCAAAACGCTTCATTCACTCCACAGAGATAACAGAACAAAATCTAAAATAGTAGCGAGGGTGGACGAAGCTCCCTGTCACCTGGCCCTGGCCACTTCCTGTCACCTCTCCCCTGGCCTACTTCTCTTTTCCCATAATGGATGCTACAGCCACATGTACTTCTGTGTAGTCTCCTGACATACATTCAATAAATTGTAGTTGAATGGTAGATTATTAATTTGTTATCTATAATCTGGTTGAACCCATTTATAATTTTAGTATATAATATTTCCTATCATGGTAGGTAAAAAACAAAGCCAAAATTAGTTGTCATGAAAAATATACTACTCTCCAGGGGTACATCCGGGCCATGCCGAAGGCACTGACACACTGAGCAAACTGTGAGCATAAATAGCCCAAAACACCATTCACTTGGTTACCTGAGGGCTAAGGCAATGAGATGTGGTCTGCCCACATCTGCTGACACTGTCTCTCTGCAGTGAGCTTGCAAAGGTGAATTTAGTAAAATAAAACCAGAAGACAAGAGATGTTTTCTGTATACACCAGCTCCCCATCTCTGCTGCTTAAAAAGACTAGAGGAAGAAGGCTTGGAAAGCTAACTTGAAGGAGAGGAGGGAGGGCAATTGTTGGGATGTCACCCAATGTGCACAATGTGAGGGTGTACAACACGCCCCCTGGGTAAAGGGCTCAACTACAAGTTGAACTTTACCTTGGAATGAAATCAGTGTAACCTAAACATCTGTACCCTCATATCAATTTGAAATAAAAAAAGAAAGCTTACTTGAGCTGTGTTTGGCCAGGTATTTGTCTTTGTACTTCTTCTTCTTCCCAAAGGGACTGCAGCTTGGGGCCTCAGGTGGAGCTGACTGGGCCACACTCGCCACTCGCCTGATAGGAAAGGACAACCATAGAGTCAGCACATCCTTCATGAAAAAGCTCCAGGCTCATTTGCCTGTCCTGTGATAGGACTGGGTGACACCCTGTCCTTCCTACATTCAACCTCTAGACCAGTGGTTCTCAACCTTCCTAATGCTGCGACCCTTTAATACAGTTCCTCATGTTGTGGTGACCCCCAACCATTAAATTATTTTTGTTGCTACTTCATAACTGTAATTTTGCTACTACCCTGTTTTCCCGAAAATAAGACATCCTCCAAAAATAAGACCTACTTACAGGAAAGATAAGGCGTCCCCTGAAAATAAGACCTAGTGCATCTTTGGGAGCACACCTTAAAATAAGACACTGTCTTATTTTCGGGGAAACAGGGTATTATGAATTGTAAGGTGTTTCCCGATGGTCTTAGGCGACCTCCATAGGGGTCACAACCCACAGGTTGAGAACTGCTGCTCTAGACCAACTCACTTCTTTCCCTTTGCCTTAGCCAAAAATTTCATGTTGCCCTGGACCATTCTAGCCACTCATTCTCTAACAGTTTCCCCTTCACTTTTTCTCATCCATCCTCTCCTTGTGTGAGACCTCACCTGTCTCTCAGCCTCCTTCTCTTTCTGTTTCTTTTTCTTCTTATAGTCTCTTTGTGTCTCTCTAGCCCTCTCCCTGCATCTAGGCCTTTCACGTAGTTCCTTGAGTCTCTGCCAACTACCTTTGAGAAGATTCCAAATACTACCCACCGTCAACTCAATTTCTCTGGTCCAGTACTTTTCAAACCTCTGGAAGATGTTTGAAAAGTACTGGACTTTACCTTACTGGAAGAAATATTGTAGATCACACACATGTATGATGTATTACACATACATACATTTTAACACAGGCCAGGTACAGTGGCTCAAGCCTATAACCCCAGCACTCTAAGAGGCCAAGGTGGGTGGACTGCCTGAGCTCAAGAGTTCAAGACTAGCCTGATCAAAGCAAGAACCCATCTCTACTAAAAAGAGAAAAACTAGCCAGGCATCGTGGTGGGTGTTTGTAGTCTCAGCTACTGGGGAGAGGCTGAGACAAAAAGATCACTTGAGCCCAAGACCTTGAGGTTGCTGTGAGCTATGATGCCACAGTATTCTACCCAGGGTGACAAAGAATCTGTCTCTCTCTATATATGTAAATAAAATACACATTTACATATATACCACAAATACAAGTAAAACAACGTCACAAAAAACTTTTATTACTATGTGTAATATAGTCTAATATTTCTATTCCACATTTTTTTTTAGGAGACAGGGCCCCACTCTGTTGTCCAGGCATGATCATAGCTCACTGTAACCTCAAACTCCCAGGCTCAAGCCATCCACATCCCTCCTAAGAAGCTGGGACTAGAGGCATGTGTCACCATGCCAGGGTAATTTTTAAATTTCTTTTTTAAAGAGACAGGGTCTTACTGTGTTGCATAGGTTGGTCTCAAACTCCTGATATCATGTGACCTTTTGCCTCAGTCTCCTAAAGTTGTGTGTTTACAAGACAAATGTGAGCCACTGCACCTGATCTCAACATCATTTTTTTTTTGAGACAGTCTCACTTTGTCACCCTCAGTAGAGTGCTGTGGTGTCATAGTTCACAGCAACCTCAAACTCTGGGGCTCAAGTGATTCTCTTGCCTCAGCCTCCCAAGTAACTGGGACTACAGGCGTCTGTCACAATGCCCAGCTATTTTTAGAGGTGGGGTCTCACTCTGGCTCAGGCTGGTCTAGAACTTGTGAGCTCAGGCAATCCACCCTCCTCGGCCTCCCAGAGTACTAGGATTGATTACAGGTGTGAGCCACCGTGCCCAGCCACAATATCATTTTTGAAAAGAAATACTTGTTGCAACCCACTAAATGGATTTCATGCCTTATTAATAAGTTATGGTTACTACTTTGATCTTATTTATATTCTGTGGGTCTTCCTCAGCTATCTGCAGCTCCCAACCCTGCAGTGTTCTCCATGAGGCATTAGCCCTGAAAATGGCCTAGCAGTCACAGACAGCATATTCAGGGCTTTTGCCAATATCATCCAGGGTCTGCATTGTGTCTCCTTTGTTGCTCTAATGCTAAAAGCTTATTTCTATGAAGCACACACTGTGGTTCAGTGCCATGTTTGTATCATCACCAGAGACAAGATCAACTGGAATTCTGCCTTAAATCTAAAAGACTGGTATGTTACCCCCTAAGGTTGTAATCTTTACAGTGGGGTTATTTTGCAGAGCCAGAGGGGAGGGTCAGTGCTTGATATGGAACCAGTTAGAGCTATTCTGTGTGGATTTTCTAACACTCCTATGGTATAACCTGGACCTAGGTAAGCAATCTGACTTGGGGACAGGAATTATTTTTTCTATATACTACGAATCTGTAAAAAGGAAACACATGTGAATGTTTTCTGTAGGACTCAGAAGAAATCTGAGAAATAGCGTGGGTACTAGCTTGAGAAGCAGGGGTCCAGGGAAGGCTCTAGTCACAATATTGTTTGTTGCTTGCTGTGTAACCATAGGGAAAGCATTGGCAGGAACAAGAAGCCCATATAGGGACAAAGAGCTATTCAGGCTGCCTTACCTGTAGCAGCTTATAGTCAGTTTATCAACTGATGGTTGACTCTCTGTTACTTGCTATGCTAGGGAAACTGAGCAGTCTGCTTGTTCAAGAAGCAAAAACTAAAACAAAGGTGATGGATTTCTGAAGCTAAGCAATGATTTGTGGCCAGCACATGGCCCTTCCATATTCTGATTTCACTTGCACAATAGCAGCTCACCATTCCTGCAGCTCTGGGGAAGGGATCAATCCTGCTGACTCCTTGGAGGAGCCTTCCACCCGCCCCTGCCACCAATTGCTGTCATCCTTGTTGATGATCTGAATTATGTCCCCAGTAACAAACTTCAGTCCCGCCTCCTTGCAAGGGATCAGATTGTCCTTTTTGGGATCATAGTCAAACTGAGCTCTCATGAACATCTGAAAAAGAAGGCAAAGAGAACTGTAGGCAGCAGCTTTAAAAATACAGTAGCATCAGAGCATGTAAGTAGAATAAACAGGGTCAGGAATGAATGGACAACAAGGAGCACCCAAGAGAGAGAAATCAGAACCCTGAAGTAATTAGAATTACTCCCTGCTGTGTCTGCAGGGGGATCAGGACTAACCCATTTAACAAGAAGGCATGATATGCCTTTCTAGGTCAGCATGTTCGCTCTCATTGGATCTGAGTATCTAAAACATATCCGTTGCCTTGAAAAAATATTTTTACAAATATGTTCAATAAACTTGGTAGACCTTTTCTAGAAGACAATCTAACAATACGAATGTGCCAAAAGTCTTAAAATGTAGATACCTCTTGGCCCCACATTCTACATCTATGGATTTATCTGATATGAAACAGAGCTGTCGGTAACAATGTATAAATAAGTATTTTTATCACAACATTATATATAAGAGTGAAGTCCTGAAAACAACCTAATTTTCCAAGAATGGGGAATTAGTTAAGTATGGTCATCTACTGAATATAAACCATAAAAATCAATTTGTAGAAGGATTGCAATGCCTTTGGGAAATGCTACTGATATGACATTAAATGAGAATATCATAAAACAATATCCAAGCAATAACTAGTATACTGGAAGTAAAAATAAGTATTTATTATACATAGAAAAAAGACTTGAAGACATTACACAAGAATTTAATACAGGTTATCTATGGTAGTAAGATTAGGTGTACAACTCAAAGAAAGAAATAATAATGAGCAGAAAGAAAGGAAATAGAAGATAAAACACAGTTGAGAAGATCAAAAGAGGCAACATTGGTTCTTTGAAAAGATTAATGAAATTAAGAAACCTCTACCAAAGCTGATTAAGAAAATACAGAAGACACAATTTACTAGTCGAGATCAGTAGCTATCCTAGAGATATTAAAAAGGTTATATGAGTATATTATGAATAATTTCATACCAGTACATTTGACAAATTCCTTGGAAAACACAATTGACCAAAAGTGACACAATAAAAATATAAAAATATAAACACTTATGTATCTATCAAAGAATTGAAAATTCACCCCTACTCCACCCACCCTACATATCTGATCACTTTGCTGGTAAATTATCTAAGCATTGTTTGAATAAAGAAGTTTAATTTCATAAAAACACAAATTACAGAAAATAATGGTACTTCCCAACTCATTTTAAATCTAGCATAACTATGACATCAAAATCTGACAAGAATCTTATAATCTGGCCAGGCACAGTGGCTCATGCCTATAATCCTAGCACTTTGGGAGGCCAAGGCAGGTGGATTGCTTGTGCTCAGGAGGTGAAGACCAGCCTGGGCAAGAGCCAGGCCTTGTCTCTAAAACTAGCTGGGCTTTGAGGTGGGCATCTGTAGTCCCAGCTGCTCAGTAGGCTGAGGCAAAAGAATCACTTGATCCAAAGAGTCTGAGGTTGCTGTGAGCTATGATGCCACGGCACTCTACCCAGGATGACAAAGTGAGACTCTGTCTCAAATAAAAAAAAAATGGTAAAGCTAAGACAAGCCAAAAAAAAAAAAAAAAAGAATCTTAAAATCAATCTCTCTCATATCCTAAACAAAATATTAAGCAAATCAAATATTGTTCTGTATAAAAAGGACACTAAATTAAAACCAAACAGGATCTAGTTCAGCAACACAAGAAAGCTTACTACCTAAAAGGAAATAGATTCATAACATTAAAAGAAAAATCATGATCATCTCTATAGATATACAAAAAGTATTTAACAACATTTAAAATCATTAAAGATGAAAATTCTGAGCAAACTTGGAATAGAAAGGAGCTTCTTTAATGTGATGAATACTTACCAAGACCCCACAGCCAACACCATTCTTTACAGTGCAATGATAAAAGCTTTCCCTTTAAGACTGAGAAATAAACAAGGATGTCTGCTGCAACCACTTCTATTGGGATACAGGCAGTTCCTGAGTTACAAGCATCTGACTGACATATGACTCGCATTTATGAATGGAAGCTATTATAGGTAAATGCATCTGTTCCAACTTACATACAAATTCAGTTTAAGAAGAAACCTACAGGCTCGGTGCCCATAGCACAGTGGTTACAGCCACATACACTGAAGCTGGCAGGTTCGTACCTGGCTCAGGCCAGCTAAGCAACAATGACAACTGCAACAGCAACAAAAAAATAGCTGGGTGTTGTGGCGGGTACCTGTAGTCCCAGCTACTTGGAAGGCTGAGGCAAGAGAATCGCTTAAGCCCAAGAGTTGGGGTTGCTGTGAGCTGTAACACCGTGGCACTCTACCAAGGGTGACATAGTGAGACTCTGTCTCAAAAAAAAAAAAAAAAAAAAAAAAAGAACAAACCTACAGAACTTATCTCATTTGTAACCTAGGAATTGTCCATACTGTGAAGGTATCTCTTCTCCACAAATTGACACATAGGTTTAACACAGGGGTAAACAAACAGTCCAATGGAAAAGAAGAAAGAGTTCCAAAATAGACCCATACACACTACTTATGATGAAAGTGATGCTGCAGCATAATAGGAACAGGATGCTTATTTCAATAAATGATGTTGGATCAATTGATATCCATATGGAAAAACTGGACTCTTTACCTCTTACTTTACAAAATACACAAAAACCAATTCCAGATGGGTTCTAGGTCCAAATGTGAAAAATAAAACAAGTAAAATTTTAGAAGAAAACATAGGAGAAAAAAAAAATAGGAGAGAGGATCATCTTGACCTTCTTGTAAGCAAAAAAAAAAATATATATATATTTTATTTTTATTTTTTAAATAGAAGATAATTTCAAAGAACAGATGGTGCCAAATCTTATAGACAATAGAAAAAGAAGAAATACTTCAAAATCATTCTACTTCATCTGGATATACCTGATAGTAAAATTGGAAAAATATATTATTATAAAGGGAAATTATAAACATATTTCACTTATAAATGAGGATGCACTATCCAAAACAACATATTAACAAGTTGAATGAAAAATTATTGTTCAAATAATGTACTTTGGTCAAAATTAAATCCAATTTATGTGAGAATTAGTCACTATTTTCTTTTCTTTACCTTTCCCTCACCCCCTCCCTCCTTCTCTCTTTATTTTTAATTTTTTTGAGACAGAGCCTCAAGCTGTTGCCCTGGGTAGAGTACCGTGGCATCACAGCTCACAGCAACCTCCAACTCCTGGGCTTAAGCGATTCTCTTGCCTCAGCCGCCCAAGTAGCTGGGACTACAGGTGCCTGCCACAATGCCCGGCTAGTTTTTGGTTGGAGTTGTCATTGTTGTTTGGCAAAAAACAGCTGAGAGTGGGCAGTGCCTATGGCTCAGTGAGTAGGGTGCCAGCCCCATATACCGAGGGTGGTGGGTTCGAACCCGGCCCTGGCCAAACTGCAACAAAAAATAGCTGAGCATTGTGGCAGGCACCTGTAGTCCCAGCTACTTGGGAGGCTAAGGCAAAAGAATCACCTAAGCCTAGGAGCTGGAGGTTGCTGTGAGCTGTGATGCCATAGCACTCTACCAAGGGTGACAAAGTGAGACTCTGTCTCAAAAAAAAAAAAAAAATTAAATAGGACATAAACAGCACTAACCATAAAACGATATAAATGGTAGATGGAATTTCATTAAATTAAGTTTCTATTCATTAACTACACCATGAAGAAAATAAGACCACAAGCCCCAGAGGAAAAAAACATACTTAAAATACATATGACAAAGTACTCTTCCTAGAATATATTTGAATTGGTATTTAAAAAAAGAGGATATACACATGAAAAAAGCTTATATAAAAAGTTTACTTTTGGGTGGCGCCTATGGTTCAGTGGGTAGGGCACAAACCCCATGTGCCGAAGGTGGCGGGTTCAAACCTGGCCCCAGCCAGCTAAAACAGCAATGGCAACTGCAACAAAAAATATCTGGGCATTGTGGCGGGCACCTGTAGTCCCACCTGCTTGGGAGGCTGAGGTAAGATAATTGCTTAAGCCCAAGATTTGGAGGTTGCTGCGAGCTGTGACACCATGGCACTCTACTGAGGGTGACAGAGAAAGACTCTGTCTGAAAAAAAAAAAAAACAAAAAAAAACCGTTTACTTTCATTAGTCATCAGAGAAATATAAATTAAAATCACAATGTGCTTACCAACACCAGAATGTCCAAAATGGAAAAAAAAAAAAAAAAGACATACTATTCTAAGTTTTGGTGGGAATTTTCTTTACACTTCTTCCATACTTACTTGCCAGGGCCCTATCTAATCTATTGCTCTACCAGGTTATGAGCTGGGTGTGAACTGGGAATGTATCATTTCTCATTATACCACCTACATTTTCTAGCACAATTTATACATGATAGACCCTTAGTAAATTTTGAATAGTGTTAAAAAGACTATCTTTTCTTTCTTTATTTACTTTGGCACTATAAATCACTGGGATTCATGGTTACTATTTTTAAAAATATCTTCCAATTTGCATGGTGAAAACTAATATCTTATACATATTTTAATTTGCATTTTCTTGATGACATGTAAGATTGGATATTTTTTCATAAGTTCAATGCCGATTTGTAGTTTTTCTACTGTGAATGATCTCTTCATTCCCTTTATCCATTGTTCTCTTGGAGTTGTATTGATTCTTTGGTATTGGTACAATAAGATTACCCTTTTCTTTCATACCTGACCACTGTAGCAAAGGATCACTGTCTTCTGCCTCAACAAAAGGGGAATGAGTGCCTGTATTTTAGTTCAGAGAGCACCAGTAAGGATATGATGAAAACCTAAGTCAAGCAGCTACACACTTCTGAGATATTTAGAACTTAAAGTTAGACTCACATCACTTACAATGAAACCTCAAAGAATACAAGATAACATGGCCTAAATCCTGCCATCATCACAACAGAGAAAATGGTGCCACCCACCTGTAGTGCAGGAAGACGACTTAGCTGGCTGGGAATTACTTTTAATGAGATCATTCCTTTTGTTTCTTTCTATTAAAAAAGAAAAGGTAAATAAAATTCTAAGGAAAACGAATTAGGTGATTTGTGGTTTCATAAAGTCATTTCCCGCTCAAGGCCCCAGTTTTATCCCATCAGCCATCTTTACATTTTGAGATTTTGCAGGGCAATTCTTCTTCTTCTTTTTTTTTTTTTTAAGAGACAGAGTGTCACTTTGCCACCTTCCATAGAGTGCCATGGCGTCACAGGTCACAGCAACCTCCAGCTCTTGGGCTTAGGCGATTCTCTTGCCTCAGCCTTCCAAGTAGCTGGGACTATAGGCACCCACCACAATGCCTGGCTATTTTTTTTTTTTTTTTGCAGTTTTTGGCCAGGGCTGTGTTTGAACAACCCGCTACCTCCTGCATATGGGGCCAGCGCCCTACTCCTTTGAGCCACAGGCACTGACCACACCCAGCTATTTTTTTGTTGCAGTTTGGCCAGGGCCGGATTTGAACCCGCCACCCCACCCTTGGTATATGGGGCCGGCACCCTACTCACTGAGCCACAGGTGCTGCCCCTAATTGTTCCTTTAATACAAAAATATAAGTGCCCCAATAAGGAAGCACAACAATATGATATGCTAATTCTATAATCCTCTCTTAATTTATCAACCAGAATACTTCTGTAGAGATTCATCCACCCTAATTTACTATCTGGTACCAGTGGAACAGTTCATGTAAGAAAGAAAGGGTAAATGCTTTCCTTTCTTTACCATTTTTCAAAGAAATAAATTGGTTCCTTCAGATGCTTTAATTAGCTTATATAGGAACATGTAAATATATGTGTGTGTTAGATAAATACAAGTAACCTACTTCACAGCTCTCTTTTAAAAAACTCTTCTGCCTTGGCTGGGCGCAGTGGCTCACACCTGTAATCCTAGCACTCTGGGAGGCTGAGGCGGGTGGATTACTTGAGCTCACGAGTTTGAGACCAGCCTGAGCAAAAATGAGACCCCATCTCTACTAAAATTAGAAAAACTGAGGCAAGAGGATCGCTTGAGGCCAAGAGTTGGAAGTTGCTGTGAGCTTTGACACCACAGCACTCTACGTAGGGCAAAAGCTTAAGACTCTGTCTCAAAAAAAAACAAAAAACAAAACCAAAAAAAAACTCTTCTGCCTTCTGCTTCATAGCTTACAACAACCTCCAACTCTTGGGCTCAAGCAATCTACTTCCCTCAGTTTTTCTATTTTAGTAGAGACTGGGTCTCACTTTTGCTCAGGCTGGTCTTGAACTTGTGAACACAAGCAATCCACCCTCCTCGGCCTCCCCGAGTGCTAGGATTACAGGCATGAACCATTTTGCTTGGCCTCTTTTGCTTTTTACATTCATTTGCGAAGATCTTGTCAGATCTATTCTGATTGTTTATTTCCTTTCTTCTTCTTGCTCTGGGATTCCTTTGTTCGTTTTCTGTTTCTTTTCTTTTCTTTTTTTTTTTTTTTTTGAGACAGAGTTTTATTTCATCAGCCTTGGTAGAGTGCTATGGCATTATAGTGCACAGCAACCTCAAACTCTTGGGTTCAAGCAATTCTCTTGTCTCAGCCTCCCAAGTAGCTGAGACTATAGGTGCCCACCACAATGCCTGGCTATTTTTAGAGACAAGGTCACACTCTTGCTCAAGATTGTCTCAAACATGTGAGCTCAGGCAATCCACCCGCCATGGCTGCCCAGAATGCTAGGATAGATACAGGCGTGAGCCACCCCACCAGGCCTGTTCTTTTTCTAGTTTCTTAAGGTAGAAGCTGAGGACACTGATTTGAGACCTTTCTTACTTTCTAATACATACATTTAGTGCTATGAATTTCCCCCTTGGCACTGCTTTATTGGCATTCCACAAATTGTGAATGTTGTTTTCATTTATATTCACTTATAGATATATTCTAATTTCTTTTGTAATTTCTTCTGTGACCTATGGGTTATTTTGAAGTGTGCTGTTCAATTCCCAAATATTTAGGGATTTTGCAAGCATCTTCCTGGTTTTGATTATTTATTTATTTATTTATTTATAGACAGAGTCTCACTTTTTTGTCCTCAGTAGAGTGCTATGGCATCATAGCTCATAGCAACTTCCAACTATTGGGCTCAAGCAATTCTCTTGCCGCAGTCTCCCAAGTAACTAGGACTATAGGTACCTGCCACAACACCCGGCTATTTTTTAGAGACGAGGTCTCGCTCTGGCTCAGGCTGGTCTCAAAACTGTGAGCTCAGGCAATCAACCCACCTTGGTCTCTCAGAGTGCTAGGATTACAGATGAAAGCCACTGCACCTGGACTTGATTTCTAATTTAATTTCACTGTGGTCGTACAATACACTTTGTATGGCATGAATCATTTTAAATCTGTTAAAACTTCTTCTATGACCTAACATGTGGTCCATCTTGGAGGATGGATATTTCTTGTGTCTTATGGAACCATGTGTACTCTGGTGTTGCTGAGTTGAGAGAGTTCTGTGTGTGTACGTTAGGTCATGGTGGCTGATAGTGGCATTTGAACTTTCTATACCCTCAGTGATGTTCTGGGATACTTGTTCTGCCACTTATTAAGAGAGGATTAGTTGGAATCTAGCACTTTAATTATGAATTTAACTTTTTCTCCTTGAAATTCTACCAGTTTTTCTTCCAAGTATTTTGTCATTAGGTGCATGAACATTTAGCAGTGGGGCTGTTTCAAGAGGCAGGGCAAATCTGGTCTTATAGACTTTTTTTTTTTTTTTTTTTGTGGGTTTTGGCCGGGGCTGGGTTTGAACCTGCCACCTTCGGCATATGGGACCGGCGCCCTACCACTTTGAGCCACAGGTGCCGCCCTGGACTTTTATTTTGTTAAGAGTGAACCATATTTCAATTGATTTGCAGAATAAAAATTACCTACCATTGCCTTCTGTAGCTGATCTACTGAATGATTAGTCACATTTGTGCCATTGATCTCTAGGATCTCATCCCCCACGTGAAGTGAGCCTGCCATGAAATGAAAAATCAATACACAAAAGAATAAAAGTTCAAACCAGCGCTTTCATTACAACTAAAGATAGCACAGAAGAGAACCCAGTCTTTCAAGCATGTTATAGATTGTATAACGTACTCAAGATTGAAAACATTCAACCATGAGAGACGGGAATGCCCTTTTGAATCCCTTGATTCACTTCAAGACTATCTCATTCTCCTTGACCTCCAACAGCAAATAAAAGCATCTCACCCTTAATTTCCTGGAACGAGAGTAGCTACCGATTCCAGGAGACTATGACACACATGCACACACTAAAAAGAATGACAAAGGCAAAAAACTCAGTATTCATCACTCACTAGCAAGTTCCATATTTCTTTGTTGTTTAGCTAAAACCCCAAAATGCTATCAGATGGTAAACTTAATCAATGTTTAGATTCTATGTAAACAGCTGGTACCTATATTTGTGTCATCTTGGATAATAAAAAAAATATCTTGGCCAGGCATGGTGGCTCATACCTGTATTCCCAACTCTCTGGAGGCAGAGGCAGGAGGATTGCCTGAGCTCAAGAGTTTGAGACCAGTCTGAGAAAATTTGACACCCCGTCTCTACTAAAAATAGAGAAAACTATCTGGGTGTTACGGTAGGTGCTTGTAGCTCCAGCTTGTTGTTGCAGGTGCTTGTAGTTCCAGACCTTTTGCCAAGGTATTTTAGCAACTTGACAAAAATGCACGGACGCTGAGGCAGGAGGGTCATGTGAGCCCAGGAGTTTGAGGTTGCTGTGAGGTACACTGACAATAACACTCTACCCAGGGTGATGGAGTGAGACTCTGTCTCAAAACATACAAACAAAAACAGAACACAAATATGTGTGTGTGTGTAAATTAGAAAGATTTTTTAAAAAGTAAGTTTAAAAAAGTCTTAAACATAAAAAAGTGGAGTTAATGGAGTAGGAAAACTACCTCCTTTTGAACAACCATAACCCCAATACTAGGAAAAGTCTCATGCAGAGCTCAAAGTGTGGTAGAAACCAGGTGGCCAAATACAGGCTATCATCAGCTCCTAAAACCAGGCTCTATTTTAATGTATTATTCTGTTCTCTCATCACCCCTCAAAGTAGGTTTTACTAAGTGATGCATCTGAAAATTGATGGCACTTTAAAAATGAGGAAATATAGTAATTAATTATAATTAATTTTTGAATATCTGTTTTCTCAGTTAAACTATTAGCTTCACTGGGGTAGAGATAGTCTGTTTTCCTCACTGCTACGTATTCAAAGTCTAATGCAGTGGGTGGCATGTTGTAATTGCTCACAGATTGACTGACTAGAAAAATATTAGTATACATAGCTTTATGAGGTGGCTCAGAGGGAGAGATAGTGGCACTGTGGAGGTCATCCCGATATCTTATTATGCAATTATTACTGCACTGAACAGGGAATAATAATCTCTAGATAAAACATGACAGAGGACCTCTCCCCAGAGTACCTTGTCTATGAATCATGCCGCCATGAAGAATTCTGGCCACTGTACAGGATTTTTTTTCATTCAGCTTCAGAGTGATTCCCTGAAATAAAGGCAATGACACTATAAGTTTTATATTAAGCTCTTTCAGAGGTTATTTTTAACACAATTTAAAGTGATTTCTCGGGGAAAATATTTTCTTTTTTCTTTTTTTTTTTTTTTTTTTGAGACAGAGTGTTACTATGTCACCCTCAGTAGAGTGCTGTTCACAGCTCACAGCAACCTCAAACTCTTGGGCTTAGGTGATTCTCTTGCCTCAGCCTCCCAAGGAGCTAGGACTACAGTCACCCATCACAACGCCCGGCTATTTTTTTATTGCAGTTGTCATTATGGTTTGCTGGCCCGGGCCAGGTTTGAACATGCCAGCCTCAGTGCACATTGCCAGCACCGTAACCACTGTGCTACGGGCACCAAGCCACTCAGGGAAAATATTTTCAAGCCGGGCGGCTCCTATGGCTCAGTTGGTAGGGCGCCGGCCCCATATACCGAGGGTGGCGGGTTCAAACCCGGCCCCGGCCAAACTGCAACCAAAAAATAGCCGGGCGTTGTGGCGGGCGCCTGTAGTCCCAGCTGCTCGGGAGGCTGAGGCAAGAGAATCGCTTAAGCCCAGGAGTTGGAGGTTGCTGTGAGCTGTGTGACGCCACGGCACTCTACTGAGGGCCATAAAGTGAGACTCTGTCTCTACAAAAAAAAAGAAAATATTTTCAAGCCATACCCAGCATAGTCCTCAACTAGAACAGGCATAAAGCCTGCTATGAGGAGGAACCAGAGATAGTGACAACCAGTGATTCACAGGACAGTAAGTGGTGGGTGACAATACAACAAGGAATTACCATGGGCTCCTCTGTAACCTTCTCAAACTGTATGAGTCGTACTTTCCGCACCTCCTGCCCCTTGGCCTGGGCAGGGCTACCTGGGGCAGCAGAACCATTGGTGTACATGTCCTCAGTTATAGCATTCAACTGGTGTGACACAGCCTGTAAGGTCAAAAGACAGCGACATAGGAAATAAGGACCAAAGGGCCACAGTTCATCCCTAATGTGTAATCCTAAAATCCAGAAGACTCCGAAAACTTATTTCATAAATTTGGCTTCCAATCTCCTTTGAATGGCTGTGAAACTGTTTGTTACCTTTATTCATCCAACTTAAAAGACATGTTTATATGGTTTGCTGCAGAAATGGTATAATATAACTTGAAATATTCTGACTCCTAAAGTTCCTCAGGCTCTAAGGGTTTGTGGTAAGTGGTTGTGTACCTGTATTGTGTAGTTGTGTACACTACACCAGAGATCCAGGGTGGATCTAAATGAATTCATGATGAGGAGCGCCAGAAGGGGACAAATGCAGAGGGAGAAGAAGGCACAAATGATAATAGCCATTCCTGTTCCAAACAATGAGTGCCTCTCTGGTGACAGGCACACGGGTGAGCACAAGACCTCCTCTCTTCTTTACTACTTTGGGCAACCTGATGCTCTAGGTCACACAGCCGTAAACGTAATTCTCACAGATCATCTCTTAGGCTGCGAAGATAAGCTAGTATCTGGAGAATTAGGCACTTAGGACTAGGGCCTGGACCAGGATGATAACAATAATACCAGCGGAAACCAAGTGGCTATCTGGAAATGCGATCACTACTACCCCTCCCATCATTCCAAGACAACATTGCCACTGTGGTCCCTTCCCCTAATCTCAAACACAGCAAAGCTGAGTGACTTACAGTACTAGAGAGCAAGACCTCTTTTTTTGAGACAGTCTCAAGCTGTCACCTTGGTTAGAGTGCCGTGGCGTCATAGCTCACAACAACCTCAAACTCTTGGGCTCAAGTGATTCTCTTGCCTCAGCCTCCCAAGTAACTGGAACTAAAAGTGCCTGCCACAATGCTCAGCTTTTTTTTTTTGTTGTTGTTGTTTGTTTAGTAGGCCCGGGCCAGGATTGAACCCACCAGCCCCAGTGCATGTGGCCGGCACCCTAACCACTGAGATACAGGAGCCCAGCCAACAGTGAGACCTCTTTATCATAAATCTGAAGTAATTTAAGGCGCTATGGCAGGAAGACAGACAAAAAGACTGATGTAACAGAATAGAAACTGCCGAAACAGGGTGGCACCTATGGCTCAATGGGTAAGGCACTGGCCCCATATACTGAGGGTGGCAGGTTTGAACCCGGCCCCGGTCAAACTGCAACAAAAAAATAGCCGTGCATTGTGGCAGGCGCCTGTAGTCCCAGCTACATGGAAGGCTGAGGCAAGAGAATTGCCTAAGCCCAGGAGTTGTAGGTTGCTGTGAGCTGTGATGCCACAGCACTCTATGGAGGGTGACAAAATAAGACTCTGTCTCTACAAAAAAAAAAAAAAAAAGAAGAAGAAAGCAAGAAACTACAGAAATAGACCTATACTTATATGCCCAGCTGATTTATGATAGAGGTGACCCTGCTGGATCAATCAGATAAGCCTGTGGAAAAATATGAATCTTGATCTCATCCCATATGCAAAAAACAAATTTCAGATGGACTGTAAATCCAAACGTGAAAGGTGAAACAACCAAGCTTTGAGAAGAAAACATAGGAGATTATCTTGACAATCTTGGAATAGACAAAAAAGTCACAAGAAGGCTGGGCGCCATAGCTTATACCTGTAATCCCAGCAGTTGGGAGGCCAAGGCTGGTAGATTGCCCTGAGCTCATACATTTGAGATCAGCAGGAGCGAGACCCTCCCCCCTCTTCTAAAAAGGTAGGCACCTGTAGTCCCAACTACTTGGGAGGCTGAGGCAAGAGGATCACTTGAGGTTGCGGTGAGCAATAATGCCACAGCACTGAACCCCAAGGTGAATAAGTAAGACACTGTCTCACAAAAAAAAAAAAAAAAAAAAAACCTGGAAAAGTACAGCATTATCGGAGAGTAAAATTTAACAAATGATCCTCCTCCTTTGTTGGAATAATGGGGACCCGTTCACTGTCTATGGCGAATGTATTTTGCTCTGTAAGCCTATATCTTGCTCTTACTCTCTAAATTTATCCTTTTCTCTCTCAATAAACTTTCCTTCATGCTTGCCTTAAAAAAATTCACAAGTTGGATGCAGTGACTCATGCCTGTAATCCCAGAACTCTGGGAAGCTGAGGTGGTTGGATTCCTTGAGCTCAGGAGTTCTAGATCAGCTTGAGGTAGAATGAGACCCCATCTCTACTAAATATAGAAAAACTAGCTGGGCATTGTGGTAGGTGCCTGTAGTCCCAGCTACTTGGGAGACTGAGACAGGAGGATCACTTGAGCCCAAGAGTTGAGGTTGTTGTGACCTATGATGCCACAGCACTCTACTCAGGGTGACAGAATAAAATTCTGTCTCAAAAAAAAAAAATTAACTAAGGACTTCTTCTTCTTTTTTTTTTTGAGACAGAGTCTTATTATGTCACCCTCAGTAGAATGCCGTGGCATCAGCAACCTCCCTCTCTTGGGCTTAAGTGATTCTCTTGCCTCAGCCTCTCAAGTAGCTGGGGCTATAGGTGCCCACCACAATGCCCAGCTATTTTTTTTTTTATTGCAGTTGTTTAGCTGGCCTGGGCCAGGTTCAAACTCGCCACCCCTCGGTGTATGTGGCTGGCCCCATAACCACTGCGCTACAGGTACCAATCTTGACACAGGATTTCTAGCCAAAATATAAAAAACTCTTACAACTCAGTAACAAGATGACAACTCATAAGAAGATGGACAAAAGATTTGAACAGACTCCTCACCAAATAAGAAATTAAAAAGTGCCCAATGTCACTGTAATCAGTGAAATACAATTTAAAACCACAACAGGATATCACTACACACCCACTGGGATGGATAAAATGGAAAAGACAGATGACATCAAGTATTGAGACTCTCATACACTACTGAGGGAATGTTAAATGGTGCAGCCATTGTACAAGGCAGTTTGGCAATTTCTTACATAAATTTATGGTCCAGCAATCCCACTCCAAGGGCTTCCCCCAAGAGAAGAGAAAACGTGTCCAAGGACTTCACAAAGCAGTCCACAAAAGGACTCGATGTTTATGGCAGTTTTATGTTCACAACAGCTAAAAATTAAAAGCAACCCAGGTGTGCATCCACAGGAAAATGCATTAACCAACTGTAGTACATCCATACACCAGAACATGACTCAGCAATGGAAAGGATCAAACTGCGAATATATGCAACAATGTGCATGAATCTCAGAAACATAATGTTGCCTGAAAGAGTACATAGCATACCATATAATTTATATAAGATTTTAGAACAAGCAAGACTATTGTGAAAAAAAAAAAAAAGAAATCAAAACAGTGGTTGCCTCTTATGATATAGGTAAGGGACTTGCTTGGAAAATCATACTGGGGTGCTGGGAATGTTTTATATAATGATGGGAGGTTGGATTACACAGGTGTATGTATTTGTTAAAAGTCATCAAAACATGTACTTTAGTTTTGTGCATTTCAATGTATGTAAATTTGACCTAAAAAAACAAACAAACACATACTGAACTTCTCTAGCCAATGATAAGCATGCTAAAGCTTTTATGGGTGAAGTGCTCAACTTATTTGAAATGACAAAAACACGATGGATAGAAGGATGTTTTTTGGATAGACATGTGATAAGGTAAGTATGGCAACATGTGAATAATACAATCTAGGAGGTGTGGCTACATGGGTGCTCCTGCAAAATTATTTCATGTTTTCAGTAAGTTTGAAATTTTCAAACAAAATATTGAGGGGAAATGGCATTAAGAGAGTAAAAAGGCAAGCCATGGAGTGGGGAACTGAATCTCTCTCATGCTCTGCAGGTGGGCATGCCAACTGGGGATAACTGCACTGGGGCTCTCCACCAAAGGTGGCCACAACCCAGCCATTCCACTTCCACTCAACACAGACAGATAGCCATGTGTACCAAAAATGCAGACAGCAATGCCATCATAGCCAGCACTCTTTTTTTTCTTTTTGAGACAGAGTCTTACTATGTCACCCTGGGTAGAGTGCTGTGGCATTACAGCTCAGAGCAACCTCAAACTCTTGGTCTTACCAGTGGTTCTCAACCTTTCTAATGCCAAGATGTATTTCCATTGTTACAAAGGGGTTGCGACCCATAGGTTGAGAACTGCTGGAAGTGATTCTCTTGCCTCAGCTTCCCAAGTAGCTGGGACTATAGGCGCCTGCCACAACACCCAGCTATTTTTTTGTTGTAGTTGTCAGTGTTGTTTAGCAGAGCTGGGCCGGGTTTGAACTTGCCTACTTTGGTGTATGTGGCCGGCGCCCTAATCACTAAGCTACGAGTGCTGAGCCAAATTTTCATTTTTAAACTTCACCAGCCACCCCAATAAAGTTCTTTATATTTTTCTCCAGACTAGAATCTGATCTAGCATCATGCAGTTTTCACATCTTTTAGTCCTCCTTAACTTGGAAAAGTTCCTCAGACTTTCTTTGTCTTTTTCCACCTTGCCATTTTTGAAAAGGACACATCTATTGCTTTGTAGATGTCTCTCAATTTGAATTTGGTGTTTTCACACAATTAGATTGAGGTTATGCACTTTTGGCAGGAATCCAAGGGATGTGGTGGTGTGGCATTCTCAGAGCAACATTAGTCTAAACCTGGATATACCCCCCAAAAGTTCATGAATAGTAGAATGGAAAAACTGTGGCACAGCCATTCAATGGATACTCCACACCAATGGAATGGGTGGCTACTGCTATCCCACAACATGGATAACCCACTCTTTTCTTTCTTTCTTTCTTTCTTTTTTTTTTTTTTTTGTAGAGACAGAGTCTCACTTTATTGCCCTCAGTAGAGTGCTATTGTGTCACAGGTCACAGCAACCTCCAACTCCTGGGCTTAGGCGATTCTTTTGCCTCAGCCTACCGAGTAGCTGGGACTACAGGTGCCCACCACAACACCCAGCTATTTTTTGTTGCAGTTTGGCTAGGGCCGGGTTGGAATCCGCCACCCTCGGTATATGGGGCCAGCGTCCTACTCACTGAGACATAGGCACTGCCCAACCTACTCTTTTCTTGAAATGCCGCCTTTTCAGTTTCTTTTGCTGGTTCTTTCTCAACTTACTGATCTATTAATGTTGAAGTAGCCCAGGGCTTGGGGTAAGAGCTATTACAAAGGGGAAGACCAAGTGTAAACTTCTGAAAATCCTCCCTGCCCATGCCAGATAAAATATTAAATCAAAAACCATTTGTCCAACTAGAGAAGGAAGAACAGGCCTGAGCTTGGTTTATAGAAGGGTAAAGGCAAATCTGGTATTTGGGTACCAGCCACACCCAGGGGTGACCCTCAAAGACATCAGAGATGGAAGATCTCAATAGGCAGAGCTGTGGAGCAGTGCACCTTGTCACTACTTTGTGAGGAAGTAGAAGTGACCCCAGATGGGACTATATGTATTCCTGAGCAATGTTCACTGGCCTACCCAAGGGAAAAGTTCTGGAAGATGGAAGACACATAACACAAGAATGCTCTCTATAAAATCACATAAAATAACATTTTAACTTTAATTTATTGTATCCTTTCTAAGTGGCCATTAGAAATTCTGATAAGATAGTGAGGTTTAAAGTAGTGTTAGTTATTGGATGACCTCAAATGAGGGAAGTACTGAGAAAAAGAAACTATCTCATCTAACAACTAAACTTTAAAAAACTCACATGACATCAAGTCATATGGCATTGCTGTTATAACAAAATTGTCTAAGATAGGGTTATATTCAGGGAATTGAATTATGATATCTGAGAGGACAGAACTTCACAGAACTCTAAGGTACTCTATAGTAGATGATTCAATGATAATGCTAATATTCTGTATGGGAGTGCTGAGATACACTTAGAATCCTTAAATATATTGCTAAATAAAATGTTCGGCATGCAAAAGTTTCATGTATTCCTTCATTTTTATGTTCCAAGGATTAATTTCTATTCAGGCAATTCAAAGTCTATTATTCTTTAAAGCTCTACAAAGGATAATGCTTTTAAGGCAGGAAGAAAAAAGAAGGGCCAGACCAGGCCAGGAGCATCTATCCTAGAACTTGGCCATTCCAATTGCAAAAGGGGCTGGGAAAATAACAATTTAGTCGGGCATCTTGTCAGCCAAACAAGATCAGGGATCTGTCAGTGAGAAGTAGGATGTTGGGTCACCAACCTCTTATAATAATATAAAAATCATTTACCAATTTTTACTTCTTAGAATCCATTTGTAGACAAATCATGACATAATTAAAGAACAGAGTGTAAATGTCAGCACCATGACATTTACATGACAGAAGTTGAAAGGTTTAAAAAAGGGAAAAAAGAAATGAAAGAAATGGAGAGTCGAAAGATAGGATCTACATTGGTTGGTCAATAAATGAATTAATAAATAATTTAAAGTTCCAAGGTAACCAACAATGCAGAAGTTGGAAAGTGATGGCCCACAAATCTGTTCCTCAAAGCATCACCTGTGGTGACCTGAGACCATGTGGTTAAAACTCTGCCATAGATACATTGGAAGAGCATGAAATCAAATATTTAACAGGGCCAAGAAAACTGGAAGAAAACCAGCATTGAGTTAGAAGGAAGGATTCCTTTTCTCAAATTAACCACCTGTACTGTTTTTACCACATGCATATATTATTAGCTGAATGTAGGGAATGGGGAATTCAAGGACCACTGATTGAATGCTATGGAAAAATGATGAGCCCAAATCCCAAATTTCTGCCTCAAAGTATGAAATGAAACAGGACTTTCCTTAACTCTGACTTAAAAATCTCTTATTACTAGTAATTGTGGGAAAACTAAAGACCAAACTGAAAAATGAATTCTGTGACTTTATCAGCATTTAACTACTACTGTCCTGGTAACTACAGTAGTATGTAAGTGGTTATAAAGTCTAGAAACACAGATCATATTATTTTATCATGTGCTGTAATGTACCATCAGTGAACCATTTATGAAGATTCATCTGTGTTTCCTGGCATGGTGGGCCCCTGAATGTTCTAAAGAATGACAAATTGAAGTCTTAGCACACAGAATACAAAACGACCTTTGAAAGGAGGAAGAAATCTATATGCAGTATCGTCACATGTTCATAGTGTACCTAGAAGAGGAAGATAACCGGCACTTTATGTCATGTTCTTATTCAGCCTTATTACAATGATTGTTTTTTAACATGTCAGCCATTAAATTAAAGACTCAGCAAAACTTACTCGAGGCAGAACACATTTCAGTCAGAAAAGTTCAAGAGCCACTATCACAAAGGTTGGTCTTTCAAATGTGCTTATCCATCAAGACCTTCCTGTTTGCGATAACTATGACTAAGAGTCACTATCACAGTTCCCAGAAGTTGCAAATGATGACTAAGAAAAACGGAAACCTCCAATGTGGTAACTCAAGAATCAACTCCCAATAGTAAGGCTTCAAAAGCAAAGCACAATTTTCTCCAGTATGACCTTGTCCCTGAGTCACCCTGTCTTCTCAAGTCTCTCAGAATGACAGGGCCAGCTTCTCTGCAAGGTCAGTTTATAGAAATTCCTTCACCTAGTCCCAGTATCTCCTCATCACAGACATATCATAGGAGCAAGGATATGCAGACATATACCTGTACTTGATGCCACCATGAGACATGAGTAATGCTGAATAAGTAATAAAGGTCAAAGACACTAGAATTCATTTCACAGAGGTCACTTAACTATCTCCATGCTGTCCCCTCATCTCCAGTGGAAAAACAGGAGGCCACAGGGCTATGGTGGGCCTACCCCCAACGAATGACAAAGCAGTGTAAAAGTGACTCTGGTTAGAGATGACTGCTCAGAGTCAGGAGAAATCAGGGCGTAAATACCCAGCCACGACTCCATGCCTGGAGAAAACACGTGCTGTAGGGTTCAAAGGGCAGAGGCAGTTGTTCAAAGGAAGTAGGAATTAAAAAAGAGATGAAAAACAAACTTGGTGGCGGTGGAGCAAGAGGCAACTTTAATAGTTGGCTTCCTCATCTTCTCATCCAAACAAATGAATTAAGAGTAGTAAGTAACAGTGAATGCAAGAAAGAACAAACATTTATTTGCTCAGCCTACTGTTTGGCTCTTTGCCAGCTGCTCCCACATGGAGACTTAGGAGAAGGCCCATTTCAAGAAGTAAGCTGACATCAAAGACCCTGTGAGCTGCCCAACAACACCTGCCAGCCTGCCTCTGGACCCAGTGCCCACAAATACCCACTCTTTACACAGGCAATATCCTATTCTACTCTGGGGAAAAAAAAAAAGGAAACTGTGAGAAAGACAAGAGTACTCCAAGTATTAGTATTAGAAAGAGATTAGCACTGTTTAACCACAAAAGACAATAACAAAGGAGACAGGAAGGCCAAAGTGCCAGGATTTTCTGGCAAGTACTGTCTTAAAATCATATATTAACTAGGTGCTTTGTTTCTCAGGCACTAAATCCATCTGAGAGCACATATATCAATCCAAAGGCCAAGTCTCTTAAGATCCTTTTCCAACATGTTTTATCTACTCATTGCACTTTGGACACACACACGCACACACACACACACACACAAAGCTTCTCCCTACATTGAGGGAAAACATTCCACATAGAAGAAACAGGACTGAAATAGAGATACCTAGGGCTGAGTCCCTTCACTGCCTTTAAAGTAGTGACTGGACAGTGTATAAATAACACCACTCATTAAATTCTCATCCCCATGTTGTGATCAATATTTGTCATGGTATGAATACTTTAGAGGCTGGGAATAGTTGCTCACACCTATAATACTAGCAGTTTAGGAGCCCGAGATGGGAAGATCACTCAGGCCCAGGAGTTTGAGACAAGCCTGGGCAACATAGTGAGACTCCATCTCTAAAAAAAAAGGAAAGAAACGAAGAAAAATTAGCTGGCCGTGGTGGTATGTGTCTGTAGTCCCAACTACGTGGGAGGCTGAGGCAGGAGACTGCTTGAGCCCAAGAGTTAGAACTTGCAGTGAGCTATGAGCTAGGATAATGATGTTACTGCACCTTAGCCAGGGGAACAGGGTGAGATGCTGCTGTTGTTTTTTTTTCAGATAGAGTCTCATTTTGTTACCCTGGGTAGAGTGCAGTGACATCATAGCTCACAGCAACCTCAGACTCCTGGGTTCAAGCGATTTTCTTGACTCAGTCTCCCAAGTAGCTGGGACTATAGGCACCCGCCACAACACCCGGCTATTATTTTTAGAGGCAGGGTCTCGCTTTAGCTCAGGCTGGTCTCAAACTTGTGAGCTCAGGTGATCCGCCCACCTTGGCCTCCCAAAGTGCTAGGGTAACAGGCATAAGCCACCGTACCCAGCTTGAAATGGTTTAGAAACCTGTCCAACACCATTTCCAAATGAACACAATGGAGTCCAATGGGAGTCCACTAGAACTCCCCCCACCATATGGACAAATCTCACAAACATAATGTGTATTTAATTAAAGAGGCCAGACAAAGACAGGGTACCTGTGTACAATTCCATTTGTGCAAAGTACAAAACTAGGAGAAACTGATCTAGGGTGTCAGAAGCCAGGGAACTCTCTGGAGCAGCTAAAACTAGGTAACTATAGAGGAACAGAATGTCACTGGCATGCAGAACCATTTTCCCACCACTGCTCCCAGTCAATACCCTCCAAAACAAACAAAAAAAAATTAGCAGCAAATAACACAATGGCACTGAGTGATCAGTCTCACTGCTAATTAATGGCCTGGATGGTTAAGAATCCAGGAATGTGACCTGTGATCCATGCCAGGCTGCCTCACAAAGGATTAACACTGGGATTTGAGGTTCCCCAGCCCTGGACTGCACCTTACCAAACACAAGACTGTGAGAACCTACAGCCTGGGGGGTCCTCTTCATAAGAAGCTTCTGCACAGCCAAGAACACAGTAAGTAAAGCAAGCAGACAGCCCTCAGAATGGGAGAAGATATTTGCAGGTTATGTCTCCGACAAAGGTTTAATAACCAGAATCCATAGAGAACTCAAACGTATAAGCAAGAGAAGAACAAGTGATCCCATTGCAGGCTGGGCAAGGGACTTGAAGAGAAACTTCTCTGAAGAAGACAGGCACAGGGCATATGAAAAAATGCTCATCATCTTTAATCATCAGAGAAATGCAAATCAAAACTACATTGAGATACCATCTAATTACAGTAAGATTAGCCCATATCACAAAATCCCAAGACCAGAGATGTTGGCGTGGATGTGGAGAAAAGGGAACACTTCTACACTGCTGGTGGGAATGCAAATTAATACATTCCTTTTGGAAAGATGTTTGGAGAACACTTAGAGATCTAAAAATAGACCTGCCATTCAATCCTATAATTCCTCTACTAGGTATATACCCAGAAGACCAAAAATCACATTACAACAGATATTTGCACCAGAATGTTTATTGCAGCCCAATTCACAATTGCTAAGTCATGGAAAAGGCCCAAGTGCTCATCGATCCACAAATGGATTAATAAACTGTGGTATATGTACACCATGGAATATTATGCAGCCTTAAAGAAAGATGGAGACTTTACCTCTTTCATGTTTACATGGATGGAGCTGGAACATATTCTTCTTAGTAAAGTATCTCAAGAATGGAAGAAAAAGTATCCAATGTACTCAGCCCTACTATAAAACTAAATTTTGGCTTTCATATGAAAGCTATAACCCAGTTATAACCTAAGAATATGGGGAATGGGGAGAGGGAGGGGAGGATGGGCAGAGGGAGGGTGATTGGTGGGATTACACCTGCAGTGCATCTTACAAGGGTACATGTGAAACTTAGTAAATGTAGAATATAAATGTCTTAACACAATAACTAAGAAAATGCCAGGAAGGCTATGTTAACCAGTGTGATGAAAATGTGTCAAACTGTTTATAAAACCAATGTATGGTGCCCATGATCGCATTAATGTACACAACTATGATTTACTATTAATAATATATATATATATATATATATATATATATATATATATATATATAAAAGAACCTACAGCCTGTGATCCAGGGACAGTATCCCTGTCTCCCAAGGGCAGGCTACATTTGAGAAGGCAGTTATGTTTGCAGAAAAATGTAAATTTCCTTGTGAAATGATCAATTACACTTTTAATTAAAAAAAAAAACAAAACTGTCCGAGCTTAAAAGACTAGGACATCTCAGATTTCATAAGTTAAACTATGAGAATGGGCTTCAGAATTCATGAGGGTACAAGAAGGAAATGCAGGTACAGTGCTTCTCAAAATGCATGGTACAGAGGTGGCCTTAGTGTTAGAGGTGAACATCTGTGGATGCAGAATTGTTAATACAAATTAACTCCATCAATAAATTATGGGAGAAGTGATATCAGTTCAGGTGTGGACCTATCATAACTACAAGGAAGCTCTCTACTCCCAAGTTATATCCTCACCAAGGGGCCCCCTGCCCACCTTGGACAGGACATCATGACCCTGAGGGCCCCTACTGTCTTCCTTTGCTTCATCTCACCTCAGGCACTCCTCATCCCAGTGTTATAGTAAGTAATGACTAGTTTATTCTGTCTTCCTCTCTGGAGAGTAAACATCAGGAGAGCTTTTACTTTGCATTCAGAAAGGTAAGAGCTAGCTGATTCCATCTTGTACACCATCTGAGCTTTCTAAGAGTTAGACTACCCAAGGTGTATGGAGGTCCTTGGGATACAGCAAAGCTGGCATTGTAGCAGGCAGGTACAGCAAGTAAACAATAGCCATTGGTTGGAATATTCAAAGATGACAATAGGTGCTATCAAGGAAAAAAAAAGGGAAAGGGCATTGCAAAGGAGAATTATGATTGAACAAAAACCTATTATATGTTTTGCTCATACATACAAGTATCTATTTATATACAGGAAAAAAGAAAAAGTGAAGAATCAGAAAAGAAAACTGCATGGTACTGAAGTTGTATTCTGGTTCCCTAATTCAGGGCTTTATTTGCACTTTCCCACCTCTGGCATCAGTCCCCATCCGCCCCAGACAACTTTGGAAATATGGTATTTATTCTTTCCTTTAAAAAATTCCACACCCAGAGTCCTTTTTTTTTTTTAGCAACACAGAATGGTTAGAGCAATTTACTGCTCAGGAGAAAAAAAAATCTCTGAATCAATGAAATGTCAACTGAATTTAATCTTCCCTCCTGGCAATGTGCCAAAGACATTTTTGATTCTCATAATTGGTGGGAGGGTAGTACTTTTCACAACTAGCAGACCCAAAAACATCAATAGCGCCTAGGATAAGAAACCCTTTAAAGGAATTGGATCTTGACCTGAAATATCTGTTCCTGACATGCTAGTTTGCTGTCTTGTCTTGGGAGGAAAAATTATTTAGAAAAGAATAAAACTTACATGATAAAACTATCTAGCTCCCAGTGGCCATAATAAAACCAGATTTCTACCTGCAGAGCATACAAAGTTTTTCTAGTTTTGAAAAAAGTTATGAGGGCAGCTCCTGTGGCTCAGTGAGAAGGGCACTGGTCCCACATACCAAAAGGGTGGTGGGTTCCTACCCAGCCCCAGCCAAACTGCAACAAAAAATAGCCAGGCATTGTGGTGGGTGCCTATAGTCCCAGCTACTTGGGAGGCTGAGGCAAGAGAAACGCCTAACCTCAAGAACTGGAGGTTGCTGTGAACTGTGACACCGCAGCACTCTACTCAGGGCGACAAAGTGAGACTCTGTCTCTAAAAAAGAAAAACGTTATGACCTTCCTGTAAGTGAAGGGCAGGGGAAGCAGACTGGCTGAGACCATACCACATACTGGAGAAGAGTTTTAAAATTACACTTTATTTTCTAGAATAAGTTCTGTGAAAAGAAAAGCTTGATTGTTAAAATGTCCATACTACCCAAAGCAATATACAATTTTAATGCAATCCCTATTAAAGCTCCACTGTCATACTTTAAAGATCTCAAAAAAATAATACTTTGTTTTATATGGAATCAGAAAAAACCTCGAAAAGCCAAGACATTACTCAGAAATAAAAACAAAGCAGGAGGAATCACGCTACCAGACCTCAGACTATACTATAAATCGATAGTGATCAAAACAGCATGGTACTGGCACAAAAACAGAGAGGTAGATGTATGGAACAGAATAGAGAACCAAGAGATGAACCCAGCTACTTACCGTTATTTGATCTTTGACAAGCCAATTAAAAACATTCAGTGGGGAAAGATTCCCTATTTAACAAATGGTGCTGGGTGAACTGGCTGGCAACCTGTAGAAGATTGAAACTGGACCCACACCTCTCACCATTAACTAAGATAGACTCTCACTGGATTATAGATTTAAACTTAAGACATGAAACTATAAAAATACTAGAAGAAAGTGCAGGGAAAACTCTTTAAGAAATTGGTCTGGGGCAGCACCTATGGCTCAAGGAGTAGGGCGCCGGTCCCATATGCCGGAGGTGGTGGGTTCAAACCCAGCCCCGGCCAAAAACCACAAAAAAAAAAAATAAAAATATAAAAAAGAAATTGGTCTGGGTGAATATTTTATGAGGAGGACCCCCCGGGCAATTGAAGCAGAATCAAAAATACACTACTGGGACCTGATCAAACTAAAAAGCTACTGCACAGCCAAGAACACAGTAAGTAAAGCAAGCAGACAGCCCTCAGAATGGGAGAAGATATTTGCAGGTTATGTCTCTGACAAAGGTTTAATAACTAGAATCCACACAGAACTCAAACATATTAGCAAGAAAAGAACAAGTGATCCCATCTCAGGTTGGGCAAGGGACTTGAAGGGAATCTTCTATGAAGAAGACAGATGCACGGCCTACAGACATATGAAAAAACACTCATCATCCTTATACATCAGAGAAATGCAAATCAAAACTATCTTGAGATATCATCTAACTACAGTAAGATTAGCCCATATCACAAAATCCCCAAACCAGAGATACTGGCGTGGATGTGGAGAAAAGGGAACACCTTTACACTGCCGGTGGGAATGCAAACTAATACATTCCTTTTGGAAAGATGTTTGGAGAACAGTTAGGGATCTAAAATTAGACCGACCATTCAATCCTATAATTCTTCTACTAGGTATATATACAGAAGACCAAAAATCACATTATAACAAAGATATTTGTACCAGACTGTTTACTGCAGCCCAATTCATAATTGATAAGTCATAGAAAAAGCCCAAGTGCCCATCGATCCACAAATGGATTAATAAATTGTGCTATATGTACACCATTTATTATTATGCAGCCTTAAAGAAAGATGGAGACTCTTACATGTTTACACGGATGGAGTTGGAACATATTCTTCTTAGCAAAGTATCTCAAGCATGGAAGAAAAAGTATCCAATGTAATCAGCCAATTAATTACTATGAAACTAATGTATAGCTTTCATATGAAAGTTATAACCCAATTATAACCTAAGAATATGGGGCAAGGGGAAAGGGTGGGGATAGGAGAGGGGAGGATGGGTGAAGGGAGGGTAATTAGTGGGACCACACCTACAGTGCATCTTACAAGGTTACATGTGAAACTTACCAAATGTAGATTATAAATGTCTTAACACAATAACTAAGAAAATGCCAGGAAGGCTATGTTAACCAGTTTGATAAAAATATTTCAAATTGTATATAAAACCAGTGCATGGGGCTCGGCACCTGTGGCTCAAGTGGCTACGGCGCCAGCCACATACACCTGAGCTGGCAGGTTCGAATCCAGCCCGAGCCCACCAAACAACGATGATGGCTGCAACCAAAAAAATAGTCGGGCATTGTGGTGGGTGCCTGTGCAGCTGCTTGGGAGGTGGAGGCAGGAGAATCGTTTGAGCCCAGGAGTTGGAGGTTGCTGTGAGCTGTGATGCCACAGCACTCTACCTGGGGCAACAGCTTGAGGCTCTGTCTCAAAAAAAAAAAACCAAAAAAAAAAACAAAACAGAGCATGGTGCCTCATGATTGCATTAATGTACACAGCTATGATTTAATTAAAAAAAAGAGAAAGAAAGAAAAGCCTGGAACAAAGGCCTGGCGTAGTGGCTCACGCCTATAATCCTAGCACTCTGGGAGGCTGAGGCGGGTAGATTGCCTGAGCTCACAGGTTCTAGATCAGCCTGAACAAGAGTGAGGACCCCCCCCATCTCTAAAAATAGCTGGGGCGTTGTGGCAAGCGCCTGTGGTCCCAGCTACTCAGGAGGCTGAGTCAAAAGAATCACATGAGCCCAGGAGTTAGAGGTTCCTGTGAGCTGTGATGCCATGGCACTCTACTGGGGACTACAAAGTGAGACTGTCTCAAAAAAAAAAAAAAAAAAGCCTGGAACAGAAACATCTCCTTCTCAAATGAAACAACCATATCCAAGTCTATAATAAAAGTTCTTCCTCAGGCAAAATCATAAATAATCAGGAACAGACTTGACACCAACTCCACACATCCCAGAATGTGCTACATTCAGTATAAACCCTGATGTGCATTGTGCCCACTGTCCCCTCTGCCTGTAGTGTTATTTGTCTGTCAGATTTCAGGCACTTCAATATGCAAGAGCCAGTGGTGAGAGGTGCCCCATCACTGCTTCATAATACCACACACTACTGTGTTCTCCCTTCTTTGCTTCTTAGCCCCAGCCCCAGCTCCATGGTAGGCAATCAACATCTAATGGGTTAAAAATCAAAAATTTTTCTTAGTGGAAACTCACTTGGAGTTTGACTTATTTATGTTATTTTTTGATGTGGAATAGGCCCAAATGAATTTTCAGGCACTCTCAACCTATTGCTTCAGATCATAGAAAAAGTGATGCTTCAAATAGGCCTGATGTGGCTGGGAGCAGTGGCTCACACCTGTAATCCCAGCATTCTGGGAGGCCGAGGTAGGTAGATTGCCTGAGCTCATGGGTTCCAGACTAGCCTGAGCAAGAGCGAGACCCCTCCCTCTAAAAATAGCCAGGCATTGTGACAGGCATCTGTAATCCCAGCTACTCGGGAGGCTGAGGCAAGAGAATCGCTTGAGCCCAAGAGTTTGAGATTGCTGTGAGATATGATGCCATGGCACTCAACCCCAGAGTGACTGAGTGAGACTCTGTCTCAAACGAACAAACAAACAAAAAACAAACAGAAAAAATCCAAATAGGCCTGAAGCAAGAAGTGGTGCCAGGAATTTTACAAACAATTTTTTTTTTTTTTTTTTTTTTTTTGCTGTTTTGGCCAGGGCCAGGCGTGAACCTGCTACCCCCGGTATATGGGGCCGGCGCCCTACTCCTTAAGCCACAGGTGCTGTCCTTTTACAAACAATTTTATGCACATTAATGGATAATACTATAAAGAATAAGACCAGAGAAAGCTTATAAAATTGGTTTCTCCAAGAAAGGATATATACTTAAATATGGGAGACAGGCTACATTCAAACTTATTGCAAAATTATCTTTTGACAATAATTTTTCAATATTAAGCATAGGTCAGCCTAGGTGGCTCATGCCTATAATCCTACCACTCTGGGAAGCCAAGGCAGGAGGATCCCTTGAGCTCAGGATGTGGAGACCAGCCTGAGCAAGAGCAAGACCCTGTCTTGACTAAAAATAGATAAATTAGCCAAGCTTGGTAGTGGGAGCCTACAGTCCCAGCTACTCTGGAGGCTGAGACAGGAGGATTGCTTGACCCCAGGAGTTTGAGGTTGCTGTGAGCTAAGATGCCACGACACTCCAGCCTGGGTGACAGAGAAACAGAATGTCACTGGCACCCAGAACCATCTTCCCACCACCGCTCCAAGTCTATTCCCTCCCAAACAATAAAAAAAAAAAAAAATGAGACTCTGTCTCAAAAAAAAAAAAAATTGTAAACTATGATTAGAAGTGAAAATTTTGTGTTTCAAATCTTTAGTACTTATATAGAAAGTGATACCTTTAGGGCAGCACCTGTGGCTCAGTGAGTAGGGTACCGGCCCCATATACTGAGGGTGGCAGGTTCGAACCTGGCCCCAGCCAAACTGCAACGAAAAAATAGCTGGGCATTGTGGTGGGTGCCTATAGTCAGTCCCAGCTGCTCCGGAGGCTGAGGCAAGAGAATCGCCTAAGCCCAAGAGATGGAGGTTGCTGTGAGCTGTGATGCCATAGCACTCTACCGAGGGTGACAAAGTGAGACTCTGTCTCAAAAAAAAAAAAAAAAGAAAGAAAGTAATACCTTTAAATGAAGTTTTTAGCTAAATAATTTTATGATGTCTATTGAAGCCAACAAATTCTTGCTTTTAACATGTATTGCAGGTTTTCTTGCTTCTCATATTTGTACATGAAAACTTACTGTTTTTTTTTTTTTTTTGAGACAGAGTCTCAAGCTGTCACCCTGGGTAGAGTACTGTGGTGTCATAGCTCATAGCAACCTCCAACTCAGGCTCAAGCAATCCTCTTGCCTTAGTTTTTCTATTTTTTAGTATAGACAGGGTCTTGCTTTTGCTCTGGCTGGTCTCAAACTTGTGAGCTCAAGCAATCCACTCGCCTTGGCCTCAGAGTGCTAGGATTACAGGTGTGAGTCACTGCACCCGGCCTACATGAAAACTTTCTGACTACTACTCCTGGACCAGTGGTTCTCAACCTTCCTAATGCTGCAGCCCTTTCATACAGTTCCTGTGGGTCGTGACCCACAGGTTGAGAACTGCTGTCCTGGACAGACAGCTCTTAGTGAGATGTTGGGCCATTACCCTGCATGTCCAGCATGGTTTAATGTGCCTGACAAACACTCCCTCCCATAAACATTACCACAAACTTCTGAACTTGCCAGTTTCATAGGGAGACAAGAAACCTATAGCAGAGAGCTTCAGTAGGTCGCCTAAAACCACACAAGTGAAAGGCAGAGCCTGGTGTTGCAGCAAAGACTGGTAAGAGTCCCAGAGAAAAGGGGAGACTTCAGAAATAAGATCTGAAGATCGGTGGGGTCAGGCTAACCCTTATCATGTGAAGTTTCTCTCTCAGACATTCATTCACCTCGATAGATCTGAATGGTATTTCATTTAGGGAGTTAGAAAGTTTTCTTATTCCATATTCTTCAAATCCTTTAATAAAACCAAAACAGATTATATCCAATCTTACAGTATAAACTCACAGCCCCACAAAAAACTGCTATTTACTCATAGGGCATACCCACAACCTAACTCTGCTAAGCGATAGGGCCTCTTTTTCAGAAGGCACACCATCTTTCTAGCATGCCCATAAGGGAGAAAAAAAGACAGGTTTACACAGTGTCAGGTTGCGCTGAGTGAAAGAAGCCAGACTCAGAATATTAATACTCTATGATTCTATTTATATAAAATTCTAGAAAAGGCAAATCTATAATGATCAGTGGTTTCCAGGCTCCAGGTAGGTGAAAGAGACTGACTGGAAAGAGGGAGGAGGGAATTTTCTGGAACCATGCATGTGTTTATTCTGTCATGATTGTGGTGGTGGTTACCTGACTATATACATTTGTCAAGTGTGATCAAATCGAACAATTAAAATTCATGATTCCATGGTATGTCAGTCATACCTCAATAAAACTGCCAAAAATAAATTCAAATAGAGATTTTTTTTAAAACAGTTAAGGCTCCGTCAAGTGAGCACTGACCATAGGGAAGAAAAAAAAAAAAAAACGACATGGGCATGCTTATGGGGAATCAGGTAGTTTTAAGACCTTGTTTCTCTTCTAGCACCCATTCCACTGCATAACTTTCAATTTTGTGTTGTCCTTTGTACAGCAATAGGTCGTTTCTGCACTCATTTAAACCCAGGGTGTTGAAATTATGATTAGAGATGACAGACAAATGTGAACACTTTACTGAGTGGTACATAAAAGAGAGGCAAAGTAGTGAAGCAGAAAGTACACTGATCTTTGACTCTGCGGATAAAAAAAAAAATCTAGCTCTGGGCGGTGCCTGTGGCTCAAAGGAGTAGGGTGCCAGCCCCATATACCAGACGTGGCGGGTTCAAACCCAGCCCTGTTCAAAAAAAAAACTGCAAAAAAAAAAAAAAAATCTAGCTCTGTTCTGATGCCCAGTTGTTTCCCTGAGTCACCCAGGCAAAAGATGTCTATAGCTCTCCTGTTTGATTTACCTTGCAGATCATCAGTTTCCTTATCTGTGAAATTAGAGGATTATTGTAAATACTTAGTCATTTATTAAATCAGCAAACATTTCTGAGGACCCACTTATTGGGTATTTAAAGAAGTGCGTGTTTAACAGCCCTGCCTTGGAAGACCTTGCAGTCTAGGAAAGAGATTCATGCTGTGACTTCTGAGCCTGTGTCTTCAAAGGTAGCACAGCTTCTGCCTGGCACACTCTCTCTTGCTCTCTTTCTCTCTCTGGATCTTCACTCCCTGGTACCTGGACAGCATGCTGTGAGGTAAACTAAGGCACTACGGAGAGGCTGCTGGTTGATATTCTGGCTAATGGCTGCAAATGAGAGCCAGCATCAACCTCCACGCCAGTAAGTATCCCTGTGGCTGTGCCCCTGAGAAACCCTGAGTGACAACCCTTGCTAGGCTCAATCCACAATGAGAAAGAAGTATGAGAAATAACATGAAAATGCTTACTGTTGTAAAGCACTGAGATTGGGAGACTTGCCAGGTACGAAAAGATATCTAACTCTCAGGGCATCTTTGACAACAGAAGTTAATAGCAATTTATCGTCCATCACTGGAAACAGGAGGAAAGAATTACCTCCAAAATACTTGGATTCCTTTCCCCCACCCACAAATACAAACAAGCCACCGTATCTGCAGCATAGCACAAGGGGACCTGCCTAAATGCAGAGGGACAGTGAGTGAGCTCTGTACAGCCTGAAGTTGGCTTTTACAAGTATGTCTGCTGACCCAAACACAAGCACTTCAACAACTGGGCAGACCCTATTCCTGTGTGTGTTCCTTAAAGTCTCTTACTCCGACTTCCGTCTAGGAGGAAGTTTTCCTTGACCTTACTAAGCGCTCTGTCCGGGCCGCGGCCTCTCCTGATTTCCACTTACAAGGGCTGCTCAGCGCAGCACCCGGCGCCCGGCACGAACCGTGTGGCGAGCTCAGCCGGTCCCCACCCGTCAGCCTGCAGCGGCCTCCACCCCTCGGCCAGGACCCCCAAGAACAGGGCCCCCGGGGGCAGATCCCCACAGGGAATGAAGCCGCGGACCGGTAATGTCTCGGGGTGACTGTGGGGCCTGGAACACCCTGGGGACCTGGTGGGCCCGCTCACCTCCGGCCGGCTACGCTTCTGCAGCAAGTGCTCCAGGTAGAGGTCAGAGAGGGCCGTGCGCATGCTGCCCCCACCCTCGCCCTCGCTGGCCTTGAGCGTCATCTCACACAGCGGGGACACCGGGACTCGGGAGCTGGCAGCGCTGGGAATTAGAGGACTCGGGGCCTGCGGGGCGGTGGGGAAGCGGAGCTGCTGGGCCAGTCACCGCCTCGCAGGCGGCGCGCCGGGCGGGCGTGGGCGGAGCTCCGCCCGCGCTCCTGCCCACTCCCGCACTCGCCCCGCCCCTGGACTCGCCGGCGCTACAGACCCCGGGGCTCACAGCGATCTGCGGAGCATCCCTGCAGCACCCATACGAAGCATAGCTCTAGCCTGGCCCCTGTAGGTTCAAGGTGGTAGCTTGGGCTGAATCCCAGAAGGACAAGAACTGGGAGGGGGCCAAATTCGTGTAGGTGTCAGTGAGGCATCCAGCGGCTGCAGTGGCCTCCCCTTTGCTCCACCTGGGCTGCGCCTAGCTTCTAGCTGATGTAACCCCTGGAGCAGTTCGTAGGCTCAGGAAAACAGGGGAAGCCGGAATCAGCCGGCTTGGTGGGGGCTTCATCAAACAGTGCTGCAGATAGGCAAATTCCAGGCCCTACCCGTAAGTCAACGTGACCACAGCAGGGCCAGTGCACTCTTCAAGATTTGGAAATTGCGAAAATGCCTTTAAGCCTCCTGCGCTGCTACTACCCTGTCATTTACATTGCTACATGCTGTTTAATGATGAAAGTCCTTATTGCCTTTAGGAGCAAACTGTTTTTACTTTTCTTTAGGCCAAATCTCTTTCTGTTAAGGCCACAAAATTTTTAAGGATTAGTGAAAGCGAAGGGAGCAGACATTCCTTATGAATCCTAGACAAGGATATCTCAGTATCCTAACGCCTTAGGAGCGGCAAAACAGCAGCCACAGTGAGGAAGGCTTTCTGATCCAAACAAACGCTTCCTGCGCTTACAGGGCTCTTGGCCGTCTTACCGCAAGCTTGTAGCTTCACAGGATCAGAAGCAGTTTATTATGCCATAAAATCTTATTCTGACCTTCATCAAAACTCTGTGGGAGGCGCTCATAACCAAGAAGGGAAAATCCAAGGCAGAAGTTTAGAGCGACGTGGCCCAGTTTTCCCTGCTAGGAGCCTGAGCTCACATGATTGATGGTTTCCTTCCCCAGGACCATGCCAAAGTAACAAGGGGGAGAGAGAAAAGAAAGCCCGGCAAGGAGGGATGCGGGGAAGAGGGGGAGAGGCCCCAAAGAGAGGAATTAAGAGAGTGATATTGGTTCAGGGATGGACTAATTGAACAATGACATAGAATAGACAACCCAGAAGCACACCTGTGCCTGTTTAGAGCTGTGGTATGAGAGGTACAAGTGGCAGAAGTGGCAGGTTAGGTAAATTAAGAGGGGTTTTTCATTAACTGATTTTTCAAAGTGATTATTTATACTGGAAAAGCTAAAACCAGAAACCTCCTTCGTGTGATATTGAAAATACAGGAATCTATTCCAGATAGATTAAAGACTTAAATCTCAAAAACACCTTGGAAGCCCTTGACAGAAAAGACAGGCAAAGAACTTTTAGATCGGGATAAAGATTTCTTAAGCAATGCACAGAAACCACTGACTATTAAATGGAATAATGCTAAGTGTGATATTTACTAAGAAGTTTATTTATCAAAAGACACCATAGGTCTGGCATGGTGGCTCACATCTATAATCCTAGCACTCTGGGAGTCTAAGGAGGCGGCTGGCTTGAGCTCACGAGTTGGAGACTAGCCTGAGCAAGAGCGAGACCCCCAACTCCAATAAAAATAGAAAAACTAGCTGGGGGTTGTGGCAGGGGCCTGTAGTCCCAGCTACTTGGGAGGCTGAGGCAAGAGGATGACTTGAGCCCGAGAGTTTGAGGTGGCTGTGAGCTGTGATGCCACAGCACTCTATCCAGGAAAAGGACATATTTTCACTCTGTGGTTCTGGCACATTGGGTATTTATAATGACAAAACAAACACTAACACTAGATAAAGGTGAAAGTAAGCACTTTATCTAAACTACTGTAGTAGGAAGACGAACCAAAGAAAGAGTGACTCCTTGAGCAAAATTTAGTTAGTTTTGTTAAGGCAAAGCTCAGAGTGGAAAAGTACTGGGAAAGCAAGTCAGCTGACTCAGAGGCTGGATGGTCATACAGCTTGTCTTTTTTTCAACATTATCATGCCTTTTTATGTTCAGCCAGCTCCAGTTCAAGGTGGTCATTGTGCAGAATCTGGTTTTGCTCCTAGGAATTTATTGCTTCTTGGAATTTATTGCAACTATTCTGCTTTTCTCAGTTCCTGGAACTGCCTTTAGGTACAGAGGTTCAGTTCAAAGTTCATGAGTGGAAAATTATAACATTTTGCAATATAAAAAAAAAGAAAGTGGACTGTACCTTACACCACACAAAAATTAAATTCCAAGTAGCATAAGGACTCAAACATAAAAGGCAAAACTATAAAAACTTTTGGAGGACAATATAGGATAATTACTTTATGACTTTGGTGGAAAAGGATTTCTTTTTTATTTTTAATTTATTTTATTTTTTTATTTTATTTAGGAAAAGGATTTCTTAGACACTAAAATAATTATATAGAGGAAATGATTGCCAAATTTGACTGCATTAAAATAAGCACTTCCAAGCCAGGCGTGGTGGCTCACGCCTGTCATCCTAGCACTCTGGGAGGCTGAAACGGGTGGATTGCCCTGAGCTCACAGGTTCAAGATCACCCTGAGCAAGAGTGAGATCCCCGTCTCTACAAATAGCCAGGTGTTGTGGAGGGTGCCTGTAGTCCCAGCTACTTGGGAGGCTGAGACAAGAGAATCGCTTGAGCCCAACAGTCGGAGGTTGCTGTGAGCTATGACAAAATGGCACTCTACCGAGGGTGACAAAGTGAGGCTCTGTCTCAAAAAAAAAAAACAATAAAAACTTCCATGCATCAAAATACACCATATGAAGAGTGAAAATACAATCTTCAAACTGGGATAAAGTATTTTTCACATACATAGCCTACAAAATATCAGTATATAAAATATATGAATATTTCTATTGATGAATAAGGAATAAGCAAAACTTCTAATTAGAAAAATGAGCAAAATCCATTAACAGGAATTTCATATCTGAAATTCAGGATGTGCAAGCACATGAAAACATCTTTAATCTTATCGGTTATTAGGGAAATACAACCTAAGAAAACAATGGTGCATGATTTCTCATTCACCAGCTTAAAAAAAAATTAAAAGCTTAATGATATGGCATGTTATCAAGGAAATGGGACAATGGGAACATTCATAACTACTAGTAGGTGTGTACATTGGTGCAGTGGCTTTGGGAAGCTGGCATTGCATCACAAAGTGGAACATTTGTTTGCCCTCTGAAGCAGCTATCTAATCATAGGGTATGTGCCTTATAGAAATTTGCATGTCTACACTATGAGACATGTACAGGAATATTTATGAAAGATTTATTTAGAACAGAAAGAAGCAGAAACAATACAAATGTCCTATAGTTAACAGTCTAAATAAATAGAGCTTTCTTCATATGATGGGACATTATGCGAAATGAGTGAAATGGGCTAATTACAACTGTAAGTATCAACATGAATGAATCTCAAAACATAATGCAAGCAAAAGAAGAAAATCACAGAGGAATACATATACATGGCTTGGTTTTTATAAAATTTAAAAACATGCAAGGTTATGGTGTTAGAAGACAGGATTTGGTTTACTTTGGGGGTTAGGAAGGGCTGTCCATCTGGAGGGGGAGTACAAAGAGGATCTTGTTCACTTTGTGGTAATTCTATGACCTGTGCTCTTTTCTGTGTGTATATTAAACTTTAAAAAAGAAGCTTAAAAATTCTGGGCCTACAAAGCAGAGGGACACGTCAAGAATTTTTAAAAATAAAGGCAAAAGTTAAATAATATATTGCAAAACATAACTCTGAAATATATACAGAAAACCAAGGAGATAACCCAATGTTAAGAACAGAGGAGGAAAGAAAGGCTATGAGCCCAGAGTGTAAATGGGTACAACCATTAGGGAAAACAATATCAAAAATGTTAATATGATCAGAGCTTATAACCCCACAATTCCACATTCAGTAATTTATATCAAGGAAGAACTTGGACATGAATATAAAGACAATGAAGCTGTGTATAAGGACGCTCATCAAATTGCTGTTTGAGTAGCAGGGTCCTAAATGAAACTAACACCAAAACTCAGATGTCCGCAGTTTTTCTTCTGTTTTATTATATATAGCTTTTGACTTTCCCTCCTAACCTACTACATGCTGGTTAGTGAAAAAGAATTTAAGTAAATAGAAATCTGCTCATGTCTGTTAGAGTTTCTCTTATAAATTGAGGTGCATTCTGGTTGGGTGCATAGATATTAATAATTGAAATATCATCATATTATTACCCTTAACAAATATGAAGTGACCATTTTTGTCCTTCCTTACTTTTGTTGGTTTAAAGCCTATTGTATGAACCAAGTGTATGGTGCCCCATGATCATACCAATGTACACAGTTATGATTTAATAAAAATAAATAAATAAATAAATAAATAAATAAATAAAAAAGAAAAAAATAGAAATCTGATTTAAAGTTTACTGTAAACTTATAAACAGTCACTGCAGATTGTCTCTGGTAAGAATGACAATCCGTTCCTAACATCTGGGTGGATGGGATAAAGGATGTGTGGCTAATACAGTGCTATGGGGAGAAATTGTCCCCCTTCACTTCATCTTGTAAGTATGAGCTGGCATCTACTGGTGTCACAGGGATAGCTGTTGTTCCACTGGTCTTGTTCCCTGTTAGTCTCTAACACATCCCTTCATCTTTTCATTTGAGCAATGTTTTCAGTAGCTCCCAACTGGCAGCAGTACCTTTAAGCCTCAGTCATGTCCTCCATCGAGGTCCTGACATAGCTGACCACTCCTAGTCTTCTTAAATTTTTCTTCACAGATTTATTGAGGTATGACTGACAAATAAAATTGTATATATTTAACGTATAGAATAGATTGACATACATATGTAGTGTGAAACAATTACCACAATCAAGTTAGTTAATGCATGCACCACTTCATGTAGTTACTACTTTTTTATGTGGTAAGAACATGTAATATTTACTCTCACCATATTCCATGCAAATTATAAGCAAAAAAAGAACAAGGGTGGTTAGACTTAGACAAAGTACACTTTCATTCTGAATCTTCGATTGACAGAGTAAAATAAATAAGTAAATAATAAGTTAAAAAATAGACTGAGCATGGTGACTGTGCCTGTAATCCCAGCACTCTGGGAGGCAGAGGCAAGTGGATTGCTTAAACTAAGGAGTTTGAGACCAGCCTGTGAAAGAGTGAGACTCTGTCTCTACCAAAAATAAAAAACTAGCTGGGCACTGTGGAGATAGGAACCAGTGTCCCAGATCCAGGGAATAGTCTTGACCTAGCACTAGGGTTTGCAGCAGAAAAGACAGACAGACAGATGGATAAACAAGACTCCTGAAGAAGGGCCTTTGTCCAACTCACTGAGTCCCAGCGAGTTAGTGTGCAGTGTTGGTTGTTAAGGGGGCTGCAGCAAGGGTCCAGGGTAGTCCTAGGACTGGTCTCACTGCCTCCTTCCCAGGTTTCAGCACCATTTGTTAGATGGTGGAAAGGTGCCACAAGGAACCAGGCCAAGTAAAGTTAACAGCAGAGATTTATTGTTTATTTTTATTTATTTATTTATTTTTTTTGTAGAGACAGAGTCTCACTTTATCACCCTCAGTAGAGTGCTGTGGCGTCACAGCTCACAGCAACCTTGAACTCCTGGACTTAGCCGATTCTCTTGCCTCAGCCTCCCGAGTAGCTGGGACTACAGGTGCCCACCACAACGCCCAGCTATTTTTTGTTGCAGTTTGGCCGGGGCTGGGTTTGAACCCGCCACCCTCAGTATACGAAGTCAGCGCCCTACCCACTGAGCCACAGGCACTGCCCGAGATTTATTATTTATTTATTTATTTATTGTTTTTTGCAGTTTTTTGCCGATACCGGGTTTGAACCCCCGGTCTCCGGTATATGGAGCCGGCGCCCTATTCCTTTGAGCTACAGGTGCCACCCAACAGCAGAGATTTATTAAGAGCATCTGCAAGCAGTGGGCTGCCACCCAAAATGGAAAATGGTGTGGTAGAAACGCAGCTCAGGAGGTGGCCCAGTCATAGCTCAGTAACTTGGGATGTGGTGCAAGAGATCAAAGGTCATCTGCTAGAGGCCTTCTTGGAGGGGGGAGGGGAGTTAATCTGCTGTAAATCTTCTGTAACTTGGAAGAACTGTTTCGCAGAACCAGAAGAAACACTGCAAGTCCTATTTGTTGCTTAACGAATGTCCAGATCCATTGGAGGTAGAGAAAGTCCTGTCTACTTAAGAGAAGTTAGACCCATTGGAGGCAGAGGTTCACTAACAAGAACTAGTCTATTCTTTACTTAATGAGTTTTAATCCATGGAAGGTGGAGGCTTAATGTTTATTGCAGGAGGTAGAGAAAGACTTAACTGGCTAGGCAACACAGACATAAGGGGACTTGGAAAGAGACTCAGACAGTTATGTCGTTAACTGTCCATCAAACTGGTTCCATGGTAACACCTGAACCACGAGGAGGCGCCATACGGACCAGTATAACAGAACCCTGGACCATTACCAGAGGCTTTTTGTCATGGCAAAGGGAACCTGTTCGTTGCCCATGGGGAACATACCTTGCTCCGTAAACCTTTTGTATATTGCTCTTCCTCAGTAAACTTTGTTTCACACTTGCCTTGCTTTTTTGGTGGGCCTGGTCATCTTGGACCAAGAGCATACCAAGAACTGAGAAACAGACAACTGCCTGAACCCCAACAACTTCAAACTCAGAACAGCAAAAGAGAAGAGCAAATTAATAATTTTAACACTATTACCTATATTACATTTATAATAGTGAATACATAGAAACACCTTAAATAATTATTTATATGGGGAGATGGTGAAACCACTCATGTCCACATTAAAAAAAATCCCGTTTTAAATTAGTTTGGAAAGTGCTCCATATTATGCCCCCTTGTGGAGATTCATATTAGCCCGTTAAAAATTCTTACATGTTCTGGAACAAAGAAACATGCTTAAATTTGTTTAATTCAGCGTCTCGCAAGCATTACTGACCATATAACCCTACTGTTTTATGACATTTATTAAAACAGAACTATTGTTTCACAGAACAGAGTTTGGGAAACTCGCGACATATATATGTAAAAAAATTTGAAAGGAGATACACCCAGATGCTAAGTGTGTTTATTTTGGGGTGCTAGGTTTATGACTACCGTTTCTTTTTTTTTTTCTGTATTTCCTGAACATTTTTTGCAATAAAATATGTATTACTTTTATAACCAAAACAGTAATAAGGTTATTCACATTTTTCAATTGTATCTTTTGAAGGAGAAAATGAAGACAAGTATAATTTAAGATTGAAGACAATTTAATTTTAACCAATAGATACTTTCTCATTTTAGGCATACAGCATACTCTCCACTTTCTTCAAATTCAGCAAACCAATTACCATACTGTCCCTATTGAACCTTGTAGTTTCTTCATTGGATTGGTTCACCCAAAAGAAAGCTAAAAAAGGAAGATAAAATGGTGAGTACCAAACTAAGTTTAAGTTCCCATAAACTCTCCTGGTCTGCACTAAGTTTCGGGATAAAGATACCACCTTTGCCAAGATTGGATTTTAGATACCTGTTTCTCTCTCTCTCTCTCTTTTTTTTTTGGAGACAGAGTCTCAAGCAGTCGTCCTGGGTAGAGTTGAGGCTGTCATAGCTCACAGCAACCTTCAACTTTTGGGCTCAAGAGATCCTCCTGCCTCAGTTTTTCTATTTTCAGTAGAGATGGGGGGGGGTCTCACTTTTCCTCAGGCTGGTCTCGAACTCCTGATCTCAAGCTACCTTGGCCTCCCAGAGTGCTCGGATTACAGGTGTGAGCCACTGTGCAATCTAGAGACCCATTTCTCTTAACATGAACCAAATGATTTCATACAGACAAGAGTTTTGATGACTTGAGAAAAGAAGAGTAAGAATATGTTTCTAGCATGGTTTGGACTGGAGGTAATGGTACATAGTTTTTCTTATTTTGTTAAGTTTTTTTTTTTTTTTTTTTTTGAGACACAGTCTCACTTTGTCGCCCTCGGTAGAGTGCCCTGGTGTCACAGCTCTTGGGCTTAGGCGATTCTCTTGCCTCAGCCTCCCAAGTAGCTGGGAGTACAGGCGCCTGCCACAACACCCAGCTATTTTTTGTTGCAGTTTGGCCAGGGCTGGGTTCAAACCCACCACCCTCGGTATATGGGGCCGGCGCCCTACTCACTGAGCCACAGGCACCAACCTATTCAAATATTTTTTTTTAAATGCACTGGTCAAACAAACAATACAGTTCACTGCAGAATGATTGGAAAGTGCAGACAGACAAAAATAAAAATGAAAACAACAACAACAATAATTAAAACGGGCCGGGCGCGGTGGCTCATGCCCGTAATCCTATCACTCTGGGAGGCCGAGGTGGGCGGATTGCCTGAGCTCATGAGTTTGAGATCAGCCTGAGCCAGAGCTGGACTCAAACTCATGACCTCGTCTCTAAAAAAATAGTCAGGCATTGTGGCCGGCGCCTGTAGTCCCAGCTACTTGAAAGGCTAAGGCAAGAGGATCGCTTGAGTCCAAGAGTTTGAGGTTGCTATGAGCTGTGACACCACGCCTCACAAAGTGAGACTGTCTCAAAAAAAACAAAACAAAAAAGTAAAGAAAAAGAAAAAAGAACCGAAACTTTTCCTTAATTACAGACGTCCAGGCCGGTAAAGAGCCTGAGTGTTTGTGTTCCCCCTTCATGTTTCCTCTCTCGTCCCTTCTCCTTTTGCCACAGAAGCTTACGTGAGGCAACAGAGAGTCCCCATTAGTGCTGTGGTGATAAAAAAAGCAAAAATGGCTGCTGGAGGTAGAGCGCTCTTCATGAGATCCCACAAGTAATCCCTGAAGTCTTTCAGCCATGCCCAGTAGTTGCCTGCAGAAAGAGCATAGACATCCACTGAGGAGAAGTCAAGTAAGCAATGGAGTAAGGTAAGGGCTGGATGTTGGGTCTTTTCTTTAGGAAATGGAGGACCAAGTGATTTGACCCCAAGGAAAGTGGAAGACAAAAATGTCTGCAGTGTGGAATCAAGAGTGTTCACCACTCAGTAGCAAGGCACTTGAGCAGCATGTGTGTGCCTGTTGGCAGCAGGACTGTGGGAGCCCCTAAGATGTGGATCAGTAGATCATCAGGTTTATTTTAAATTTCATCTCTTTTGTCAAGTCTTTCCTGAGCCTTCCCCACAAAACAATTTTAATTATCCCCTTGACTTCTGGGAACATTGATCATATTTCATGGAAATTTGGCTGCCATAGCTTTATCTGCTCCTTTATGAGCTCCTTGATAACAGGGGCTGTTCAAATCCTAATCTACGTAGTTCAGCAAAGGGGTTAGTACACAGTGGGTAGGTTGGTAGGTTAATGCTTGTTAAACCAACTTGAATCAAACTAGAATAGTTTGCTTTTATGTTAACATTTCTTTTCTTTCTTCTTTTTTTTTTGAGACAGAGTCTTACTATGTTGCCCTCGGTAGAGTGCTATGGCGTCACAGCTCACAGCAACTGCAAACTCTCGGGCTTAAGCAATTCTCTTGCCTCAGCTTTCCAAGTAGCTGGGACTGCAGGCGCCAGCCACAACACCTGGCTATTTTTTGTTGCAGTTGTCATTGTTGTTTAGCTGGCCTGGGCCAGGCTTGAACCTGCCAGCCTTAGTGTATGTGGCTGATGCTGTAACCACTGTGCTACAGGTGCTGAATCTGTTAACATTTCTTTTCAACATAAAATCAGTGTTTTCTGACCTGAGACAGGAATCTCATGTCTTATGAAGATAGGACCATTCATTCTAACAGCAAACACACCCCTTGAGCGTGATTTCGATCCTTCTTTTTCTTGTATTCCAAAAGCAGATAAAGGTGAAGGTGAGGAAGCCACCATCTCTAGGAAGAGGTAACTCAGACAACACAGCAGACATGCAGTGCACAGCAACTTGTGGGGTTCCATGGACTCCACTTCAGCTGTGGCTGAAGAGCTGGTCCTCCTAGATCACTCTATCAAAGGGAGATTTCTTTGTCCTTACTTCTTTTCCTTGGCAGCTTTGTCTGAAAAGTTATAAAATAGGGTTTAGTGGTTACACCAGAAAGTTTCTCACCTGTTATGAACACAAGGATAACTCACTAACTTGTACAGATGAATCCTGAACGTGGTCAGTTTCCAAAGCAAAAGGTATTTGCCCCCTCCAAAATAAAACCTTACTATGCTCCCTCCTACACATCATCCCTTTTCAGTGTTACCCAACTCAGTTAGTAGAAACTCTTTCAGCTGTTTAGGCCAAAACATGTGTCATCATCTTTGTGGTTGACACTTCTTTTTTTTTTGAGACAGAGTCATAAGCTGTTGCCGTGGGTAGGGTTCCGTGGCATCATAGCTCACAGCAACCTCAAACTCTTGGGCTCAACATATCCTCTTGCCTCAGTTTTTCTATTTCTAATAGAGACAGGGTCTCACTCTTGCTCAGGCTGGTCTTGAAGTCCTGAACTCAGTCAATCCACTCACCTCAGACTCCCATAGTGCTAGGATTATAGTCGTGAGCCACCATGCTCAGCCTCAGTAATTATTTTTTGAATGAATGATGAATTTTGGCAGATATATTGCTCATCAAATGACCCAGACAGTGGGTCATTTTGTGCTGCTTTTGAATATTGCCTCAACTTGAGGCAGCCATCTTGTGACCTTTGTGCTGCTTTGAATATTGCCTCAAGTTAAGGCAGCCATGCCTCATTGTGACCATGAGGCAATGTCCATGAAGAAAAAGCCAAAAATAAGATATATATTCTGGCTCAGACATTTTAAAGCCACTAAACTGACACCTGTATCTGCTTACCTCTGGATTGCTTGGTTTGAGAGAAATTAACTCCTATATGAGCCATTATAATTTAGGCTTTATTTTTTAATTTTTTTATTTTTATTTCCTTGCTTATTTTTTTTTTTATTTCCTTGATTTTTTTTTTCTGTTGTTGAGACAGAGTCCTACCCTATGCCCTGAGCAGAGTGCAATGGCGTCATAGCTCACTGCAACCTCAGACTTGGGTTGTGGGCATCCCGCTGCCTCAGCCTCTGGAAGCCGCTGGGATTACAGGCACTCACTATGGCAACTGGCTGGGTTTTTTCATTTTTTTATGAGTTGGGGTCTCATTCACACTCAGGCAAATCTCAAACTCCTGAGCTCAAACAATTCTCCCTTCTCAGCCTCCCATAGTGCTGGGATAACAGGCGTGAGCCACCACTCCCGGCTAATTTGGGCTTTCTGTTATGTAAGACACGTACAATTGATAAACTCATTTACAGTTTGACATCCATGTCTGGTAGGAAGCCACTTGCCTGAAAATTGACTTAGCACTAGGAACACAAAGAAGCCAGTGAATTAGGCCTCTGCCTTCAGAAGAAGCTGGCCAGAGTCTTACTCTTCAGGTTGCTGAAATTCCAAATAGAATTCCAGCCCTCTTTATGATCTCATCTACTACATTTAACCCTCCCCCAGTCTCTATTAGATTGCTGAGTACACAGATTTCTTTTTCTGTCTGTGCATTAACATCTGTGTTGATGCTAAAACTCATTCTTACAATAGTTGTACCCTAGTAGATGTGAAGAATTCTAAGATATTTTATTCACCACATAGTTTCTACTATACCTCATAATTAAAAAAAAAATCTTATTTTTTTTGAGACAGAATCTCAAGCTGTCATCCTGGGTAGAATGCCATGGCGTCACAGCTGATAGCAACCTCAAACTCTTGGGCTTAAGCGATTCTCCTGCCTCAGCCTCCCAAGAAGCTGGGACTACAGGTGCCTGCTACAATGCCCGGCTAGCCTTTGGTTGTAGTTTTCATTGTTGTTTGGCAGGCCCGGGCTGGATTTGAATCTGCCAGCTGGGGTGTATGTGGCTGGCGCCCCAGCCGCTTGAGCTACAGGAGCCAAGCCTACTGTACCTTATAGTAGTGTATATATAGAATGTAATAGGTGATAAAGGTAGCATTTCATATCAGTGGTGAGGGAAAAGAGATCATTTAATATGATGTTGGGATGATTGCCTATTCATTTATATGCACCCAAGTGAGAGTCCTTTGCCATGCTATGCAAAAATAACTTCTAGATAGATAAACAAGGACTAAACAAAAATAAAACCATATATTAAATATAAGTGGGCCAGGCGCATGGCTCACGCCTGTAATCCTAGCACTCTGGGAGGCCGAGGTGGGTGGATTGTTTGGGCTCATGAGTTCGAGACCAGCCTGAGCAAGAGGTAGACCCTGTCTCTAAAAAACTAGATGGGAGTTGTGGTGGGTGCCTGTAGTTCCAGCTACTCAGAAGGCTGAAGCAAGAGAATCACTTAAGCCCAAGAGTATGAGGTTGCTGTGAGTTGTGATGCCATGGCACCCTATCCAGAGTGACAGAGTGAGATATTTTAATAATCTTGATGTGGAGAAAACTACTCTAAGTGTGTCATAACACCCAGAGCCATAAATGAAAATGCTGATAAATGGCATAAAAATGTAAAGCTTTCATATGATAAAACATTGTTAAAACAGATAAAAGATTAGTGAGAAATTAAATAATAAAATTTATAGCATATATGGTAGACATTAGATTAAGATTGTTAATATACAAATAACTCTCACAAGCTAATTTTTTTTATAGGTTCTGGTAAGAACGGGCAAAAAATGATGTATGAGTTAAGGTTCTATGAGAAAACAGAGGCACTGGGAAATATATAAAGAAATGGATTTTGTAGAGTCTCCAGTGCCCCCACATTCTTTCTGTGTACTGACTGAAAATTGGAATGCTTTGACCACTCTGTGACCTCAGCCAGCTGTGAGTTGTACACAGCAGGATTAGACTCCAATTGGGGCCTTGGACATTGCCACGCATTGATAAAGGTTATCAAGCTTGTTGCCCAAAATCCTGACAGAAACCAGACCCAGCCTTGAGCCAAATTCCTTAAACTCTCATAAAAACGCCATACCCGGAACTTCTGGCTGCAGATGTACCTACGGAGGATACCATTTTCTCTTGCAGTCTGCCTGAGGATACATTGAAGCCTACTCTGTATGTAAATTCCCCTATAGATGCTTTGCAATGATCACCTTGGTGTTTAGTGCTTCTTTCCTTAGGATCCCAACCAGCCCCACCATAGGAGGGTTTGGGGCACTCCCTTGCGTAAATTCCCCTGCCACTGCTTTTGGGGTGACTCCAGCCATTAACATGGCAGAACAAAACAGATGTATGATAAGGATTTGACTTTATGCTAGTGTGAGAATTGTTTAAACAGTCTATGGGCAAGTGGAGCCCTAAAGACTAAAACCTTTGTCTCTTACTATATCCAAGCTTCCAACTTAGTTGCTGGGGTAATCTGCATGAGAAGTGATATGCAAAGAACTAAATGCACAAATTTTCTAGGACTCGAAGGAGCTAAAAGGTCCAGCAGGAGTTGAAAGACTTGCAAACTTTGGTTGCTGCACTGTACTCACAAAATAAGCCAACAGATATGGACAATGTGCATAAGCTGCAAATTAACATCTTATGCCTGCTCTGACTTTTCCAGTGTAAAAACAATATGACTGCTGATAAGTAATCTATGGCTGCATGAAAAATTGCCCCCAACCTAGCAGCTGCAAACATAAACATTTTTTATCTTATAGTTTCTGTAGGTCAGGAATTTTAAAGTGGCTTACCTGAGTGGTTCTTCTTTCGGGTGTCTGATGGGACTGCACTCACATGTTAACTGGGGCTGCAGTCATCTGAAGACTTGACCATGCTGGAAGAAAACAGTGGAAGTGGTCCCCAGATGGTGCACTCAGGTGTTGCACCTGAGTGCAACAAAGGTCCCAGGTTGTCTAGGATTCAGGACTGGCTACATGGGAATTCAATATGTGCAGTTACACAGGGCTCCATGCCCTGAAATGCCCTGTTTGATTTAATGTTCTGATGTCACTGTCTTGAAATGCTTAATAATTTTATCTTTGAACTTGTGTTTAAGTGAAGTTTTCTGGAGCCTGCACATGAATAGAGGAAATGAATGCAATCTATAGGTCCCCTCCATCTTGTCACTCTGCACATAGTGTTTACAATGCTTGCAAGCACAAAATTCTAGTGGATCCACTATACATGAGACTCAAAGGGAGTATAAGCATGCTTAATATGTGGCAGAGTAAATGGGGGACAGCCCCAAGAAGCCATTTTTTCTTTGAACAAGAAAGAAGGCAATGGTGTTCTGAGAAACACAAATTACCAAAGAACTGTACCATTTCCTTTTTTATTCTTGTTACTTCCCTGTATTAGCCAACCACTTGCCCTCAAGTGGTTGTGTGTGTGTATGTATATATATTTTATATATTTATATATTATATATTTATGTATATATACATATACATACATAAAATTATATACAGGTTGAACATCCCTAATCTCAAAATCAGAAATCCAAAATTGTTTCTTTTTTATTCAGTTATTTTTTATTTACTGTGTAACCTTAACTGATCAAAATATATTTTCAGGTTCTTTTTATGAAGATATGGTGATCTCTCTATGTCACCTAGGCTAGACTCAAATTCCATGGCTCAAGCATTCCTCCCACCTCAGCTTCCTAAGTAGCTAGGACTGAAGTTTCATGCCACCATGCCCAACTTTCTCTTTTTCATTGTCTCTCTCTCTCTCTTTTTTTTTAGATAGTCTCACTATGTCACCCTCTGTAGAGTACTGTGCCATCATAGCTCACAACAACCTCAAACTCTTGGGCTCAAGTGATTCTCTTGCTTCAGCCTTCCAAGTAGCTGGGACTACAGGTGCCTGCCACAATGCCTGTCTAATTTTTTGTTGAACTGTCAGCGTTGTTTAACAGGCCCGGGCGGGGCTGGAACCCACCAGACCTGGTGTATGTGGCCAGCGCCCTAACCACTGAGCTATGGGCACCGAGCCTGTTTTGTTTTTTTGAACTCAACCAACTGGTAAATGTCCGGCTTTCTCAAAACTTTTTGAGGAACACCACAAGTGGGAAATTGCACACCTGACACGTTTGCTCGTTCAGTACACGCAAACTTTGTCTCGTGCACAAAATTATTAAAAACATTGTGTAAAATTACCTTCAGGCTATGGTATAAGGTACATATAAAACGTAAATGAATTTTGTGTTTGGACTTTGGTCCCATCCCCAAGATATCTCATTATGTGTGTGCAAATATTTCAAACCCAAATAAATCTAAAATCTCAAACGCGTGTGCTCCTATGTGCTTTGGATAAGGGACAGTCGAGCTGTACTATACGTAAAATTTCATTACCAACAGCATAAGAGGGTTGTACTTGTTCCACATCCATTTGTTGATCATACATATTATAAATATTTTCTCCCACTCTAAGGATGAACAGAAGATCTGAATGTAAATCTAGCTGAACTGATCAATGTTTTCCATGATGGTTAGAGGTTTTAGAGTTTTAAGAAACCTGTCCCTGACCCATGACTACTATGTCCTAGAAGTTTAAATTTTTGCTGTTCATAGAAGTTTAATTCATCTGGAATTCATTATTTTTGTATAGTGTAAGGAAGAGGTCAAATTTCACTTTTTCATATGTGTGTCTGACTAAGTAGCACTAGTTTGGAGAGAAACTTTGTCATAAATCAAGTGCAAGTATACAGAATATGCCAAAAAAAGTATACATATTTTAAGAAAGGAAAAAACTTTCCATTGAAGAGCAATTCCCTATTTCTTTCTCAGTCCTCTCTATATAACCTTTTATCCCAGATTGAGACTCCATTTCTTATTTCTTTTATTTTGCCTCTCATGAATTTTTTTATTCTGATTTTAACTTAATCTGGCTTTGTAACTCACTGATTTAGTTTTCTAAAGTGTCTATGCTGACATTCGGTGCCTCTGTTTATTTTAAAAACATCATTGTTCACATTTTTATTTCCAGTGTAAAAACACAATTCTCAAAGACATTTGTTTGTATGTGTCAATGTTTTATTTAACTCATCACTTAAGAAACCAGCAGGAGGACAAAAGAGCTCATTCCCTGAACATTGGGGAAATAGATCTGTATGTAGTCAATAGGAAAATAATGCCATGATTAGTATTAAGTTAGACATAAGATTGGTTAACCTTTTACAGGAAATAAAACCATATCACCTTTGGGGTTAACTTCTCTACTAGGCTATAAACAAAACATCTTATTGATTCCTGTAGGTCATCTTGTAGCCTTACAGACCTTTACAGGACTATGAGCCATTTGCACTCCATCAGTTATGGATTGTGACTATATTGTGACAGTTGTGGTATAGTCCACAAAGAGGTCAGATGAAGGTCAAGCAGGCTTATTAGAAAATGCCCTAGCATGTAAAATAAAGCAGCCGTTATCTTCCCTTTTTGTGTATTTGTAGTCAAGGGGTCAGGCAGACAGAAGGAGCAGCAAACCCTTCACAGCCTTGTGGGTAGTGGGACATGGTAGGGTTTCTCTTACGTAGTGGACATGGATTGTTTTCTCTATTTTCACCAGTTCAATTTTCTTTTGACTCCTGTGACTTTTTTTGATGTGTTGTTTCAGCAGGAAATTAGGTGAGGGAGACAGCTGCACGAGTACATGGCTAGAATTCCAAAGTTTGTGTCTTCTGTTCCAGATAACTATGGATTTTTTTCTCATTTTTTTCCACAGAAATATTAAATATATATCTTTTAGAAGCTTATTATCATCATCTCCTTTCTTGGATATCACAGATTTTAAGAGGACATTGTTGTTTTCCTTCAAGATATCCAGTAATTCTGTAAAGCTAATCTATATTTTGTTGGCTTTATTTCTACGTCCTTCTGAGATTAATTGAACTCTTTTATGACCGTCCACCCCTTTAAAAATATGACTAAATCTATGGGCACTTTTGTCAGAAAAAATGCACACATGCACTCATACAGAATGCCCTCCATACAGGTTTCTACTTACTTCTTTTTGCTTAGTTACATTGGAATGAAGGAGCAATTCTGGGAGCAGCTGCAGAAAAATGGGTAAGAGCTAAGTTAAATTGGCTCCAACAGCCTCAGGAAATGCAGGATTAATGACAATTAACTTGGGAGGTTTCGCAACATTTTATAATTTAAATACATAGAAAAATGATGGTATCCTGGACACTGGGGCGGGAAGTAACCTGAAGGTCTGGCACAAAAGTAGAAGGCAAGTCTGAGAGGGACGCTGGCCTCAAGTTAAGGAATAGACCGGAGACCCTCAGGAGAGTGGCTGCGCCTCACAACCCAGAACCTCCAGTCTCAGAGCAATCTGGTTCACCCAGCTCTGAGGGTGAATTCTAATGTAGCGGGTCAGTAGAGGTGGGTCTAGCGAGTTCACCACAGGCGTGAAGGAGTCTTGATTTCCCTGAAAAACCTGAAAGAGGGAAGATAACACTTATTAGTTGTTATGCAGGTAAAAGAACAGAACTGAGAGCATCCTGCTTGCCTGCTTTGGAGGCCTTTGTTCTAGCTAGGCCTTCTATCTGGCATGTTCTCATCCACTTCACAGATGTCAGCTAAATGGAGCGCTTTGATTTAGGTAACTTAACGAATAGCATCTGTGTGTTGGGCCATTTGGAAGCTGGAGTCAGGTGTGCAATTCAGTGTAGCCCACTGATGGCAGGAGTGGGTGAAGAAGAGAGGGAAGAGAGTCTAATACGCAAGGCACTTACCACTCTTGGACTTTGGAGGCAAGCCCATCTATAAACCAGGCTGTTGTTTGGAAAAGTGAGAATATGAATATTCAAAAAGTATAATTCAAGGCAACTCTGAAACCTTGTGTGGTTTTGTGGATTCCCTGGTAATCCTACAGTAGAAACGTCAACCAAATGCTGGGAATTTGCAGAGAATAACCAAGAATCTTGGAGAAATAAGAGCAGCATGAACAGATGTGGCTTATCACGATGTCTACTCCTACAAGGACAGACAGACAGAATGAAATCCTGAAGATCTCCTGAAGTAGTTTGTGTGAAAGGAGGCAAGTTGCCACCATATTGGGAAAGAAGTGGTTAAACAGCAACAAAAGGGCTCTTGCTTCCTGAGGCTCACTGGGTGACATTTCCCTGCAACAATCCTGGCATCTATAGCTCTGCAAAATGTGGTGTCAGTTTCAAGTCTGATTCCAAGTGGGAAGTGACTTCTTTTCCTGGCTAGTGCATCATGAATTAAATTTATTTTCATTACTGTAGGTACATTTTGCCCCTAGGTTCCCAGCCCTGGCTACTGATTGGAATCACCTAGGGAGCTTTTTAAAAATAATTCTGCTAGCCAGCATGGTGGCTTACGTCTGCGATCCCAGCACTCTTAGAGGCCAAGGTGGGAGGATCACTTGAGCTCAGGAGTTCAAGACAAGCCTAAGCAAAAATGAGACCCTGTCTCTACTAAAAATAGAAAAAGGAGCCAGGCGTGGTGCTTCTAGTCCCAGCTACTTGGGAGGCTGAATCAGGAGGATCCCTTGAGACAAGGATTCTGAGGTTGCTGTGAGTTATGACACCATGGTACTCTAGCCTGGAAAATACAGTGAGACTCTGTCTCAAATAAATTAAATAAATAAATAAATAAATGCTAACAATCCCATTTATAAGTGAGCAAGAGACTTGAACAGAACCTTCTCTGAGGAAGGCAATGACCAACAAACACATGAAAAAAATGCTCATCATCCCTAATCATCAGATAATTGCAAATCAAAACCACCCTGACATTTCACCTAACCCCAGTAAGATTAGCCCACATCACAAAGTCCCAAAGCTGCAGATGTTGCCATGGATGTGGAGAGAAGGGAACACTTTTACACTGTTGGGGGCATTGTGAACTAATACAACCTCTATGGAAAGAAGTATGGAGAATCCTCAAAAAGCTAAAAGTAGACCTTTCATTTGATCCTGAAATCCCATACTTGGTATTTACCCAGAAGAAAAAAAAACAACAACATTTTACTATAAGGACATCTGCACTGAAATGTTTATTGCAACTCAATTCACAATTGCCTAGATGTACAATCAACCCAACTGTCCATTATTAACCCATGAATGGATTTATAAACTGTGGTATGTGTATACCATAGAATACTATTCATCCACAACAAAAGCTGGAGACTTTACATCTTTGTATTTACCTGGATGGAGTTGAAGCACTTTCTTCTTCTTCACAAGAAAGGAAAAACAGGTATCCAATGTACTCAATACTAATGTGAAACCAATAGATAAACAACTACATGCCCACACAAGAGAAAAACAAAATTACATTTAAGGGAAGAGAGGAGGGAGGGGCATTGGTGTGCTCTCAACTAATGGGCACAATGTAAGGGTATATGACACACTTCCTGGATAAAGGGTTCAACTACAACTTGAACTTCACCTAACAAATGCAAAAATATAATTTAATCATTTCTACCCTCATGTTAACTGGAAATAAAAATAAATAAATATATGAATAGACAAGAATATTTTTTCCCCCCTTACAAAGCAGACAATAAAATCTCAATATATAAACATGGCAATGCCACACTCTCACTTAACTTCCATGTCACAATAAAACCTGAATTCCTCATTGTGGTCTCCAAGCTCTGCCTGCTAGAGCCGTGGCCAAGTGTCTGATCTCACATTTCACTACGTTCCCTCTATTTCACAGCATTGCCAATACACTGGTCTTGTATTTGTTATTTATTTATTTTTATTTTTTGACTTGATTTTTATAAAATCATAACTGTATATATTCATGGGGTACAATGTGATGATTTGATATACAATGTGGAATGCTTAAATCAAACTAATTAACATAACCATCACCTCACTTACTTATTTTGGGGGTAAGACCTTTATAATATACACTTAGTTGTTTTGAAGCGTACCCTTGCTTTGTGTACCTTAGGTGAGATCCCACCAAATACCCTCTTTCCACTTGCCCTTCACCCTCTCCTCCTCTCTCCCTTCTCTCCCCTCTTTATTTCTGGACTGTCTGTGTTTTATCATTTGTATGAATGTATAAGTGTTTATATGTTTTTTGTTTTTTTTTTTGTCTTTTGAGAAAGTGGATTTTCATTACTTTTACATTGTATAGGGCCAACTAACTTTAATGGTTAACTTTAGATAAATCTTCCTTGTATAGTACATCAACTCACCAATAATAAAAGGTTTTAAGATCAAATTGGCTATTACCCCCAAAGCACAGAGTGAAGCACTAATCTTGGTAACCAATGTTAACCAGACCTTGGCCCCAGCAGGGCATGCGCTACACCTGCGTTACTGAGGAGCAGCCCCAAGAGAAAGGCAACTGCACGGCACCCAGGTGAAAGAAGCCACTGTCGCTGTTCAGAGACAGCCAAGAGCAGAGCCCAGAGGGCAGTGGGAAGGTTACGGGAAATCGACATGATGGAAAAAGGCCAGAAAGAACTTAGGACCAAACCTACAGGAAGTCAGTTGTGTGATGGAGTGTTCAAAGTATCAAATGAGACTTACACCAATTTTCTTTTAGACAAAGGATTAAAAATAGGGAAGGGGATGGAAATAAGATGGGAAAAGGGAGTCACTTCCAGTAATGCTATACCAAATAATTCATACATGCTGAATTTTTGTAGCTGGCATTAAGAATAGGGTCTTATCATTGGAACAACATTATCAACCTATGCTACAACTAACTTTTCTTTTATAGTAATGAGAAAAGTAACAAGGGATGGCTATTTGGTCACTTGAGTCTCTCTAAGTTACCCCAGACAAAGCTCTGAGCCTATTACAGTACATACCAATACACAAAATGAGGCAGAAAAACTGCATGATATAGGGCACTGACTCTATATTATTCTCAGTCTTACCATTTCCCACAGCTCTTTAGACAAAGAATGAGCTGTCCTATTTCTATATCTCCTACCATAATAAAATCCTCATTGTTTTATCTAAATAAGCATGCACACAATACAGAACTATACATATTACTTACTCCTGCCTCTGAGAATATTCGTTACTCTTAGATGTCTTTAAGTTTCTCTGAGTTCAATGAAGAGTAAATAAAGCCAACCTCAGAAGAAATATTTTACAATATACAAAGCATTAAAACTGTATTTCTTGGGCGGCGCCTGTGGCTCAAGGAGTAGGGCGCCAGTCCCATATGCCGGAGGTGGCGGGTTCAAACCTATTCGCGGCCAAAAACCACAAAAAAACCCAAAAAACAAAAAACTGTATTTCTTTCTTTCTGTTTCTTTTTTTTTTTTTTTTTTGAGACAGAGCCTCAAGCTGTCACCCTGGGTAGAGTGCCGTGGCATCACAGCTCACAGCAACCTCCAACTCCTGGGCTCAAGCGATTCTCCTGCCTCCGCCTCCCATGTAGCTGGGACTACAGGCACCTGCCACAACGCCCAGCTATTTTTTTTGGTTGCAGCCATCATTGTTGTTTGGGGGGCCTGGGCTGGATTCAAACCCACCAGCTCAGGTGTATGTGGCTGGTGACTTAGTCTCTTGAGCCACAGGTGCCGAGCCTAAAACTGTATTTCTTATCTAATTCTTTTTATCTCTTAACCACTTTTAGAGGAACACATCAAATAAGAAAGCCAAAAAATAATGCCTTTCACAGATTTTGACAGGAAAACAGTTTAAGAGGAAACCAGTGGCGCCCAAATAGGCCACTTATGCTTATAGGGCAATACTACCACAAAATACATAACAGAAAAGGGGGAAAACAAACTCGCAGGCTGAGTACCAACTTGCTGGTGAGTGTGAGGAGGAGGATGAAGAGATTTCCCTGTGGTCCAAGCAGAGTTCCAGGATCAAGGACAGGGCACCAGCCTAGAGCCCACCAGGGCCTTAGGGAGAGAGGGAGGCTAGGCTCAGTTTAAGATATTTTTTCTTAAAAGAAAATACTTGAAAAGGTAAAGAATTTTTTGAATAATTTTTTTAAATAATAACCTTGCAGAATTAGAGTTTGTCCAGAATAGGAATACTATGCAAATCAATTCCAATTCTTACCTGTTTCTCAAAAAGAAAATGGTGTAATTGAGAAAGAACATCTTTGAAGGAAATACCAGAGGCTGAGCTATTAGCAGTTTCCAAAGGATACCCAAATGGGAACTTTAGTTTTAATCTAAATTTCAGCAAAATCTATACCCATAAATTACCCTTCCTATGCCAGAATCTTTGAGTTTCACACAAATCTGACCAAAGAGGTGGGAGGCCAAGAATGTTGCCTTTTATGGTTCTGCAGATAAATGAAAAATCAGACCCACAATAGTCTCTCCTTCCAACAGAAAACCATTTAAAAAGTAAATGTAGGGAAGCGCCCATAGCTCAGTGGGTAGGGCGCCAGCCACATAAACTGAGGGTGGTGAGTTTGAACCCAGTCCAGAACAACTAAAACAACAATGACAACTGTAACAACAACAACAACAACAACAACAACAACAACAAAACAGCCAGGCATTGTGGCATGCATCTGTAGTCCTAGCTACTAGGGAGGCTGAGGCAAGAGATTAGCTTAAGCCCAAGAGTTTGAGGTTGCTGTGAGTTGTGATGCCATGGCACTCTACCTAGGGTGACAGAGTGAGACTCTGTCTCAAAAAAAAAAAAAAGTCAATGTAAGAGGGTTTTAAGTAAAAGACAAAAAATCAACAGCAGCCTCAGCCTCAACTCATCCAGTGCACCTGCCTTCCAGACACTCTATCATGGCCATAGTCCTGAAGACACAGATCTAGCTGTACACGTACATGTTACATGCTGTACACATAATTTATTTATTTTTGTTAATTTAAATAGAAACAAAAGGTCAAATCCCAAGCTAACAAATGCCTATCAAATCCTGGGTAAGCCAGATCTGAAGGGCGTAATTAATCTCAATACGAAGTAGTACACAGAGAGTACATTGCTACTCAAAACAACAGTGTCTGTGTAGACTCTCCTACTGGCCTGCAAGGGCAGGACTGAATCACCTCCCCCAATTTGTTTCCATTAACAGTATGTTGGAGACAGTTTACCTCCTAAGCTCAGCAGTTTATAAAAAATAGAAGAAAATCAAGAAAAATATTGCTCTTATCCAACCAAAGTTAAGATATCCAGTGGATTCTCATTTAGTGGTAAAATCTAGAAAGGTAAATAAAATCAGGCAAACAGGCTGGGCACAGAGACCAGCTTGGGCAAGAGAGTGAGACTCTGTCTCTACTACCCTGTTTCCCCGAAAATAAGACAGTGTCTTATTTTAAGGTGTGCTCCCAAAAATGTGCTAGGTCTTATTTTCAGGGGACGTCTTATCCTTCCTGCAAGTAGGTCTTATTTTTGGAGGATGTCTTATTTTCGGGGAAACAGGGTAAAACTCAAAAAAGTAGCCAGGTGTGGCAGCACATACCTATGTTCCAGCTACTTAGGAGGCTGAGGCAGGAGGATCACTTGAGCCCAGGAGTTTGAGGTTGCTATGAGCTGGGCTGATACTACTGCACTCTAGCCTGGGCAACAGAATGAGACTCTCTTCCAAAAAAAGAAGAAAAAAATCTTCTTTACTCTTTCTAACATCTTCCCTAAGAATTTTTTTAAGTACCATGAAAAACTAAGTCTATGAACATTGAAATCTCAGTATTTTCTATCTACTTATAAAGTAATGGGTTTATAAATTATCCTGAAAAATTAGGTTGTAACAAATTTCTTTGAAAGCCAAAGGGCTCCAATATGGCGAGGAGGGTGATTTTATGCTTTGGGGTTTTGAGAATAAAACAAAAACATCCACAAAAGTAATGTAGCTTTGTAACAACAGGGCTGATAACCCTGGTTTTTGAACATTCTATGATTTGGGTAGGAAGCACTCTATTTTGTTCTCAAAATGCTTTTCCCCTTTGTAAAAACTCATTAATGTTTTAAAACTAACATACATTTAGCACCTCTCTTTTTTTCTACTTTTGTTATTATTATAGGACTGCAGAATTTATTTTTTTTATTTTATATATATTTTTTATTGTTAAATCATAGCTGTGTACATTAGTGCAATCAAGGGGTACAATGTGCTGGTTTCATATACAATCTGAAATATTCTCATCAAACTGTTCAACGTAGCCTTCATGGCATTTTCTTAGTTATTGTATGTAGACATTCGTATTCTGCATTTAGTAAGTTTCGCCTGTACCCATTCTAAGATGCACCGTAGGTGTGGCTTCATCCATCATCCTCCTTCCACCCTAACTTCTCCCCTCCCTTCCCCTTTCTTGGCCCTTTCCCCATATTCTTGTGCTATGGTTGGGTTATAGCCTTCATGTGAAAGCTATAATTTAGCTTCATAGTAGGGCTGGGTACATTGGATACTTTTTCTTCCATTCCTGAGATACTTTGCTAAGAAGAATATGTTCCAGCTCCATCCATGTAAACATGAAAGAGGTAAAGTCTTCATCTTTCTTTAAGGCTGCATAATATTCCATGGTATACATGCACCACGATTTGCTAGTCCATTCCTGGGTCGATGGGCACTTGTGTTTCTTCCATGACTTAGCAATTATGAATTGGGCTGCAATAAACATTCTGGTACAGATGTCTTTGTTATATTGTGATTTTTGGTCTTCTGGGTATAAACCTAGTAAAGGAATTATAGGATCGAATGGCAGGTCTATTTATTAGATCTCTAAGTATTCTCCAGACATCCTTCCAGAAGGAACATATTAGTGTGCATTCCCACCAGCAGTGTAGAAGTGTGTCCTTTTCTCCACATCCACGCCAACATTTCTGGTTTTGGGATTTTGTTATGTGGGCTACTCTTACTGGGGTTAGGTGATATCTCAAAGTAGTTTTGATCTGCATTTCTCTGATGATTAAGAATGATGAGCTTTTCTTCATGTGTTTGTAGATTTTGCGTCTGTCTTCTTTAGAGAAGTTTCTCTTCAAGTCCCTTGCCCACGCTGAGATGGGATCACGTGTTCTTTTCTTGCTAATACGTTTGAGCTCTCTGTGGATTCTGGTTATTAAACCTTTATCGGAAGAATGATGAGCTTTTCTTCATGTGTTTGTAGATTTTGCGTCTGTCTTCTTTAGAGAAGTTTCTCTTCAAGTCCCTTGCCCACGCTGAGATGGGATCACGTGTTCTTTTCTTGCTAATACGTTTGAGCTCTCTGTGGATTCTGGTTATTAAACCTTTATCGGAGGTATAACCTGCAAATATTTTCTCCCATTCTGAGGGCTGTCTGCTTGCTTTACTTACTATGTTCTTGGCTGTGCAGAAGCTTTTTAGTTTGATCAGGTCTCAGTAATGTATTTTGATACTGCTTCAATTGCCTGGGGAGTCCTCCTCATAAAATATTCACCCAGGCCGATTCCTTCAAGAGTTTTCCCTGTACTTTCTTCAAGCATTTTTATAGTTTCATGTCTTAAGTTTAAATCTTTTATCCAGTGAGAGTGTATCTTAGTTAATGGTGAAAGGTGTGGGTCCAGTTTCAGTCTTTTACAGATCACCAGCTAGTTCACTCTTCTTTCAAAAAGAAACAACTTGTCAAGTTCAAAGCCACTTCCCTCCCTTGCAGAAGGACAGAAGCTCTGAGCACCTCGCTGCTGCCTGTGGCCAACTGTGAGGTCAGGCCAGAGGCTTCCCTCGTCCACAGGCCCACCCTTTTCCTATCAGGAAGCTCAGTCAGTTAATGAACCCCTGAGCTGAAATAATGGTCAGCATGGTCACTTCCCCTCACCCTTGATGACACAGCATGCTGGTGTCTATAGGGCTCTGGCTGGGCTGTCCTCCATCTTCCCTCCCTACACCCTTCAGGGAGGCCTCATGCTCACCTGGCAGTGGTCACCTTTATCTGTGCCTGGATTTAGGTCCATCCATTCACTTGCTCCCCTGGCATCTCAATTTGGATGCCTCAGAGGCATCTCAAAATTAGCCCAAGCAAAACAAAAACAAAAGAAAAAAACAAGCTCATGACTTCTGGCCTCCCCATCCCCCTCAATCCGGGCTCTTCTTTGGAGTTCCCCATTCAGACAATGGGCCTGTCTTACAAACCCTAAGGCACTTGGTGGGCTCTCACTAAATGGGGCACAATGTAAGGTTATGTGGCACCCCTCCTGGGTGAGGGGCACAGCTACAACAGGGACCTTACCTAACAAATACAAACACTATAACCTAATGGTTTGTACCCTCATATTAACATGGGGAAAAAAAAAACAAAGGCAAGAGCAGGGAGCCTGGATATTCCCTTTGACACCCCTTACCACTCCCCAGCCACCTCATCTGTTGCTGCAGGGTCTGGTGGAATGTGGCTCACTGCTCACTTCTCTGCACATGGCTTCTAAAAGCCTTAGACCAGCAGTTCTCAACCTGTGGGTCGTGAGCCCTTTGGGGGTCTCCTGCATATCAGATATTTATATTACGATTCATAACAGTAGCAAAATTACAGTTATGAAGTAGCAACGAAAATAATTTAATGGTTGGGGGTCACCACAACATGAGGAACTATATTAAAGGGTCACGGCATTAGGAAGGTTGATAACCACTGCCTTAGACACACTAGGTGTTTCACTGCAACTCAGTGTTTCCATTCCCACCATGTCACTCAACTTCCTTCTCTGTCACCAAGTAACTGTCAAATGGTGTCAAACTTAATCCACCTCCATCACCTCTCCGTCCTTTCTCTGAACAGACTGCATTAATGAACTCTCCATTCCAGCCTTCATCTTCCCTCAAGCCACAGGTGCACCCAACAGGCACCTCCAGTTCAGCAGGACATATGATGTACCCACCATCTTTCCCTTCCCCTGCTGCACCTTTGTTAGGATCATCCCCAGTGGTGTCACCAGTTCATCAGGCAGGCATACACCTGAGCTTATTCTGGACTCACCTCCCTTAGCTCCCACAAACTATCAGTCACCAAGGACGGCTCTTTCCCTCCTGACAATCTGTCCTTTTCTATTTTTGCTATTACTGCTTTTAGCTAAGGTCTTATCATTCACTCATTCCCTCACCTACTCAGCAAGGATTTTTTTTTTTTTTGGCTGGGGCCCGGGTTTGAACCCTCCACCTCCAGTATATGGGGCGGGCACCCTACTCCTTGAGCCACAGCCGCCACCCGATTCAGCAAGTATTTATCAAATTCGTACTAATCAGGCATGTCTTAGCCCTCGTGAAGCTTACAGTTTTAATGAATCATGCCATCTTATCAGGCATCACCAACTTGAAAGAGTGTGCTGAGAGCTACAAAGGGACAACTTTGGATACCTTGTAAGCATACAGGAGAGGCACTCAATCCAACTTTGTTTAGGGAAGATTTCCCCAACAAGGCCACACCTCTGTTGAGTGGGTGAGGAGTTAGCCCAGGCAAGTCTTTTACACACAGGACCCAGCTTGTGAAAGCCAAGAGGTAAGAGTGTGGTGACACAGTGGGATGGCTGGGACAGAGGGTCCCTTCAGGAGTGGTGACTTCACTATGCTAACTTCTTTTTTATTTATTTATTTTTTTATTAAATCATAGCTGTGTACATTAGTATGGTCATGGGGCACCATACACTTGGTTCATAGACCATTTGACACATTTTCATCACACTAGTTAACATAGCTTTCCTGGCATTTTCTTAATTATTTTGCTAAGACCTTTACATTCCACATTTACTAAGATTCACATATACCCTTGTAAGATGCACCGCAGGTGTAATCCCACCAATCACCCTCCCTCCGCCCACTTCCCCCTTCCCTCCCTTCCCTCCCTTCCCTTTCCCCTTTCCCCCTATTCTTAGGTTGTAACTGGGATATAGCTTTCATGTGAAGGTCCTACATTAGTTTCATAATAAGGGTGAGTACATTGGGTACTTTGTCTTCCATTCTTGAGACACTTTACTAAGAAGAATATGTTCCAGCTCCATCCATGTAAACATGAAAGAGGTAAAGTCTCCATCTTTCTTTAAGGCTGCATAATATTCCATGGTGTACATATACCACAATTTATTAATCCATTCGTGGATCGATGGGCACTTGGGCTTTTTCCATGACTTAGCAATTATGAATAGGGCTGCAATAAATATTCTGATACAAATATCTTTGTTATGATGTGATTTTTGTTCTTCTGGTATATGCCCAGTAGAGGGATTACAGGATTGAATGGCAGATCTATTTTTAGATTTTTAAGTGTTTTCCATATCTCTTTCCAAAAGGAATGTATTAACTTGCATTCCCACCCGCACTGCAAAAGTGTTCCCTTTTCTCCACATCTGCGCCAACATCTTTGGTCTTGGGATTTTGTGATGTAACCTTGAATAGCCAAAACATTACTCAAAAATAAAAACAAAGCAGGAGGAATCACACTACCAGACCTCAGACTATACTACAAATCGATAGTGATCAAAACAGCATGGTACTGGCACAAAAACAGAGAAATAGATGTCTGGAACAGAATAGAGAACCAAGAGATGAACCCAGGTAATTACTGTTATTTAATCTTTGACAAGCCAATTAAAAACATTCAATGGGGAAAAGATTCCCTATTTAACAAATGGTGCTGGGCGGCACCTGTGGCTCAGTGAGTAGGGCGCCGGCCCCATATGCCGAGGGTGGCGGGTTCTAAACCCAGCCCCGGCCAAACTGCAACAACAAAAAAAATAGCTGGGCGTTGTGGCGGGAGCCTGTAGTCCCAGCTGCTTGGGAGGCTGAGGCAAGAGAATCGCATAAGCCCAAGAGTTAAGAGGTTGCTGTGAGCCCTGTGATGCCACGGCACTCTACCCGAGGGCAGTACAGTGAGACTCTGTCTCTACAAAAAACAAAAACAAACAAACAAAAAAAAAAACAAATGGTGCTGGGGGAACTGGCTGGCAACCTGTAGAAAACTGAAACTGGACCCACACCTTTCACCATTAACCAAGATAGACTCTCACTGGATTAACGATTTAAACCTAAGACATGAAAGTATAAAAATACTAGAAGAGAGTGCAGGGAAAACCCTTGAAGAAATTGGGTTGGGCAAGTTTTTTATGAGAAGGACCCCCCGGGCAATTGAAACTGCTTCAAAAATATACTACTGGGACTTGATCAAACTAAAAAGCTTCTGCACAGCCAAGAACACAGTAAGTAAAGCAAGCTAACAGCCCTCAGAATGGGAGAAGATATTTGCAGGTTATGTCTCCGACAAAGGTTTAATAACCAGAATCCACAGAAAACTATGCTAACTTCATGTAGACAACTGGGGAGTCCCCAAAGTGTATTAAGAGGAGAAAAGAGGTAATAAGAAATGGCTTTGGGAGGGATCACCCTGTCTGCTGTGTGGGTTTCAGAGAGGAGCTGGCAGGACCTCTGGGAGGGGCATGAGTTAGGAGAACATCCTGGCAATCCAAAAAGCCAAGCCGATGACCTCCATATTATGGCCAAAGAGGCCGGGAAATAACAGAAAGGAGGCAATTTCCAGACTGGATCAAGGGGATGGAGCAAGTAGACCAGGGGACTGGTTGACTGAGGAGGAGGGGCACTGACCCGGGACCAATGAAGTCTCTCCGGACTGAAACGCTTGCTCATTAGGGCCTGGCGCTCGAGCCTTGCTCCTGTGTCCTCTTGCACACTTTTTCGTTGACATCTAAAAACTGCTTCCCCGTAGGATTAAGTAGTTGTAAACGGGAAGGAATTAAGGGCGTGTGCTGCATCTGACTGTTAAAGCAGATGTGTGTCAAACTTTGGTCCTGCGGATTTTGCTCTTCCCATTATGAGAAAATGTCCGCATCCAGTCGTCACCGTGCAACCTACTTGCCCGCCTGGACTTGCTTTCTGTGAGGAAAAGTCCGACGCTGCCTTCACGCTGTTCGATTCACCTTTAATCAACCAGAGGAAACCATCTCACCCTTGACTTTCAGAAAGCCGTTCTGTGAGTTTCACACCCAATGAAACCCCCCACCCCGACTCTATCACTTCTTCCTAAAGCTCCATCAACTATCCAATCTTTCAGCGTTACTCCCCAGCAACGTAGAATCCAGACCCTGCAGAGGTCTCACAAGAACCAGAGAAAATAGGTGTTTGCATTAATCCTGAGTAGACAACATAAACAAAGAAACACGCAAATGTCCATTTGTGCCCGCCGAGCCGCTCTCAGGGTCCACCGCGTGCCACCGACCCAGCCCACGGCCGGCGGCCCCTCGGTGCTGCCCACGCTCCCGGGGTCGCGTCCCGGAGGCGCGCGGAGGGCGGCCCCTCCGATTTCCCAGCTGGCGTCGAGTGAGGACGCGCCCCTAACCCTCACGGAGTAAGCCCCTGGAAGTCCCTTCCACAAAAGGAAAGGCGAGGTCCCGCCCGCCCGGCCCCGGCCTCTCCCTGGGCCTCAGGGACGCGAGCCTCGACAGGCCGCCTCTAGGAAGGAGACTCCCGCCTCGTCTCAGGGGCGGCCACGGGCACCCGGCGCCTTTTGCCCGCCCCACCCCAGCAACTCTGATCTCACACAAACGAGAAAAGACCTGGGACCTTCGCCTCCGAAATTCAGTCCTGACGTCGCGATCCCGGCACGAAGATTCCACGGAGGCGTAGGAGAGACTATATATACGGGTGTCATAATAGTATTGAGTACATTGGATACTTACTCCCACCCATTCTCAACATACTTTACAAAGAAGACTATGTTCCAGCTCCCTCCAAGTAAACATCAAAGATATAAAGTCTCCATCTTTTATGGCGGCATAGTATTCCATGGTATACATATACCACAATTTGTTTACCCATATTATGTGTTGGTGGGCATTTAGGCTGCTTCCACGACCTGGAGTTTAGCAACATCATTTTGACTCAATTTGGATTGGTGGAACTTTTTTGGTCATGGAGAATTGGCTGACTTCCATTGTGCACTCTGATGCTTTGTTTTAGGGTCATACTGGTACACTCACATTTCATCACCAATGAGGACATGGCCCAAAACATCATGTTGCCTCTCCAAAAGGTCTTGGCAAACTTTGTCTCTCCCTTGCTTGTGTTTATTGCTGAGCTCCTTTGGGGCTATTTTTGTACACACCTTTCTCATGCCATAATTTTTAGTAAAGATTTTCCTGTTTCTCTATTGATGAAATATTCTGTTTCTCTCTTGGTCTGCTGTGCTTCTTATAGCTTGACAATTTTGACACAGCAGTCATTGAACTTCTGTAATGTTTTTGTTAGTTCTGCTCATTACTGGCTGCCCAAACCTCTGTTTTTCAGTGGCAGTTTCTCTCCCCTCAGAAAAATGTTTAATCCATTTGAACACTGCCATTTGCTTCGTGGGCATTATCCCCATAAACTTGGACTAACATATCCCTGATTTCACTTCCACTCTTACCATGTTTAACAAGAAATGTAACATTTGGGGCCAGGCACTGTGGCTCACACCTGTAATCCCAGCACTCTAGGAGGCCAAGGCAGGTGGATCACCTGAGCTCACAAGTTGGAGACCAGCCTGAGCCAGAGCAAGACCCCTTCTTGCTATTCTAAAATCTATTCTAAAAATAGCTAGGCCTTGTAGCAGGTGCCTGTAATCCCAGCTACTTGGGAGGCTGAGACAAGAGAATTGCTTGAGCCCAAGAGTTTGAGGTTGCTGTGAGCTATGACGCCATGGCACTCTATTGAGGGCGACGAAGTGAGACTCTCGATGTCAAAAAAAAAAAAAAAAGAGAGAGAAAAGAAAAAGAAAAGACATGTAATGTTTGTTCATTGATCTAATTCAAGCTCTAACATTCTTACAACAGCATAGAAAAGCATGGCAACAATAATGAACAACATTCAGCAAGACAGAACAACACATCGACACAAACACAGTTGTAAGACAGATATACCAAGGTTATAAACTCTTACTGAGCTGTTTGTACAGTGATGCTGACGTACGCACACTGTGGTGAGTTCTTGAACTTAATTCTCAGACCTCATACTTTTTTGCTGAATTATTTGAAAGGAAATTGTAAACATCATAGCATTTTACCCCTAAATACTTTAGATGCCAAACCTAAGAATAAGGCCACATTTTTTTTTATATAATCACAGAATACTGTTATTATGCCAGACAAATGTAATATTAACATATTATCTAATATTCAATTTTTTTCAGTCATTATAATGATATCCTATATCATTGTAGTTTTCCAATCCAGAATCTAATGAAAGATCACATATTGCATTTACTTTTCATGCCTCTTTTGGGTTTCCTTTAATCTAGAATAAGGGCAGTCCTTATTCTAATAAGGGTTACAAATGAGATAGGTTCTATAGGTTTGTACTGTCCCCAGGTTACAAATGAGATAGGTTCTGTAGGTTTGTAGAATTTGTATGTAAGTTGGAGCAGGAACATTTACTATTGCCTATAATAGCCTTCACTTGTAAGTGCGAGTTGTATGTAAGTTAGATATTTGTAACTAGGGGACTGTCTATAGACATGTAGTCTCTAGTCTCTTTTTGTCCTTCCTGATACTGACAGTTTTCTCATTATTAGATTTTGGTTAAACAAGTTTAGTAAGAATACAAAGTAGGAGGTATATCCTTCACATTGCATTACATCACAGAGTGCATGATGTCAGATTGCCCCATTTTTCATTATGCTAAATTTGATCATGTGATTAATCTGGCATCCACCTAATCTCTGTATTATAAGGTTGACCATTTCCCTTTCCTAACAAACAATCTGTGGTGTGATAGTTTAAGACTGTGTGAATATTTTGTTTTCCAACAAGCTTTCATCCAATGGGTTTAGCATTCATTAAAGATTCCTACAAGTTATTCAACAGAATACTGGTGGTTACAAATTGATTTTCCTATTTTCTCATTTCTTCCACATTTCTTAGCTGGAATTCTTCTGTGATGAAATGCTTCCCCCTCCCTTTGTTTTCATATGGTCTCCTGCATTAGTCATTTATTGTGTGTATTAGAATTCATTACCATTGTTACTCTTTTTGAGTCTCAAATTTGGCCAATAGGGATCCCTTTAAGCTACCTTCTGTGTCTTTTTCACATTATCCCATTATTCTCTGAATGCTTCCTCGCATTCTGGCAAGGAAGATGTTCCAAGGTCATCTGGCAGTTTCCGTGTTCTAGCCTTGGAATCAGCCACTTCTTTAAGAAACCCAGATTTCTTTTACTAGGAAATGATATTTAAGAGAACAAGATCTGGGTTCTAGATCCTTTCAGTGGAAGGTCCTAAGTTATTACTGACTTTCTTTTTTGGAGACAGAGTCTCACACTCTGTCACCCTGGGTAGAGTGCCCTGGCATCATAGTTCACAGCAACCTCAAACTCCTGGTCTCAAGCCATCCTCCTGCCTCAGCCTCCTGAGTAGCTGGGACTATAGGCACCCGCACCACAAGTCCTAGGTAGTTTTTCTGTTTTTAGTGGAGATGGGGTCTCACTCTTCCTCAGGCTGGTCTCAGACCCCTGATCTCAAGGGATCCTCCTGCCTCAGCATCCCAGAGTGCTGGAATTAGAGGTGGGAGCCACTGCACCTAGCCTTACTGACACTTCTCATTCAACCCTAACATTCCTTGCACTAGTTTGTGTTAGTTTTGTAGGGTTGCTGTGACACATTACCACAAACTGGTGACTTAAAAACAAATTTATGCTTTTATAGTTCTAGAGGCTTAAAGTCTGGAGCCTGGAGCAGAAGTACAACATACTGACTCAAACACAAAATCACATTTAAAGCTATTTGATGTATGTCATGTCTGCTTACATTTAATTGGTCAAAATGAATCATATGGCCACACCCAAAGTCAATGAGTTTTTTGAGAAAAGAAGGAGTACACAATCAAGAACGATAATACCATCTGCCTCATATGCCATTTTATGTTCATTTAGAAATTACTTCTATTTTCTTGTTCTAGCAATACGAGACCATTTTAGGTAGCCAGAGGCAAGAAGGCTGGGCAGCTTACTACATTTCTTGGTCCAGAAGTACCCTCTACTGTTGATAAAGTGAAGTGCAATTTGTTTAATACGTGGCACTAGAAGAGTTTGTTGTCTTGTGATTTTGTGCTCTTTTTTTTTTTTTAGGACACTTAATTTCCAACATTTGCTTTCTTCTTTCATTCATCACCTGTAGTTCTTTCATTATCATCTAAATTTCCGAAATGGAAGTAGCTTCTTTCATGATTATGAAAGTAACAATGCAAAGAAATTGAGACGGCATTACTTCTAATTCTATGGATTTTGTTTCTTTCTTTTTTTTTTTTAATTCTATGTATTTTCAATCCCTTTCCTTTCAGTACCCCAGAAGCTGTTGCAGGTCTCAGAAACTAACATTTTATCACTTAAAGAGGGGGGACTTACTCTTTCCAGAAGTGATTTTATCTGTGTTCTACTATCACTGGGTCTCACACTGACTTTCCTATTTTCTGCACAGATTCTCTTAGATTCTCTCCAGAGTGAGCTCTGGAGCTCAGCTGGCTAGCTACCCCCACCCTCCATTTTCTTTTTCTTGAGACAAAGTCTTACTTTGTTGCCCCTGGTAGAGTACCATGGCATTACAGCTCATAGAAACGTCAAACTCTTGGGCTCAAGTGATTCTCTTGCCTCAGCCTCTGGAGTAGCTGGGAGTACAGGCACCCACCACAATGCCTGGCTATTTTTAGAGGCAGGGTCTCACTCTTGCTCAGGCTGGTCTGGAAACTGTGAGCTCAGGCAATCCACCCGCCTTGGCCTCCCAGAGTGCTGGGATCACAGGCTCCAGCCACCACGCCCGGCCCCATTTTCTTCAAAATTTTATTTATTTATTTTCCTTTTATTAAGTCATATACACATAGATCATGAATACATTTATGTTTTGTGGGGTACAATGTGTTGATATTTTTATACAATTTGGAATGGTTACATCAAACTAATTAATATAGCTTTCACTTCATTTACTTAATTATTGTGTTAAGACATTTATGTTCTATACTTGGTAGAATTTGACTTGTACCCTTACAATATGCTCCATAGTTGTGGTCACACCATTTACCCTCCCTCTATTGAACATTCTCCCTGCCCTCCCATCCCCCTCTACTTCTCTCCTTCATCCTGGGCTATAGTTTTGATCTATCTTTCATAAGAAAGTGTGAGTAAATATAAATTGGTTTCATAAAAGTATTCAGTACATTGGATACTTTTTCTTCCACTCTTGAGATACTTTACAAAGAAAAATATTTTCCAGCTCTATCCATGTAAACATGAAAGAGGTAAAGTCTACATATTTTTTAAGGCTGCATAGGATTCCATGGTATACATATACTGCAATTTATTAATCCATTCATGGGTCGATGGGCATTTGGGTTTCTTCCATGACTTGGCAATTATAAATTGAGCTGCAATGAACAATCTGGTGCAAATATCTTTGTTGCAAAGTGATTTTTGGTCTTTTGGATATATACCTAGTAGAGGAATTGCAGGCTCAAATGGCAGGTCTACTTTTAGATCCCTGAGTGTTCTCCAAACTTCTTTCCGAAAGAAAGGACCTCCGGGCAATTGAAGCTATACCAAAAATATATTACTGGGATTTGATCAAACTAAAAATCTTCTGCACTGCCAAGAACACAGTAAGTAAAGCAAGTAGACAGCCCTCAAAATGGGAGAGGATATTTGCAGGTTATGTTTCTGACAAAGGTTTGATAACCCGAATCCATAGAGAACTCAAACTTATCAACAAGAAAAGAACAATTGATTCCATTTCATTGTGGTCAAGAGACCTGAACAGAAGCTTCTCTGAAGAAGACAGGTGCATGGTCTAAAGACATGAAAAAATGCTGATCATCTTTAATCATCAGACAAATGCAAATCAAAACCACTTTGAGATATCACCTAACTCCAGTAGCCCACATCACAAAATCCCTAAACTACAGATATTGGGGTGGTATGGAGAAAAGGGAACACTTCTTCAAAATTTTAAATTTTATGTGTTTGTATGTGGTTTTTGAAGACTGCGGAGAGATTAGATAGCTGCCATTGTCTGACCCCAGCCTGGAGTGCAGTGGCCCATTATTTTTCAGCCTTTTTTTCTTTCTAATTTATATGAGTAAGGCTATACATTTCTTTCTAAATATTATGGTAGCTGATTGCCACATTTTGATATGTACTTTGTTATCATTCAGTTCAAAATATTTTCTCATATGATTTTTTCTTTGACAAATGAACAAAAGTGTATTTCTTGGCTCAGCACCCATAGTTCAGTGGTTAAGGCGCTGGCCACATACACCTGGGCTAGTGGATTCAAACCTGGCCCGGCCTGCTAAACAACAATGACAACTGCAGCAAAAAAAAGTTGCCAGGTGTTGTGGTGGGCTCCTGTAGTCCCAGCTACTTGGGAGGCTGAGGCAAGAGAATCACTTAAGCCCAAGAGTTTGAAGTTGCTGTGAGCTGTGATGCTATGATTCTCTACTGAGGATGACATAGTGAGACTCTGTCTCAAAAAAAGAGTGTATTTCTTGATTTCTAACATAGGAAGATTTTATAGTTACCTCTTTCCTATTTATGTCTGTTTTAATTGTATTGTGACCAGAAAACATGATCTATATTATCAGAAATTTGAGACAACTTTATTTGTATTATAGTTTAACATGTAAAATTTTATTTTACCTTATATATTTTATTTTTTAATTAAATTACATTTAATTGAATTTAATTAATTTTCTTCTTCTTATTTTTTTTTTTACAGAGTCTCACTCTGTCACCCCAGCTAGAGTGCCATGACATCATAGTTCACAGCAACATCAAACCAGGGCTCAAGTGATCCTCCTGCCTCAGCCTCTCAAGTAGCTGGGACTACAAGTGCCTGCCACCACACCTTTCTAGTTTTTCTTTTTTGCAGTTTTTTGGCCGGGGCTGGGTTTGAACCCGCCACCTCTGGCATATGGGGCCAGCACCCTACTCCGTTGAGCCACAGGTGCCGCCCTCTAGTTTTTCTATTTTTAGTGCATGCATGGTCTCACTCTTGCTCAGGCTGGTCTCAAACTCCTGAGCTCAAGCAATCCTAGGCTTCCCAGAGTGCTGGGATTACAGGTGTGAGCCACTACATCCAGCCTAAAATGGAAAATTTTAATAAGTATTTCCTTTGTGATAACAAAGAATGTATAATTCTGCAGTTTCAAGGTGCAATTGTTTAAATATATCTTTGAGATCAAATTTGTGATTTGTATGGTTAATTGTTCTATTTCTTTTTCTTTCTTTTTTTATTAAATCATAGCTGTGTACGATAATGCAATCATGAGGTACAATGTGCAATTGTTCTATTTCTATACTTTGTTTTGTCAGTTGCTGAAAGAAATATGTTATAATTTACCCTCTAAATTTTGAATTGGTCTATTTTTCTTTTATTTGTGTCAGTTTTTGCTTCAAATATTTTGAGGCTATGTAATTCAAATTCAAAGCACATTCTCCCAGAGACTTTTTATTATTATGAGATAACATTCTTTTTTTTTCCCCCCAGGTCAAAAGTTTATAATTCATTCCTTTTTTTATATTTATTTATTTTTATTAAACCATAGCTGTGTACATTAGTATGATCGTTGGGCACCATACACTTGGTTCATAGATCGTTTGACACATTTTCATCACATTAGTTAATCTCCAATAATACCCGCTTCCCTTAAAGTCTATTTTGTTTTATATCAACAAAACTGAAATAGATATCTTTCAGATATTTGCATAACATGTTTTTCCATTTTTGCTACTTTTCTGTATCTAATGTTTTAGCTATGGGTCTGGTAAACTGTAAAGAATTTACTTTTTCTTTTTGAAAGAAAGCTCTGATAATCTTTGTCTTATAACTGGAATATTTGGTTCATTCATATTATTTATTTGGATTTAAACTTATATATATGTATATTTTTTGAGACACAGTCTCACTCTGTTGCCCAGGATAGAGTGCTGTGGCATCAGCCTAACTCACTGTGACCTCGAATTCCTGGCCTCAAATGATTCTTCTTCCTCAGCCTCCTGAGTAGCTGGGTCTATAGGACTCTGGCACAATGCTTGGGCTAATTTTTCTATTTTTAGGAGATCTGACCTTCTACAAGCCAAGGAGAGAGGCCTCACAAGAAAACCAATCCTGCCAACACCTTGATATTGTATTTCCAGCCTCTAAAACTGTCAGAAAATACATTTATATTGTTTAAGCCAAATGTGTGTGTGTGAGAGAGAGAGAATTTAGAACATATGTAAACAATGGCATAAAAGTCAAAATAGGGATAAATAGAATAAAGCCTTCTATTATTCTTGTATTACTAGGAGATAAAGATGTTGATTAACATTAAACTTTGATAATTTGATGCATGATATAATTTCTAGAATAACCAGTGAGTAACAATATAAAATAGGGTGTAAGACTTCCAAAATGGTTAAAATAATGAAAGGATAAAGTGTAGTCATTAAACCTAAATGAAAGCAAGGAAAGAAAGATAAAGAAACATAAAACCAGTACAAAAAAATTTAGCAAGACAAGGTAATAGGTTTTGGCCTGGCACAGTGGCTCATGCCTGTAACTCCAGCAATCGAAGAGGCTGAGGTTGGTGGACTGCTTGCCCCCAGGAGTTTGAGACCAGCCTGAACAAGAGTGAGACCCTGTCTCTACTAAAAATAGAAAAAGTTAGCTTGAAGTGGCCACATTTTGTTTATTCATTCTTCAGTTCATGGACATTTGGGTTATTTTCACTGATTGGCTATTGTGAATATTGCTGCTATGAGCATTTGTGTATGACTTTGTTTAAATGCCTATTGTAAATTCTTTTGGAATTTTACTCAGGGGTGGAATTTCTGCGTCATATGTTAATTCTATGTTTACCCTATTGAGGAACTGCCAGATGTTTTCTACAGTGGCTTCTTCACTTCACATTTTCCATCATTAATGTGTTTCCAACTTCTTTACATACTTGCTAATATTTGCTATTTTCACACTTGATATTTTCTACTTTTTAAAAACTTACAGCCATCCTATTGTATGCAAAGTGGTATTTTATTGTGGTTTTGATTTGCATTTCCCTAACAAATAATGTTGTATACCTTTCCATGAGCTTGTTGGACATTTGTATATCTTCTTTAGAGAATTTCCTATTGAAGTCTTTTATTCATTTGTTTTTTGAGACAGAGTCTCATTCTGCTGCCCTGGGTAGAGTGCTATTGCATCATAGCTCACAGCAACCTCAAATTCTTGGACTCAAGTGATCCTCCTGCCTCAGTCTCCCAAACAGCTGGGACTACAGATGCCCGCCACCACTCTCTGCTAGGTTTTCTATTTTGAGTAGAGATGGGGGTCTTGTTCTTGCTCAGGCTGGTCTTGAACTCCTGAGCTCAAGTGGTCCTCCTGCCTCAGCCTCCCAGAGTGCTGGGATTACAGGTGTGAGCCACTGTACCTGGCATTTTTACTCATTTTTCTTTTTTATTTTTTTTGGAGACAGTCTCATTATGTTGCCCTTGGTAGAGTTCTGGGGTATAACAACTCACAGCAATCTAAAACTCTTGGGCTCAAGCGATTCTCTTGCCTCAGCCTCCCAAGTAGCTGGGACTACAGGCACCCACCACAATTCCTGGCCATTTTTTTGTTATAGTTGTCATTGTTGTTTAGCTGGCCTAGGCCGGGTTTGAACCCACCAACCCTGGTGTATGTGGCCAGTTACCTAATCCCTGAGCTATGGGTGCTGAGCCTTTTACTCATTTTAAAATTTACTTGTCTTGGCTGGGCTGCTAAAACAACAACAATAAAAAAAACCAGCTGGGTGCTAGCTAGGTATGACCCAACAGCACTCTAGCTAGGGTGATAAAGTGAGATTCTGTCTCAATAATAAAAAAGAAAATTGTCTTTTTGTTGTTGAGTTGTAAGAATTCTTTTTATATCCTAGACACAAGACCTTTCAGTAGATGATATACTATTTCCAAATTTTTCTCTCATCTTCTTACTTTCTTGATATTGTCCTTTGATATTCAAAAGCTTTAATTTTAAAAATGTCTAACATATCCATATCTTTAGCCATTGCTTATGATTGTGAGGTTACATCAAAGAAACCATGGCCAAATCTAATTTTGTGACAATTTACTCCTGTTTTTTCCTTAGTGTTTTATAGTTTTAGCTCTTTTAGTATTTTGATTTTTGTATATTGTAAAGATTTTTTAAAAAGTATTTTGGAGCTTTTAAAATCATTTCAGTTTCATTGAGGGTACAAAGAATTAGATTACACTGTTTGCATTTGTTAGGTAAAATCCCTCTTATAATTGTGTCCCACCCACAAGAGGTGTGCCATACACCATCCCTTTCCTCTTCCCCTCTCCTTGCTCCCTTGTTCCTCACCTTGAATGATTTTAATTTTTCTCTTATGTGAGTATGTATTAGATCATCTATTGGCTTTGTATTATAATTGAGTACATTGGATTCTTGCTTCTCTATTCTTGTGATACTTTACTAAGAATAATGTGTTCCAACTCTATCCAGGTTAATAAAAAAGATGTAAAGTCTCCATCTTTTTTAATGGCTGAATAGTATTTCATGGCATACATATACCACAGCTTGTTAATCCTTTCCTGGATTGGTAGGCATTTAGGCTGTTTCCACATTTTGGCAACTGTAAATTGAGCTGCGATAAACATTTTGGTGCAAATGTCCTTATGAAAAAAATATTTTTTTTATTCTGGGTAGATGCCTAGTAATAGGATTGTAGGATCAAATAGGAGGTCTAATTTGAGTTCCTTAAGGATCCTCCATACTTCCTTCCAAAAAGGTTATGTTACTTTTCAGTCCCTAAAGATTTAATTTTATTCTTTTGCATGTAGATATACAGTTGTCCCAGCACCATTTGTTTAAGAGAACATTCTTTTCTCACTGAATGTTCTTTCTTGGCACCCTTATTGAAAATCAATTTACCATGGATACATGGACTTATTTCTGGACTCTGAATTCTATCCCATTGATCTATAGGTCTATATTTACATCATTGCCTGTAACATTATAGTACATTTTAAAATCGGGAAATATGACTCCTTTAATGTTGTTCTTCTCTTCTCTTCTCTTAACCAATTTTGTTTTGGTTATTCAAGGTCTCCTGAGATTCCATGTGAATTGCAAGATAGGCTTTTTTATGTTTCTGTAAAAATTGCCATTGGGATTCTGATAGAAAATGCTTTGAATCTGAAACTTATTCTGGGAAATACTGTCATCTTAATATTAAGTCTTCCAATCCATGAACCCAGAATATCTTTTCATTTATCTAGGACTCCTTCAATTTTTTTCAACAGGTCTTTATTAGTTTTTAGTGTATATACCTTGTACCTTCTTGGTCAAATGTATTTCTAGGAATTTGATTACCTTTGATGTTATTGTAAATGGAATTGTTTTCTTAATTTCCTTTTTAGATTTTCCATTGTTAGTACATAGAAACACAATTGATTTTTGCTTTTTTTTTTTTTTTTTTTGAGACAGAGTCTCACTCTGTTGCCCTGGGTAGAGTGCTGTGGTGGCATAATTCACAGAAACCTCAAATTCTTGGGCTCAAGTGATCCTCTTGCCTCAGCCTCCCATGTAGCTGGGACTACAGGTACCTGCCACAATGCCCAGCTATTTTTAAAGAACAGGTCTCTCTCTTGCTCAGGTTGGCCTTGAATTCCTGAGATCAGACAATACACCCACCTCATCTTTTCAGCCCAGGGTGATTTTTACAAGTTGATTTTTGCATCCTGCAATGGTTTTTCAAAACTGCCTAATCACTTTGGGTAATTTGTCTTTTGTTTTTATGTTTCTACATTTCATTGCTTTAAGCATAAGTTTTTCATGTAATTTCAATGTCTGACATTCTTCAAATTCTAAATCTCATTTATTGTTTCTACTGACTTGTACTCAAGTTGCCTATGGTATTTTCCAAACCATATCTGTATTGATATTTACTTAGTCTACTGTGATTCTCAGTCAGCTGATGATTATGTGAAGCAGTTAGGAGATGTGAGCGGACAGAGGACAGATGTGACAAAGCTATTTTGGACTGGTTTGGGTCAATCTGACCTGGGCTATTACAGGAATGAGGCTGATTAAGACTTTGCAGGTGGGTTGTTTTGAGAACAGAGTTAATTAAGACCCTGGGAGACTTCCAAGAAGCAGCTCATACTCCTCAAATTTGTATACAAAGCCCAAAACTGCACTGTCCAGGCAGCCTGTGGTCACTAGGTTTCCTGTGCAAGTTATTAATAAATTTTCTTTTTCTTACTTAAACTTTACTTGACCTTTTCAATTATTTTGGCAACTACCTTAATCCACTGTGCTGCTCTAACAATTTTGATGCACAATTCAATGAATTTTTACAAGGTTTTCATCAGTTTGCTTGTTACTGGCTGGCCTTACCTCTCATCATTGGTTACACTTTCTATCCCCTCAGGAAAACGTTTAATACATTTGTACACTTCCATTTTCTTCATGGCATTATCCCTATAAACTTGCATTAATGTGTCCCTGATTTCACTTCCACTCTTGCCAACTTTAACAAGAAATTTAATGTTTGTTCATTGCTCCAACTCAAGCTCCAACATTGTTATGATGGCACACAAAACACACAACAACAATAATGAATGCCACTCAGCCAGATACCAGCAGACATCGACACGAACACAGCTTTGAGACCCTCATATATCAAGGTTTGTACACTGTGTTCATGCACAATGGCAAGTTTGCACACTTAATTGTCAGACCTCATATTTTCTGAATCAGCTGATATATAGTGTTGTTTTCCTTGTAGACAAGGTTCATGGGTCCACAAATCAAGGGGTGGAAATGGGAGTGACATCACTCACTATTACCCCTAGTGATGTACTAGAAAAATTTTTGCTGTTCACATGATCTTGTATTATGCTGGCCAAGAGATCTTACTTCCAGAAGGAGAAATTCTTCCACCAGGAGACACAACAAATGTGCTGACCTGAAAGTTAAGACTGCAGCCTCACCACTTTGGGTTCCTCATGCTTTTGAATCAAAAGACAAAGAAGGGAGTTATGGTGTTGCCTGGGGTGATTCATCCAAAGCACCAAGGAAAAATTGAACTCCTACTTCACAATGAAGGTATGTAAGAGTGTGTCTGGAATAAAGGTGATTCCTTGGAGTCTTAGTATTACCATGACCCATCATTAAGGTCAATGGAAAACTGCCACAACCCAATTCAGATTGGACTAATAGTGACCCTGGCTCTTCAGGAATAAATGTTTGAGTTACTCTACCAGGTAAAGAACCACAACCAGTTGAGGTACTTGCTGAAGGCAAAGAGAATAGGTAGTGGAAGAAGATAGTTATAAATACTAGCTGTGAACATGTGACCAATTACAGAAATGAGGATTGTTATTATATTTCCTCCTTATTTTGTTTGTATGTGTATATTATATCTTGTTTTATTACTTTTCTTACCCCTTTATTGTGAAACATATGATGCATTGTTTATATCATGGTATTTAAGTATCATTAACTTTACTTCATAGTATTTATGTAATGAAATATCAAGGAGAAGAGTAAGCTTTTTCCTGCCTTCAGACTTAACTAAAGCATCTTAGCTCCTCCTGAGTCTCAAAGCCTTCTGTCCTTCACACTAGAACTATACCACTGACTCCTCTGAGTCACCTCTAGCTTTCTAATTCACTCTGAAGACCTTGGGACTTGTCAGCCTCTGCAATCGTCCAATTCCATATATGAGGTGATATATAATCCAGTCTCCTATTGGTTCTGTTTCTTTGTATATCCCTAATTAATGCACTCATATAAGTAGAATCATACAATATTTATCCTTTTATGTTTGGCCTATTCACTTAGCATGTTTTCAAAATTCATCTGTGTTGTAGCATGAATCCAAGATATAACTTTCTTTAAATAGGAACTTCCTCTATAATATCTATTGTAGACTTTAGTCCACCAAACTGCTAGAAGCAGAAGTCTCAGGTAACATTAAAGAATGAATCAGGTGAAAGAGGAAGCAGGAGATTACTAGAAAAATGTTCTCAGCAGAAGAAACGGTATGTATATAAAAGCCTGGTGTGAACTGGAACCAGACAAGGTTATCCTCTGTCACCTTTACTATTCAACATAGTGCTGGAAGTTCTAGCCAATACAATTAGGCAAGACAAGGAAATAAAGGGAATCCAAATGGGAGCAGAGGAGGTCAAACTCTCCCTCTTTGCTGACGACATGATCTTATACTTAGAGAACCCCAAAGACTCAACCACAAGACTCCTAGAAGTCATCAAAAAATACAGTAATGTTTCAGGATATAAAATCAATGTCCACAAGTCAGTAGCCTTTGTATACACCAATAACAGTCAAGATGAGAAGCTAATTAAGGACACAACTCCCTTCACCATAGTTTCAAAGAAAATGAAATACCTAGGAATATACCTAACGAAGGAGGTGAAGGACCTCTATAAAGAAAACTATGAACTCCTCAGAAAGGAAATAGCAGAGGATATTAACAAATGGAAGAACATACCATGCTCATGGATGGGAAGAATCAACATTGTTAAAATGTCTATACTTCCCAAAGCAATCTACCTATTCAATGCCATTCCTATCAAAGTACCTACATCGTACTTTCAAGATTTGGAAAAAGTGATTCTGCGTTTTGTATGGAACCGGAAAAAACCCCGTATAGCTAAGGCAGTTCTTAGTAACAAAAATAAAGCTGGGGGCATCAGCATACCAGATTTTAGTCTGTACTACAAAGCCATAGTGGTCAAGACAGCATGGTACTGGCACAAAAACAGAGACATAGACACTTGGAATCGAATTGAACACCAAGAAATGAAACTAACATCTTACAACCACCTAATCTTTGATAAACCAAACAAGAACTTACCTTGGGGGAAAGACTCCCTATTCAATAAATGGTGTTGGGAGAACTGGATGTCTACATGTAAAAGACTGAAACTGGACCCACACCTTTCCCCACTCACAAAAATTGATTCAAGATGGATAAAGGACTTAAATTTAAGGCATGAAACAATAAAAATCCTCAAAGAAAGCACAGGAAAAACACTGGAAGATATTGGCCTGGGGGAAGACTTCATGAAGAAGACTGCCATGGCAATTGCAACAACAACAAAAATAAACAAATGGGACTTCATTAAACTGAAAAGCTTCTGTACAGCTAAGGACACAATAACCAAAGCAAAGAAAGAGACAACCTACGCAATGGGAAAGGATATTTGCATACTTTCAATCAGACAAAAGCTTGATAACCAGGATCTATAGAGAACTCAAATTAATCCACATGAAAAAAGCCAACAATCCCTTATATCAATGGGCAAGAGACATGAATAGAACTTTCTCTAAAGACGACAGACGAATGGCTAACAAACACATGAAAAAATGTTCATCATCTCTATATATTAGAGAAATGCAAATCAAAACAACCCTGAGATATCATCTAACCCCAGTGAAAATGGCCCACATCACAAAATCTCAAAACTGCAGATGCTGGCGTGGATGTGGAGAGAAGGGAACACTTTTACACTGCTGGTGGGACTGCAAACTAGTACAACCTTTCTGGAAGGAAGTATGGAGAAACCTCAAAGCACTCAAGCTAGACCTCCCATTTGATCCTGCAATCCCATTACTGGGCATCTACCCAGAAGGAAAAAAATCCTTTTATCATAAAGAAACTTGTACTAGACTGTTTATTGCAGCTCAATTTACCATTGCCAAAATGTGGAAACAGCCTAAATGCCCACCAACCCAGGAATGGATTAACAAGCTGTGGTATATGTATACCATGGAATACTATTCAGCCATTAAAAAAAATGGAGACTTTACATCCTTTGTATTAACCTGGATGGAAGTGGAAGACATTATTCTTAGTAAAGCATCACAAAAATGGAGAAGCATGAATCCTATGTACTCAATCTTGATATGAGGACAATTAATGACAATTAAGGTTATGGGGGGGAAGCAGAAAGAGGGATGGAGGGAGGAGGGTGGGGCCTTAGTGTGTGTCACACTTTATGGGGGCAAGACATGATTGCAAGAGGGACTTTACCTAACAATTGCAATCAGTGTAACTGGCTTATTGTACCCTCAATGAATCTCCAACAATAAAAAAAAAAAAAAAAAAAAAAGCCTGGTGTGAGATATAATGTGCAATAATTAGGGACCTGAGAATTTCTTACTATGGATGGAACTTAGAATCAAAGGGGAAAGTGGCAAGAGACTGTGTGAGAGAAATCAATAAGGGCCACATCATAGTTACTTCTTGGTGAAAAGGAATAGAAACAATACCACATATATGAACTATTTATACCCCTTTTACTCACAGGATAAGACTTTATGTCATGTATTCTAATCAGCTCATTTGTTTAATTATCCAGAAGACTCAAATAAGACCACTAATGTTAAAGGTCAACAAGACTTGGGGATCTAGGTTGCTGATGAGGATACAAACAGTATTAACGATTTGTCAAATAACTCTCATTCTTCTTCACCCCTCTGATTCTTGCCATTATCCAGAATGACATCAACATATGTGAGGGAAATTAACTCTTGGCTCTATTCTGCTGATTTCTTGGGATTTTACCTTTTTTTCTTAGAGTCACTGTGTCCTCTCAGAATGCCTTTCACAGTGTCCTATTACCATAGGTACTCAGTAAATTTTACCTTGAAAGTTGGTCATATATCAACCTTGTTATGATTCTAGATGTCAAGCTCTAGGAAAGTTTTTATTTTTTAGGAAATTTTTTATTGTTTTTTGTCTTTCATATGAGAGCAGCATACCTTCACTTTGCCATTCTGAAAAAAGAGAGTCCAGCGCTGGCCATCTTGACTGCTAGAGATGAGGAACTCCTTCACATACATGCTGGTAAGGAGAGATTTCACTCCCTGGGTCGTTATCCCTGTGACTTTAATTGTTTTCTGGAAGTCTACTTGCAGCCATTCTTTTGGATTATTTACCTGTGGAAAATCAGTGTTGAACTAGTACCCTCTTGATTACCATTTGTGCCCAAAATCCCTTCTTTTTTTTTTTTTTTTGAGACAGAGTCTCACTCTGGCACCCTGACTAATGTGCTATAGCATCACAGCTCACAGCAACCTCAAGTTCTTGGGCTCAAGTAATCCTTTTGCCTCAGTTTTTCTATTTATAGTATACGTGGGGTCTTGCTCTAGCTCAGTCTTGTCTCGAACTGAACTCCTGACCTCAAGTAATCTACCCAGTTTGGCCTCCCGGAGTGCTAGGATTACAGGCATGAGTCACCATGCCCAGCCCCCAAATCCCTTTTTAACCAGCACTTACCACTCTGTATTCTAATGATTTGTCAGTTTCCTTTATTAGACATTAAGCAACTTGAGGGCCAATATTTTTCATAATTCATCTCTGTATTTCCAGCATCAGCCACTTAATAGGTAAATGTTTGCTGAATGAATATATGAACCACATATAGATTGAGTAGCATATAAAAAATTTGGCAATGTGGAATATGACCTATTTTGTCTAAAATAAGCCCCTAGAGGAACAGCAACAATTCATTCCCACCAAAAAAACTGGTGAATGAAAAATCACTGGGTTGCTCTGGAAGTACTAAGGAACCTGGAAAGAAAGATAGTTGCTAATATTTACCTGTAAAATATACTTTAGCTACTACACTTTTTATGAATAACAATTGACAGAAATAACTCTGAAGAAATCGTCAAGGGATTCACCTATTTTTCCCCAATGACTACTCCCTTCTCTAGACCAGTTAAATGGTAAGTCTGTTGCCTCTTACCTGAGGTCTCCAGGCATTTGTCCTCCCTTGGAGGTGAAGTCGGGCTTGTGAAGGAGCCCAGGTAGCAAACATATTGGTGAGGTAGGATGAGGCAGTAATCTGTGAATCTGATATTTCTTTACTCTCCATTCCCAATGGCATGCTGCAACCTGAAGGAAATGAATAGATAATGTTATCACAAGGACAGGCTGCATCTTAGGTTATACTGGGATGCTTCTACCTATATTCTAGGGCTATTATCATCATGTCATCATTTCTTAAGCATTAACTTTTATTCAGATTCTGTTATTGTAATATGACCCCTGTTTTCTGGACAGCTCTGCTGAGTACTGTTTGACTAATTTTCCTTGTTAATAGTATTATTGGACATCTATGGTGCATCTTAGAATGGGTACAGGCGATTGCACTAATGTACACAGCTATGATTTAACAATAAAAAATAAATAAATTAAAAAATTAAAAAAATAGTATTATTGGAGGTGGCTGTCTCTGGGGAATCCCATGGTAAGAGTAAACAATTCCTGGCTTTGCCTAGGACTGTGCTGGTTTTAGTACTGATAGTTCTGTGTCCTGAGACTGGGACTCCCTCCCCTCAGTCTCAGGATAACCAGGAAAGTTAGTCACTTTACCCATAGTTGGGAGAGGAAAGGATATGGGATGACTTGGCACTTACTGTTTAAATCACAGCCAATCAACTCCATACGTAGAGTGCTGCGGATGCTATAATGAGTTGGGTGCAAACGGATGTACTGAGCAATAATTGGAGGGTTGAAAACATTGTGTTTTATCCCAGATGAGTCCACATTGCCAAAGAAGACCTGAAGGGAGGGATTATTACAGATACATAAAAAGTGAATACAGAGTGTAAAACAATTTCTCCCCATCATATCTTACTTCTAATTTTGCATCCAACATTTAAATAAAACAATCATCACTGGACAGATGTTAGGATGGTATATGCAAAGGAGGAAAGCCCCAGGAAGGAGAGAGAGTATAGAAGGTTATGTCTGAGGCAAGTGAAGTACAGTAGTTTTATACTTTGGGTTCATGTAAAATTCTCATAAAAGTCAAGAAAGCCATTTAGGACTTTGATAGTTCCTCATGGGCCACAGCCCGCCAGCAGCAGCATCACCAGGAAGCAATTATATAGTATCAGGAAAGTGACATCTGTGAGCTGGTCAAATAGGAGGTCCCTTGCTCTTATCTACCTACAGAAAAAATAATTTGGGAGCCACCTATGGACAAAATGCCTTTGTGGTACCTTGGGATCCAAGTAGGAGGTTGAGAAACCCCAGTTTAGACCTGATCAAACTAAAAAGCTTCTGCACAGCCAAGAACACAGTAAGTAAAGCAAGCAAACAGCCCTCAGAATGGGAGAAGATATTTGCAGGTTATGTCTCTGACAAAGGTTTAATAACCAGAATCCACAGAGAACTCAAACGTATAAGCAAGAAAAGAATAAGCAATCCCATCGCAGATTGGGCAAGGGACTTGAAGAGAAACTTCTCTGAAGAAGACAGGTGTGTGGCCTACAGACATATGAAAAAATGCTCATCATCTTTAATCATCAGAGAAATGCAAATCAAAACTACTTTGAGATATCATCTAACTCCAGTAAAATTAGCCTATATCACAAAATCCCAAGACCAGAGATGTTGGCGTGGATGTGGAGAAAAGGGAACACTTCTGCACTTTTGGTGGGAATGCAAATTAATACATTCCTTTTGGAAAGATGTTTGGAGAACACTTTGAGATCTAAAAATAGACCTGCCATTCAATCCTATAATTCCTCTACTAGGCATATATCCAGAAGACCAAAAATCACATCATAACCAAGATATTTGTACCAGAATGTTTATTGCAGCCCAATTCATAATTGCTAAGTCATGCAAAAAGCCCAAGTGCCCATCGATCCACGAATGGATTAATAAATTGTGGTATATATACACCATGGAATATTATGCAGCCTTAGAAAGATGGAGACTTTACCTCTTTCATGTTTACATGGATGGAGCTGGAACATATTCTTCTTAGTAATGTATCTCCAGACCAAGTATTTAGCCCTAGTTCGAAACTAATTTATGGCTTTCATATGAAAGCTATAACCCAGTTATAACCTAACAATATGGGGAAGGAGGAGAGGGAGAGGAGGGAGGGGTGAGGATGGGTAGAGGGAGGGTGATTGGTGGGATTACACCTACGGTGCATCTTACAAGGGTACATGTGAAACTTAGTAAATGTAGAATATAAATGTCTTAACACAATAACTAAGAAAATGCCAGGAAGGCTATGTTAACCAGTGTGATGAAAATGTGTCAAACGGTCTATAAAACCAGTGTATGGTGCCCCATGATCACATTAATGTACACAGCTATGATTTAATAAAAAAAAAAAGAGAAACCCCAGTGTAGCCTAAGACTGAGGATGGCTGCTTTGATAAAGCAGTCCTGCATCCTGGTGACAGGCCTGAAGTAGGCTACCAACCTGTGGACCTTTAAGTGGCCCTGTCACTCAGCTTCAGCCCTACACTAGCATAGTCTGGAGGAAGTTCGATGGAAAACATTCCAGTCCATGTCCCCAGAAACAGGCTCACCAACTAGACCTGACTGTGGACCTACAAGCAGCCCTGTAACCTGACTCCAGTCCTGCCTGCCTAGGGACCTGGTAGAAGCTGTGCTCATCTGTGCCCCCATAACAATCTCACCAACTATGAGCCCAAATAGGGCACCCTAAAGCAGTCCTATGATCCAGGCCCACTTCGCCACTGGACAGTCCTTCCTGTCCGGACACCTAGTAGGATCCATACCTCTCCACAGCCCTGGTAATGGGCCTACTGTCTGAGGACCCAATAGAAGACCCAGAAGAGGTATTTATTTCTTCAAATGCACAGGCACCAATTCAAGGTTACATAGATCATGAAGAATTAGGCAAACATGATACCACCAAAGGGAACTAATAAAACTCCAGTAACCAACCATAAATAACTGAGGATTCATGATAAGCTTGGCAAAGAATTAAAAATAATCATTTAGAAAACCTTAGTGAGCTACAAGAGAACACAGACAACTAACAAAACAGGAAAATAATACATGAGCAAAATTAGAAGTTTAATAAAAAAATAAAAACCATAAGAAAGACCCAAACAGAAATCCCAGAGCTGAAGAACATTACGACTGAACTGAAAAACTCAATAGATTTTTTCTTTTTCTTTTCTTTTCTTTTCTTTCTTTCTTTGTTTTCTTTTCTTTTTTTTTGAGACAGAGTCTCAAGCTGTCACCCTGGGTAGAGTGCCGTGACATCATACCTCACAGCAACCTCCAACTTGATACCCAAACCTCGATCTGGCTTATCATTACTCTCAATTAATGTGAATGGCTTAAATTGCCCTCTAAAGACACACAGGTTGGATGACTGGATACAAAAACTCAGGCTAGACATCTGCTGCATTCAAGAATCTCACCTTACCTTAAAAGATAAACATAGACTCAGGGTGAATGGATGGTCATTTATAATTCAGGCAAATGGAAATCATCAAAAAGCAGGTGTTGCAATTTTATTCACAGATACAATAGGCTTTAAACCAATAAAAGTAAGGAAAGATAATGATGGTAACTTCTTATTTAAAAAAGCACGTGTGGCAATTTTATTTGCAGATACAATAGGCTTTAAATCAATAAAAGTAAGGAAAGATAATGATGGTCACTTCTTATTTGTTAAGGGTAACACTCAATATGATGAGATTTCAATTATCAACGTTTATGCACCCAACTAGAATGTGCCTCAATTTATAAGAGAAACTCTGACATGAGCAACTTGATTTCTCCCAGCACCAAAATTGTCAGAGACTTTAACACTCCTTTGGCAGTGTTGGATAGATCCTCCAAAAAGAAGCTAAGCAAAGAAATTTTAGTCTTTTTTTTTTTTTATTTTGTAAGGCTACCACTTCTTTCCTGTCATCCTTAAATCTCTATTTTCTTTTATTTATTTATTTATTTTTTATTTTCAATTTTTTTTTTTTATTGTTGGGGATTCATTGAGGGTACAATAAGCCAGGTTACACTGATTGCAATTGTTAGGTAAAGTCCCTCTTGCAAACTTAACCATTCAGCATTTACATCTAACAGACATCTACAGAACATTTCATTCTAACAAAACTGAATATGTATTCTTCTCATCAGCCCATGGATCATCCTCCAAAATTCATCACATCTAGGTCACAAGTCTAACCTCAGCAAGTTTAAAAGAATAGAAATAATTCCTTGTATTTTCTCGGACCATTATGGAATAAAAGTTGAACTTAGTAACAACAGGAATCTGCATACACATACAAAAACATGGAAACTAAATAACGTTATGCTGAATGATAGCTGTGTCATAGATGAGATTAAGAAGGAAATTACCAAATTTTGGATCAAAACAATAATGAAGATACAAACTATCAGAACCTCTGGGATACAGCAAAGGCAGTCCTAAGAGGAAAATTTATAGCGTTGCAAGCCTTCCTCAGGAAAGATAGGAAGTCAATAACTTAATAGGACATCACAAGCAACTGGAAAAGGAAGAACTTTCCAACCCTAAACCCAGCAGAAGAAAAAAAAATAACTAAAATTAGAGCAGAACTAAATGAAATTGAAAACAAAAGAATCATACAATAGATCAACAAATCAAAGAGTTGGTTTTTTGAAAAGGTCAATAAAATAAATAAACCTTTGGCTAACCTAACCAGAAGTAGAAGAGTAAAATCCCTAATTTCATCAATCAGAAATGAGAAAGGCCAAATAACAACAGACTCCTCAGAAATTCAACAAATCCTTAATGAATACTACATAAAACTCTACTCTCAGAAGTATGAAAATCTGAAGGAAATAGATCAATACTTGGAAACATGCCACCCTCCTAGACTTAGCCAGAAAGAAGTGGAAATGTTGAACAAGCCTATAACAAGTTCTGAAATATCATCAACTATAAAAAATCTCCCCCAAAAGAAAAGCCCAGGACCAGATGGCTTCACATCAGAATTCTACCAAACCTTTAAAGAGGAACTAGTACCTATATTACTTAATCTTTTCTAAAACATAGAAAAAGAAGGAATACTTCCAACACATTCTATGAAGCAAATATCACTCTGATATCCAAACCAGGAAAAGACCCAACAAGAAAAGAAAATTATAGACCAATATTTCTAATGAATATTGATGCAAAAATATTCAATAAGATCCTAGCAAACAGAATCCAACAACATATCAAACAAATTATACACCACGACCAGGTGGGTTTCAAGGATGGGTCCCAAGGATGGTTCAATATACATAAATCCATAAATATAATACATCACATAAACAAATTAAAAAACAAAGAGCATATGATTCTCTCAATTGATACAGAAAAAGCTTTTGACAATATCCAGCATCCTTTCTTGGTCAGAATGCTTAAGAAAATAGGTATAGAAGGAACATTTCTTAAACAGATAGAGGCCATCTACAGCAAACCCACAGCCAATATCGTATTGAATGGAGTAAAATTGAAATCATTTCCACTCAGATCAGGAACCGGGCAAGGATGCCCACTATCTCCACTGCTTTTTAACTATTTCCTAAGAGGAAAATTTATAGCATTGGAAGCCTTCCTCAGGAAAGATAGGAAGTCAATAACTTAATAGGACATCACAAGCAACTGGAAAAGGATACTCTTAAATTGTAATTGTAATGGAAAAGGATACTCTTAAATTGTAATGGAAGTCTTAGCCACCACAATCAGGCAAGAGAAGGCAATCGATAGGATCCAAATAGGACCAGAGGAGATCAAACTGTCTCTCTTCGCAGACGATATGATTATATATCTGGAAAACCCTAGGGAATCAACTACAAAACTCCTAGAAGTGATCAAGGAATATAGTAATGTCTCAAGATACAAAATTAACACTCATAAATCTGTAGCCTTTATATATACCAATAATAGTCAAGGGGCAAAAACAATCAAGGACTCTATTCCCTTTACAATAGTGCCAAAGAAGAAGAAATATCTGGGAGTGTATCTAACTAAGGATGTGAAAGATCTCTATAAAGAGAAGTATGAAACTCTGAGAAAAGAAATAGCTGAAGATATTAACAAATGGAAAAATATACCATGCTCATGGCTGGGAAGAATCAACATTGTTAAAATGTCAATACTACCTAAAGCAATCTACAGATTTAATGCCATCCCTATTAAAGCACCTCTGTCATACTTTAAAGACCTGGAAAAATTAGTACTTCGTTTTATATGGAAACAGAAAAAAACTTGAATAGTCAAGACATTATTCAGAAATAAAAACAAATCGTGAGGAATCATGCTTCCAGACTTCAGACTATAGTATAAATTTATAGTGATCAAAACAGCATGGTACTGGTACAAAAATAGAGAGGTAGATGTATGGAACAGAATTGAAGACCAAGAGGTGAACCCAGACACTTATCATCATTTGATTTTTGATAAGCCTATTAAAAATATAAATTGGGGGAAAGATTCCCTATTCAATAAATGGTGCTGGGTGAATTGGCTGGTGACCTGTAAAAGACTGAAACTGGACCCACACCTTTCTCCTCTCACAAAAATTGACTCTCACTGGTTAAAGGACTTAAACTTAAGACATGAAACTATAAAAATTCTTAGAGAGAGTGCAGGGGAAACACTTGAAAAAATTGGCCTGGTAGAATACTTTATGAGGAGGACATCCCAGGCAATTGAAGCAACATCAAAAATACATTACTGGAATCTGATCAAATTAAAAGGCTTCTGCACTGCCAAGAACCCACTAAGTAAAGCAAGTAGACAGCCCTCAGAATTGGGGAGGATTTTTGCAAGTTATATTTTTGACAAAGGTCTAATAACCAGAATCCACAGAGAACTCAAACTTATTACTAAGCAAGAAACAAGTGATCCCATTTCATTGTGGGCAAAAGACATGAACAGAAGCTTCTCTGAAGAAGACAGGTGCATGCCCTATAGACACATGAAAAAATGCTCATCATCTTTAATCATTAGAGAAATGCAAACCAAAACTACTCTGAGATACCATGTAACTCCAGTAAGAGTAGCCCACATCACAAAACCCCAAAACTATAGATCTTGGTGTGGATGTGGAGAAAAGGGAACACTTCTACACTGTTGATGGGAATACAAGCTAGTATGTTCCTTTTGGAAGGAAGTTTGGAGAACACTCAGGGATGTAAATGTAGACCTGCTGCTTGATCCTGCAATTCCTATTCTAGGTGTATATCCAAAGGACCAAAAATCATTTGGCAATAAAGATATTTGCACCAGATTTTCATTGCAGCTCAATTCATAATTGCCAAGTCATGGAAGAAGCCCAAGTGCCCATCAACCCATGAATGGATTAATAAATTGTGGTATATGTATACCATGGAATACTATGCAGCATTAAAAAATGGAGACTTTACCTCCTTTATGTTTACATGGATGGAGCTGGAAAATATTCTTAGTAAAGTATCTCAGGAATGGAAAAAATATATATCCAATGTACTCAGTACTACTGTGAAACCAATTTATAATAACTTACACTTGCATATGAAAAATGAAACGCAACTATAGCCTAGGATGAAGGAGGGAAGGGGAGGGAGAGGGGAGGGGAGGAGGCTGGGTTGATAGAGGGAGGGATAGTAGGGGGACCACCCCTATGGAGCATATTGCAAATACAAGGTGGATCTATCAGGTGTAGAACACAAATGTCTTAATGCTGTAATTGGGTAAATGAGGTGAAAGCTATGTTGATTAGTAGGATGTAAGCACTCCAATTTGTACAAATAATCGACACATTGAATCCCATAACGGCATAAATGTATTCATGATCTATGTACAAATGACTTAATAAAAAAAATAAAGAAAGAATAAAAGAAAAAAAATTCTATTTAAAATAGCATCAAAAGGAATAAAATACTTGGGAACAAAAATAACCAAGGAAGTGCAAGACTTGTACACTGAAAATTCCAAAACATTATTGAAAGATATTAAAGATGGAGGGGGCAGCGCCTGTGGCTCAAGGAGTAGGGCCTTGGTCCCATATGCTGGAGGTGGTGGGTTCACACCCAGCCCCGGCCAAAAACCACACACACACACACAAAGAAAGATATTAAAGATGATATAAGGAAATGGAAAGATATCCCAGGTTACACCTTAACAAAGAACTTGTCTACATTATCTCCAAGCCAAGGGTTGTGGAAGACTGATGGTAAGAGTAATGGCCTAGGGTATCTGGTGGAAGAAATTTCTCAGCAGCAAAGACTTCAAGTGGTAGAGCTGCTTTTAACACTTTACAATCACATATGGGGGCAAAGGAATGACCTAAAGTTAGAATTTATAATTAAAAGTATACAAATTTGTAAAATTCTCAGCATGTCTATGAGTTAGAGAAGAGCATTTTCAGGAGCGTAATCCAAGTGGGCTGCACAGCAACCATTTGCTAGAGAGATTAGCATGGATTAAAGGGAGCCAGGTGCTAATAGTCAAGACAAAAGGACAAAAGGCCCTGAAGCCATTTCAGATATCTTCAAGGTGCAGCCCCTTCCATCACAGGCCCAGAAGCCTAGAATGGTTCCAGGAGCTAGGCCCAGGTGCAGCTGCCCTGTGCCATCTCAGTATATTTGTCCTGGCATCCTGGTATTCCTGCTGCTCCAGCACCAGCTGCAGCTCAAAAGCCCCAGATGACTGTTGGACCTCTGTTCCAAGGAATGCAAGCAGTAAGCCTTAGTGGCACCAACATTATGCTAACTCTGCAGGTATTCTGAATTTAAGAATAGTGAAGTCCAGGCAGCTTCCACTTAGATTTCAGAGGAGGTATGGGAAAGCCTGGGAGCCCAGGCAGAAGCCTGCCACATTAGCAGAGCCCCTACAGAGGCAATGCCAACTGGAAATGTGGGGTTTGATCCCCCACAGAGAGTACCCAATAGGGCACTGCCTAATGGAGCTGTGGGAGCAGTGCTATCATCCTCAAAAGCCCAGAATTATAGAATCACCAGCAATGTGCAATCTCAGCCTGGAAAAGTCACAGACATTGGATGCCAACTCATGACAACAGCCACATGGGCTGTGCCCAGCAAAGCCATGGGAATAGGTTGCCCAAACCTTGGCAGTTCACCCTTCAAGCCACCGTTCCTTGGATGCAAGACATGAAGTCAAACGTTATTTGGGAGCTTTAAGGTTCAATATTTGCCCTGACATATTTCACACTTGTGTGGTGCCTGTTACCCTTTTCTTTTTGGCCAATTTCTCACTTTTGGAATGATAGTGTTTACCAATGTGTGTTATACCATTGTATCTTTGAGGTAAACAACTTTTTTTTTTTTTAATTTCACAGGTTTCAGCTGGAAGGAACTTACCTTGACTCTCAAATGGGTCTTTGGACTTTGAAGTCACTGCCGGAACAAGTTAAGACTTTGGGGGAATATTGAGAAGGGATGATTGTACAGTAGAACCTCTGTAAGTTGACCACTCAAGTGACTGTAACAATGTGGTCAGCATATGGAGGTGGTCAACATAAGGAACTAGGCCTACTTTACTGATACATACATTTGGTGAATGTCCAGTCTATGAGAATTAGGTCAACTTAAGGAGGTGGTTAGTATAGGGAGGTGGTTAATTAGGGAGTTTCTACTGTAATTTGTATGTGAGAAGGACATGAGATTTGGGGGACCAGCGGCAGAATGCTCTGGCTTGAATATGGTTTGTTGGGCTTCACTGAAACTCATGTCGAAATGTGATTTCTAATGTTGGAAGCAGGGCCTAATGGGAAGTGTTTAGGTCACTGAGGTGGATCCCTCACGAAAAGAATGGTGCTGTACTTGCAGTAATGAACAAGTTCTTGCTCTGTTAATTCCTATGAGAGCTGATTGTTGAAACCAGTCTGGAATCTCCTTGCTCTTTTGTTTCATTTCTTACCATGTGATGTCTGCACATGCTGGTTTCCCTTCCCCTTTTGCCATGAGTGCAATATGTCTGAGGGCTTCACTAGATGCAGGTAATTGTTCCATGCTTCTTGTACAGCCTGGAGAACTGTGAGTCAGAGTCAAACATATCACTTTTCTATATAAATTGACCACTCTCAGGTATCTATTTATAGCAACACCAAAGCACCATCTATAGGGAATGTCTAGAATAGGGAAACCTCTGTGGGCAGAAAGCAGATAAGTGGTAGCCAGGGACTATGGGGAGTGTGGGGTGGGGTGGGGCGTGGCAAGTGGCTGCTTAACGGGCACAGGGGCTTCTTTGGGACGCACTGAAAATGTTTTGGAACTAGGTGGCTGCGATGGCTACCCAACACTGTGAACGCATTTAATGCCACTGAGTCGTACCCACCCTCCTCCCACCCCTCCATCTTTCGCACGATGTCCCCGCCCAGTAGAAAGCGAGAGTTCCCCCAAGGAGAGGGTCCAGGGACCAGGGTACGCCGCGTCCTCTCAGGGCTGCCACAGTCGGTCCAGGCCTGCTTCCGGTGGCCCACGTGGAAGGCAATGACGTCAGCCAAAGCGTGCCGACGTAAGTGCACGCAGCTTGCTCCCCGACCAATGAGGGCCCAGCCCGCCGTTGCGCGGAGACAGAGTAAGGGCCAGTAACCGCTTCTGAGAGCCGTCGAGTCTAGCTAGGCTGAACTGAGGTAGAAGCTGCAGGCCGCGTCCAGCATGCCGGGCAACAAGAGCCGTCGAGGGCGGTCCCGTCATCGTCGGAGTCACCACCGCGGGCGCTCAGCCAGAGCCGAGCTGACGTTCTCAGTGAGCCAGATGGAGCGCCTTCTGCGGAAGGGCCACTATTCCCAGCGGCTGAGCGCCTCTGCTCCGGTTTTCATCGCTGCCATCATCCAGTACCTGACAGCCAAGGTCCTGGAGCTGGCGGGCAACGAGGCCCAGAACTACGGCCGGAGGCGCATCACCCCGGAGCTGGTGGACATGGCGGTCCACAACAACGCGCTGCTTGGTGGCTTCTTCGGGAGCACCACCATCTCTCAGGTCGCCCCGGGGCAGTAGTAGCTGCCGGCCTTGGCTCCTGAGCCTCGTCAGGCCTTGCTTCCGCCAGGCTGCCCATCCGTCCGCCAAGCTGCCCAGCTGCCATCCGTCCTCCCAGCTGACCGTCCGTCCTTCCAGCAGCCGTCCATCCGCCCAGCTGCCGTCCAGACTCTGCCCGTCCGTCCAACCCGCTGCCCGTCCGTCCGCCCTCCCGGCACCAACGTCGCCCCCTCTCTGCCCACCCTCAGCGAGTTTCATTAAATGTTTGCAGAACCTCACGCGTGTGCTGGAGTTTGCGCTGCACAGGGTTACGGGGCTGCCATAGCCGCAGGGAGGGGCGGGTGGCCGGGGCACGGTGGGACTCGGCTGTGGCGCCTAGGAGCAGTGTCCCCCATTGGCAGTGCAAGGTGGCCCTGGGGGAGGGGCTGAGTAGGGTGAGGGGACCGCGGACTCCGCTGTCACCGTCACCGCTGAGCAGGTCGGGGCCTGCCTGGCCAAGGCGCCAGAATGCTGCGGTGATGGGACGGACCTGGAAAGGCTGCCAGGACAGGGGTGGACAGGTGGACGGAGCGGTCGGCGTGCGCTCCGGTGGGCTAGGGGCTTTGCCCAGGCAGGAGGAGTAATGACTACACAGCCCGGAAACACACAAACACGGACTAGGTAGGGGTCAGGCAGGGTCTCGAGTTGGCCGCCTCCAGACAGATGCTATGAGACGCCTTTAGCAACCGAGAGAAACAAGCGGTAACCTAGCAACAGCTGGCGGAAAGACCTGGCCCCAACTGCCTGCCAAGACCCTCTTTTGGAGATTGGCTGACAGACTCGACGTCGGCCAGGCTCCGCCCCAAGGCCCTCGATTTGCATACGCAGCTCACGACCAGGTCGCCCCGCCTCCGGCCCCCGCTCTTTGCATATCACCAGGGCGACGGGGCAGGCCGAGCTCCCCGGCCTGGCGTGGGGAGGCGCAGGGCACGACGCAGCCCACCGAGGGCGCCGCTACGTCCACTGGCTGCGTCAGCGCGTCCGGAAGTGCTTGGGGCGGCAGCGATGGCGGCGGCTATGGCAGCGGCGGCGGCCGCCGCTGGTCTGGGTGGGGGTGCAGGCCCCGGGCCTGAGGCCGGGGACTTCTTGGCCCGGTACCGGCTGGTGTCCAACAAGCTGAAGAAGCGTTTTCTGCGGAAGCCGAACGTGGCGGAAGCCGGCGAGCAGTTCGGCCAGCTGGGCCGCGAGCTGCGCGCCCAAGAGTGCCTGCCGTACGCGGCCTGGTGCCAGCTGGCCGTGGCGCGCTGCCAGCAGGCGCTTTTCCACGGGCCCGGAGAGGCGCTGGCCCTCACTGAGGCCGCGCGCCTCTTCCTGCGGCAGGAGCGCGACGCGCGCCAGCGCCTGGTCTGTCCCGCCGCCTACGGGGAGCCGCTGCAAGCCGCCGCCAGCGCCCTGGGCGCCGCCGTCCGTCTGCACCTGGAGCTCGGCCAGCCGGCAGCCGCTGCCGCCCTCTGCCTGGAACTGGCCACGGCTCTGCGCGACCTGGGCCAGCCGGCGGCCGCCGCCGGCCACTTCCAGCGCGCCTCCCAGCTCCAGCTGCCCCAGCTGCCCCTGGCCGCGCTGCAGGCGCTCGGCGAGGCCGCCTCCTGCCAGCTGCTGGCGCGCGACTACAACGGCGCCTTGGCGGTCTTCACACACATGCAGCGCCTGGCGCGGGAGCACGGCAGCCACCCGACGCAGCCGCCGCCGCCGCCGCCGCCGCCGGGGCCCCAGCCCGCGTTCGGCGGGACACCCGCCCTGCCCGCCGCGCTGCTCCCTCCGAATGCCGCTTCTGCGGCGCCCTCGCCCGCCGCCCTGGGCGCCTTCTCGGACGTGCTGGTCCGCTGCGAGGTGTCTCGCGTGCTGCTGCTGCTGCTCCTGCAGCCGCCGCCCGCCAAGTTGCTGCCAGAGCACGCCCAGACCCTGGAGAAGTACTCCTGGGAGGCTTTCGACAGCCACGGGCAGGAAAGCGGAGGCCAGCTGCCGGAGGAGCTCTTTCTGCTGCTCCAGTCCCTGGTCATGGCTACCCAGGAGAAGGACACGGAAGCCATCAAAGCGCTGCAGGTGGACATGTGGCCGCTGATGACCGCAGAGCAGAACCACCTCCTTCACCTCGTTCTGCAAGAAACCATCTCCCCCTCAGGACAGGGGATCTGATGGTGAATCACATTAACCAAGTGACTTTTTGCCGGCTGTCAAACCTCACGCATCCATGTTTGCATTGGGGAGAAGTAAAAGATGTTCTTCCAGGTTCTGTGTTGTATGTTATCCTATTGTCATCGTAGGAATGTAGTTGACTGATGGGTACCTGTATCCCAAATGCTTATTTCCAAGTACGTTTTCATAGAATCAGAATAGTGGACTAGGCTGCTTAAAAGCCAATTCTACATAAAAATGAGAATCCAATCTCCTTCCTCTTCTCCCCACCCTTCACCGCCTCCTACCCCCATTTTTGTTTCATAGTAACTGTGTCATTTTGCACTGCTCTGTCTAAATGCGACGTGCATAAGCTGTATGATTTCATCATGGCACTTAAATTTCTTAGACGCTAGTATTTCTGTGTCTTGTTGATTACCCGTTTGCTCCCTTGATTCACCTGCACCGGGCCTACACATGGGAGTCATTTTATTCCTTACAACCTGTTGTTGCTGCAGCCGTCAATCCAGGATAAGGCTATTGTAATGCCCCTCACCTGTGGTTTAGATGTACCTCATCTATACAGGGTGACTATCTCACCTGCTTGTCTGGGGCTTGCTCTCTTTCAGTGCCAGGGTGCATTCCTTCATTTGAAATTTATAGTAGGCCTAGTATGTGGGCTAAGGGGGAGCAGTGAGAATCTATGGAGACCATCCATGAGGGAGTCCTTACTCCTATCACTGCAATACAGGTGTGTCCACTGCAACAGTTCCGTCTATTTGTGTGGGAATTCACAGTTCTGACTCTATACCCTAGAGGTATCTGGAATCTACATTGCAACCTTTATTTGCCATAGGGCTCTTGCTGCAACTTTTATTTAACTCAAAAATATAAAATCCGGGTGTAGCTAATTGATTGGTATTGTGTGTGATCACCTGACTGCAAGGCAGTGTCCTGCTGGTTCCTCTAAGGTAAGTTGGTGTTCCATTGTAAAACACTTAAGTTTCTGGTACCCTTTCCTTCAAATGTTACATGCAGTCCAGTTTAGCCATTTTCTTACTGATTGTTTTTACACTTTTGACAGTGATCACATGAACTCTTCAAAATACAACCTCTTAAGTTTTCACCTTTGTGAAAATGCATCCTTTTTGGCTGAAACTACACAGTACTAATCTTTGAGGCTGAGATTTAAGGACCCAGTTGGGGGAAGGTGATTTTTTGTGTTCCTGTTGTTTGGAGGTTGAGGGAGAGGTGTGGAGGGCGGTCACTGTCAGTTAAATACTTCAAAATGGGTGGGGCTTTTAGGGTATCCCTTTCTGCTTCTATTTCTACTTAAATAAGGTGGAAGTAATAGGAAACACAGGAGAGGCCTATCTGAGACAGATCCAGCCACGACTCATCTGTTCTCACGTGGCTGCCAAGGAAGGCTCCTATGGAGCCGTACAGCCCAACCTACTGCTAAAGTGGTAGGGGCGCGTGTTCCTTTACTCTTTGGTTTTTTTTCTGGTACGCTCCTCTCAACCTGGGCAGCAGGCCTGGCCAGTTGCCTTATTCTCTTATGACCAAAGAACTGTCAAGGAGTTAAGGAGCGTTAATAACTCATGAATAATTTTTGGGATTTGGCCTTAAGGAAGAAGTCTTCTTAGGCCTCTGTGTCAGGGAGGTGAGGGAAGGGATAACAAGAGAGTTGGGTATGAGCATATAGGCGTAATTCTAGGAAACACTAAAACTCCTGGTTTCCATTTGCCATTGGCTCATTTCAGTATCTCCCTCAGAAACTTACTGGCAGGCATAACTGGGCCAAGGCCACATTTCAGCTTTCCTGACAGAGTTCGCTTGTAATATATCACTCTGATACCAAAGTTAACACTGATTCCCTACATGCCAAAGACAATTTTTTTTTTTTTTTTTGTAGAGACAGTCTCACTTTATTGCCCTCGATAGAGTGCCATGGTGTCACACAGCTCACAGCAACTTCCAACTCCTGGGCTTAGGCAATTCTCTTGCCTCAGCCTCCCAAATAGCTGGGACTAAAGGTGTCTGCCACAACACCCGGCTATTTTTTTGTTGCAGTTTGGCCGGGGCTGGGTTTGAACCTGCCACCCTCGGTATATGGGGCCGGCGCCCCACAAAGACAAATGTTTTTAACTTGAAAACTGAAGGAGAAAGATCCCTATTATTTAAATGTTCAGACAATTTCAGATTCACAATCAAAATATTTTAAACCGTTGAACATGGAAGCAAGATGGTGGATTAGAGATGGCTTTGTAGTCGTGTGTGGTGAGATTAGGGAGAAAGACTCCAGACATCTCTGGCTTGTGGTCTCTACCCAGAAATAGTCCTTTGAGGGCACAGGGAGTCAGCAGGACACTTCAGGATCCCAAGAGGAAGATGGAAGCAGTTAAAAAGCAGCAAGTACTTGTGTTCAGGCAGAGACTGGCCAGTGCAGCTGCAGTGGGACAATTTGCAGGCAGAGAAGGCCTGCCCTCTGGTTTTTTTTTGGACCTGGGCACTTGGTTGAGTTACATTGAGAGAGTGAGTGAGTGATTTTGAACAGCACCCAGGGGCTGGGACTGAGCCACCAGATGAAGCAGAGCTTTTATTGTTTGGCTGCAGTCCAGGCACTGACATTGTGGGAAAGGTGCCTTGTAGGCTTGGCCCTCAGGGTCCTAGTGTGAGGCCAGTTCTGGTACACCTGATAAGCGGGGCAGCTATTCCTGGGGAGATTTGAGCAACACACGTGGGAAAGCCACTGTGTAGCCAAGGGACATGGTTTGTAAAAGTCGATGTGTGAAAATTAAGTGGGCTGAGTAGAGCTTCATGCTCCCAACCCTGTGGGGACTGAGCAAAGAAGTCAGGAAGACAGGACAGTCTCCTTGGCAAGACAGTGGCTTCCAGTCTCCATCTTATATAGTTGTATCAGTGTTGTGATTAGCATCTCATACCCCAGAAGATCACCTGCTTCCCAGACAATCTACAGCAAGGAAGTATGGAGAATCCTCAAAGAACTCAAATTAGACCTCCCATTTGATCCTTCAATCCCATTATTAAGTGTCTACCCAGAAGAAAAAAATCATTTTATCATAAGGACATTTGCACTAGACTATAACAGCTCAATTTACAATCGCCAAACTGTGGAAACAACCTAAATGCCCACCAACCCAGGATTGGATTAACAAGCTGTGGTATGTGTATGCCACGGAATGCTATTCAGCCATCAAAAAGATGAGACTTTAGATCTTTTGTATTAACCTGGATGGAGGTGGAACACATTCTTCTTAGTAAAGCATCACAAGAATGGAGAAGCAAGAATCCAATGTACTCAATTCTAAAATGAAGGCAGTAGATGATCTGCCTTCATAGATACAAAGTATGGGGTAGGGGAACGAAGGAGAGGGGAGAAGGAGGGGAATAAGAGGTCACAGTGTATAGGACACAATTATAAGAGGGACTTTACCTAACAAATGCAATCAGTGTAACCTAATTCTTTGTACCTCAATGAATCCCAAACCATAAAAAAAGACTGTGAGTAGTATATACTCTGAAACCTTTACCTTTCCCATATAATTTTCTTTTGAACCAAATAATATTTTCCTAATTATATAAAAAAAGTAAACTATTCAACATGGTGGCAGTGAAGTAGTGATCCTTGAAGGGTGTTGGGGTTCTCTCCATATTGACAAATACTGCTTATGAAAGAATATTTTATATGTGGATGGTACAAAGACATAGAAACATTTCAGAACCCCTACATTGGAGGAAGATGATCAAGACTGAAATTAGTCAATTTAGGCAAGCTCTGGGACCCAAAGGGTTCTGCTACTAGAGATTAATGTTTACTCCCAAGGCTTCTCTCCTGCCATTAGAGTAGACTGGCAGTCTACAAACTTTTTCTGTAAGGGGCCAGATAGAAATATGTTAGTCTTTACAGGCCATGAATAATCTCTGTTGCATGCTCCTGTCTGTTTGCTTGTATTTTCAATCTTTAAACACGTAATAGCCATTCTTAACTCACAGTCCTTACAGAAGCAGACTGCAGGCCAAATTCGTGGGCTATAGTTTTCCTGCCCCTGGATTAGAGCCCAGAACGTAGTGATTTCTCAATGGCCATTTATTAAAGGAATAAATCTCATCTCAGAGTGGTTAATAAATAGGTAATTTATCCTTTTTTTTTTTTTTTTGAGACAGAGTCTCAGTATTTTGCCCAATGCTACAGTGTCATGGCATCATAGATCACAGCAACCTCAAACTCTTGGGCTCAAGCAATCCTCCTGCCTCAGCCTCCTGAGTAGCTGGGACTACAGACAGCAGCCACAATGCCTGGCTATTCTTTTGTTGTCGTTGTTTAGCAGGTTTTGAATCCCCCAGCCCTAGTGCATGTGGCTGTTGCCCTAACCATTGAGCTACAGGCGCCAAGCCTGGCAAATCAATTTTTCATGAATATGGAGAAGTTAAACAATGTTGGCAAATTAGATCTAGCTAAGTTTTAAACAATTACTAGACGTGACTGAGGAACCTTTTCCCTGGAATGTAGCACAGTTACATTCAATGTGTGCTGGGGCCCTCTTGTGGTGGCTTGTGAAAGCCAACTGTACACTTTTCTCAACTCTGCATTCCATGACATCACATATGTAGCTTGAAGTAAGGCATGATGGGAGTGTTATTTATATCATGGAAATCAGCAAATTTTACAAATCAAGGCCCTTTCTCCCTAACCGCCCTTCACTTTTCCCCTGAGTTGGTTGGTTGTCACTTGCTAGCATACTATTGAGAGGAAATGTGATTATGTGAAAGACACCAGAAAAGTATATGATAAAACTCAGCTGTCATCCCAAATAAAGTAGGAATGGAAGGAAACTTTTAAAACATGATTAAAAAGTATTTGTTTGAAGGCAGCACCTGTGGATCAAAGGAGTAGGGCACCGGCCCCATATACAGGAGGTGGCGGGTTCAATCCCAGCCCCGGCCAAAAACTGCAAAACAAAAAACAAAACAAACAAAAAAAAAACCCCAGCATTTGTTTGAAACTAACTAAACAATATATTAAATAGTGATACATGTGACACGTTCCCATTAAATTTAGGAACAAGATAGGCTTATTTGTGTGTGTGTGTGTGTGTGTGTGTGTGTGTGTGTGTGTGTGTGTACCTCAATCACAGAAACATTTAGGGTGATTGCTGTTTCCTGTTTACCAGGCTGGTTAGCACCAAATACTGTATGAAACAGGGTTCTAACAAAGAACAGGAAATACACAAATGAGGTTAATTTGAGGAAGATTTAACAAAGGTACTAGTTAGGAAAGTGGTGGCAGGGTATTACCATCTCTAGACTTGAAGGGATAAGGAGAAAGAGCAGAATCCTAAAGGAAACAATTGGGTAAATTATTTTGTGGTTAAAAAATTACCACAAATTATTTGACATGTCTTCCATTGAGAAATAGGGTATATGTTCCTTCCCTTTGAATCTGGATGAATATGTGATTGGTTGTAATCAATGGTATGTATTGAAAGTGATGCTGCATAACTTAGAAGACTAGGTCTAAAAAGGTGGTGTATTCTCCACCTTGTTAACTGGAGCACTCACACTTGGAGGTCCTAAGATGGGATTGATACTGTGTGAGAAAGCTCAGGCCTCAAGGGAAAGCCATGTAAAGTTATTTCAGTCAATAACTCCAGATTTTGTCCTAGGTGAAAGCCACTATCAACTACCAGAAATGCAAGTGAAGATGCTTACACTTGATTCCAATACCCAGCTGAGACCCCAGACACTGTGGAACAGAGACTGCCAATCCCCGCTGTGCCCTGTCCAGAGTCCTGACCTACAGAATCCACGAACAAAACAAAATAGTTGTTATTATGACACTACATTTTGGAGCGGTTTGTTGTACAGCAATAGTAATGGGTACAGGCAGAGAAAGCCACTCTGAGGGGAGCATTGACCTTCTTCTGTACATAGATAAAAATCGCAAAAAAGGAAGGAGAATAAATATGCCAATCTTACTCTCCTCTAATCCGGCAGTTCTCAACCTGTGGGTCGTGACCCCTTTGTAACAATGAAAATTGTTATTATGGATATTATAATATAGATATTATATTATGATTCATAACAGTAGCAAAACTACAGTTATGAAGTAGCAACAAAAAGAATTTTATGGTTGGAAGTCACTACAACATGAGGAACTGTATTAAAGGGTCGCAGCATTAGGAGGCATTAGGAAGGCTGAGAACCACTGCTCTAATCTTTTGTCAGTGCGCCCTGTTGGTAAAACTCAACCAAAGCTAGAGAACAAGGTACCTTTTTTTACATAATCTATACAGGCTTGCATCACAGAACAAGAAATGGGCAGAGAAGCAGGAAAATGGATGTAATGGGGCAAACAAAAGTTATGTTGTGCAGGGCCATTTGTGGACTTTGAACTTTTCTGAACACAACAAGAAGACATTGAAAGGTTTTAGGCAGGGGATAAGATGATTATCCTTAAAATGATGTATAGCTTTTATTAGAGAAGACATCAGAAAAAGGGGAAGACTATTTAGGAGTGTAACATAACAGATCAAGTATGAGGTGATGGGGCCCTGGTGACTGTAGTTTAAGAGGAAACAAGGAAGTGATGTGAAAGGCAAAGGAAGACTTGACCTGATTTATGGATCAATTCATCAGGGAGCATAAAAATGAGGAAAAAGTAGACAATAATGTTAAAGTTTTAAGATTTTTAAATTAAGGGTCTTGAGCTCACCCTTACGGAATTCATCAGTTTTTGAGGTTTCACCCATCCTTTTATGTGGAAATTGCAAATATTCATTCCCATTCATGGTTTTAACCCCTAAACTCAAGTCTTTCACTTACTACCCCCTGGACATTTCATCCTGATTGGCTAGCTATCACCTCAAAGGCAGGATATCCATAAGCAAACTAACAATCTTATCAAAGCACCCAGTCCTGATTCACGTATTTCTGTCAATAGAGCAACTTTTCATTTCTATCATCTATGAGAACCTTGACACTACTTCATTTTTGTTTATATGTCCACAATCACTCCTATTTCCCAAAGGTGAAAAATTCTTTTTTGGAGTTAAATCTGCAGAAACTAGGAGTGTTTGCATAGTATCTGAAATCTGTCAAGAGTCTTTAAAAGAAAAATTCATGTACTCTCAAAAGGACTAATTACATACCATTAAGGTCCCAGTGGAATTTCCTCGGTAAGTCTTCCACTTCCTCCCATCAAGACTATACATGATGATGAACTGAGAGATGTAGAGGCTGGAGAACTTCTGACGGGCACCCTGGGTCTTGATGCCATGAATAATCATTGGTGCCAACAGATCCACCTACCAATTAAAACGACATTTTAACTTGTTTTTAAATGTTTGTACTACCTCCTGAAATTAATTATTGGCTTAGGAAGAATCCACATCACTACAGATATGCCTAGCATTGCCTTAGATGTGCAGGTGAAGCAGATACCTGAAATGGTGAAATGTGGACATGTGTGTGAAGCTGTGGTATAAACGGTAGGAATGAGTAAGAAGATGCTTATTGAATTCTTATCCAGCCTTCTGGCAAACTAGACCATTTCCAAATTATTGAGCCCCCAGTTCCCCTGTACACACACCTTTTATGCTGCTCATATGGACTCATCATCTCAGTCTAGCCAAAGCCAATTTCCCACTATCTCCCCAGAGCAGCCCCATCCCAATGTTGTTATCAACAATAAACTGCTACACCTCCTTGAAGTGTTATTCAGAAACTATTTCTCCAAGTCTTCTCTGACTCATCTGGACAAATTTAGTGCTGCTTCTATGCTTCGACTTTACTATAGATGAAGTCTGACAATTAAGTCAAACTCATCCTAGAAAAAGTGCTACATATGTCATTGATGAATATCACTACAGTCACCAAAAGGCCAAGAAGAATACTTTGAAGGTGACCATATATATAACTTCATTGATATACCTTCATTATAGCAAACTTTGCACCATATTATATAGGTTGCTTTGCTTTTCTGCCTTCCTTATTAGACTGAGATCCTTAAGGCAGTAAACAATTTGAGTGACCTGACCTTTCTATCTTTTTTTTTTTTTTTTGTGGTTTTTGGCCGGTGTTAGGTTTGAACCCACCACCTCCGGCATATGGGACCGGCGCCCTACTCCTTGAGCAACAGGCGCCACCCTGACCTGACCTTTCTTTGTCCCAGTTTGTTTATCTGTATTTTTCTTTTTGAAACAGAGTCTCACTTTGTAGCCCTACATGGAGTGCCATGGCATCACAGCTCACAGCAACTTCAAACTCTTGGACTTAAGCCATCCCCTTGCCTCAGCCTCCCACTATCTGGGACTACAGGTGCCCGCCACAATGCTTGGCTATTTTTAGAGACAGTGGTCTCGCTCTAGCTCAGGCTGGTCACAAACTCCTGAGCTCAGGGCAGTCCACCTGCCTTGGACTCCCAGAGTGCTAGGATTACAGGCATGAGCTACTGTGCCCTCAATTTGTTTATCTGTAAAGTGGAGATAATATTAGTGTTTATCTCAAAGGGCTACCATAAAGATCAAAGAATTAATACACATAATGTGCAGAGTTCAGTGCCTGGCACATACTCACTGCTCAATAAACATTAAGTTTTATATTCTCTATAGCCCTAGCATAGCATCTGGTATAATAATGATGCATACCAAATACTTTGGAATGAATGAGTGAATAATGCCAGAGTGGTAAGGAATGATCAGTTCTTAAAGAAGATGAGAGCATTATAAGAGGTATCAATTACTGCTCTAACAAGCAAGACAAACTTAACATGTTCTCTCAGGAGCCTGACATATCCAAACTGGACTGGTCATGACCATTGTGTTTACTTACTGTCTCCTTCAGTTGACTGTAAGTTATATTCATATACTCATTCAAAGAATGTTTTATAGCACTTTCTATGTGCCAAGCACTGTTTAATAAAGTTACCAGATCAAAAAAGTCTATCTTGTCCTCAGTAGGATAGATGGCAAAGACCACATTGAAGATGATGCAATTTAAACAGGTTGGATGATAATACAATTAGAAGTATTTGTAACTGGTTTAATTACTATGAACAAACAGTGATAGTTAATATGTGCTTATCAACTTAAAAGGACAATTCTAGAAACAGGCTAGTATAACTATTATGAATAAGGTCTCTAGAGCCCAATTATCAGAGTTTGAATTTTGGATCAGCCACTTATTGGCTATGTGATTTGAGGCACAATATCTAACTTCCTCATGCTTCAATTTCCTTATCTGAAATGAGGTTAAAAGTAACATCTGCCTCATAAGGTTGTAATAAGTATTTAGTGTCTTTATTTGTGTTGAGAACATACTAAGAAAGCCATATCTACTTAAAAATTTATGATCATGACTTTGTTGGAGTATTAAAGTTTACTGATCAAATCAGTAAATGATGTGAAACTTGGAAGACTAGGAAGTTCTTTAGGAGACTGAACCTTAGCAAGCTGAAACAATGGGTCAAATCTAATAAGGTAAAGCATAATAGGGTGTATAATTCAGGATTGTTTGGATAGGCATGGATAAGACATTCTGTTTACTAATCTCATAATATTGTATCCAGTGAGAAAGATATAATTCCCCAAACAGAAATAAGAATATGACAGATACAGGGCAGCCAACTAGATAAAAAATGGGGATGTATATCCCCATATATAATATATATATATATTTTTTCAGCCACATATATAATATATATATTTATGGCTAAAATGATAATCATAGAAATACAAGATAGAGAATGCGTGGTTTGGAAGAAGGACAAACAAAAAATACTTAAAGAATAGTGCCAAAGAAGATGAAATATGAAATATTTGGGAGTTTACCTAACTAAGAACATGAAAGATCTCTATAAAGATAACTATGAAACTCTAAGAAAATAAATACCTGAAGATGTTAACAAATGGAAAAACATATCATGGTCATGGCTGGGAAGAATCAACATTGTTAAAATGTCCATAATACCCAAACCAATATACAATTCTAATGCAATCCCTATTAAAGCTCTACTGTCATACTTTAAAGATCTCAAAAAAATAATACTTTGTTTTATATGGAATCAGAAAAAAACTTGAATAGCTAAGACTTTACACAGAAATAAAAACAAAGCAGGAGGAATCATGCTACCAGACCTCAGACTATACTATAAATCAATAGTGATCAAAAAAGCATGGTACTGGCACAAAAACAGAGAGGTAGATGTATGGAACAGAATAGAGAACCAAGAGATGAACCCAGCTACCTACCATTATTTGATCTTTGACAAGCCAATTAAAAACATTCAGTGGGGAAAAGATTCTCTATTTAACAAATGGTGCTGGATGAACTGGCTGGCAACCTGTAGAAGACTGAAACTGCATCCACACCTTTCACCATTAACTAAGATAGACTCTCACTGGATTAAAGATTTAAACTTAAGACATGAAACTATAAAAATACTAGAAGAAAGTGCAGGGAAAACACTTGAAGAAATCGGCCTGGGTGAATATTTTATGAGGATGAAACCCCCAAGCAATTGAAGCAGCTTTAAAAATACACTACTGGGACCTGATCAAACTAAAAAGCTACTGTACAGCCAAGAACACAATAAGTAAAGCAAGCAGAGAGCCCTCAGAATGGGAGAATATATTTGCAGGTTATGTCTCCGACAAAAGTTTAGTAACCAGAATACACAGAGAACTCAAACGTATTAGCAAGAAAAGAACAAGTGATCCCATCTCAGGGTGGCCAAGGGAATTGAAAATAAACTTCTCTGAAGAAGACAGGCACACAGCCTACAGACATATGAAAAAATGCTCATCATCCTTAATCATCAGAGAAATGCAAATCAAAACTATTTTGAGATATCATCTAACTCCAGTAAGATTAGCCCACATCACAAAATCCCCAAACTAGAGATGTTGGCGTGGATGTGGAGAAAAGGGAACACTTCTACACTGCTGGTGGGAATGCAAACTAATACATTCCTTTTGGAAAGATGTTTGGAGAACACTTAGGGATCTAAAAATAGATCTGCCATTTTATCTTACAATTCCTCCACTAGCTATATATACAGAAGACCAAAAATCATATTATAACAAATATATTTGTACCAGAATGTTTATTGCAGCCCAATTCATAATTTCTAAGTCATGGAAGAAGCCCAAGTGCCCATTAACCTATGAATGGATTAATAAATTGTGGTATATGTATACCATGGAATATTATGCAGCCTTAAAAAAAGATGGAGACTTTACCTCTTTCATGTTTACATGGATGGAGCTGGAACATATTCTTCTTAGCAAAGTATCTCAAGAATGGAAGAAAAAGTATCCAGTGTACTCAGCCCTACTATGAAGCCAATTTATAGCTTTCATATGAAAGCTATAACCCAATTATAGCCCAAGGATATGGGGAAAGGAGAGAGGGAGAGGAGGGGAGGGGGAGGATGGGTGAAGGGAGGGTAACTGGTGGGACCACACCTATGGTGCATCTTACAAGGGTACATGTGAAATTTACTAAATGTAGAATATAAATGTCTTAACACAATAACTAAGAAAATGCCGTGAAGGCTATGTTAACAGTTAGATGAAAATATTTCAAATTATATATTAAACCAGTACATTGTACCCCATGATTGCATTAATGTACACAGCTATGATTTAATAAAAAAATTAAAAAATACTTAAAGATTAGTGAATAGCTGTTCAAACAAATTAAAAATTGGTAGTGTCTACAAAACAATGACAAAAACATGAGTTCCTATGGTGTTAGTAGACATGTTCTTAATGTCTACTTACTGGTAAGCCAGTTTATTTTTCCCTGGGCACTATTTACTATTTTAACCTCAGGAAAAATGTAAAAGCAGATACAGTCTTACAAAGAAGGGAAACATATAGGGTATTTTCCTCAGCCAACTAGGAAGAGGAAGAAAAAAGCTTCCTTTTCTTCCATGATGAGAAGAGGATGGAGCTGGGGAAGTAGGTGGTAAAAGGTGTGTACATTAAGTACCAGGGTTGTAAGGCATATTAGATAGGTTGAGAGTAAAGCTAGAAGCAAAAGAGTTTCCTCCATTTTCCAAATTTTCAGATACGTTGAGTTAAATTAAATGTGTTATTAAAGTGAATTTCATGTTAAAACATTTGGCTACTAGAAATTCTGAAATTACTCATGTGTTTTGCATTTGTGGCTCACATTATATTTCTATTGGACAGGACTGCTATAGAGGAAATGGGAAGGTGAGAAAAATCTGAAAGATTTTAGATTTTGGATTTTAAATCTAGAGTCCTTTCAAATAAATTGAATTAACCAACTTAAAAACATGATTTCAGGTATTAATTCTAACTTAGTTTGGCAGATTGAACTAAGTAGATGTTTCCTATAACCCAGTAGTATAGAATTCAAGAAGGAAGACAGATTCAGTTTTGGAAGTTACATTTTCTTTGCTTGCGTGATGCAGGAATTGAACCACTTGTTTTTGTATTAAAATAAAGGTTACTGGAGAACTCAAAGCCACCTAGGCAGTTGGAGGCATCTAATAATACAACACATAGTCTTGAAGGATGATGAGTTCAATATTACAGAAAGTATTTAGAGGTTGTAATTGATG